>NW_026108826.1:634200-1268400 GCF_024516045.1 Bombus affinis
GCACGAAATATATGCAAGACAATATATGGTATATGTATAGCTTGGAAATTGTGACCGTTGCTCGCTCGCTCCGCTTGCTCGTAAAAATCCAGTCCAACTTCACATTCGATCCGACACGTTCCCAAATTTGAAATAAGTCGCCTTCATGTCGAATGACTAACGCAAGAGGGATTGTTTTTAGGTTAGGCTATAGCTTTCGAGCGAGCGCAGCGAGCGAGAGACGCGTAAAGGTGTGTCACAAACCAACGGTTTGGCACATACGGACATTGAAATATTCGCACCAGCCCGAGGAGCCGAAAGTCTTTATCCTATTGCCTTCTGACAAATGTTTACGGTTTACCAACAGTTTCACATAATTAGTACCGTTTCCTCATAGTACAGTGCAATGTGATGTCCGAAATGGCAGACAAAATTAGGTACTAGCACGAAAACTATGCAAGGCAATATATGGTATATGTATAGCTTGGAAATTGTGACCGTTGCTCGCTCGCTCCGCTCGCTCGTAAAAATCTAGTCCAACCTCACAACCGATCCGTCACGTTCGCAAATTTGAAATATGTCGCCACCATATCGAATAATGAACGCAAGATGGATTGGTTTTAGGTTAGGCTATAGTCTTCGAGCGAGCGCAGCGAGCGAGCGACGCGTAAATGTGTGTCACATACCAACGGTTTGGCACATACGGACATTGAAACATTCGCACTAGCCCGAGAATGCGGAAGTCTTTATCCTATTGCCTACTGACAAATGTTTACAGTTCATGAATAGTTTCACAAAAATAGTACTATTTCCACATAGTACAGTGCAATGTGATGTCCGAAATGGCTGACAAAATTAAGTAATAACACGAAATATATGCAAGGCAATATATGGTACATGTATAGCTTGGAAATTGTGACCGTTGCTCGCTCGCTCCGCTTGCTCGTAAAAATCCAGTCCAACTTCACATTCGATCCGACACGTTCCCAAATTTGAAATAAGTCGCCTTCATGTCGAATGACTAACGCAAGAGGGATTGTTTTTAGGTTAGGCTATAGCTTTCGAGCGAGCGCAGCGAGCGAGAGACGCGTAAAGGTGTGTCACAAACCAACGGTTTGGCACATACGGACATTGAAATATTCGCACCAGCCCGAGGAGCCGAAAGTCTTTATCCTATTGCCTTCTGACAAGTGTTTACGGTTTACCAACAGTTTCACATAATTAGTACCGTTTCCTCATAGTACAGTGCAATGTGATGTCCGAAATGGCAGACAAAATTAGGTACTAGCACGAAAACTATGCAAGGCAATATATGGTATATGTATAGCTTGGAAAATGTGACCGTTGCTCGCTCGCTCCGCTCGCTCGTAAAAATCTAGTCCAACCTCACAACCGATCCGTCACGTTCGCAAATTTGAAATATGTCGCCACCATATCGAATAATGAACGCAAGATGGATTGGTTTTAAGTTAGGCTATAGTCTTCGAGCGAGCGCAGCGAGCGAGCGACGCGTAAATGTGTGTCACATACCAACGGTTTTGCACATACGGACATTGAAACATTCGCAGCAGCCCGAGGAGCCGGAAGTCTTTATCCTATTGCCTTCTGACAAATGCTTACAGTTTATGAATAGTTTCACATAAATAGTACTATTTCCACATATAACAGTGCAATGTGATGTCCAAAATGGCTGACAAAAGTAGGTAATAATAAGAAATATAAGCAAGGCAATATAAGGTATATGTATAGCTTGGAAATTGTGACCGTTGCACGCTCGCTCCGCTCGCTCGTAAAAATCTGGTCCAACCTCACAACCGATCCCACACGTTCGCAAATTTGAAATATATCGCCATCATATCGAACAATGAACGCAAGATGGATTGGTTTTAGGTTAGGCTATAGTTTTCGAACGAGCGCAGCGAGCGAGAGACGCGTAAAGGTGTGTCATAAAGCAACGGTTTGGCACATACGGACATTGAAATATTCGCACCAGCCCGAGGAGCCGGAAGTATTTATCCTATTGCCTACCGAGACATGTTTACAGTTTATGAATAGTTTCACATAAATAGTACTATTTCCACATAGTACAGTGCAATGTGATATCCGAAATGGCTGACAAAATTAAGTAATAACACGAAATATATGCAAGGCAATATATGGTACATGTATAGCTTGGAAATTGTGACCGTTGCTCGCTCGCTCCGCTTGCTCGTAAAAATCCAGTCCAACATCACATTCGATCCGACAGGTTCCCAAATTTGAAATAAGTCGCCTTCATGTTGAATGACTAACGCAAGAGGGATTGTTTTTAGGTTAGGCTATAGCTTTCGTGCGAGCGCAGCGAACGAGAGACGCGTAAAGGTGTGTCACAAACCAACGGTTTGGCACATACGGACATTGAAATATTCGCATCAGCCCGAGGAGCCGGAAGTCTTTATCCTATTGCCTTCTGACAAATGTTTACGGTTTACCCATAGTTTCACATAATTAGTACCGTTTCCTCATAGTACAGTGCAACGTGATGTCTGAAATGGCTGACAAAATTATGTACAAGCACGAAATATATGCAAGACAATATATGGTATATGTATAGCTTGGAAATTGTGACCGGTGCTCGCTCGCTCCGCTCGCTCGTAAAAATCTAGTCCAACCTCACAACCGATCCGACACGTTCGCAAATTTGAAATATGTCGCCATCATATCGAATAATGAACGCAAGATGGATTGGTTTTAGGTTAGGCTATAGTTTTCGAGCGAGCGCCGCGAGCGAGAGACGCGTAAAGGTGTGTCATAAACCAACGGTTTGGCCCATACGGACATTGAAATATTCGCACCAGCCCGAGGAGCCGGAAGTATTTATCCTATTGCCTACCGACACATGTTTACAGTTTATGAATAGTTTCACATAAATAGTACCATTTCCTCATAGTACAGTGCAATGTGATGTCCGAAATGGCTGACAAAATTAGGTAATAACACGACATATATGCAAGGCAATATAAGGTGTATGTATAGGTTGGAAATTGTGATCGTTGCTCGCTCGCTCCGCTCGCTCGAAAAAATCTAGTCCAACCTCACAACCGATCCGACACGTTCGCAAATTTGAAATATGTCGCCACCATATCGAATTATGAACGGAAGATGGATTGGTTTTAGGTTCGGCTATAGCTTTCGTGCGAGCGCAGCGAACGAGAGACGCGTAAAGGTGTGTCACAAACCATCGGTTTGGCACATACGGACATTGATATATTCGCACCAGCCCGAGGAGGCGGAAGTCTTTATCCTATTGCCTACCGACACATGTTTACAGTTTATGAATAGTTTCACATAAATAGTACTATTTCCTCATAGTACAGTCCAATGTGATGTCCGAAATGGCAGACAAAATTTGGTAATAACACGAAATATATGGAAGGCAATATAAGGTATATGTATAGCTTGGAAATTGTGACTGCTGTACGCTCGCTCCGCTCGCTCGTAAAAATCTGGTCCAACCTCACAACCGATCCGACACGTTCGCAAATTCGAGACATGTCGCCACCATATCAAATAATGAACGGAAGCTGGATTGGTTTTAGGTTAGGCTATAGCTTTCGAGCGAGCACGGTGAGCGAGGGACGCGGAGAGATGTGTCACAATCCAACGGTTTGGCACATGGGGACATTGAAATATTCGCACCAGCCCGAGGAGCCGGAAGTCTTTATCCTATTGCCTTCTGACAAATGTTTACAGTTTACTAATAGTTTCACATAATTAGTACCGTTTCCTCATAGTACAGTGCTATGTGATGTCCGAAATGGCTGACACAATTAGGTTCTAGCACGAAATATATGCAAGGCAATATATGGTATATGTATAGCTTGGAAATTGTGACCGTTGCTCGCTCGCTCCGCTCGCTCGTAAAAATCGAGTCCAACCTCACAACCGATCCGACACGTTCGCAAATTTGAAATATGTCGCCATCATATCGAATAATGAACGCAAGATGGATTGCTTTTAGGTTAGGCTATAGTTTTCGAACGAGCGCAGCGAGCGAGAGACGCGTAAAGGTGTGTCATAAACCAACGGTTTGGCACATACGGACATTGAAATATTCGCACCAGCCCGAGGACCCGGAAGTATTTATCCTATTGCCTACCGACACATGTTTACAGTTTATGAATAGTTTCACATAAATAGTACTATTTCCACATAGTACAGTGCAATGTGATGTCCGAAATGGCTGACAAAATTAAGTAATAACACGAAATATATGCAAGGCAATATATGGTACATGTATAGCTTGGATATTGTGACCGTTGCTCGCTCGCTCCGCTTGCTCGTAAAAATCCAGTCCAACTTCACATTCGATCCGACACGTTCCCAAATTTGAAGTAAGTCGCCTTCATGTCGAATGACTAACGCAAGAGGGATTGTTTTTAGGTTAGGCTATAGCTTTCGAGCGAGCGCAGCGAGCGAGAGACGCGTAAAGGTGTGTCACAAACCAACGGTTTGGCACATACGGACATTGAAATATTCGCACCAGCCCGAGGAGCCGAAAGTCTTTATCCTATTGCCTTCTGACAAATGTTTACGGTTTACCAACAGTTTCACATAATTAGTACCGTTTCCTCATAGTACAGTGCAATGTGATGTCCGAAATGGCAGACAAAATTAGGTACTAGCACGAAAACTATGCAAGGCAATATATGGTATATGTATAGCTTGGAAATTGTGACCGTTGCTCGCTCGCTCCGCTCGCTCGTAAAAATCTAGTCCAACCTCACAACCGATCCGTCACGTTCGCAAATTTGAAATATGTCGCCACCATATCGAATAATGAACGCAAGATGGATTGGTTTTAGGTTAGGCTATAGTCTTCGAGCGAGCGCAGCGAGCGAGCGACGCGTAAATGTGTGTCACATACCAACGGTTTGGCACATACGGACATTGAAACATTCATACCAGCCCGAGGATGCGGAAGTCTTTATCCTATTGCCTACTGACAAATGTTTACAGTTCATGAATAGTTTCACAAAAATAGTACTATTTCCACATAGTACAGTGCAATGTGATGTCCGAAATGGCTGACAAAATTAGGTAATAACACGAAATATATGCAAGGCAATATATAGTATATATATAGCTTGGAAATTGTGACCGTTGCTCGCTCGCTCCGCTCGCTCGTAAAAATCTAGTCCAACCTCACAACCGATCCGACACGTTCGCACATTTGAAATATGTCGCCATCATATCGAATAATGAACGCAAGATGGATTGGTTTTAGGTTAGGCTATAGCTTTCGAGCGAGCATGGCGAGCGAGGGTCGCGGAGAGGTGTGTCACAAACCAACGGTTTGGCACATGGGGACATTGAAATATTCGCACCAGCCCGAGGAGCCGGAAGTCTTTATCCTACTGCCTTCTGACAAATGTTTACGGTTTACTAATAGTTTCACATAATTAGTACCGTTTCCTCATAGTACAGTGCTATGTGATGTCCGAAATGGCTGACACAATTAGGTTCTAGCACGAAATATATGCAAGGCAATATATGGTATATGTATAGCTTGGAAATTGTGACCGTTGCTCGCTCGCTCCGCTCGCTCGTAAAAATCGAGTCCAACCTCACAACCGATCCGACACGTTCGCAAATTTGAAATATGTCGCCACCATATCGAATAATGAACGAAAGATGGATTGGTTTTAAGTTAGGCTATAGTCTTCGAGCGAGCGCAGCGAGCGAGCGACGCGTAAATGTGTGTCACATACCAACGGTTTGGCACATACGGACATTGAAACATTCGCAGCAGCCCGAGGAGCCGGAAGTCTTTATCCTATTGCCTTCTGACAAATGCTTACAGTTTATGAATAGTTTCACATAAATAGTACTATTTCCACATATAACAGTGCAATGTGATGTCCAAAATTGCTGACAAAAGTAGGTAATAATAAGAAATATAAGCAAGGCAATATAAGGAATATGTATAGCTTGGAAATTGTGACCGTTGCACGCTCGCTCCGCTCGCTCGTAAAAATCTGGTCCAACCTCACAACCGATCCCACACGTTCGCAAATTTGAAATATATCGCCATCATATCGAATAATGAACGCAAGATGGATTGGTTTTAGGTTAGGCTATAGTTCTCGAACGAGCGCAGCGAGCGAGAGACGCGTAAAGGTGTGTCATAAAGCAACGGTTTGGCACATACGGACATTGAAATATTCGCACCAGCCCGAGGAGCCGGAAGTATTTATCCTATTGCCTACCGAGACATGTTTACAGTTTATGAATAGTTTCACATAAATAGTACTATTTCCACATAGTACAGTGCAATGTGATATCCGAAATGGCTGACAAAATTAAGTAATAACACGAAATATATGCAAGGCAATATATGGTACATGTATAGCTTGGAAATTGTGACAGTTGCTCGCTCGCTCCGCTTGCTCGTAAAAATCCAGTCCAACATCACATTCGATCCGACTGGTTCCCAAATTTGAAATAAGTCGCCTTCATGTTGAATGACTAACGCAAGAGGGATTGTTTTTAGGTTAGGTTATAGCTTTCGAGCGAGCGCAGCGAGCGAGAGACGCGTAAAGGTGTGTCACAAACCAACGGTTTGGCACATACGGACATTGAAATATTCGCACCAGCCCGAGGAGCCGAAAGTCTTTATCCTATTGCCTTCTGACAAGTGTTTACGGTTTACCAACAGTTTCACATAGTTAGTACCGTTTCCTCATAGTACAGTGCAATGTGATGTCCGAAATGGCAGACAAAATTAGGTACTAGCACGAAAACTATCCAAGGCAATATATGGTATATGTATAGCTTGGAAATTGTGACCGTTGCTCGCTCGCTCCGCTCGCTCGTAAAAATCTAGTCCAACCCCACAACCGATCCGTCACGTTCGCAAATTTGAAATATGTTGCCACCATATCGAATAATGAACGCAAGATGGATTGGTTTTAGGTTAGGCTATAGTTTTCGAGCGAGCGCCGCGAGCGAGAGACGAGTAAATGTGTGTCACATACCAACGGTTTGGCACATACGGACATTGAAACATTCGCACCAGCCCGAGGATGCGGAAGTCTTTATCCTATTGCCTACTGACAAATGTTTACAGTTCATGAATAGTTTCACAAAAATAGTACTATTTCCACATAGTACAGTGCAATGTGATGTCCGAAATGGCTGACAAAATTAGGTAATAACACGAAATATATGCAAGGCAATATATAGTATATATATAGCTTGGAAATTGTGACCGTTGCTCGCTCGTAAAAATCTAGTCCAACCTCACAACCGATCCGACACGTTCGCAAATTTGAAATATGTCGCCATCATATCGAATAATGAACGCAAGATGGATTGGTTTTAGGTTAGGCTATAGTTTTCGAGCGAGCGCCGCGAGCGAGAGACGAGTAAATGTGTGTCACATACCAACGGTTTGGCACATACGGACATTGAAACATTCGCACCAGCCCGAGGATGCGGAAGTCTTTATCCTATTGCCTACTGACAAATGTTTACAGTTCATGAATAGTTTCACAAAAATAGTACTATTTCCACATAGTACAGTGCAATGTGATGTCCGAAATGGCTGACAAAATTAGGTAATAACACGAAATATATGCAAGGCAATATATAGTATATATATAGCTTGGAAATTGTGACCGTTGCTCGCTCGTAAAAATCTAGTCCAACCTCACAACCGATCCGACACGTTCGCAAATTTGAAATATGTCGCCATCATATCGAATAATGAACGCAAGATGGATTGTCTTTAGGTTAGGCTATAGCTTTCAAGCGAGCACGGCGAGCGAGGGACGCGGAGAGGTGTGTCACAATCCATCGGTTTGGCACATACGGACATTGAAATATTCGCACCAGCCCGAGGAGCCGGAAGTCTTTATCCTATTGCTACTGACAAATGTTTACAGTTTACCAATAGTTTCACATAAATAGTACTATTTCCACATAGTACAGTGCAATGTGATGTCCGAAATGGCTGACAAAATTTGGTAATAACACGAAATATATGGAAGGCAATATAAGGTATATGTATAGCTTGGAAATTGTGACCGTTGCTCGCTCGCTCCGCTCGCTCGTAAAAATCTAGTACAACCTCACAAGCGATCCGACACGTTCGCAAATTTGAAATATGTCGCCACCATATCCAATAATGAACGGAAGATGGATTGGTTTTAGGTTAGGCTATAGCTTTCGTGCGAGCGCGGCGAGCGAGAGACGCGTAAAGGTGTGTCACACACCAACGGTTTGGCACATACGGACATTGAAACATTCGCAGCAGCCCGAGGAGCCGGAAGTCTTTATCCTATTGCCTACTGACAAATGCTTACAGTTTATGAATAGTTTCACATAAGTAGTACTATTTCCACATATAACAGTGCAATGTGATGTCCAAAATGGCTGACAATAGTAGGTAATAATAAGAAATATAAGCAAGGCAATATAAGGTATATGTATAGCTTGGAAATTGTGACCGTTGCTCGCTCGCTCCGCTCGCTCGTAAAAATCTAGTCCAACCTCACAACCGATCCGTCACGTTCGCAAATTTGAAATATGCCGCCACCATATCGAATAATGAACGCAAGGCGGATTGGTTTTAGGTTAGGCTATAGTCTTCGAGCGAGCGCAGCGAGCGAGCGACGCGTAAATGTGTGTCACATCCCAACGGTTTGGCACATACGGACATTGAAACATACGCACCAGCCCGAGGAGGCGGAAGTCTTTATCCTATTGCCTACTGACAAATGTTTACAGTTTATGAATAGTTTCACATAAATAGTACTATTTCCACATAGTACAGTGCAATGTGATGTCCGAAATGGCTGACAATATTAGGTAATAACACGAAATATATGCAGGGCAATATATGGTATATGTATAGCTTGGAAATTGTGACCGTTGCTCGCTCGCTCCGCTCGCTCGTAAAAATCTGGTCCAACCTCACATTCGATCCGACACGTTCCCAAATTTGAAATAAGTCGCCTTCATGTCGAATGACTAACGCACGAGGGATTGTTTTTAGGTTAGGCTATAGCTTTCGAGCGAGCGCAGCGAGCGAGAGACGCGTAAGGGTGTGTCACAAACCAACGGTTTGGCACATATTGACATTGAAATATTCGCACCAGCCCGAGGAGCCGAAAGTCTTTATCCTATTGCCTTCTGACAAATGTTTACGGTTTACCAACAGTTTCACATAGTTAGTACCGTTTCCTCATAGTACAGTGCAATGTGATGTCCAAAATGGCTGACAATAGTAGGTAATAATAAGAAATATAAGCAAGGCAATATAAGGTATATGTATAGCTTGGAAATTGTGACCGTTGCTCGCTCGCTCCGCTCGCTCGTAAAAATCTAGTCCAACCTCACAACCGATCCGTCACGTTCGCAAATTTGAAATATGTTGCCACCATATCGAATTATGAACGCAAGATGGATTGGTTTTAGATTAGGCTATAGTTTTCGAGCGAGCGCCGCGAGCGAGCGACGAGTAAATGTGTGTCACATACCAACGGTTTGGCACATACGGACATTGAAACATTCGCACCAGCCCGAGGAGGCGGAAGTCTTTATCCTATTGCCTACTGACAAATGTTTACAGTTTATGAATAGTTTCACAAAAATAGTACTATTTCCACATAGTACAGTGCAATGTGATGTCCGAAATGGCTGACAAAATTAGGTAATAACACGAAATATATGCAAGGCAATATATAGTATATATATAGCTTGGAAATTGTGACCGTTGCTCGCTCGCTACGCTCGCTCGTAAAAATCTAGTCCAACCTCACAACCGATCCGACACGTTCGCAAATTTGAAATATGTCGCCATCATATCGAATAATGAACGCAAGATGGATTGGTTTTAGGTTAGGCTATAGCTTTCGAGCGAGCATGGCGAGCGAGGGTCGCGGAGAGGTGTGTCACAATCCAACGGTTTGGCACATGGGGACATTGAAATATTCGCACCAGCCCGAGGAGCCGGAAGTCTTTATCCTATTGCCTTCTGACAAATGTTTACGCTTTACTAATAGTTTCACATAATTAGTACCGTTTCCTCATAGTACAGTGCAATGTGATGTCCGAAATGGCTGACAAAATTTGGTAATAACACGAAATATATGGAAGGCAATATATGGTATATGTATAGCTTGGAAATTGTGACCGTTGCTCGCTCGCTCCGCTCGCTCGTAAAAATCTAGTCCAACCTTACATCCGATCCGAAACGTTACCAAATTTGAAATAAGTCGCCTCCATGTCGAATGACTAACGCAAGAGGGATTGTTTTTAGGTTAGGCTATAGCTTTCAAGCGAGCACGGCGAGCGAGGGACGCGGAGAGGTGTGTCACAATCCATCGGTTTGGCACATACGGACATTGAAATATGCGCACCAGCCCGAGGAGCCGGAAGTCTTTATCCTATTGGCTTCTGACAAATGTTTACGGTTTACTAATAGTTTCACATAATTAGTATCGTTTCCTCATAGTACAGTGCAATGTGATGTCCGAAATGGCTGACAAAATTAGGTAATAACACGAAATATATGGAAGGCAATATAAGGTATATGTATAGCTTGGAAATTGTGACCGTTGCTCGCTCGCTCCGCTCGCTCGTAAAAATCTAGTCCAACCTCACAACCGATCCGTCACGTTCGCAAATTTGAAATATGTCGCCACCATATCGAATAATGAACGCAAGGCGGATTGGTTTTAGGTTAGGCTATAGTCTTCGAGCGAGCGCAGCGAGCGAGCGACGCGTAAATGTGTGTCACAAACCAACGGTTTGGCACATACGGACATTGAAACATTCGCAGCAGCCCGAGGAGCCGGAAGTCTTTATCCTATTGCCTACTGACAAATGCTTACAGTTTATGAATAGTTTCACATAAGTAGTACTATTTCCACATATAACAGTGCAATGTGATGTCCAAAATGGCTGACGATAGTAGGTAATAATAAGAAATATAAGCATGGCAATATAAGGTATATGTATAGCTTGGAAATTGTGACCGTTGCTCGATCGCTCCGCTCGCTCGTAAAAATCTAGTCCAACCTCACAACCGATCCGTCACGTTCGCAAATTTGAAATATGCCGCCACCATATCGAATAATGAACGCAAGGCGGATTGGTTTTAGGTTAGGCTATAGTCTTCGAGCGAGCGCAGCGAGCGAGCGACGCGTAAATGTGTGTCACATACCAACGGTTTGGCACATACGGACATTGAAACATACGCACCAGCCCGAGGAGGCGGAAGTCTCTATCCTATTGCCTACTGACAAATGTTTACAGTTTATGAATAGTTTCACATAAATAGTACTATTTCCACATAGTACAGTGCAATGTGATGTCCGAAGTGGCTGACAATATTAGGTAATAACACGAAATATATGCAGGGCAATATATGGTATATGTATAGCTTGGAAATTGTGACCGTTGCTCGCTCGCTCCGCTCGCTCGTAAAAATCTGGTCCAACCTCACATTCGATCCGACACGTTGCCAAATTTGAAATAAGTCGCCTTCATGTCGATTGACTAACGCACGAGGGATTGTTTTTAGGTTAGGCTATATCTTTCGAGCGAGCACAGCGAGCGAGAGACGCGTAAAGGTGTGTCACATACCAACGGTTTGGCACATACGGACATTGAAACATACGCACCAGCCCGAGGAGGCGGAAGTCTTTATCCTATTGCCTACTGACAAATGTTTACAGTTTATGAATAGTTTCACATAAATAGTACCGTTTCCTCATAGTACAGTGCAATGTGATGTCCGAAATGGCAGACAAAATTAGGTACTAGCACGAAAACTATGCAAGGCAATATATGGTATATGTATAGCTTGGAAATTGTGACCGTTGCTCGCTCGCTCCGCTCGCTCGTAAAAATCTAGTCCAACCTCACAACCGATCCGTCACGTTCGCAAATTTGAAATATGTCGCCACCATATCGAATAATGAACGCAAGGCGGATTGGTTTTAGGTTAGGCTATAGTCTTCGAGCGAGCGCAGCGAGCGAGCGACGCGTAAATGTGTGTCACATACCAACGGTTTGGCACATACGGATATTGAAACATTCGCAGCAGCCCGAGGAGCCGGAAGTCTTTATCCTATTGCCTACTGACAAATGCTTACAGTTTATGAATAGTTTCACATAAGTAGTACTATTTCCACATATAACAGTGCAATGTGATGTCCAAAATGGCTGACAATAGTAGGTAATAATAAGAAATATAAGCAAGGCAATATAAGGTATATGTATAGCTTGGAAATTGTGACCGTTGCTCGCTCGCTCCGCTCGCTCGTAAAAATCTAGTCCAACCTCACAACCGATCCGTCACGTTCGCAAATTTGAAATATGTCGCCACCATATCGAATAATGAACGCAAGGCGGATTGGTTTTAGGTTAGGCTATAGTCTTCGAGCGAGCGCAGCGAGCGAGCGACGCGTAAATGTGTGTCACATACCAACGGTTTGGCACATACGGACATTGAAACATACGCACCAGCCCGAGGAGGCGGAAGTCTTTATCCTATTGCCTACTGACAAATGTTTACAGTTTATGAATAGTTTCACATAAATAGTACTATTTCCACATAGTACAGTGCAATGTGATGTCCGAAATGGCTGACAATATTAGGTAATAACACGAAATATATGCAGGGCAATATATGGTATATGTATAGCTTGGAAATTGTGACCGTTGCTCGCTCGCTCCGCTCTTTCGTAAAAATCTAGTCCAACCTCACAACCGATCCGACACGTTCGCAAATTTGAAATATGTCGCCATCATATCGAATAATGAACGCAAGATGGATTGGTTTTAGGTTAGGCTATAGTATTCGAGCGAGCGCAGCGAGCGAGAGACGCGTAAAGGTGTGTCATAAACCAACGGTTTGGCACATACGGACATTGAAATATTCGCACCAGCCCGAGGAGCCGGAAGTATTTATCCTATTGCCTACCGACACATGTTTACAGTTTATGAATAGTTTCACATAAATAGTACTATTTCCTCATAGCACAGTGCAATGTGATGTCCGAAATGGCTGACAATATTAGGTACTAACACGAAATATATGCAAGGCAATATAAGGTATATGTATAGCTTGGAAATTGTGACTGCTGCACGCTCGCTCCGCTCGCTCGTAAAAATCTGGTCCAACCTCACAACCGATCCGACACGTTCGCAAAGTCGAGACATGTCGCCACCATATCAAATAATGAACGGAGGCTGGATTGGTTTTAGGTTAGGCTATAGCTTTCGAGCGACCATGGCGAGCGAGGGACGCGGAGAGGTGTGTCACAATCCAACGGTTTGGCACATGGGGACATTGAAATATTCGCACCAGCCCGAGGAGCTGGAAGTCTTTATCCTATTGCCTTCTGACAAATGTTTACGGTTTACTAATAGTTTCACATAATTAGTACCGTTTCCTCATAGTACAGTGCAATGTGATGTCCGAAATGGCTGACAAAATTTGGTAATAACACGAAATATATGGATGGCAATATATGGTATATGTATAGCTTGGAAATTGTGACCATTGCTCGCTCGCTCCGCTCGCTCGTAAAAAGCTTGTCCAACCTCACAACCGATCCGACACGTTCCCAAATTTGAAATAAGTCGCCTTCATGTCGAATGACTAAAGCAAGAGGGATTGTTTTTAGGTTGGGCTATAGCTTTCGAGCGAGCGCAGCGAGCGAGAGACGCGTAAAGGTGTGTCACAATCCAACGGTTTTGCACATGGGGACATTGAAATATTCGCACCAGCCCGAGGAGCCGGAAGACTTTATCCTATTGCTACTGACAAATGTTTACAGTTTACCAATAGTTTCACATAAATAGTACTATTTTCACATAGTACAGTGCAATGTGATGTCCGAAATGGCTGACAAAATTAGGTAATAACACGAAATATATGGAAGGCAATATAAGGTATATGTATAGCTTGGAAATTGTGACCGTTGCTCGCTCGCTCCGCTCGCTCGTAAAAAGCTTGTCCAACCTCACAACCGATCCGATACGTTCGCAAATTTGAAATATGTCGCCACCACATCGAAGAATGAACGGAAGAAGGACTGGTTTTAGGTTAGGCTATAGTTTTCGAGCGAGCGCTGCGAGCGAGAGACGCGTAAAGGTGTGTCAGAAACCAACGGTTTGGCACATACGGACATTGAAATATTCGCACCAGCCCGAGGAGCCGGAAGAATTTATCCTATTGCCTACCGACACATGTTTACAGTTTATGAATAGTTTCACATAAATAGTACTATTTCCTCATAGTACAGTGCAATGTGATGTCCGCAATGGCTGACAATATTAGTTACTAACACGAAATATATGCAAGGCAATATAAGATATATGTATAGCTTGGAAATTGTGACTGCTGCACGCTCGCTCCGCTCGCTCGTAAAAATCTGGTCCAACCTCACAACCGATCGGACACGTTCGCACATTCGAGACATGTCGCCACCATATCAAATAATGAACGGAAGCTGGATTGGTTTTAGGTTAGGCTATAGCTTTCGAACGAGCACGGCTAGCGAGGGACGCGGAGAGGTGTGTCACAATCCATCGGTTTGGCACATACGGACATTGAAATATTCGCACCAGCCCGAGGAGCCGGAAGTCTTTATCCTATTGCTACTGACAAATGTTTACAGTTTACCAATAGTTTCGCATAAATAGTACTATTTCCACATAGTACAGTGCAATGTGATGTCCGAAATGGCTGACAAAATTTGGTAATAACACGAAATATATGGAAGGCAATATAAGGTATATGTATAGCTTGGAAATTGTGACCGTTGCTCGCTCGCTCCGCTCGCTCGTAAAAATCTCGTCCAACCTCACAACCGATCCGTCACGTTCGCAAATTTGAAATATGTTGCCACCATATCGAATAATGAACGCAAGATGGGTTGGTTTTAGGTTAGGCTATAGTCTTCGAGCGAGCGCAGCGAGCGAGCAACGCGTAAATGTGTGTCACATACCAACGGTTTGGCACATACGGACATTGAAACATTCGCACCAGCCCGAGGAGCTGGAAGTCTTTATCCTATTAATACTGACAAATGTTTACAGTTTACCAATAGTTTCACATAAATAGTACTATTTCCACATAGTACAGTGCAATGTGATATCCGAAATGGCTGACAAAATTTGGTAATAATACGTAATATATGGAAGGCAATATAAGGTATATGTATAGCTTGGAAATTGTGACCGTTGCTCGCTCGCTCCGCTCGCACGTAAAAATCTGGTCCAACCTCACAACCGATCCCACACGTTCGCAAATTTGAATTATGTCGCCACCATATCGCATAATGAACGGAAGCTGGATTGGTTTTAGGTCAGGCTATAGCTTTCGAACGAGCACGGCTAGCGAGGGACGCGGAGAGGTGTGTCACAATCCATCGGTTTGGCACATACGGACATTGAAATATTCGCACTAGCCCGAGGAGCCGGAAGTCTTTATCCTATTGCCTTCTGACAAATGTTTACGGTTTACCAATAGTTTCACATAATTAGTACCGCTTCCTCATAGTACAGTGCAGCGTGATGTCCGAAATGGCTGACAAAATTAGGTACAAGCTCGAAATTTTTGCAAGACAATATATGGTATATGTATAGCTTGGAAATTGTGACCGTTGCTCGCTCGCTCCGCTCGCTCGTAAAAATCTAGTCCAACCTCACAACCGATCCGACACGTTCGCAAATTTGAAATATGTCGCCATCATATCGAATAATGAACGCAAGATGGATTGGTTTTAGGTTAGGCTATAGTATCCGAGCGAGCGCAGCGAGCGAGAGACGCGTAAAGGTGTGTCACAAACCAACGGTTTGGCACATACGGACATTGAAACGTTAGCACCAGCCCGAGGAGCCGGAAGTCTTTATCCTATTGCCTACTGACAAATGCTTACAGTTTATGAATAGTTTCACATAAATAGTAATATTTCCACATATAACAGTGCAATGTGATGTCCAAAATGGCTGACAAAAGTAGGTAATAATAAGAAATATAAGCAAGGCAATATCAGGTATATGTATAGCTTGGAAATTGTGACCGTTGCTCGCTCGCTCCGCTCGCTCGTAAAAATCTAGTCCAACCTCACAACCGATCCGACACGTTCGCAAATTTGAAATATGTCGCCATCATATCGAATAATGAACGCAAGATGGATTGGTTTTAGGTTAGGCTATAGCTTTCGTGCGAGAGCAGCGTACGAGAGACGCGTAAAGGTGTGTCACAAACCAACGGTTTGGCACATACGGACATTGAAATATTCGCACCAACCCGAGGAGCCGGAAGTCTCTATCCTATTGCCTTCTGACAAATGTTTACGGTTTACTAATTGTTTCACATAATTAGTACCGTTTCCTCATAGTACAGTGCAATGTGATGTCCGAAATGGCTGACAAAATTTGGTAATAACACGAAATATATGGAAGGCAATCTATGGTATATGTATAGCTTGGAAATTGTGACCGTTGCTCGCTCGCTCCGCTCGGTCGTAAAAATCTAGTCCAACCTCACATCCGATCCGACACGTTCCCAAATTTGAAATAAGTCGCCTCCATGTCGAATGACTAACGCAAGAGGGATTGTTTTTAGGTTAGGCCATAGCTTTCAAGCGAGCACGGCGAGCGAGGGACGCGGAGAGGTGTGTCACAATCCATCGGTTTGGCACATACGCACATTGAAATATTCGCACCAGCCCGAGGAGCCGGAAGTCTTTATCCTATTGCCTTCTGACAAATGTTTACGGTTTACCAATAGTCTCACATTATTAGTACCATTTCCTCATAGTACAGTGCAACGTGATGTCCGAAATGGCTGACAAAATTAGGTACAAGCACGAAATATATGCAAGACAATATATGGTATATGTATAGCTTGGAAATTGTAACCGTTGCTCGCTCGCTCCGCTCGCTCGTAAAAATCTAGTCCAACCTCACAACCGATCCCACACGTTCGCAAATTTGAAATATGTCGCCACCATATCGAATAATGAACGGAAGATGGATTGGTTTTAGGTTAGGCTATAGCTTTCGTGCGAGCGCAGCGAACGGGAGACGCGTAAAGGTGTGTCACAAACCATCGGTTTGGCACATACGGACATTGATATATTCGCACCAGCCCGAGGAGCCGGAAGTCTTTATCCTATTGCCTACTGACAAATGCTTACAGTTTATGAATAGTTTCACATAAATAGTAATATTTCCACATAGTACAGTGCAATGTGATGTCCGAAATGGCTGACAAAAATTGGTAATAACACGAAATATCTGCAAGGCAATATATGGTATATGTATAGCTTGGAAATTGTGAACGTTGCTCGCTCGCTCCGCTCGCTCGTAAAAATCTAGTCCAACCTCACAACCGATCCGACACGTTCGCAAATTTGAAATATGTCGCCATCATATCGAATAATGAACGCAAGATGGATTGGTTTTAGGTTAGGCCATAGCTTTCGTGCGAGAGCAGCGTACGAGAGACGCGTAAAGGTGTGTCACAAACCAACGGTTTGGCACATACGGACATTGAAATATTCGCACCAGCCCGAGGAGCCGGAAGTCTTTATCCTATTGCCTTCTGACAAATGTTTACGGTTTACTAATTGTTTCACATAATTAGTACCGTTTCCTCATAGTACAGTGCAATGTGATGTCCGAAATGGCTGACAAAATTTGGTAATAACACGAAATATATGGAAGGCAATCTATGGTATATGTATAGCTTGGAAATTGTGACCGTTGCTCGCTCGCTCCGCTCGGTCGTAAAAATCTAGTCCAACCTCACATCCGATCCGACACGTTCCCAAATTTGAAATAAGTCGCCTCCATGTCGAATGACTAACGCAAGAGGGATTGTTTTTAGGTTAGGCCATAGCTTTCAAGCGAGCACGGCTAGCGAGGGACGCGGAGAGGTGTGTCACAATCCATCGGTTTGGCACATACGGACATTGAAATATTCGCACTAGCCCGAGGAGCCGGAAGTCTTTATCCTATTGCCTTCTGACAAATGTTTACGGTTTACCAATAGTTTCACATAATTAGTACCGCTTCCTCATAGTACAGTGCAGCGTGATGTCCGAAATGGCTGACAAAATTAGGTACAAGCTCGAAATTTTTGCAAGACAATATATGGTATATGTATAGCTTGGAAATTGTGACCGTTGCTCGCTCGCTCCGCTCGCTCGTAAAAATCTAGTCCAACCTCACAACCGATCCGACACGTTCGCAAATTTGAAATATGTCGCCATCATATCGAATAATGAACGCAAGATGGATTGGTTTTAGGTTAGGCTATAGTATCCGAGCGAGCGCAGCGAGCGAGAGACGCGTAAAGGTGTGTCACAAACCAACGGTTTGGCACATACGGACATTGAAACATTAGCACCAGCCCGAGGAGCCGGAAGTCTTTATCCTATTGCCTACTGACAAATGCTTACAGTTTATGAATAGTTTCACATAAATAGTAATATTTCCACATATAACAGTGCAATGTGATGTCCAAAATGGCTGACAAAAGTAGGTAATAATAAGAAATATAAGCAAGGCAATATCAGGTATATGTATAGCTTGGAAATTGTGACCGTTGCTCGCTCGCTCCGCTCGCTCGTAAAAATCTCGTCCAACCTCACAACCGATCCGACACGTTCCCAAATTTGAAATATGTCGCCACCATATCGAATAATGAACGGAAGATGGATTGGTTTTTGGTTAGGCTATAGCTTTCGTGCGAGCGCAGCGAGCGAGGGACGCGTAAATGTGTTTCACAAACCAACGGTTTGGCACATACGGATATTGAAATTTTCGCACCAGCCCGAGGGGCCGGAAGTCTTTATCCTATTGCCTTCTGACAAATGTTTACGGTTTACCAATAGTTTCACATAATTAGTACCGTTTCCTCATAGTACAGAGCAATGTGATGTCCGAAATCGCTGACAAAATTAGGTACTAGCACGAAATATATGGAAGGCAATCTATGGTATATGTATAGCTTGGAAATTGTGACCGTTGCTCGCTCGCTCCGCTCGCTCTTAAAAATCTGGTCCAACCTCACATTCGATCCGACACGTTGCCAAATTTGAAATAAGTCGCCTTCATGTCGATTGACTAACGCACGAGGGATTGTTTTTAGGTTAGGCTATATCTTTCGAGCGAGCACAGCGAGCGAGAGACGCGTAAAGGTGTGTCACATACCAACGGTTTGGCACATACGGACATTGAAACATACGCACCAGCCCGAGGAGGCGGAAGTCTTTATCCTATTGCCTACTGACAAATGTTTACAGTTTATGAATAGTTTCACATAAATAGTACCGTTTCCTCATAGTACAGTGCAATGTGATGTCCGAAATGGCAGACAAAATTAGGTACTAGCACGAAAACTATGCAAGGCAATATATGGTATATGTATAGCTTGGAAATTGTGACCGTTGCTCGCTCGCTCCGCTCGCTCGTAAAAATCTAGTCCAACCTCACAACCGATCCGTCACGTTCGCAAATTTGAAATATGTCGCCACCATATCGAATAATGAACGCAAGGCGGATTGGTTTTAGGTTAGGCTATAGTCTTCGAGCGAGCGCAGCGAGCGAGCGACGCGTAAATGTGTGTCACATACCAACGGTTTGGCACATACGGATATTGAAACATTCGCAGCAGCCCGAGGAGCCGGAAGTCTTTATCCTATTGCCTACTGACAAATGCTTACAGTTTATGAATAGTTTCACATAAGTAGTACTATTTCCACATATAACAGTGCAATGTGATGTCCAAAATGGCTGACAATAGTAGGTAATAATAAGAAATATAAGCAAGGCAATATAAGGTATATGTATAGCTTGGAAATTGTGACCGTTGCTCGCTCGCTCCGCTCGCTCGTAAAAATCTAGTCCAACCTCACAACCGATCCGTCACGTTCGCAAATTTGAAATATGTCGCCACCATATCGAATAATGAACGCAAGGCGGATTGGTTTTAGGTTAGGCTATAGTCTTCGAGCGAGCGCAGCGAGCGAGCGACGCGTAAATGTGTGTCACATACCAACGGTTTGGCACATACGGACATTGAAACATACGCACCAGCCCGAGGAGGCGGAAGTCTTTATCCTATTGCCTACTGACAAATGTTTACAGTTTATGAATAGTTTCACATAAATAGTACTATTTCCACATAGTACAGTGCAATGTGATGTCCGAAATGGCTGACAATATTAGGTAATAACACGAAATATATGCAGGGCAATATATGGTATATGTATAGCTTGGAAATTGTGACCGTTGCTCGCTCGCTCCGCTCTTTCGTAAAAATCTAGTCCAACCTCACAACCGATCCGACACGTTCGCAAATTTGAAATATGTCGCCATCATATCGAATAATGAACGCAAGATGGATTGGTTTTAGGTTAGGCTATAGTATTCGAGCGAGCGCAGCGAGCGAGAGACGCGTAAAGGTGTGTCATAAACCAACGGTTTGGCACATACGGACATTGAAATATTCGCACCAGCCCGAGGAGCCGGAAGTATTTATCCTATTGCCTACCGACACATGTTTACAGTTTATGAATAGTTTCACATAAATAGTACTATTTCCTCATAGCACAGTGCAATGTGATGTCCGAAATGGCTGACAATATTAGGTACTAACACGAAATATATGCAAGGCAATATAAGGTATATGTATAGCTTGGAAATTGTGACTGCTGCACGCTCGCTCCGCTCGCTCGTAAAAATCTGGTCCAACCTCACAACCGATCCGACACGTTCGCAAAGTCGAGACATGTCGCCACCATATCAAATAATGAACGGAGGCTGGATTGGTTTTAGGTTAGGCTATAGCTTTCGAGCGACCATGGCGAGCGAGGGACGCGGAGAGGTGTGTCACAATCCAACGGTTTGGCACATGGGGACATTGAAATATTCGCACCAGCCCGAGGAGCTGGAAGTCTTTATCCTATTGCCTTCTGACAAATGTTTACGGTTTACTAATAGTTTCACATAATTAGTACCGTTTCCTCATAGTACAGTGCAATGTGATGTCCGAAATGGCTGACAAAATTTGGTAATAACACGAAATATATGGATGGCAATATATGGTATATGTATAGCTTGGAAATTGTGACCATTGCTCGCTCGCTCCGCTCGCTCGTAAAAAGCTTGTCCAACCTCACAACCGATCCGACACGTTCCCAAATTTGAAATAAGTCGCCTTCATGTCGAATGACTAAAGCAAGAGGGATTGTTTTTAGGTTGGGCTATAGCTTTCGAGCGAGCGCAGCGAGCGAGAGACGCGTAAAGGTGTGTCACAATCCAACGGTTTTGCACATGGGGACATTGAAATATTCGCACCAGCCCGAGGAGCCGGAAGACTTTATCCTATTGCTACTGACAAATGTTTACAGTTTACCAATAGTTTCACATAAATAGTACTATTTTCACATAGTACAGTGCAATGTGATGTCCGAAATGGCTGACAAAATTAGGTAATAACACGAAATATATGGAAGGCAATATAAGGTATATGTATAGCTTGGAAATTGTGACCGTTGCTCGCTCGCTCCGCTCGCTCGTAAAAAGCTTGTCCAACCTCACAACCGATCCGATACGTTCGCAAATTTGAAATATGTCGCCACCACATCGAAGAATGAACGGAAGAAGGACTGGTTTTAGGTTAGGCTATAGTTTTCGAGCGAGCGCTGCGAGCGAGAGACGCGTAAAGGTGTGTCAGAAACCAACGGTTTGGCACATACGGACATTGAAATATTCGCACCAGCCCGAGGAGCCGGAAGAATTTATCCTATTGCCTACCGACACATGTTTACAGTTTATGAATAGTTTCACATAAATAGTACTATTTCCTCATAGTACAGTGCAATGTGATGTCCGCAATGGCTGACAATATTAGTTACTAACACGAAATATATGCAAGGCAATATAAGATATATGTATAGCTTGGAAATTGTGACTGCTGCACGCTCGCTCCGCTCGCTCGTAAAAATCTGGTCCAACCTCACAACCGATCGGACACGTTCGCACATTCGAGACATGTCGCCACCATATCAAATAATGAACGGAAGCTGGATTGGTTTTAGGTTAGGCTATAGCTTTCGAACGAGCACGGCTAGCGAGGGACGCGGAGAGGTGTGTCACAATCCATCGGTTTGGCACATACGGACATTGAAATATTCGCACCAGCCCGAGGAGCCGGAAGTCTTTATCCTATTGCTACTGACAAATGTTTACAGTTTACCAATAGTTTCGCATAAATAGTACTATTTCCACATAGTACAGTGCAATGTGATGTCCGAAATGGCTGACAAAATTTGGTAATAACACGAAATATATGGAAGGCAATATAAGGTATATGTATAGCTTGGAAATTGTGACCGTTGCTCGCTCGCTCCGCTCGCTCGTAAAAATCTCGTCCAACCTCACAACCGATCCGTCACGTTCGCAAATTTGAAATATGTTGCCACCATATCGAATAATGAACGCAAGATGGGTTGGTTTTAGGTTAGGCTATAGTCTTCGAGCGAGCGCAGCGAGCGAGCAACGCGTAAATGTGTGTCACATACCAACGGTTTGGCACATACGGACATTGAAACATTCGCACCAGCCCGAGGAGCTGGAAGTCTTTATCCTATTAATACTGACAAATGTTTACAGTTTACCAATAGTTTCACATAAATAGTACTATTTCCACATAGTACAGTGCAATGTGATATCCGAAATGGCTGACAAAATTTGGTAATAATACGTAATATATGGAAGGCAATATAAGGTATATGTATAGCTTGGAAATTGTGACCGTTGCTCGCTCGCTCCGCTCGCACGTAAAAATCTGGTCCAACCTCACAACCGATCCCACACGTTCGCAAATTTGAATTATGTCGCCACCATATCGCATAATGAACGGAAGCTGGATTGGTTTTAGGTCAGGCTATAGCTTTCGAACGAGCACGGCTAGCGAGGGACGCGGAGAGGTGTGTCACAATCCATCGGTTTGGCACATACGGACATTGAAATATTCGCACTAGCCCGAGGAGCCGGAAGTCTTTATCCTATTGCCTTCTGACAAATGTTTACGGTTTACCAATAGTTTCACATAATTAGTACCGCTTCCTCATAGTACAGTGCAGCGTGATGTCCGAAATGGCTGACAAAATTAGGTACAAGCTCGAAATTTTTGCAAGACAATATATGGTATATGTATAGCTTGGAAATTGTGACCGTTGCTCGCTCGCTCCGCTCGCTCGTAAAAATCTAGTCCAACCTCACAACCGATCCGACACGTTCGCAAATTTGAAATATGTCGCCATCATATCGAATAATGAACGCAAGATGGATTGGTTTTAGGTTAGGCTATAGTATCCGAGCGAGCGCAGCGAGCGAGAGACGCGTAAAGGTGTGTCACAAACCAACGGTTTGGCACATACGGACATTGAAACATTAGCACCAGCCCGAGGAGCCGGAAGTCTTTATCCTATTGCCTACTGACAAATGCTTACAGTTTATGAATAGTTTCACATAAATAGTAATATTTCCACATATAACAGTGCAATGTGATGTCCAAAATGGCTGACAAAAGTAGGTAATAATAAGAAATATAAGCAAGGCAATATCAGGTATATGTATAGCTTGGAAATTGTGACCGTTGCTCGCTCGCTCCGCTCGCTCGTAAAAATCTAGTCCAACCTCACAACCGATCCGACACGTTCGCAAATTTGAAATATGTCGCCATCATATCGAATAATGAACGCAAGATGGATTGGTTTTAGGTTAGGCTATAGCTTTCGTGCGAGAGCAGCGTACGAGAGACGCGTAAAGGTGTGTCACAAACCAACGGTTTGGCACATACGGACATTGAAATATTCGCACCAGCCCGAGGAGCCGGAAGTCTCTATCCTATTGCCTTCTGACAAATGTTTACGGTTTACTAATTGTTTCACATAATTAGTACCGTTTCCTCATAGTACAGTGCAATGTGATGTCCGAAATGGCTGACAAAATTTGGTAATAACACGAAATATATGGAAGGCAATCTATGGTATATGTATAGCTTGGAAATTGTGACCGTTGCTCGCTCGCTCCGCTCGGTCGTAAAAATCTAGTCCAACCTCACATCCGATCCGACACGTTCCCAAATTTGAAATAAGTCGCCTCCATGTCGAATGACTAACGCAAGAGGGATTGTTTTTAGGTTAGGCCATAGCTTTCAAGCGAGCACGGCGAGCGAGGGACGCGGAGAGGTGTGTCACAATCCATCGGTTTGGCACATACGCACATTGAAATATTCGCACCAGCCCGAGGAGCCGGAAGTCTTTATCCTATTGCCTTCTGACAAATGTTTACGGTTTACCAATAGTCTCACATTATTAGTACCATTTCCTCATAGTACAGTGCAACGTGATGTCCGAAATGGCTGACAAAATTAGGTACAAGCACGAAATATATGCAAGACAATATATGGTATATGTATAGCTTGGAAATTGTAACCGTTGCTCGCTCGCTCCGCTCGCTCGTAAAAATCTAGTCCAACCTCACAACCGATCCCACACGTTCGCAAATTTGAAATATGTCGCCACCATATCGAATAATGAACGGAAGATGGATTGGTTTTAGGTTAGGCTATAGCTTTCGTGCGAGCGCAGCGAACGGGAGACGCGTAAAGGTGTGTCACAAACCATCGGTTTGGCACATACGGACATTGATATATTCGCACCAGCCCGAGGAGCCGGAAGTCTTTATCCTATTGCCTACTGACAAATGCTTACAGTTTATGAATAGTTTCACATAAATAGTAATATTTCCACATAGTACAGTGCAATGTGATGTCCGAAATGGCTGACAAAAATTGGTAATAACACGAAATATCTGCAAGGCAATATATGGTATATGTATAGCTTGGAAATTGTGAACGTTGCTCGCTCGCTCCGCTCGCTCGTAAAAATCTAGTCCAACCTCACAACCGATCCGACACGTTCGCAAATTTGAAATATGTCGCCATCATATCGAATAATGAACGCAAGATGGATTGGTTTTAGGTTAGGCCATAGCTTTCGTGCGAGAGCAGCGTACGAGAGACGCGTAAAGGTGTGTCACAAACCAACGGTTTGGCACATACGGACATTGAAATATTCGCACCAGCCCGAGGAGCCGGAAGTCTTTATCCTATTGCCTTCTGACAAATGTTTACGGTTTACTAATTGTTTCACATAATTAGTACCGTTTCCTCATAGTACAGTGCAATGTGATGTCCGAAATGGCTGACAAAATTTGGTAATAACACGAAATATATGGAAGGCAATCTATGGTATATGTATAGCTTGGAAATTGTGACCGTTGCTCGCTCGCTCCGCTCGGTCGTAAAAATCTAGTCCAACCTCACATCCGATCCGACACGTTCCCAAATTTGAAATAAGTCGCCTCCATGTCGAATGACTAACGCAAGAGGGATTGTTTTTAGGTTAGGCCATAGCTTTCAAGCGAGCACGGCTAGCGAGGGACGCGGAGAGGTGTGTCACAATCCATCGGTTTGGCACATACGGACATTGAAATATTCGCACTAGCCCGAGGAGCCGGAAGTCTTTATCCTATTGCCTTCTGACAAATGTTTACGGTTTACCAATAGTTTCACATAATTAGTACCGCTTCCTCATAGTACAGTGCAGCGTGATGTCCGAAATGGCTGACAAAATTAGGTACAAGCTCGAAATTTTTGCAAGACAATATATGGTATATGTATAGCTTGGAAATTGTGACCGTTGCTCGCTCGCTCCGCTCGCTCGTAAAAATCTAGTCCAACCTCACAACCGATCCGACACGTTCGCAAATTTGAAATATGTCGCCATCATATCGAATAATGAACGCAAGATGGATTGGTTTTAGGTTAGGCTATAGTATCCGAGCGAGCGCAGCGAGCGAGAGACGCGTAAAGGTGTGTCACAAACCAACGGTTTGGCACATACGGACATTGAAACATTAGCACCAGCCCGAGGAGCCGGAAGTCTTTATCCTATTGCCTACTGACAAATGCTTACAGTTTATGAATAGTTTCACATAAATAGTAATATTTCCACATATAACAGTGCAATGTGATGTCCAAAATGGCTGACAAAAGTAGGTAATAATAAGAAATATAAGCAAGGCAATATCAGGTATATGTATAGCTTGGAAATTGTGACCGTTGCTCGCTCGCTCCGCTCGCTCGTAAAAATCTCGTCCAACCTCACAACCGATCCGACACGTTCCCAAATTTGAAATATGTCGCCACCATATCGAATAATGAACGGAAGATGGATTGGTTTTTGGTTAGGCTATAGCTTTCGTGCGAGCGCAGCGAGCGAGGGACGCGTAAATGTGTTTCACAAACCAACGGTTTGGCACATACGGATATTGAAATTTTCGCACCAGCCCGAGGGGCCGGAAGTCTTTATCCTATTGCCTTCTGACAAATGTTTACGGTTTACCAATAGTTTCACATAATTAGTACCGTTTCCTCATAGTACAGAGCAATGTGATGTCCGAAATCGCTGACAAAATTAGGTACTAGCACGAAATATAAGCAAGGCAATATAAGGTATATGTATAGCTTGGAAATTGTGACCGTTGCACGCTCGCCCCGCTCGCTCG
This sequence comes from Bombus affinis, assembly GCF_024516045.1. NCBI lineage: Eukaryota > Metazoa > Arthropoda > Insecta > Hymenoptera > Apidae > Bombus > Bombus affinis. The sequence continues at coordinate 660,835 of NW_026108826.1, forward strand.
TAAAAATCTGGTCCAACCTCACAACCGATCCCACACGTTCGCAAATTCGAAACATGTCGCCACCATATCGAATAATGAACGGAAGATGGATTGGCTTTAGGTTAGGCTATAGCTTTGGTGCGAGCGCAGCGAGCGAGGGACGCGTAAAGGTGTGTCACAAACCAACGGTTTGGCACATGCGGACATTGAAATATTCGCACCAGCCCGAGGAGCCGAAAGTCTTTATCCTATTGCCTTCTCACAAATGTTTACGGTTGACCAACAGTTTCACATAATTAGTACCGTTTCCTCATAGTACAGTGCAATGTGATGTCCGAAATGGCAGACAAAATTAGGTAATAACACGACATATATGCAAGGCAATATAAGGTGTATGTATAGGCTGGAAATTGTGATCGTTGCTCGCTCGCTCCGCTCGCTCGAAAAAATCTAGTCCAACCTCACAACCGATCCGACACGTTCGCAAATTTGAAATATGTCGCCATCATATCGAATAATGAACGCAAGATGGATTGGTTTTAGGTTAGGCTATAGCTTTCGTGCGAGAGCAGCGTACGAGAGACGCGTAAAGGTGTGTCACAAACCAACGGTTTGGCACATACGGACATTGAAATATTCGCACCAGCCCGAGGAGCCGGAAGTCTTTATCCTATTGCCTTCTGACAAATGTTTACGGTTTACTAATTGTTTCACATAATTAGTACCGTTTCCTCATAGTACAGTGCAATGTGATGTCCGAAATGGCTGACAAAATTTGGTAATAACACGAAATATATGGAAGGCAATCTATGGTATATGTATAGCTTGGAAATTGTGACCGTTGCACGCTCGCTCCGCTCGGTCGTAAAAATCTAGTCCAACCTCACATCCGATCCGACACGTTCCCAAATTTGAAATAAGTCGCCTCCATGTCGAATGACTAACGCAAGAGGGATTGTTTTTAGGTTAGGCCATAGCTTTCAAGCGAGCACGGCGAGCGAGGGACGCGGAGAGGTGTGTCACAATCCATCGGTTTGGCACACACGGACATTGAAATATTCGCACCAGCCCGAGGAGCCGGAAGTCTTTATCCTATTGCCTTCTGACAAATGTTTACGGTTTACCAATAGTCTCACATAATTAGTACCGTTTCCTCATAGTACAGTGCAACGTGATGTCCGAAATGGCTGACAAAATTAGGTAATAACACGACATATATGCAAGGCAATATAAGGTGTATGTATAGGTTGGAAATTGTGATCGTTGCTCGCTCGCTCCGCTCGCTCGAAAAAATCTAGTCCAACCTCACAACCGATCCCACACGTTCGCAAATTTGAAATATGTCGCCACCATATCGAATAATGAACGGAAGATGGATTGGTTTTAGGTTAGGCTATAGTTTTCGAACGAGCGCAGCGAGCGAGAGACGCGTAAATGTGTGTCACAAACCAACGATTTGGCACATACGGATATTGAAATATTCGCACCAGCCCGAGGGGCCGGAAGACTTTATCCTATTGCCTTCTGACAAATGTTTACGGTTTACCAATAGTTTCACATAATTAGTACCGTTTCCTCATAGTACAGAGCAATGTGATGTCCGAAATCGCTGACAAAATTAGGTACTAGCACGAAATATAAGCAAGGCAATATAAGGTATATGTATAGCTTGGAAATTGTGACCGATGCTCGCTCGCTCCGCTCGCTCGTAAAAATCTAGTCCAACCCCACAACCGATCCGACACGTTCGCAAATTTGAAATATGTCGCCATCATATCGAATAATGAACGCAAGATGGATTGGTTTTAGGTTTGGCTATAGTTTTCGAGCGAGCGCAGCGAGCCAGAGACGCGTAAAGGTGTGTCACAAACCAACGGTTTGGCACATACGGACATTGAAATATTCGCACCAGCCCGAGGAGCCGAAAGTCTTTATCCTATTGCCTACCGACACATGTTTACAGTTTATGAATAGTTTCACATAAACAGTACTATTTCCTCATAGTACAGTGCAATGTGATGTCCGAAATGGCTGACAAAATTAGGTAATAACACGAAATATATGGAAGGCAATATAAGGTATATGTATAGCTTGGAAATTGTGACCGTTGCTCGCTCGCTCCGCTCGCTCGTAAAAATCTAGTCCAACCTCAGAACCGATCCCACACATTCGCAAATTTGAAATATGTCGCCACCATATCGAATAATGAACGGAAGATGGATTGGTTTTAGGTTAGGCTATAGTTTTCGAACGAGCGCAGCGAGCGAGAGACGCGTAAATGTGTGTCACAAACCAACGATTTGGCACATACGGATATTGAAATATTCGCACCAGCCCGAGGGGCCGGAAGACTTTATCCTATTGCCTTCTGACAAATGTTTACGGTTTACCAATAGTTTCACATAATTAGTACCGTTTCCTCATAGTACAGAGCAATGTGATGTCCGAAATCGCTGACAAAATTAGGTACTAGCACGAAATATAAGCAAGACAATATATGGTATATGTATAGCTTGGAAATTGTAACCGTTGCTCGCTCGCTCCGCTCGCTCGTAAAAATCTAGTCCAACCTCACAACCGATCCCACACGTTCGCAAATTTGAAATATGTCGCCACCATATCGAATAATGAACGGAAGATGGATTGGTTTTAGGTTAGGCTATAGCTTTCGTGCGAGCGCAGCGAACGAGAGACGCGTAAAGGTGTGTCACAAACCAACGGTTTGGCACATACGGACATTGAAATATTTGCACCAGCCCGAGGAGCCGGAAGTCTTTATCCTATTGCCTTCTGACAAATGTTTACGGTTTACCAATAGTCTCACATAATTAGTACCGTTTCCTCATAGTACAGTGCAATGTGATGTCCGAAATGGCAGACAAAATTATGTAATAACACGACATATATGCAAGGCAATATAAGGTGTATGTATAGGTTGGAAATTGTGATCGTTGCTCGCTCGCTCCGCTCGCTCGAAAAAATCTAGTCCAACCTCACAACCGATCCGACACGTTCGCAAATTTGAAATATGTCGCCACCATATCGAATAATGAACGGAAGATGGATTGGTTTTAGGTTAGGCTATAGCTTTCGTGCGAGCGCAGCGAACGAGAGACGCGTAAAGGTGTGTCACAAACCAACGGTTTGGCACATACGGACATTGAAATATTTGCACCAGCCCGAGGAGCCGGAAGTCTTTATCCTATTGCCTTCTGACAAATGTTTACGGTTTACCAATAGTCTCACATAATTAGTACCGTTTCCTCATAGTACAGTGCAACGTGATGTCCGAAATGGCTGACAAAATTAGGTACAAGCACGAAATATATGCAAGAGAATATATGGTATATGTATAGCTTGGAAATTGTAACCGTTGCTCGCTCGCTCCGCTCGCTCGTAAAAATCTAGTCCAACCTCACAACCGATCCCACACGTTCGCAAATTTGAAATATGTCGCCACCATATCGAATAATGAACGGAAGATGGGTTGGTTTTAGGTTAGGCTATAGCTTTCGTGCGAGCGCAGCGAACGGGAGACGCGTAAAGGTGTGTCACAAACCATCGGTTTGGCACATACGGACATTGATATATTCGCACCAGCCCGAGGAGCCGGAAGTCTTTATCCTATTGCCTTCTGACAAATGTTTACGGTTTACCAATAGTCTCACATAATTAGTACCGTTTCCTCATAGTACAGTGCAATGTGATGTCCGAAATGGCAGACAAAATTAGGTAATAACACGACATATATGCAAGGCAATATAAGGTGTATGTATAGGTTGGAAATTGTGATCGTTGCTCGCTCGCTCCGCTCGTTCGAAAAAATCTAGTCCAACCTCACAACCGATCCGACACGTTCGCAAATTTGAAATATGTCGCCACCATATCGAATAATGAACGGAAGATGGATTGGTTTTAGGTTAGGCTATAGCTTTCGTGCGAGCGCAGCGAACGAGAGACGCGTATCGGTGTGTCATAAACCAACGGTTTGGCACATACGGTCATTGAAATATTCGCGCCAGCCCGAGGTGCCGGAAGTATTTATCCTATTGCCTACCGACACATGTTTACAGTTTATGAATAGTTTCACATAAATAGTACTATTTCCACATAGTACAATGCAATGTGATGTCCGAAATGGCTGACAAAATTAGGTAATAACACGACATATATGCAAGGCAAAATAAGGTGTATGTATAGGTTGGAAATTGTGATCGTTGCTCGCTCGCTCCGCTCGCTCGAAAAAATCTAGTCCAACCTCACAACCGATCCGACACGTTCGCAAATTTGAAATATGTCGCCACCATATCGAATAATGAACGGAAGATGGATTGGTTTTAGGTTAGGCTATAGCTTTCGTGCGAGCGCAGCGAACGAGAGACGCGTAAAGGTGTGTCACAAACCAACGGTTTGGCACATGCGGACATTGAAATATTCGCACCAGCCCGAGGGGCCGGAAGACTTTATCCTATTGCCTTCTGACAAATGTTTACGGTTTACCAATAGTTTCACATAATTAGTACCGTTTCCTCATAGTACAGTGCAATGTGATGTCCGAAATGGCAGACAAAATTAGGTAATAACACAACATATATGCAAGGCAATATAAGGTGTATGTATAGGTTGGAAATTGTGATCGTTGCTCGCTCGCTCCGCTCGCTCGAAAAAATCTAGTCCAACCTCACAACCGATCCGACACGTTCGCAAATTTGAAATATGTCGCCACCATATCGAATAATGAACGGAAGGTGGATTGGTTTTAGGTTAGGCTATAGCTTTTGTGGGAGCGCAGCGAGCGAGAGACGCGTAAAGGTGTGTCACAAACCATCGGTTTGGCACATACGGACATTGAAATATTCGCACCAGCCCGAGGTGCCGGAAGTATTTATCCTATTGCCTTCTGACAAATGTTTACGGTTTACCAATAGTCTCACATAATTAGTACCGTTTCCTCATAGTACAGTGCAATGTGATGTCCGAAATGGCAGACAAAATTATGTAATAACACGACATATATGCAAGGCAATATAAGGTGTATGTATAGGTTGGAAATTGTGATCGTTGCTCGCTCGCTCCGCTCGCTCGAAAAAATCTAGTCCAACCTCACAACCGATCCGACACGTTCGCAAATTTGAAATATGTCGCCACCATATCGAATAATGAACGGAAGATGGATTGGTTTTAGGTTAGGCTATAGCTTTCGTGCGAGCGCAGCGAACGAGAGACGCGTATCGGTGTGTCATAAACCAACGGTTTGGCACATACGGTCATTGAAATATTCGCGCCAGCCCGAGGTGCCGGAAGTATTTATCCTATTGCCTACCGACACATGTTTACAGTTTATGAATAGTTTCACATAAATAGTACTATTTCCACATAGTACAATGCAATGTGATGTCCGAAATGGCTGGCAAAATTAGGTAATAACACGACATATATGCAAGGCAATATAAGGTGTATGTATAGGTTGGAAATTGTGATCGTTGCTCGCTCGCTCCGCTCGCTCGAAAAAATCTAGTCCAACCTCACAACCGATCCGACACGTTCGCAAATTTGAAATATGTCGCCATCATATCGAATAATGACCGCAAGATGGATTGGTTTTAGGTTTGGCTATAGTTTTCGAGCGAGCGCAGCGAGCCAGAGGCGCGTAAAGGTGTGTCACAAACCAACGGTTTGGCACATACGGACATTGAAATATTCGCACCAGCCCGAGGAGCCGGAAGTCTTTATCCTATTGCCTTCTGACAAATGTTTACGGTTTACCAATAGTCTCACATAATTAGTACCGTTTCCTCATAGTACAGTGCAACGTGATGTCCGAAATGGCTGACAAAATTAGGTACAAGCACGAAATATATGCAAGACAATATATGGTATATGTATAGCTTGGAAATTGTAACCGTTGCTCGCTCGCTCCGCTCGCTCGTAAAAATCTAGTCCAACCTCACAACCGATCCCACACGTTCGCAAATTTGAAATATGTCGCCACCATATCGAATAATGAACGGAAGATGGATTGGTTTTAGGTTAGGCTATAGCTTTCGTGCGAGCGCAGCGAACGGGAGACGCGTAAAGGTGTGTCACAAACCATCGGTTTGGCACATACGGACATTGAAATATTCGCACCAGCCCGAGGAACCGGAAGTCTTTATCCTATTGCCTTCTGACAAATGTTTACGGTTTACTAATTGTTTCACATAATTAGTACCGTTTCCTCATAGTACAGTGCAATGTGATGTCCGAAATGGCTGACAAAATTTGGTAATAACACGAAATATATGGAAGGCAATCTATGGTATATGTATAGCTTGGAAATTGTGACCGTTGCTCGCTCGCTCCGCTCGGTCGTAAAAATCTAGTCCACCCTCACATCCGATCCGACACCTTCCCAAATTTGAAATAAGTCGCCTCCATGTCGAATGACTAACGCAAGAGGGATTGTTTTTAGGTTAGGCCATAGCTTTCAAGCGAGCACGGCGAGCGAGGGACGCGGAGAGGTGTGTCACAATCCATCGGTTTGGCACATACGGACATTGAAATATTCGCACCAGCCCGAGGAGCCGGAAGTCTTTATCCTATTGCCTTCTGACAAATGTTTACGGTTTACCAATAGTTTCACATAATTAGTACCGTTTCCTCATAGTACAGTGCAGCGTGATGTCCGAAATGGCTGACAAAATTAGGTACAAGCTCGAAATTTTTGCAAGACAATATATGGTATATGTATAGCTTGGAAATTGTGACCGTTGCTCGCTCGCTCCGCTCGCTCGTAAAAAGCTTGTCCAACCTCACAACCGATCCGACACGTTCGCAAATTTGAAATATGTCGCCAACATATCGAAGAATGAACGGAAGAAGGACTGGTTTTAGGTTAGGCTATAGTTTTCGAGCGAGCGCTGCGAGCGAGAGACGCGTAAAGGTGTGTCAGAAACCAACGGTTTGGCACATACGGACATTGAAATATTCGCACCAGCCCGAGGAGCCGGAAGAATTTATCCTATTGCCTACCGACACATGTTTACAGTTTATGAATAGTTTCACATAAATAGTACTATTTCCTCATAGTACAGTGCAATGTGATGTCCGCAATGGCTGACAATATTAGGTACTAACACGAAATATATGCAAGGCAATATAAGATATATGTATAGCTTGGAAATTGGGACTGCTGCACGCTCGCTCCGCTCGCTCGTAAAAATCTGGTCCAACCTCACAACCGATCCGACACGTTCGCAAATTCGAGACATGTCGCCACCATATCAAATAATGAACGGAAGCTGGATTGGTTTTAGGTTAGGCTATAGCTTTCGAACGAGCACGGCTAGCGAGGGACGCGGAGAGGTGTGTCACAATCCATCGGTTTGGCACATACGGACATTGAAATATTCGCACCAGTCCGAGGAGCCGGAAGTCTTTATCCTATTGCTACTGACAAATGTTTACAGTTTACCAATAGTTTCGCATAAATAGTACTATTTCCACATAGTACAGTGCAATGTGATGTCCGAAATGGCTGACAAAATTTGGTAATAACACGAAATATATGGAAGGCAATATAAGGTATATGTATAGCTTGGAAATTGTGACCGTTGCTCGCTCGCTCCGCTCTCTCGTAAAAATCTCGTCCAACCTCACAACCGATCCGTCACGTTCGCAAATTTGAAATATGTTGCCACCATATCGAATAATGAACGCAAGATGGGTTGGTTTTAGGTTAGGCTATAGTCTTCGAGCGAGCGCAGCGAGCGAGCAACGCGTAAATGTGTGTCACATACCAACGGTTTGGCACATACGGACATTGAAATATTCGCACCAGCCCGAGGAGCCGGAAGTCTTTATCCTATTGCTTTCTGACAAATGATTACGGTTTATGAATAGTTTCACATAAATAGTACTATTTCCACATAGTACAGTGCAATGTGATGTCCGAAATGGCTGACAATATTAGGTAATAACACGAAATATATGCAGGGCAATATATGGTATATGTATAGCTTGGAAATTGTGACCGTTGCTCGCTCGCTCCGCTCGCTCGTAAAAATCTGGTCCAACCTCACATTCGATCCGACACGTTCCCAAATTTGAAATAAGTCGCCTTCATGTCGAATGACTAACGCACGAGGGATTGTTTTTAGGTTAGGCTATATCTTTCGAGCGAGCACAGCGAGCGAGAGACGCGTAAAGGTGTGTCACATACCAACGGTTTGGCACATACGGACATTGAAACATACGCACCAGCCCGAGGAGGCGGAAGTCTTTATCCTATTGCCTACGGACAAATGTTTACAGTTTATGAATAGTTTCACATAAATAGTACCGTTTCCTCATAGTACAGTGCAATGTGATGTCCGAAATGGCAGACAAAATAAGGTACTAGCACGAAAACTATGCAAGGCAATATATGGTATATGTATAGCTTGGAAATTGTGACCGTTGCTCGCTCGCTCCGCTCGCTCGTAAAAATCTAGTCCAACCTCACAACCGATCCGTCACGTTCGCAAATTTGAAATATGTCGCCACCATATCGAATAATGAACGCAAGGCGGATTGGTTTTAGGTTAGGCTATAGTCTTCGAGCGAGCGACGCGTAAATGTGTGTCACATACCAACGGTTTGGCACATACGGACATTGAAACATACGCACCAGCCCGAGGAGGCGGAAGTCTTTATCCTATTGCCTACTGACAAATGTTTACAGTTTATGAATAGTTTCACATAAATAGTACTATTTCCACATAGTACAGTGCAATGTGATGTCCGAAATGGCTGACAATATTCGGTAATAACACGAAATATATGCAGGGCAATATATGGTATATGTATAGCTTGGAAATTGTGACCGTTGCTCGCTCGCTCCGCTCGTTCGTAGAAATCTAGTCCAACCTCACAACCGATCCGACACGTTCGCAAATTTGAAATATGTCGCCATCATATCGAATAATGAACGCAAGATGGATTGGTTTTAGGTTAGGCTATAGTATTCGAGCGAGCGCAGCGAGCGAGAGACGCGTAAAGGTGTGTCATAAACCAACGGTTTGGCACATACGGACATTGAAATATTCGCACCAGCCCGAGGAGCCGGAAGTATTTATCCTATTGCCTACCGACACATGTTTACAGTTTATGAATAGTTTCACATAAATAGTACTATTTCCTCATAGCACAGTGCAATGTGATGTCCGAAATGGCTGACAATATTAGGTACTAACACGAAATATATGCAAGGCAATATAAGGTATATGTATAGCTTGGAAATTGTGACTGCTGCACGCTCGCTCCGCTCGCTCGTAAAAATCTGGTCCAACCTCACAACCGATCCGACACGTTCGCAAAGTCGAGACATGTCGCCACCATATCAAATAATGAACGGAGGCTGGAATGGTTTTAGGTTAGGCTATAGCTTTCGAGCGACCATGGCGAGCGAGGGACGCGGAGAGGTGTGTCACAATCCAACGGTTTGGCACATGGGGACATTGAAATATTCGCACCAGCCCGAGGAGCCGGAAGTCTTTATCCTATTGCCTTCTGACAAATGTTTACGGTTTACTAATAGTTTCACATAATTAGTACCGCTTCCTCATAGTACAGTGCAATGTGATGTCCGAAATGGCTGACAAAATTTGGTAATAACACGAAATATATGGATGGCAATATATGGTATATGTATAGCTTGGAAATTGTGACCGTTGCTCGCTCGCTCCGCTCGCTCGTAAAAATCTAGTCCAACCTCACATCCGATCCGACACGTTCCCAAATTTGAAATAAGTCGCCTCCATGTCGAATGACTAACGCAAGAGGGATTGTTTTTAGGTTAGGCTATAGCTTTCGAGCGAGCGCAGCGAGCGAGAGACGCGTAAAGGTGTGTCACAATCCAACGGTTTTGCACATGGGGACATTGAAATATTCGCACCAGCCCGAGGAGCCGGAAGTCTTTATCCTATTGCTACTGACAAATGTTTACAGTTTACCAATAGTTTCACATAAATAGTACTATTTTCACAAAGTACAGTGCAATGTGATGTCCGAAATGGCTGACAAAATTAGGTAATAACACGAAATATATGGAAGGCAATATAAGGTATATGTATAGCTTGGAAATTGTGACCGTTGCTCGCTCGCTCCGCTCGCTCGTAAAAAGCTTGTCCAACCTCACAACCGATCCGACACGTTCGCAAATTTGAAATATGTCGCCACCATATCGAAGAATGAAAGGAAGAAGGACTGGTTTTAGGTTAGGCTATAGTTTTCGAGCGAGCGCAGCGAGCGAGAGACGCGTAAAGGTGTGTCAGAAACCAACGGTTTGGCACATACGGACATTGAAATATTCGCACCAGCCCGAGGAGCCGGAAGTATTTATCCTATTGCCTACCGACACATGTTTACAGTTTATGAATAGTTTCACATAAATAGTACTATTTCCTCATAGTACAGTGCAATGTGATGTCCGAAATGGCTGACAATATTAGGTACTAACACGAAATATATGCAAGGCAATATAAGATATATGTATAGCTTGGAAATTGTGACTGCTGCACGCTCGCTCCGCTCGCTCGTAAAAATCTGGTCCAACCTCACAACCGATCCGACACGTTCGCAAATTCGAGACATGTCGCCACCATATCAAATAATGAACGGAAGCTGGATTGGTTTTAGGTTAGGCTATAGCTTTCGAGCGAGCACGGCTAGCGAGGGACGCGGAGAGGTGTGTCACAAACCAACGGTTTGGCACATACGGACATTGAAATATTCGCACCAGCCCGAGGAGCCGGAAGTCTCTATCCTATTGCCTTCTGACAAATGTTTACGGTTTACCAATAGTCTCACATAATTAGTACCGTTTCCTCATAGTACAGTGCAACGTGATGTCCGAAATGGCTGACAAAATTAGGTACAAGCACGAAATATATGCAAGACAATATATGGTATATGTATAGCTTGGAAATTGTAACCGTTGCTCGCTCGCTCCGCTCGCTCGTAAAAATCTAGTCCAACCTCACAACCGATCCCACACGTTCGCAAATTTGAAATATGTCGCCACCATATCGAATAATGAACGGAAGATGGATTGGTTTTAGGTTAGGCTATAGCTTTCGTGCGAGCGCAGCGAACGGGAGACGCGTAAAGGTGTGTCACAAACCATCGGTTTGGCACATACGGACATTGATATATTCGCACCAGCCCGAGGAGCCGAAAGTCTTTATCCTATTGCCTTCTGACAAATGTTTACGGTTTACCAACAGTTTCACATAATTAGTACCGTTTCCTCATAGTACAGTGCAATGTGATGTCCGAAATGGCAGACAAAATTAGGTAATAACACGACATATATGCAAGGCAATATAAGGTGTATGTATAGGTTGGAAATTGTGATCGTTGCTCGCTCGCTCCGCTCGCTCGAAAAAATCTAGTCCAACCTCACAACCGATCCGACACGTTCGCAAATTTGAAATATGTCGCCACCATATCGAATAATGAACGGAAGGTGGATTGGTTTTAGGTTAGGCTATAGCTTTCGTGGGAGCGCAGCGAGCGAGAGACGCGTAAAGGTGTGTCACAAACCAACGGTTTGGCACATACGGACATTGAAATATTCGCACCAGCCCGAGGAGCCGAAAGTCTTTATCCTATTGCCTTCTGACAAATGTTTACGGTTTACCAACAGTTTCACATAATTAGTACCGTTTCCTCATAGTACAGTGCAATGTGATGTCCGAAATGGCAGACAAAATTAGGTAATAACACGACATATATGCAAGGCAATATAAGGTGTATGTATAGGTTGGAAATTGTGATCGTTGCTCGCTCGCTCCGCTCGCTCGAAAAAATCTAGTCCAACCTCACAACCGATCCGACACGTTCGCAAATTTGAAATATGTCGCCACCATATCGAATAATGAACGGAAGATGGATTGGTTTTAGGTTAGGCTATAGCTTTCGTGCGAGCGCAGCGAACGAGAGACGCGTAAAGGTGTGTCACAAACCAACGGTTTGGCACATACGGACATTGAAATATTCGCACCAGCCCGAGGAGCCGGAAGTATTTATCCTATTGCCTACCGACACATGTTTACAGTTTATGAATAGTTTCACATAAATAGTACTATTTCCTCATAGTACAGTGCAATGTGATGTCCGAAATGGCTGACAATATTAGGTACTAACACGAAATATATGCAAGGCAATATAAGATATATGTATAGCTTGGAAATTGTGACTGCTGCACGCTCGCTCCGCTCGCTCGTAAAAAGCTTGTCCAACCTCACAACCGATCCGACACGTTCGCAAATTTGAAATATGTCGCCACCATATCGAAGAATGAACGCAAGATGGGTTGGTTTTAGGTTAGGCTATAGTCTTCGAGCGAGCGCAGCGAGCGAGCAACGCGTAAATGTGTGTCACATACCAACGGTTTGGCACATACGGACATTGAAACATACGCACCAGCCCGAGGAGGCGGAAGTCTTTATCCTATTGCCTACGGACAAATGTTTACAGTTTATGAATAGTTTCACATAAATAGTACCGTTTCCTCATAGTACAGTGCAATGTGATGTCCGAAATGGCAGACAAAATAAGGTACTAGCACGAAAACTATGCAAGGCAATATATGGTACATGTATAGCTTGGAAATTGTGACCGTTGCTCGCTCGCTCCGCTCGCTCGTAAAAATCTAGTCCAACCTCACAACCGATCCGTCACGTTCGCAAATTTGAAATATGTCGCCACCATATCGAATAATGAACGCATGGCGGATTGGTTTTAGGTTAGGCTATAGTCTTCGAGCGAGCGCAGCGAGCGAGCGACGCGTAAATGTGTGTCACATACCAACGGTTTGGCACATACGGACATTGAAACATTCGCAGCAGCCCGAGGAGCCGGAAGTCTTTATCCTATTGCCTACTGACAAATGCTTACAGTTTATGAATAGTTTCACATAAGTAGTACTATTTCCACATATAACAGTGCAATGTGATGTCCAAAATGGCTGACAATAGTAGGTAATAATAAGAAATATAAGCAAGGCAATATAAGGTATATGTATAGCTTGGAAATTGTGACCGTTGCTCGCTCGCTCCGCTCGCTCGTAAAAATCTAGTCCAACCTCACAACCGATCCGTCACGTTCGCAAATTTGAAATATGTCGCCACCATATCGAATAATGAACGCAAGGCGGATTGGTTTTAGGTTAGGCTATAGTATTCGAGCGAGCGCAGCGAGCGAGAGACGCGTAAAGGTGTGTCACAAACCAACGGTTTGGCACATACGGACATTGAAATATTCGCACCAGCCCGAGGAGCCGAAAGTCTTTATCCTATTGCCTTCTGACAAATGTTTACGGTTTACCAACAGTTTCACATAATTAGTACCGTTTCCTCATAGTACAGTGCAATGTGATGTCCGAAATGGCAGACAAAATTAGGTAATAACACGACATATATGCAAGGCAATATAAGGTGTATGTATAGGTTGGAAATTGTGATCGTTGCTCGCTCGCTCCGCTCGCTCGAAAAAATCTAGTCCAACCTCACAACCGATCCGACACGTTCGCAAATTTGAAATATGTCGCCACCATATCGAATAATGAACGGAAGATGGATTGGTTTTAGGTTAGGCTATAGCTTTCGTGCGAGCGCAGCGAACGAGAGACGCGTAAAGGTGTGTCACAAACCAACGGTTTGGCACATACGGACATTGAAATATTCGCACCAGCCCGAGGAGCCGGAAGTATTTATCCTATTGCCTACCGACACATGTTTACAGTTTATGAATAGTTTCACATAAATAGTACTATTTCCTCATAGTACAGTGCAATGTGATGTCCGAAATGGCTGACAATATTAGGTACTAACACGAAATATATGCAAGGCAATATAAGATATATGTATAGCTTGGAAATTGTGACTGCTGCACGCTCGCTCCGCTCGCTCGTAAAAATCTGGTCCAACCTCACAACCGATCCGACACGTTCGCAAATTCGAGACATGTCGCCACCATATCAAATAATGAACGGAAGCTGGATTGGTTTTAGGTTAGGCTATAGCTTTCGAGCGAGCACGGCTAGCGAGGGACGCGGAGAGGTGTGTCACAATCCATCGGTTTGGCACATACGGACATTGAAATATTCGCACCAGCCCGAGGAGCCGGAAGTCTTTATCCTATTGCTACTGACAAATGTTTACAGTTTACCAATAGTTTCGCATAAATAGTACTATTTCCACATAGTACAGTGAAATGTGATGTCCGAAATGGCTGACAAAATTTGGTAATTACACGAAATATATGGAAGGCAATATAAGGTATATGTATAGCTTGGAAATTGTGACCGTTGCTCGCTCGCTCCTCTCGCTCGTAAAAATCTCGTCCAACCTCACAACCGATCCGTCACGTTCGCAAATTTGAAATATGTTGCCACCATATCGAATAATGAACGCAAGATGGATTGGTTATAGGTTAGGCTATAGTCTTCGAGCGAGCGCAGCGAGCGAGCGACGCGTAAATGTGTGTCACATACCAACGGTTTGGCACATACGGACATTGAAATATTCGCATCAGCCCGAGGAGCCGGAAGTATTTATCCCATTGCCTACCGACACATGTTTACAGTTTATGAATAGTTTCACATAAATAGTACTATGTCCTCATAGTACAGTGCAATGTGATGTCCGAAATGGCTGACAAAATTAGGTAATAACACGAAATATATGCAGGGCAATATATGGTATATGTATAGCTTGGAAATTGTGACCGTTGCTCGCTCGCTCCGCTTGCTCGTAAAAATCCAGTCCAACCTCACATTCGATCCGACACGTTCCCAAATTTGAAATAAGTCGCCTTCATGTCGAATGACTAAAGCAAGAGGGATTGTTTTTAGGTTGGGCTATAGCTTTCGAGCGAGCGCAGCGAGCGAGAGACGCGTAAAGGTGTGTCACAATCCAACGGTTTTGCACATGGGGACATTGAAATATTCGCACCAGCCCGAGGAGCCGGAAGTCTTTATCCTATTGCTACTGACAAATGTTTACAGTTTACCAATAGTTTCACATAAATAGTACTATTTTCACATAGTACAGTGCAATGTGATGTCCGAAATGGCTGACAAAATTAGGTAATAACACGAAATATATGGAAGGCAATATAAGGTATATGTATAGCTTGGAAATTGTGACCGTTGCTCGCTCGCTCCGCTCGCTCGTAAAAAGCTTGTCCAACCTCACAACCGATCCGACACGTTCGCAAATTTGAAATATGTCGCCACCATATCGAAGAATGAACGGAAGAAGGACTGGTTTTAGGTTAGGCTATAGTTTTCGAGCGAGCGCTGCGAGCGAGAGACGCGTAAAGGTGTGTCAGAAACCAACGGTTTGGCACATACGGACATTGAAATATTCGCACCAGCCCGAGGAGCCGGAAGAATTTATCCTATTGCCTACCGACACATGTTTACAGTTTATGAATAGTTTCACATAAATAGTACTATTTCCTCATAGTACAGTGCAATGTGATGTCCGCAATGGCTGACAATATTAGGTACTAACACGAAATATATGCAAGGCAATATAAGATATATGTATAGCTTGGAAATTGGGACTGCTGCACGCTCGCTCCGCTCGCTCGTAAAAATCTGGTCCAACCTCACAACCGATCCGACACGTTCGCAAATTCGAGACATGTCGCCACCATATCAAATAATGAACGGAAGCTGGATTGGTTTTAGGTTAGGCTATAGCTTTCGAACGAGCACGGCTAGCGAGGGACGCGGAGAGGTGTGTCACAATCCATCGGTTTGGCACATACGGACATTGAAATATTCGCACCAGTCCGAGGAGCCGGAAGTCTTTATCCTATTGCTACTGACAAATGTTTACAGTTTACCAATAGTTTCGCATAAATAGTACTATTTCCACATAGTACAGTGCAATGTGATGTCCGAAATGGCTGACAAAATTTGGTAATAACACGAAATATATGGAAGGCAATATAAGGTATATGTATAGCTTGGAAATTGTGACCGTTGCTCGCTCGCTCCGCTCGCTCGTAAAAATCTCGTCCAACCTCACAACCGATCCGTCACGTTCGCAAATTTGAAATATGTTGCCACCATATCGAATAATGAACGCAAGATGGGTTGGTTTTAGGTTAGGCTATAGTCTTCGAGCGAGCGCAGCGAGCGAGCAACGCGTAAATGTGTGTCACATACCAACGGTTTGGCACATACGGACATTGAAATATTCGCACCAGCCCGAGGAGCCGGAAGTCTTTATCCTATTGCTTTCTGACAAATGTTTACGGTTTACCAATAGTCTCACATAATTAGTACCGTTTCCTCATAGTACAGTGCAGCGTGATGTCCGAAATGGCTGACAAAATTAGGTACAAGCTCGAAATTTTTGCAAGACAATATATGGTATATGTATAGCTTGGAAATTGTGACCGTTGCTCGCTCGCTCCGCTCGCTCGTAAAAATCTAGTCCAACCTCACAACCGACCCGACACGTTCGCAAATTTGAAATATGTCGCCATCATATCGAATAATGAACGCAAGATGGATTGGTTTTAGGTTAGGCTATAGTATCCGAGCGAGCGCAGCGAGCGAGAGACGCGTAAAGGTGTGTCATAAACCAAAGGTTTGGCACATACGGATATTGAAATATTCGCACCAGCCCGAGGAGCCGGAAGTATTTATCCTATTGCCTACCGACACATGTTTACAGTTTATGTATAGTTTCAAATTAATAGTACTATTTCCACATAGTACAGTGCAATGTGATGTCCGAAGTGGCTGACACAATTAGGTACTAGCACGAAATATATGCAAGGCAATATATAGTATATGTATAGCTTGGAAATTGTGACCATTGCTCGCTCGCTCCGCTCGCTCGAAAAAATGTAGTCCAACCTCACAACCGATCCGACACGTTCGCAAATTTGAAATATGTCGCCACCATATCGAATAATGAACGGAAGATGGATTGGTTTTAGGTTAGGCTATAGCTTTCGTGCGAGCGCAGCGAACGAGAGACGCGTAAAGGTGTGTCACAAACCGACGGTTTGGCACATACGGACATTGAAATATTCGCACCAGCCCGAGGAGCCGGAAGTCTCTATCCTATTGCCTTCTGACAAATGTTTACGGTTTACCAATAGTCTCACATAATTAGTACCGTTTCCTCATAGTACAGTGCAACGTGATGTCCGAAATGGCTGACAAAATTAGGTACAAGCACGAAATATATGCAAGACAATATATGGTATATGTATAGCTTGGAAATTGTAACCGTTGCTCGCTCGCTCCGCTCGCTCGTAAAAATCTAGTCCAACCTCACAACCGATCCCACACGTTCGCAAATTTGAAATATGTCGCCACCATATCGAATAATGAACGGAAGATGGATTGGTTTTAGGTTAGGCTATAGCTTTCGTGCGAGCGCAGCGAACGGGAGACGCGTAAAGGTGTGTCACGAACCATCGGTTTGGCACATACGGACATTGATATATTCGCACCAGCCCGAGGAGCCGAAAGTCTTTATCCTATTGCCTTCTGACAAATGTTTACGGTTTACCAACAGTTTCACATAATTAGTACCGTTTCCTCATAGTACAGTGCAACGTGATGTCCGAAATGGCTGACAAAATTAGGTACAAGCACGAAATATATGCAAGACAATATATGGTATATGTATAGCTTGGAAATTGTAACCGTTGCTCGCTCGCTCCGCTCTCTCGTAAAAATCTAGTCCAACCTCACAACCGATCCGTCACGTTCGCAAATTTGAAATATGTTGCCACCATATCGAATAATGAACGCAAGATGGGTTGGTTTTAGGATAGGCTATAGTCTTCGAGCGAGCGCAGCGAGCGAGCAACGCGTAAATGTGTGTCACATACCAACGGTTTGGCACATACGGACATTGAAATATTCGCACCAGCCCGAGGAGCCGGAAGTCTTTATCCTATTGCTTTCTGACAAATGTTTACGGTTTACCAATAGTCTCACATAATTAGTACCGTTTCCTCATAGTACAGTGCAACGTGATGTCCGATATGGCTGACAAAATTAGGTACAAGCACGAAATATATGCAAGACAATATATGGTATATGTATAGCTTGGAAATTGTGACCGTTGCTCGCTCGCTCCGCTCGCTCGTAAAAATCTAGTCCAACCTCACAACCGATCCGTCACGTTCGCAAATTTGAAATATGTCGCCACCATATCGAATAATGAACGCAAGGCGGATTGGTTTTAGGTTAGGCTATAGTCTTCGAGCGAGCGACGCGTAAATGTGTGTCACATACCAACGGTTTGGCACATACGGACATTGAAACATACGCACCAGCCCGAGGAGGCGGAAGTCTTTATCCTATTGCCTACTGACAAATGTTTACAGTTTATGAATAGTTTCACATAAATAGTACTATTTCCACATAGTACAGTGCAATGTGATGTCCGAAATGGCTGACAATATTCGGTAATAACACGAAATATATGCAGGGCAATATATGGTATATGTATAGCTTGGAAATTGTGACCGTTGCTCGCTCGCTCCGCTCGTTCGTAAAAATCTAGTCCAACCTCACAACCGATCCGACACGTTCGCAAATTTGAAATATGTCGCCATCATATCGAATAATGAACGCAAGATGGATTGGTTTTAGGTTAGGCTATAGTATTCGAGCGAGCGCAGCGAGCGAGAGACGCGTAAAGGTGTGTCATAAACCAACGGTTTGGCACATACGGACATTGAAATATTCGCACCAGCCCGAGGAGCCGGAAGTATTTATCCTATTGCCTACCGACACATGTTTACAGTTTATGAATAGTTTCACATAAATAGTACTATTTCCTCATAGCACAGTGCAATGTGATGTCCGAAATGGCTGACAATATTAGGTACTAACACGAAATATATGCAAGGCAATATAAGGTATATGTATAGCTTGGAAATTGTGACTGCTGCACGCTCGCTCCGCTCGCTCGTAAAAATCTGGTCCAACCTCACAACCGATCCGACACGTTCGCAAAGTCGAGACATGTCGCCACCATATCAAATAATGAACGGAGGCTGGAATGGTTTTAGGTTAGGCTATAGCTTTCGAGCGACCATGGCGAGCGAGGGACGCGGAGAGGTGTGTCACAATCCAACGGTTTGGCACATGGGGACATTGAAATATTCGCACCAGCCCGAGGAGCCGGAAGTCTTTATCCTATTGCCTTCTGACAAATGTTTACGGTTTACTAATAGTTTCACATAATTAGTACCGTTTCCTCATAGTACAGTGCAATGTGATGTCCGAAATGGCTGACAATATTCGGTAATAACACGAAATATATGCAGGGCAATATATGGTATATGTATAGCTTGGAAATTGTAACCGTTGCTCGCTCGCTCCGCTCGCTCGTAAAAATCTAGTCCAACCTCACAACCGATCCCACACGTTCGCAAATTTGAAATATGTCGCCACCATATCGAATAATGAACGGAAGATGGATTGGTTTTAGGTTAGGCTATAGCTTTCGTGCGAGCGCAGCGAACGGGAGACGCGTAAAGGTGTGTCACAAACCATCGGTTTGGCACATACGGACATTGATATACTCGCACCAGCCCGAGGAGCCGAAAGTCTTTATCCTATTGCCTTCTGACAAATGTTTACGGTTTACCAACAGTTTCACATAATTAGTACCGTTTCCTCATAGTACAGTGCAATGTGATGTCCGAAATGGCAGACAAAATTAGGTAATAACACGACATATATGCAAGGCAATATAAGGTGTATGTATAGGTTGGAAATTGTGATCGTTGCTCGCTCGCTCCGCTCGCTCGAAAAAATCTAGTCCAACCTCACAACCGATCCGACACGTTCGCAAATTTGAAATATGTCGCCACCATATCGAATAATGAACGGAAGGTGGATTGGTTTTAGGTTAGGCTATAGCTTTCGTGGGAGCGCAGCGAGCGAGAGACGCGTAAAGGTGTGTCACAAACCAACGGTTTGGCACATACGGACATTGAAATATTCGCACCAGCCCGAGGAGCCGGAAGTATTTATCCTATTGCCTACCGACACATGTTTACAGTTTATGAATAGTTTCACATAAATAGTACTATTTCCTCATAGTACAGTGCAATGTGATGTCCGCAATGGCTGACAATATTAGGTACTAACACGAAATATATGCAAGGCAATATAAGATATATGTATAGCTTGGAAATTGGGACTGCTGCACGCTCGCTCCGCTCGCTCGTAAAAATCTGGTCCAACCTCACAACCGATCCGACACGTTCGCAAATTCGAGACATGTCGCCACCATATCAAATAATGAACGGAAGCTGGATTGGTTTTAGGTTAGGCTATAGCTTTCGAACGAGCACGGCTAGCGAGGGACGCGGAGAGGTGTGTCACAATCCATCGGTTTGGCACATACGGACATTGAAATATTCGCACCAGTCCGAGGAGCCGGAAGTCTTTATCCTATTGCTACTGACAAATGTTTACAGTTTACCAATAGTTTCGCATAAATAGTACTATTTCCACATAGTACAGTGCAATGTGATGTCCGAAATGGCTGACAAAATTTGGTAATAACACGAAATATATGGAAGGCAATATAAGGTATATGTATAGCTTGGAAATTGTGACCGTTGCTCGCTCGCTCCGCTCGCTCGTAAAAATCTCGTCCAACCTCACAACCGATCCGTCACGTTCGCAAATTTGAAATATGTTGCCACCATATCGAATAATGAACGCAAGATGGGTTGGTTTTAGGTTAGGCTATAGTCTTCGAGCGAGCGCAGCGAGCGAGCAACGCGTAAATGTGTGGCACATACCAACGGTTTGGCACATACGGACATTGAAATATTCGCACCAGCCCGAGGAGCCGGAAGTCTTTATCCTATTGCTTTCTGACAAATGTTTACGGTTTACCAATAGTCTCACATAATTAGTACCGTTTCCTCATAGTACAGTGCAGCGTGATGTCCGAAATGGCTGACAAAATTAGGTACAAGCTCGAAATTTTTGCAAGACAATATATGGTATATGTATAGCTTGGAAATTGTGACCGTTGCTCGCTCGCTCCGCTCGCTCGTAAAAATCTAGTCCAACCTCACAACCGACCCGACACGTTCGCAAATTTGAAATATGTCGCCATCATATCGAATAATGAACGCAAGATGGATTGGTTTTAGGTTAGGCTATAGTATCCGAGCGAGCGCAGCGAGCGAGAGACGCGTAAAGGTGTGTCATAAACCAAAGGTTTGGCACATACGGATATTGAAATATTCGCACCAGCCCGAGGAGCCGGAAGTATTTATCCTATTGCCTACCGACACATGTTTACAGTTTATGTATAGTTTCAAATTAATAGTACTATTTCCACATAGTACAGTGCAATGTGATGTCCGAAGTGGCTGACACAATTAGGTACTAGCACGAAATATATGCAAGGCAATATATAGTATATGTATAGCTTGGAAATTGTGACCATTGCTCGCTCGCTCCGCTCGCTCGTAAAAATCTAGTCCAACCTCACAAGCGATCCGACACGTTCGCAAATTTGAAATATGTCGCCACCATATCCAATAATGAACGGAAGATGGATTGGTTTTAGGTTAGGCTATAGCTTTCGTGAGAGCGCAGCGAGCGAGAGACGCGTAAAGGTGTGTCACAAACCAACGGTTTGGCACATACGGACATTGAAACATTAGCACCAGCCCGAGGAGCCGGAAGTCTTTATCCTATTGCCTACTGACAAATGCTTACAGTTTATGAATAGTTTCACATAAATAGTAATATTTCCACATATAACAGTGCAATGTGATGTCCAAAATGGCTGACAAAAGTAGGTAATAATAAGAAATATAAGCAAGGCAATATCAGGTATATGTATAGCTTGGAAATTGTGACCGTTGCTCGCTCGCTCCGCTCGCTCGTAAAAATCTCGTCCAACCTCACAACCGATCCGACACGTTCCCAAATTTGAAATATGTCGCCACCATATCGAATAATGAACGGAAGATGGATTGGTTTTTGGTTAGGCTATAGCTTTCGTGCGAGCGCAGCGAGCGAGAGACGCTTAAATGTGTTTCACAAACCAACGGTTTGGCACATACGGATATTGAAATTTTCGCACCAGCCCGAGGGGCCGGAAGTCTTTATCCTATTGCCTTCTGACAAATGTTTACGGTTTACCAACAGTTTCACATAATTAGTACCGTTTCCTCATAGTACAGTGCAATGTGATGTCCGAAATGGCAGACAAAATTAGGTAATAACACGACATATATGCAAGGCAATATAAGGTGTATGTATAGGTTGGAAATTGTGAACGTTGCTCGCTCGCTCCGCTCGCTCGAAAAAATGTAGTCCAACCTCACAACCGATCCGACACGTTCGCAAATTTGAAATATGTCGCCACCATATCGAATAATGAACGGAAGATGGATTGGTTTTAGGTTAGGCTATAGCTTTCGTGCGAGCGCAGCGAACGAGAGACGCGTAAAGGTGTGTCACAAACCGACGGTTTGGCACATACGGACATTGAAATATTCGCACCAGCCCGAGGAGCCGGAAGTCTCTATCCTATTGCCTTCTGACAAATGTTTACGGTTTACCAATAGTCTCACATAATTAGTACCGTTTCCTCATAGTACAGTGCAACGTGATGTCCGAAATGGCTGACAAAATTAGGTACAAGCACGAAATATATGCAAGACAATATATGGTATATGTATAGCTTGGAAATTGTAACCGTTGCTCGCACGCTCCGCTCGCTCGTAAAAATCTAGTCCAACCTCACAACCGATCCCACACGTTCGCAAATTTGAAATATGTCGCCACCATATCGAATAATGAACGGAAGATGGATTGGTTTTAGGTTAGGCTATAGCTTTCGTGCGAGCGCAGCGAACGGGAGACGCGTAAAGGTGTGTCACAAACCATCGGTTTGGCACATACGGACATTGATATATTCGCACCAGCCCGAGGAGCCGAAAGTCTTTATCCTATTGCCTTCTGACAAATGTTTACGGTTTACCAACAGTTTCACATAATTAGTACCGTTTCCTCATAGTACAGTGCAATGTGATGTCCGAAATGGCAGACAAAATTAGGTAATAACACGACATATATGCAAGGCAATATAAGGTGTATGTATAGGTTGGAAATTGTGATCGTTGCTCGCTCGCTCCGCTCGCTCGAAAAAATCTAGTCCAACCTCACAACCGATCCGACACGTTCGCAAATTTGAAATATGTCGCCACCATATCGAATAATGAACGGAAGGTGGATTGGTTTTAGGTTAGGCTATAGCTTTCGTGGGAGCGCAGCGAGCGAGAGACGCGTAAAGGTGTGTCACAAACCAACGGTTTGGCACATACGGACATTGAAATATTCGCACCAGCCCGAGGAGCCGAAAGTCTTTATCCTATTGCCTTCTGACAAATGTTTACGGTTTACCAACAGTTTCACATAATTAGTACCGTTTCCTCATAGTACAGTGCAATGTGATGTCCGAAATGGCAGACAAAATTAGGTAATAACACGACATATATGCAAGGCAATATAAGGTGTATGTATAGGTTGGAAATTGTGATCGTTGCTCGCTCGCTCCGCTCGCTCGAAAAAATCTAGTCCAACCTCACAACCGATCCGACACGTTCGCAAATTTGAAATATGTCGCCACCATATCGAATAATGAACGGAAGATGGATTGGTTTTAGGTTAGGGTATAGCTTTCGTGCGAGCGCAGCGAACGAGAGACGCGTAAAGGTGTGTCACAAACCAACGGTTTGGCACATGCGGACATTGAAATATTCGCACCAGCCCGAGGAGCCGGAAGTCTTTATCCTATTGCCTCCTGACAAATGTTTACGGTTTACCAATAGTTTCACATAATTAGTACCGTTTCCTCATAGTACAGTGCAATGTGATGTCCGAAATGGCAGACAAAATTAGGTAATAACACGACATATATGCAAGGCAATATAAGGTGTATGTATAGGTTGGAAATTGTGATCGTTGCTCGCTCGCTCCGCTCGCTCGAAAAAATCTAGTCCAACCTCACAACCGATCCGACACGTTCGCAAATTTGAAATATGTCGCCACCATATCGAATAATGAACGGAAGATGGATTGGTTTTAGGTTAGGCTATAGCTTTCGTGCGAGCGCAGCGAACGAGAGACGCGTATCGGTGTGTCATAAACCAACGGTTTGGCACATACGGTCATTGAAATATTGGCGCCAGCCCGAGGTGCCGGAAGTATTTATCCTATTGCCTACCGACACATGTTTACAGTTTATGAATAGTTTCACATAAATAGTACTATTTCCACATAGTACAATGCAATGTGATGTCCGAAATGGCTGGCAAAATTAGGTAATAACACGACATATATGCAAGGCAATATAAGGTGTATGTATAGGTTGGAAATTGTGATCGTTGCTCGCTCGCTCCGCTCGCTCGAAAAAATCTAGTCCAACCTCACAACCGATCCGACACGTTCGCAAATTTGAAATATGTCGCCACCATATCGAATAATGAACGGAAGATGGATTGGTTTTAGGTTAGGCTATAGCTTTCGTGCGAGCGCAGCGAACGGGAGACGCGTAAAGGTGTGTCACAAACCATCGGTTTGGCACATACGGACATTGATATATTCGCACCAGCCCGAGGAGCCGAAAGTCTTTATCCTATTGCCTTCTGACAAATGTTTACGGTTTACCAACAGTTTCACATAATTAGTACCGTTTCCTCATAGTACAGTGCAATGTGATGTCCGAAATGGCAGACAAAATTAGGTAATAACACGACATATATGCAAGGCAATATAAGGTGTATGTATAGGTTGGAAATTGTGATCGTTGCTCGCTCGCTCCGCTCGCTCGAAAAAATCTAGTCCAACCTCACAACCGATCCGACACGTTCGCAAATTTGAAATATGTCGCCACCATATCGAATAATGAACGGAAGATGGATTGGTTTTAGGTTAGGCTATAGCTTTCGTGCGAGCGCAGCGAACGAGAGACGCGTATCGGTGTGTCATAAACCAACGGTTTGGCACATACGGTCATTGAAATATTCGCGCCAGCCCGAGGTGCCGGAAGTATTTATCCTATTGCCTACCGACACATGTTTACAGTTTATGAATAGTTTCACATAAATAGTACTATTTCCACATAGTACAATGCAATGTGATGTCCGAAATGGCTGGCAAAATTAGGTAATAACACGACATATATGCAAGGCAATATAAGGTGTATGTATAGGTTGGAAATTGTGATCGTTGCTCGCTCGCTCCGCTCGCTCGAAAAAATCTAGTCCAACCTCACAACCGATCCGACACGTTCGCAAATTTGAAATATGTCGCCACCATATCGAATAATGAACGGAAGATGGATTGGTTTTAGGTTAGGCTATAGCTTTCGTGCGAGCGCAGCGAACGAGAGACGCGTAAAGGTGTGTCACAAACCAACGGTTTGGCACATGCGGACATTGAAATATTCGCACCAGCCCGAGGAGCCGGAAGTCTTTATCCTATTGCCTTCTGACAAATGTTTACGGTTTACCAATAGTTTCACATAATTAGTACCGTTTCCTCATAGTACAGAGCAATGTGATGTCCGAAATCGCTGACAAAATTAGATACTAGCACGAAATATAAGCAAGGCAATATAAGGTATATGTATAGCTTGGAAATTGTGACCGATGCTCGCTCGCTCCGCTCGCTCGTAAAAATCTAGTCCAACCCCACAACCGATCCGACACGTTCGCAAATTTGAAATATGTCGCCATCATATCGAATAATGAACGCAAGATGGATTGGTTTTAGGTTTGGCTATAGTCTTCGAGCGAGCGCAGCGAGCCAGAGACGCGTAAAGGTGTGTCACAAACCAACGGTTTGGCACATACGGACATTGAAATATTCGCACCAGCCCGAGGGGCCGGAAGTCTTTATCCTATTGCCTTCTGACAAATGTTTACGGTTTACCAATAGTCTCACATAATTAGTACCGTTTCCTCATAGTACAGTGCATCTTGATGTCCGAAATGGCTGACAAAATTAGGTACAAGCACGAAATATATGCAAGACAATATATGGTATATGTATAGCTTGGAAATTGTAACCGCTGCTCGCTCGCTCCGCTCGCTCGTAAAAATCTAGTCCAACCTCACAACCGATCCCACACGTTCGCAAATTTGAAATATGTCGCCACCATATCGAATAATGAACGGAAGATGGATTGGTTTTAGGTTAGGCTATAGCTTTCGTGCGAGCGCAGCGAACGAGAGACGCGTATCGGTGTGTCATAAACCAACGGTTTGGCACATACGGTCATTGAAATATTCGCGCCAGCCCGAGGTGCCGGAAGTATTTATCCTATTGCCTACCGGCACATGTTTACAGTTTATGAATAGTTTCACATAAATAGTACTATTTCCACATAGTACAATGCAATGTGATGTCCGAAATGGCTGACAAAATTAGGTAATAACACGACATATATGCATGGCAATATAAGGTGTATGTATAGGTTGGAAATTGTGATCGTTGCTCGCTCGCTCCGCTCGCTCGTAAAAATCTAGTCCAACCTCACAACCGATCCGACACGTTCGCAAATTTGAAATATGTCGCCACCATATCGAATAATGAACGGAAGATGGATTGGTTTTAGGTTAGGCTATAGCTTTCGTGCGAGCGCAGCGAACGAGAGACGCGTATCGGTGTGTCATAAACCAACGGTTTGGCACATACGGTCATTGAAATATTCGCGCCAGCCCGAGGTGCCGGAAGTATTTATCCTATTGCCTACCGACACATGTTTACAGTTTATGAATAGCTTCACATAAACAGTACTATTTCCTCATAGTACAGTGCAATGTGATGTCCGAAATGGCTGACAAAATTAGGTAATAACACGAAATATATGGAAGGCAATATAAGGTATATGTATAGCTTGGAAATTGTGACCGTTGCTCGCTCGCTCCGCTCGCTCGTAAAAATCTAGTCCAACCTCAGAACCGACCCCACATGTTCGCAAATTTGAAATATGTCGCCACCATATCGAATAATGAACGGAAGATGGATTGGTTTTAGGTTAGGCTATAGTTTTCGAACGATCGCAGCGAGCGAGAGACGCGTAAATGTGTGTCACAAACCAACGATTTGGCACATACGGATATTGAAATATTCGCACCAGCCCGAGGGGCCGGAAGACTTTATCCTATTGCCTTCTGACAAATGTTTACGGTTTACCAATAGTTTCACATAATTAGTACCGTTTCCTCATAGTACAGAGCAATGTGATGTCCGAAATCGCTGACAAAATTAGATACTAGCACGAAATATAAGCAAGGCAATATAAGGTATATGTATAGCTTGGAAATTGTGACCGATGCTCGCTCGCTCCGCTCGCTCGTAAAAATCTAGTCCAACCCCACAACCGATCCGACACGTTCGCAAATTTGAAATATGTCGCCATCATATCGAATAATGAACGCAAGATGGATTGGTTTTAGGTTTGGCTATAGTCTTCGAGCGAGCGCAGCGAGCCAGAGACGCGTAAAGGTGTGTCACAAACCAACGGTTTGGCACATACGGACATTGAAATATTCGCACCAGCCCGAGGGGCCGGAAGTCTTTATCCTATTGCCTTCTGACAAATGTTTACGGTTTACCAATAGTCTCACATAATTAGTACCGTTTCCTCATAGTACAGTGCATCTTGATGTCCGAAATGGCTGACAAAATTAGGTACAAGCACGAAATATATGCAAGACAATATATGGTATATGTATAGCTTGGAAATTGTAACCGCTGCTCGCTCGCTCCGCTCGCTCGTAAAAATCTAGTCCAACCTCACAACCGATCCCACACGTTCGCAAATTTGAAATATGTCGCCACCATATCGAATAATGAACGGAAGATGGATTGGTTTTAGGTTAGGCTATAGCTTTCGTGCGAGCGCAGCGAACGGGAGACGCGTAAAGGTGTGTCACAAACCATCGGTTTGGCACATACGGCATTGATATATTCGCACCAGCCCGAGGAGCCGGAAGTCTTTATCCTATTGCCTTCTGACAAATGTTTACGGTTTACCAATAGTCTCACATAATTAGTACCGTTTCCTCATAGTACAGTGCAATGTGATGTCCGAAATGGCAGACAAAATTAGGTAATAACACGACATATATGCAAGGCAATATAAGGTGTATGTATAGGTTGGAAATTGTGATCGTTGCTCGCTCGCTCCGCTCGCTCGAAAAAATCTAGTCCAACCTCACAACCGATCCGACACGTTCGCAAATTTGAAATATGTCGCCACCATATCGAATAATGAACGGAAGATGGATTGGTTTTAGGTTAGGCTATAGCTTTCGTGCGAGCGCAGCGAACGAGAGACGCGTATCGGTGTGTCATAAACCAACGGTTTGGCACATACGGTCATTGAAATATTCGCGCCAGCCCGAGGTGCCGGAAGTATTTATCCTATTGCCTACCGACACATGTTTACAGTTTATGAATAGTTTCACATAAATAGTACTATTTCCACATAGTACAATGCAATGTGATGTCCGAAATGGCTGACAAAATTAGGTAATAACACGACATATATGCAAGGTAATATAAGGTGTATGTATAGGTTGGAAATTGTGATCGTTGCTCGCTCGCTCCGCTCGCTCGAAAAAATCTAGTCCAACCTCACAACCGATCCGACACGTTCGCAAATTTGAAATATGTCGCCACCATATCGAATAATGAACGGAAGATGGATTGGTTTTAGGTTAGGCTATAGCTTTCGTGCGAGCGCAGCGAACGAGAGACGCGTATCGGTGTGTCATAAACCAACGGTTTGGCACATACGGTCATTGAAATATTCGCACCAGCCCGAGGGGCCGGAAGACTTTATCCTATTGCCTTCTGACAAATGTTTACGGTTTACCAATAGTTTCACATAATTAGTACCGTTTCCTCATAGTACAGAGCAATGTGATGTCCGAAATCGCTGACAAAATTAGATACTAGCACGAAATATAAGCAAGGCAATATAAGGTATATGTATAGCTTGGAAATTGTGACCGATGCTCGCTCGCTCCGCTCGCTCGTAAAAATCTAGTCCAACCCCACAACCGATCCGACACGTTCGCAAATTTGAAATATGTCGCCATCATATCGAATAATGAACGCAAGATGGATTGGTTTTAGGTTTGGCTATAGTCTTCGAGCGAGCGCAGCGAGCCAGAGACGCGTAAAGGTGTGTCACAAACCAACGGTTTGGCACATACGGACATTGAAATATTCGCACCAGCCCGAGGAGCCGAAAGTCTTTATCCTATTGCCTACCGACACATGTTTACAGTTTATGAATAGTTTCACATAAACAGTACTATTTCCTCATAGTACAGTGCAATGTGATGTCCGAAATGGCTGACAAAATTAGGTAATAACACGAAATATATGGAAGGCAATATAAGGTATATGTATAGCTTGGAAATTGTGACCGTTGCTCGCTCGCTCCGCTCGCTCGTAAAAATCTAGTCCAACCTCAGAACCGATCCCACACATTCGCAAATTTGAAATATGTCGCCACCATTTCGAATAATGAACGGAAGGTGGATTGGTTTTAGGTTAGGCTATAGCTTTCGTGGGAGCGCAGCGAGCGAGAGACGCGTAAAGGTGTGTCACAAACCAACGGTTTGGCACATACGGACATTGAAATATTCGCACCAGCCCGAGGAGCCGGAAGTCTTTATCCTATTGCCTTCTGACACATGTTTACGGTTTATCAACAGTTTCACATAATTAGTACCGTTTCCTCATAGTACAGTGCAATGTGATGTCCGAAATGGCAGACAAAATTAGGTAATAACACGACATATATGCAAGGCAATATAAGGTGTATGTATAGGTTGGAAATTGTGATCGTTGCTCGCTCGCTCCGCTCGCTCGAAAAAATCTAGTCCAACCTCACAACCGATCCGACACGTTCGCAAATTTGAAATATGTCGCCACCATATCGAATAATGAACGGAAGATGGATTGGTTTTAGGTTAGGCTATAGCTTTCGTGCGAGCGCAGCGAACGAGAGACGCGTATCGGTGTGTCATAAACCAACGGTTTGGCACATACGGTCATTGAAATATTCGCGCCAGCCCGAGGTGCCGGAAGTATTTATCCTATTGCCTACCGACACATGTTTACAGTTTATGAATAGCTTCACATAAACAGTACTATTTCCTCATAGTACAGTGCAATGTGATGTCCGAAATGGCTGACAAAATTAGGTACTAGCACGAAATATAAGCAAGGCAATATAAGGTATATGTATAGCTTGGAAATTGTGACCGTTGCACGCTCGCTCCGCTCGCTCGTAAAAATCTGGTCCAACCTCACAACCGATCCCACACGTTCGCAAATTCGAAACATGTCGCCACCATATCGAATAATGAACGGAAGATGGATTGGTTTTAGGTTAGGCTATAGCTTTCGTGCGAGCGCAGCGAGCGAGAGACGCGTAAAGGTGTGTCACAAACCAACGGTTTGGCACATACGGACATTGAAATATTCGCACCAGCCCGAGGAGCCGAAAGTCTTTATCCTATTGCCTTCTGACAAATGTTTACGGTTTACCAACAGTTTCACATAATTAGTACCGTTTCCTCATAGTACAGTGCAATGTGATGTCCGAAATGGCAGACAAAATTAGGTAATAACACGACATATATGCAAGGCAATATAAGGTGTATGTATAGGTTGGAAATTGTGATCGTTGCTCGCTCGCTCCGCTCGCTCGAAAAAATCTAGTCCAACCTCACAACCGATCCGACACGTTCGCAAATTTGAAATATGTCGCCACCATATCGAATAATGAACGGAAGGTGGATTGGTTTTAGGTTAGGCTATAGCTTTCGTGGGAGCGCAGCGAGCGAGAGACGCGTAAAGGTGTGTCACAAACCAACGGTTTGGCACATACGGACATTGAAATATTCGCACCAGCCCGAGGAGCCGAAAGTCTTTATCCTATTGCCTTCTGACAAATGTTTACGGTTTACCAACAGTTTCACATAATTAGTACCGTTTCCTCATAGTACAGTGCAATGTGATGTCCGAAATGGCAGACAAAATTAGGTAATAACACGACATATATGCAAGGCAATATAAGGTGTATGTATAGGTTGGAAATTGTGATCGTTGCTCGCTCGCTCCGCTCGCTCGAAAAAATCTAGTCCAACCTCACAACCGATCCGACACGTTCGCAAATTTGAAATATGTCGCCACCATATCGAATAATGAACGGAAGATGGATTGGTTTTAGGTTAGGCTATAGCTTTCGTGCGAGCGCAGCGAACGAGAGACGCGTATCGGTGTGTCATAAACCAACGGTTTGGCACATACGGTCATTGAAATATTCGCGCCAGCCCGAGGTGCCGGAAGTATTTATCCTATTGCCTACCGACACATGTTTACAGTTTATGAATAGTTTCACATAAATAGTACTATTTCCACATAGTACAATGCAATGTGATGTCCGAAATGGCTGACAAAATTAGGTAATAACACGACATATATGCAAGGCAATATAAGGTGTATGTATAGGTTGGAAATTGTGATCGTTGCTCGCTCGCTCCGCTCGCTCGAAAAAATCTAGTCCAACCTCACAACCGATCCGACACGTTCGCAAATTTGAAATATGTCGCCACCATATCGAATAATGAACGGAATATGGATTGGTTTTAGGTTAGGCTATAGCTTTCGTGCGAGCGCAGCGAACGAGAGACGCGTATCGGTGTGTCATAAACCAACGGTTTGGCACATACGGTCATTGAAATATTCGCGCCAGCCCGAGGTGCCGGAAGTATTTATCCTATTGCCTACCGACACATGTTTACAGTTTATGAATAGCTTCACATAAACAGTACTATTTCCTCATAGTACAGTGCAATGTGATGTCCGAAATGGCTGACAAAATTAGGTAATAACACGAAATATATGGAAGGCAATATAAGGTATATGTATAGCTTGGAAATTGTGACCGTTGCTCGCTCGCTCCGCTCGCTCGTAAAAATCTAGTCCAACCTCAGAACCGACCCCACACGTTCGCAAATTTGAAATATGTCGCCACCATATCGAATAATGAACGGAAGATGGATTGGTTTTAGGTTAGGCTATAGTTTTCGAACGATCGCAGCGAGCGAGAGACGCGTAAATGTGTGTCACAAACCAACGATTTGGCACATACGGATATTGAAATATTCGCACCAGCCCGAGGGGCCGGAAGACTTTATCCTATTGCCTTCTGACAAATGTTTACGGTTTACCAATAGTTTCACATAATTAGTACCGTTTCCTCATAGTACAGAGCAATGTGATGTCCGAAATCGCTGACAAAATTAGGTACTAGCACGAAATATAAGCAAGGCAATATAAGGTATATGTATAGCTTGGAAATTGTGACCGATGCTCGCTCGCTCCGCTCGCTCGTAAAAATCTAGTCCAACCCCACAACCGATCCGACACGTTCGCAAATTTGAAATATGTCGCCATCATATCGAATAATGAACGCAAGATGGATTGGTTTTAGGTTTGGCTATAGTTTTCGAGCGAGCGCAGCGAGCCAGAGACGCGTAAAGGTGTGTCACAAACCAACGGTTTGGCACATACGGACATTGAAATATTCGCACCAGCCCGAGGAGCCGAAAGTCTTTATCCTATTGCCTACCGACACATGTTTACAGTTTATGAATAGTTTCACATTAACAGTACTATTTCCTCATAGTACAGTGCAATGTGATGTCCGAAATGGCTGACAAAATTAGGTAATAACACGAAATATATGGAAGGCAATATAAGGTATATGTATAGCTTGGAAATTGTGACCGTTGCTCGCTCGCTCCGCTCGCTCGTAAAAATCTAGTCCAACCTCAGAACCGATCCCACACATTCGCAAATTTGAAATATGTCGCCACCATTTCGAATAATGAACGGAAGATGGATTGGTTTTAGGTTAGGCTATAGTTTTCGAACGAGCGCAGCGAGCGAGAGACGCGTAAATGTGTGTCACAAACCAACGATTTGGCACATACGGACATTGAAATATTCGCACCAGCCCGAGGAGCCGAAAGTCTTTATCCTATTGCCTTCTGACAAATGTTTACGGTTTACCAACAGTTTCACATAATTAGTACCGTTTCCTCATAGTACAGTGCAATGTGATGTCCGAAATGGCAGACAAAATTAGGTAATAACACGACATATATGCAAGGCAATATAAGGTGTATGTATAGGTTGGAAATTGTGATCGTTGCTCGCTCGCTCCGCTCGCTCGAAAAAATCTAGTCCAACCTCACAACCGATCCGACACGTTCGCAAATTTGAAATATGTCGCCACCATATCGAATAATGAACGGAAGGTGGATTGGTTTTAGGTTAGGCTATAGCTTTCGTGGGAGCGCAGCGAGCGAGAGACGCGTAAAGGTGTGTCACAAACCAACGGTTTGGCACATACGGACATTGAAATATTCGCACCAGCCCGAGGAGCCGAAAGTCTTTATCCTATTGCATTCTGACAAATGTTTACGGTTTACCAACAGTTTCACATAATTAGTACCGTTTCCTCATAGTACAGTGCAATGTGATGTCCGAAATGGCAGACAAAATTAGGTAATAACACGACATATATGCAAGGCAATATAAGGTGTATGTATAGGTTGGAAATTGTGATCGTTGCTCGCTCGCTCCGCTCGCTCGAAAAAATCTAGTCCAACCTCACAACCGATCCGACACGTTCGCAAATTTGAAATATGTCGCCACCATGTCGAATAATGAACGGAAGATGGATTGGTTTTAGGTTAGGCTATAGCTTTCGTGCGAGCGCAGCGAACGAGAGACGCGTAAAGGTGTGTCACAAACCAACGGTTTGGCACATGCGGACATTGAAATATTCGCACCAGCCCGAGGAGCCGGAAGTCTTTATCCTATTGCCTCCTGACAAATGTTTACGGTTTACCAATAGTTTCACATAATTAGTACCGTTTCCTCATAGTACAGAGCAATGTGATGTCCGAAATCGCTGACAAAATTAGGTACTAGCACGAAATATAAGCAAGGCAATATAAGGTATATGTATAGCTTGGAAATTGTGACCGTTGCACGCTCGCTCCGCTCGCTCGTAAAAATCTGGTCCAACCTCACAACCGATCCCACACGTTCGCAAATTCGAAACATGTCGCCACCATATACAATAATGAACGGAAGATGGATTGGTTTTAGGTTAGGCTATAGCTTTCGTGGGAGCGCAGCGAGCGAGAGACGCGTAAAGGTGTGTCACAAACCAACGGTTGTCACATTGAAATATTCGCACCAGCCCGAGGAGCCGAAAGTCTTTATCCTATTGCCTTCTGACAAATGTTTACGGTTTACCAACAGTTTCACATAAGTAGTACCGTTTCCTCATAGTACAGTGCAATGTGATGTCCGAAATGGCAGACAAAATTAGGTAATAACACGACATATATGCAAGGCAATATAAGGTGTATGTATAGGTTGGAAATTGTGATCGTTGCTCGCTCGCTCCGCTCGCTCGAAAAAATCTAGTCCAACCTCACAACCGATCCGACACGTTCGCAAATTTGAAATATGTCGCCACCATATCGAATAATGAACGGAAGGTGGATTGGTTTTAGGTTAGGCTATAGCTTTCGTGGGAGCGCAGCGAGCGAGAGACGCGTAAAGGTGTGTCACAAACCAACGGTTTGGCACATACGGACATTGAAATATTCGCACCAGCCCGAGGAGCCGAAAGTCTTTATCCTATTGCCTTCTGACAAATGTTTACGGTTTACCAACAGTTTCACATAATTAGTACCGTTTCCTCATAGTACAGTGCAATGTGATGTCCGAAATGGCAGACAAAATTAGGTAATAACACGACATATATGCAAGGCAATATAAGGTGTATGTATAGGTTGGAAATTGTGATCGTTGCTCGCTCGCTCCGCTCGCTCGAAAAAATCTAGTCCAACCTCACAACCGATCCGACACGTTCGCAAATTTGAAATATGTCGCCACCATATCGAATAATGAACGGAAGATGGATTGGTTTTAGGTTAGGCTATAGCTTTCGTGCGAGCGCAGCGAACGAGAGACGCGTAAAGGTGTGTCACAAACCAACGGTTTCGCACATGCGGACATTGAAATATTCGCACCAGTTCGAGTAGCCGGAAGTCTTTATCCTATTGCCTCCTGACAAATGTTTACGGTTTACCAATAGTTTCACATAATTAGTACCGTTTCCTCATAGTACAGAGCAATGTGATGTCCGAAATCGCTGACAAAATTAGGTACTAGCACGAAATATAAGCAAGGCAATATAAGGTATATGTATAGCTTGGAAATTGTGACCGTTGCACGCTCGCTCCGCTCGCTCGTAAAAATCTGGTCCAACCTCACAACCGATCCCACACGTTCGCAAATTCGAAACATGTCGCCACCATATACAATAATGAACGGAAGATGGATTGGTTTTAGGTTAGGCTATAGCTTTCGTGGGAGCGCAGCGAGCGAGAGACGCGTAAAGGTGTGTCACAAACCAACGGTTTGGCACCTTGAAATATTCGCACCAGCCCGAGGAGCCGAAAGTCTTTATCCTATTGCCTTCTGACAAATGTTTACGGTTTACCAACAGTTTCACATAATTAGTACCGTTTCCTCATAGTACAGTGCAATGTGATGTCCGAAATGGCAGACAAAATTAGGTAATAACACGACATATATGCAAGGCAATATAAGGTGTATGTATAGGTTGGAAATTGTGATCGTTGCTCGCTCGCTCCGCTCGCTCGAAAAAATCTAGTCCAACCTCACAACCGATCCGACACGTTCGCAAATTTGAAATATGTCGCCACCATATCGAATAATGAACGCAAGATGGATTGGTTTTAGGTTAGGCTATAGCTTTCGTGCGAGCGCAGCGAACGAGAGACGCGTAAAGGTGTGTCACAAACCAACGGTTTGGCACATACGGACATTGAAATATTCGCACCAGCCCGAGGAGCCGGAAGTCTTTATCCTATTGCCTCCTGGCAAATGTTTACGGTTTACCAATAGTTTCACATAATTAGTACCGTTTCCTCATAGTACAGTGCAGCGTGATGTCAGAAATGGCTGACAAAATTAGGTACAAGCTCGAAATATATGCAAGACAATATATGGTATATGTATAGCTTGGAAATTGTGACCGTTGCTCGCTCGCTCCGCTCGCTCGTAAAAATCTAGTCCAACCTCACAACCGATCCGACACGTTCGCAAATTTGAAATATGTCGCCATCATATCGAATAATGAACGCAAGATGGATTGGTTATAGGTTAGGCTATAGCTTTCGAGCGAGCGCCGCGAGCGAGAGACGCGTAAAGGTGTGTCATAAACCAACGGTTTGGCACATACGGACATTGAAATATTCGCACCAGCCCGAGGAGCCGGAAGTATTTATCCTATTGCCTACCGACACATGTTTACAGTTTATGAATAGTTTCACATAAATAGTACTATTTCCTCATAGTACAGTGCAATGTGATGTCCGAAATGGCTGACAAAATTAGGTAATAACACGAAATATATGGAAGGCAATATAAGGTATATGTATAGCTTGGAAATTGTG
This sequence comes from Bombus affinis, assembly GCF_024516045.1. Taxonomy (NCBI): domain Eukaryota; kingdom Metazoa; phylum Arthropoda; class Insecta; order Hymenoptera; family Apidae; genus Bombus; species Bombus affinis. The sequence continues at coordinate 697,471 of NW_026108826.1, forward strand.
ACCGATGCTCGCTCGCTCCGCTCGCTCGTAAAAATCTAGTCCAACCCCACAACCGATCCGACACGTTCGCAAATTTGAAATATGTCGCCATCATATCGAATAATGAACGCAAGATGGATTGGTTTTAGGTTTGGCTATAGTCTTCGAGCGAGCGCAGCGAGCCAGAGACGCGTAAAGGTGTGTCACAAACCAACGGTTTGGCACATACGGACATTGAAATATTCGCACCAGCCCGAGGGGCCGGAAGTCTTTATCCTATTGCCTTCTGACAAATGTTTACGGTTTACCAATAGTCTCACATAATTAGTACCGTTTCCTCATAGTACAGTGCATCTTGATGTCCGAAATGGCTGACAAAATTAGGTACAAGCACGAAATATATGCAAGACAATATATGGTATATGTATAGCTTGGAAATTGTAACCGCTGCTCGCTCGCTCCGCTCGCTCGTAAAAATCTAGTCCAACCTCACAACCGATCCCACACGTTCGCAAATTTGAAATATGTCGCCACCATATCGAATAATGAACGGAAGATGGATTGGTTTTAGGTTAGGCTATAGCTTTCGTGCGAGCGCAGCGAACGGGAGACGCGTAAAGGTGTGTCACAAACCATCGGTTTGGCACATACGGACATTGATATATTCGCACCAGCCCGAGGAGCCGGAAGTCTTTATCCTATTGCCTTCTGACAAATGTTTACGGTTTACCAATAGTCTCACATAATTAGTACCGTTTCCTCATAGTACAGTGCAATGTGATGTCCGAAATGGCAGACAAAATTAGGTAATAACACGACATATATGCAAGGCAATATAAGGTGTATGTATAGGTTGGAAATTGTGATCGTTGCTCGCTCGCTCCGCTCGCTCGAAAAAATCTAGTCCAACCTCACAACCGATCCGACACGTTCGCAAATTTGAAATATGTCGCCACCATATCGAATAATGAACGGAAGATGGATTGGTTTTAGGTTAGGCTATAGCTTTCGTGCGAGCGCAGCGAACGAGAGACGCGTATCGGTGTGTCATAAACCAACGGTTTGGCACATACGGTCATTGAAATATTCGCGCCAGCCCGAGGTGCCGGAAGTATTTATCCTATTGCCTACCGACACATGTTTACAGTTTATGAATAGCTTCACATAAACAGTACTATTTCCTCATAGTACAGTGCAATGTGATGTCCGAAATGGCTGACAAAATTAGGTAATAACACGAAATATATGGAAGGCAATATAAGGTATATGTATAGCTTGGAAATTGTGACCGTTGCTCGCTAGCTCCGCTCGCTCGTAAAAATCTAGTCCAACCTCAGAACCGACCCCACACGTTCGCAAATTTGAAATATGTCGCCACCATATCGAATAATGAACGGAAGATGGATTGGTTTTAGGTTAGGCTATAGTTTTCGAACGATCGCAGCGAGCGAGAGACGCGTAAATGTGTGTCACAAACCAACGATTTGGCACATACGGATATTGAAATATTCGCACCAGCCCGAGGGGCCGGAAGACTTTATCCTATTGCCTTCTGACAAATGTTTACGGTTTACCAATAGTTTCACATAATTAGTACCGTTTCCTCATAGTACAGAGCAATGTGATGTCCGAAATCGCTGACAAAATTAGATACTAGCACGAAATATAAGCAAGGCAATATAAGGTATATGTATAGCTTGGAAATTGTGACCGATGCTCGCTCGCTCCGCTCGCTCGTAAAAATCTAGTCCAACCCCACAACCGATCCGACACGTTCGCAAATTTGAAATATGTCGCCATCATATCGAATAATGAACGCAAGATGGATTGGTTTTAGGTTTGGCTATAGTCTTCGAGCGAGCGCAGCGAGCCAGAGACGCGTAAAGGTGTGTCACAAACCAACGGTTTGGCACATACGGACATTGAAATATTCGCACCAGCCCGAGGGGCCGGAAGTCTTTATCCTATTGCCTTCTGACAAATGTTTACGGTTTACCAATAGTCTCACATAATTAGTACCGTTTCCTCATAGTACAGTGCATCTTGATGTCCGAAATGGCTGACAAAATTAGGTACAAGCACGAAATATATGCAAGACAATATATGGTATATGTATAGCTTGGAAATTGTAACCGCTGCTCGCTCGCTCCGCTCGCTCGTAAAAATCTAGTCCAACCTCACAACCGATCCCACACGTTCGCAAATTTGAAATATGTCGCCACCATATCGAATAATGAACGGAAGATGGATTGGTTTTAGGTTAGGCTATAGCTTTCGTGCGAGCGCAGCGAACGGGAGACGCGTAAAGGTGTGTCACAAACCATCGGTTTGGCACATACGGCATTGATATATTCGCACCAGCCCGAGGAGCCGGAAGTCTTTATCCTATTGCCTTCTGACAAATGTTTACGGTTTACCAATAGTCTCACATAATTAGTACCGTTTCCTCATAGTACAGTGCAATGTGATGTCCGAAATGGCAGACAAAATTAGGTAATAACACGACATATATGCAAGGCAATATAAGGTGTATGTATAGGTTGGAAATTGTGATCGTTGCTCGCTCGCTCCGCTCGCTCGAAAAAATCTAGTCCAACCTCACAACCGATCCGACACGTTCGCAAATTTGAAATATGTCGCCACCATATCGAATAATGAACGGAAGATGGATTGGTTTTAGGTTAGGCTATAGCTTTCGTGCGAGCGCAGCGAACGAGAGACGCGTATCGGTGTGTCATAAACCAACGGTTTGGCACATACGGTCATTGAAATATTCGCGCCAGCCCGAGGTGCCGGAAGTATTTATCCTATTGCCTACCGACACATGTTTACAGTTTATGAATAGTTTCACATAAATAGTACTATTTCCACATAGTACAATGCAATGTGATGTCCGAAATGGCTGACAAAATTAGGTAATAACACGACATATATGCAAGGTAATATAAGGTGTATGTATAGGTTGGAAATTGTGATCGTTGCTCGCTCGCTCCGCTCGCTCGAAAAAATCTAGTCCAACCTCACAACCGATCCGACACGTTCGCAAATTTGAAATATGTCGCCACCATAACGAATAATGAACGGAAGATGGATTGGTTTTAGGTTAGGCTATAGCTTTCGTGCGAGCGCAGCGAACGAGAGACGCGTATCGGTGTGTCATAAACCAACGGTTTGGCACATACGGTCATTGAAATATTCGCGCCAGCCCGAGGTGCCGGAAGTATTTATCCTATTGCCTACCGACACATGTTTACAGTTTATGAATAGCTTCACATAAACAGTACTATTTCCTCATAGTACAGTGCAATGTGATGTCCGAAATGGCTGACAAAATTAGGTAATAACACGAAATATATGGAAGGCAATATAAGGTATATGTATAGCTTGGAAATTGTGACCGTTGCTCGCTCGCTCCGCTCGCTCGTAAAAATCTAGTCCAACCTCAGAACCGACCCCACACGTTCGCAAATTTGAAATATGTCGCCACCATATCGAATAATGAACGGAAGATGGATTGGTTTTAGGTTAGGCTATAGTTTTCGAACGATCGCAGCGAGCGAGAGACGCGTAAATGTGTGTCACAAACCAACGATTTGGCACATACGGATATTGAAATATTCGCACCAGCCCGAGGGGCCGGAAGACTTTATCCTATTGCCTTCTGACAAATGTTTACGGTTTACCAATAGTTTCACATAATTAGTACCGTTTCCTCATAGTACAGAGCAATGTGATGTCCGAAATCGCTGACAAAATTAGATACTAGCACGAAATATAAGCAAGGCAATATAAGGTATATGTATAGCTTGGAAATTGTGACCGATGCTCGCTCGCTCCGCTCGCTCGTAAAAATCTAGTCCAACCCCACAACCGATCCGACACGTTCGCAAATTTGAAATATGTCGCCATCATATCGAATAATGAACGCAAGATGGATTGGTTTTAGGTTTGGCTATAGTCTTCGAGCGAGCGCAGCGAGCCAGAGACGCGTAAAGGTGTGTCACAAACCAACGGTTTGGCACATACGGACATTGAAATATTCGCACCAGCCCGAGGAGCCGAAAGTCTTTATCCTATTGCCTACCGACACATGTTTACAGTTTATGAATAGTTTCACATAAACAGTACTATTTCCTCATAGTACAGTGCAATGTGATGTCCGAAATGGCTGACAAAATTAGGTAATAACACGAAATATATGGAAGGCAATATAAGGTATATGTATAGCTTGGAAATTGTGACCGTTGCTCGCTCGCTCCGCTCGCTCGTAAAAATCTAGTCCAACCTCAGAACCGATCCCACACATTCGCAAATTTGAAATATGTCGCCACCATTTCGAATAATGAACGGAAGGTGGATTGGTTTTAGGTTAGGCTATAGCTTTCGTGGGAGCGCAGCGAGCGAGAGACGCGTAAAGGTGTGTCACAAACCAACGGTTTGGCACATACGGACATTGAAATATTCGCACCAGCCCGAGGAGCCGAAAGTCTTTATCCTATTGCCTTCTGACAAATGTTTACGGTTTACCAACAGTTTCACATAATTAGTACCGTTTCCTCATAGTACAGTGCAATGTGATGTCCGAAATGGCAGACAAAATTAGGTAATAACACGACATATATGCAAGGCAATATAAGGTGTATGTATAGGTTGGAAATTGTGATCGTTGCTCGCTCGCTCCGCTCGCTCGAAAAAATCTAGTCCAACCTCACAACCGATCCGACACGTTCGCAAATTTGAAATATGTCGCCACCATATCGAATAATGAACGGAAGATGGATTGGTTTTAGGTTAGGCTATAGCTTTCGTGCGAGCGCAGCGAACGAGAGACGCGTATCGGTGTGTCATAAACCAACGGTTTGGCACATACGGTCATTGAAATATTCGCGCCAGCCCGAGGTGCCGGAAGTATTTATCCTATTGCCTACCGACACATGTTTACAGTTTATGAATAGTTTCACATAAATAGTACTATTTCCACATAGTACAATGCAATGTGATGTCCGAAATGGCTGACAAAATTAGGTAATAACACGACATATATGCAAGGCAATATAAGGTGTATGTATAGGTTGGAAATTGTGATCGTTGCTCGCTCGCTCCGCTCGCTCGAAAAAATCTAGTCCAACCTCACAACCGATCCGACACGTTCGCAAATTTGAAATATGTCGCCACCATATCGAATAATGAACGGAAGATGGATTGGTTTTAGGTTAGGCTATAGCTTTCGTGCGAGCGCAGCGAACGAGAGACGCGTATCGGTGTGTCATAAACCAACGGTTTGGCACATACGGTCATTGAAATATTCGCGCCAGCCCGAGGTGCCGGAAGTATTTATCCTATTGCCTACCGACACATGTTTACAGTTTATGAATAGCTTCACATAAACAGTACTATTTCCTCATAGTACAGTGCAATGTGATGTCCGAAATGGCTGACAAAATTAGGTAATAACACGAAATATATGGAAGGCAATATAAGGTATATGTATAGCTTGGAAATTGTGACCGTTGCTCGCTCGCTCCGCTCGCTCGTAAAAATCTAGTCCAACCTCAGAACCGATCCCACACATTCGCAAATTTGAAATATGTCGCCACCATTTCGAATAATGAACGGAAGATGGATTGGTTTTAGATTAGGCTATAGTTTTCGAACGAGCGCAGCGAACGAGAGACGCGTAAATGTGTGTCACAAACCAACGATTTGGCACATACGGATATTGAAATATTCGCACCAGCCCGAGGGGCCGGAAGACTTTATCCTATTGCCTTCTGACAAATGTTTACGGTTTACCAATAGTTTCACATAATTAGTACCGTTTCCTCATAGTACAGAGCAATGTGATGTCCGAAATCGCTGACAAAATTAGGTACTAGCACGAAATATAAGCAAGGCAATATAAGGTATATGTATAGCTTGGAAATTGTGACCGTTGCACGCTCGCTCCGCTCGCTCGTAAAAATCTGGTCCAACCTCACAACCGATCCCACACGTTCGCAAATTCGAAACATGTCGCCACCATATCGAATAATGAACGGAAGATGGATTGGTTTTAGGTTAGGCTATAGCTTTCGTGCGAGCGCAGCGAGCGACAGACGCGTAAAGGTGTGTCACAAACCAACGGTTTGGCACATACGGACATTGAAATATTCGCACCAGCCCGAGGAGCCGAAAGTCTTTATCCTATTGCCTTCTGACAAATGTTTACGGTTTACCAACAGTTTCACATAATTAGTACCGTTTCCTCATAGTACAGTGCAATGTGATGTCCGAAATGGCAGACAAAATTAGGTAATAACACGACATATATGCAAGGCAATATAAGGTGTATGTATAGGTTGGAAATTGTGATCGTTGCTCGCTCGCTCCGCTCGCTCGAAAAAATCTAGTCCAACCTCACAACCGATCCGACACGTTCGCAAATTTGAAATATGTCGCCACCATATCGAATAATGAACGGAAGGTGGATTGGTTTTAGGTTAGGCTATAGCTTTCGTGGGAGCGCAGCGAGCGAGAGACGCGTAAAGGTGTGTCACAAACCAACGGTTTGGCACATACGGACATTGAAATATTCGCACCAGCCCGAGGAGCCGAAAGTCTTTATCCTATTGCCTTCTGACAAATGTTTACGGTTTACCAACAGTTTCACATAATTAGTACCGTTTCCTCATAATACAGTGCAATGTGATGTCCGAAATGGCAGACAAAATTAGGTAATAACACGACATATATGCAAGGCAATATAAGGTGTATGTATAGGTTGGAAATTGTGATCGTTGCTCGCTCGCTCCGCTCGCTCGAAAAAATCTAGTCCAACCTCACAACCGATCCGACACGTTCGCAAATTTGAAATATGTCGCCACCATATCGAATAATGAACGGAAGATGGATTGGTTTTAGGTTAGGCTATAGCTTTCGTGCGAGCGCAGCGAACGAGAGACGCGTATCGGTGTGTCATAAACCAACGGTTTGGCACATACGGTCATTGAAATATTCGCGCCAGCCCGAGGTGCCGGAAGTATTTATCCTATTGCCTACCGACACATGTTTACAGTTTATGAATAGTTTCACATAAATAGTACTATTTCCACATAGTACAATGCAATGTGATGTCCGAAATGGCTGACAAAATTAGGTAATAACACGACATATATGCAAGGCAATATAAGGTGTATGTATAGGTTGGAAATTGTGATCGTTGCTCGCTCGCTCCGCTCGCTCGAAAAAATCTAGTCCAACCTCACAACCGATCCGACACGTTCGCAAATTTGAAATATGTCGCCACCATATCGAATAATGAACGGAAGATGGATTGGTTTTAGGTTAGGCTATAGCTTTCGTGCGAGCGCAGCGAACGAGAGACGCGTATCGGTGTGTCATAAACCAACGGTTTGGCACATACGGTCATTGAAATATTCGCGCCAGCCCGAGGTGCCGGAAGTATTTATCCTATTGCCTACCGACACATGTTTACAGTTTATGAATAGCTTCACATAAACAGTACTATTTCCTCATAGTACAGTGCAATGTGATGTCCGAAATGGCTGACAATATTAGGTAATAACACGAAATATATGGAAGGCAATATAAGGTATATGTATAGCTTGGAAATTGTGACCGTTGCTCGCTCGCTCCGCTCGCTCGTAAAAATCTAGTCCAACCTCAGAACCGACCCCACACGTTCGCAAATTTGAAATATGTCGCCACCATATCGAATAATGAACGGAAGATGGATTGGTTTTAGGTTAGGCTATAGTTTTCGAACGATCGCAGCGAGCGAGAGACGCGTAAATGTGTGTCACAAACCAACGATTTGGCACATACGGATATTGAAATATTCGCACCAGCCCGAGGGGCCGGAAGACTTTATCCTATTGCCTTCTGACAAATGTTTACGGTTTACCAATAGTTTCACATAATTAGTACCGTTTCCTCATAGTACAGAGCAATGTGATGTCCGAAATCGCTGACAAAATTAGGTACTAGCACGAAATATAAGCAAGGCAATATAAGGTATATGTATAGCTTGGAAATTGTGACCGATGCTCGCTCGCTCCGCTCGCTCGTAAAAATCTAGTCCAACCCCACAACCGATCCGACACGTTCGCAAATTTGAAATATGTCGCCATCATATCGAATAATGAACGCAAGATGGATTGGTTTTAGGTTTGGCTATAGTTTTCGAGCGAGCGCAGCGAGCCAGAGACGCGTAAAGGTGTGTCACAAACCAACGGTTTGGCACATACGGACATTGAAATATTCGCACCAGCCCGAGGAGCCGAAAGTCTTTATCCTATTGCCTACCGACACATGTTTACAGTTTATGAATAGTTTCACATAAACAGTACTATTTCCTCATAGTACAGTGCAATGTGATGTCCGAAATGGCTGACAAAATTAGGTAATAACACGAAATATATGGAAGGCAATATAAGGTATATGTATAGCTTGGAAATTGTGACCGTTGCTCGCTCGCTCCGCTCGCTCGTAAAAATCTAGTCCAACCTCAGAACCGATCCCACACATTCGCAAATTTGAAATATGTCGCCACCATTTCGAATAATGAACGGAAGATGGATTGGTTTTAGGTTAGGCTATAGTTTTCGAACGAGCGCAGCGAGCGAGAGACGCGTAAATGTGTGTCACAAACCAACGATTTGGCACATACGGACATTGAAATATTCGCACCAGCCCGAGGAGCCGAAAGTCTTTATCCTATTGCCTTCTGACAAATGTTTACGGTTTACCAACAGTTTCACATAATTAGTACCGTTTCCTCATAGTACAGTGCAATGTGATGTCCGAAATGGCAGACAAAATTAGGTAATAACACGACATATATGCAAGGCAATATAAGGTGTATGTATAGGTTGGAAATTGTGATCGTTGCTCGCTCGCTCCGCTCGCTCGAAAAAATCTAGTCCAACCTCACAACCGATCCGACACGTTCGCAAATTTGAAATATGTCGCCACCATATCGAATAATGAACGGAAGGTGGATTGATTTTAGGTTAGGCTATAGCTTTCGTGGGAGCGCAGCGAGCGAGAGACGCGTAAAGGTGTGTCACAAACCAACGGTTTGGCACATACGGACATTGAAATATTCGCACCAGCCCGAGGAGCCGAAAGTCTTTATCCTATTGCCTTCTGACAAATGTTTACGGTTTACCAACAGTTTCACATAATTAGTACCGTTTCCTCATAGTACAGTGCAATGTGATGTCCGAAATGGCAGACAAAATTAGGTAATAACACGACATATATGCAAGGCAATATAAGGTGTATGTATAGGTTGGAAATTGTGATCGTTGCTCGCTCGCTCCGCTCGCTCGAAAAAATCTAGTCCAACCTCACAACCGATCCGACACGTTCGCAAATTTGAAATATGTCGCCACCATGTCGAATAATGAACGGAAGATGGATTGGTTTTAGGTTAGGCTATAGCTTTCGTGCGAGCGCAGCGAAAGAGAGACGCGTAAAGGTGTGTCACAAACCAACGGTTTGGCACATACGGACATTGAAATATTCGCACCAGCCCGAGGAGCCGGAAGTCTTTATCCTATTGCCTCCTGGCAAATGTTTACGGTTTACCAATAGTTTCACATAATTAGTACCGTTTCCTCATAGTACAGAGCAATGTGATGTCCGAAATCGCTGACAAAATTAGGTACTAGTACGAAATATAAGCAAGGCAATATAAGGTATATGTATAGCTTGGAAATTGTGACCGTTGCACGCTCGCTCCGCTCGCTCGTAAAAATCTGGTCCAACCTCACAACCGATCCCACACGTTCGCAAATTCGAAACATGTCGCCACCATATACAATAATGAACGGAAGATGGATTGGTTTTAGGTTAGGCTATAGCTTTCGTGGGAGCGCAGCGAGCGAGAGACGCGTAAAGGTGTGTCACAAACCAACGGTTTGGCACATACGGACATTGAAATATTCGCACCAGCCCGAGGAGCCGGAAGTCTTTATCCTATTGCCTCCTGGCAAATGTTTACGGTTTACCAATAGTTTCACATAATTAGTACCGTTTCCTCATAGTACAGTGCAGCGTGATGTCAGAAATGGCTGACAAAATTAGGTACAAGCTCGAAATATATGCAAGACAATATATGGTATATGTATAGCTTGGAAATTGTGACCGTTGCTCGCTCGCTCCGCTCGCTCGTAAAAATCTAGTCCAACCTCACAACCGATCCGACACGTTCGCAAATTTGAAATATGTCGCCATCATATCGAATAATGAACGCAAGATGGATTGGTTATAGGTTAGGCTATAGCTTTCGAGCGAGCGCCGCGAGCGAGAGACGCGTAAAGGTGTGTCATAAACCAACGGTTTGGCACATACGGACATTGAAATATTCGCACCAGCCCGAGGAGCCGGAAGTATTTATCCTATTGCCTACCGACACATGTTTACAGTTTATGAATAGTTTCACATAAATAGTACTATTTCCTCATAGTACAGTGCAATGTGATGTCCGAAATGGCTGACAAAATTAGGTAATAACACGAAATATATGGAAGGCAATATAAGGTATATGTATAGCTTGGAAATTGTGACCGTTGCACGCTCGCTCCGCTCGCTCGAAAAAATCTAGTCCAACCTCACAACCGATCCGACACGTTCGCAAATTTGAAATATGTCGCCACCATATCGAATAATGAACGGAAGATGGATTGGTTTTAGGTTAGGCTATAGCTTTCGTGCGAGCGCAGCGAACGAGAGACGCGTAAAGGTGTGTCACAAACCAACGGTTTCGCACATGCGGACATTGAAATATTCGCACCAGTCCGAGTAGCCGGAAGTCTTTATCCTATTGCCTCCTGACAAATGTTTACGGTTTACCAATAGTTTCACATAATTAGTACCGTTTCCTCATAGTACAGAGCAATGTGATGTCCGAAATCGCTGACAAAATTAGGTACTAGCACGAAATATAAGCAAGGCAATATAAGGTATATGTATAGCTTGGAAATTGTGACCGTTGCACGCTCGCTCCGCTCGCTCGTAAAAATCTGGTCCAACCTCACAACCGATCCCACACGTTCGCAAATTCGAAACATGTCGCCACCATATACAATAATGAACGGAAGATGGATTGGTTTTAGGTTAGGCTATAGCTTTCGTGGGAGCGCAGCGAGCGAGAGACGCGTAAAGGAGTGTCACAAACCAACGGTTTGGCACATTGAAATATTCGCACCAGCCCGAGGAGCCGAAAGTCTTTATCCTACTGCCTTCTGACAAATGTTTACGGTTTACCAACAGTTTCACATAATTAGTACCGTTTCCTCATAGTACAGTGCAATGTGATGTCCGAAATGGCAGACAAAATTAGGTAATAACACGACATATATGCAAGGCAATATAAGGTGTATGTATAGGTTGGAAATTGTGATCGTTGCTCGCTCGCTCCGCTCGCTCGAAAAAATCTAGTCCAATCTCACAACCGATCCGACACGTTCGCAAATTTGAAATATGTCGCCACCATATCGAATAATGAACGCAAGATGGATTGGTTTTAGGTTAGGCTATAGCTTTCGTGCGAGCGCAGCGAACGAGAGACGCGTAAAGGTGTGTCACAAACCAACGGTTTGGCACATACGGACATTGAAATATTCGCACCAGCCCGAGGAGCCGGAAGTCTTTATCCTATTGCCTCCTGGCAAATGTTTACGGTTTACCAATAGTTTCACATAATTAGTACCGTTTCCTCATAGTACAGTGCAGCGTGATGTCAGAAATGGCTGACAAAATTAGGTACAAGCTCGAAATATATGCAAAACAATATATGGTATATGTATAGCTTGGAAATTGTGACCGTTGCTCGCTCGCTCCGCTCGCTCGTAAAAATCTAGTCCAACCTCACAACCGATCCGACACGTTCGCAAATTTGAAATATATCGCCATCATATCGAATAATGAACGCAAGATGGATTGGTTATAGGTTAGGCTATAGCTTTCGTGCGAGCGCAGCGAACGAGAGACGCGTATCGGTGTGTCATAAACCAACGGTTTGGCACATACGGTCATTGAAATATTCGCGCCAGCCCGAGGTGCCGGAGGTATTTATCCTATTGCCTACCGACACATGTTTACAGTTTATGAATAGTTTCACATAAATAGTACTATTTCCACATAGTACAATGCAATGTGATGTCCGAAATGGCTGACAAAATTGGGTAATAACACGACATATATGCAAGGCAATATAAGGTGTATGTATAGGTTGGAAATTGTGATCGTTGCTCGCTCGCTCCGCTCGCTCGAAAAAATCTAGTCCAACCTCACAACCGATCCGACACGTTCTCAAATTTGAAATATGTCGCCACCATATCGAATAATGAACGGAAGATGGATTGGTTTTAGGTTTGGCTATAGCTTTCGTGCGAGCGCAGCGAACGAGAGACGCGTAAAGGTGTGTCACAAACTAACGGTTTGGCACATGCGGACATTGAAATATTCGCACCAGCCCGAGGAGCCGGAAGTCTTTATCCTATTGCCTTCTGACAAATGTTTACGGTTTACCAATAGTTTCACATAATTAGTACCGTTTCCTCATAGTACAGTGCAACGTGATGTCCGAAATGGCTGACAAAATTAGGTACAAGCACGAAATATATGCAAGACAATCTATGGTATATGTATAGCTTGGAAATTGTGACCGATGCTCGCTCGCTCCGCTCGCTCGTAAAAATCTAGTCCAACACCACAACCGATCCGACACGTTCGCAAATTTGAAATATGTCGCCATCATATCGAATAATGAACGCAAGATGGATTGGTTTTAGGTTTGGCTATAGTTTTCGAGCGAGCGCAGCGAGCCAGAGACGCGTAAAGGTGTGTCACAAACCAACGGTTTGGCACTTACGGACATTGAAATATGCGCACCAGCCCGAGGAGCCGAAAGTCTTTATCCTATTGCCTACCGACACATGCTTACAGTTTATGAATAGTTTCACATAAACAGTACTATTTCCTCATAGTACAGTGCAATGTGATGTCCGAAATGGCTGACAAAATTAGGTAATAACACGAAATATATGGAAGGCAATATAAGGTGTATGTATAGGTTGGAAATTGTGATCGTTGCTCGCTCGCTCCGCTCGCTCGAAAAAATCTAGTCCAACCTCACAACCGATCCGACACGTTCGCAAATTTGAAATATGTCGCCACCATATCGAATAATGAACGGAAGATGGATTGGTTTTAGGTTAGGCTATAGCTTTCGTGGGAGCGCAGCGAGCGAGAGACGCGTAAAGGTGTGTCAAAAACCAACGGTTTGGCACAATGAAATATTCGCACCAGCCCGAGGAGCCGAAAGTCTTTATCCTATTGCCTTCTGACAAATGTTTACGGTTTACCAACAGTTTCACATAATTAGTACCGTTTCCTCATAGTACAGTGCAATGTGATGTCCGAAATGGCAGACAAAATTAGGTAATAACACGACATATATGCAAGGCAATATAAGGTGTATGTATAGGTTGGAAATTGTGATCGTTGCTCGCTCGCTCCGCTCGCTCGAAAAAATCTAGTCCAACCTCACAACCGATCCGACACGTTCGCAAATTTGAAATATGTCGCCACCATATCGAATAATGAACGCAAGATGGATTGGTTTTAGGTTAGGCTATAGCTTTCGTGCGAGCGCAGCGAACGAGAGACGCGTAAAGGTGTGTCACAAACCAACGGTTTGGCACATACGGACATTGAAATATTCGCACCAGCCCGAGGAGCCGGAAGTCTTTATCCTATTGCCTCCTGGCAAATGTTTACGGTTTACCAATAGTTTCACATAATTAGTACCGTTTCCTCATAGTACAGTGCAGCGTGATGTCAGAAATGGCTGACAAAATTAGGTACAAGCTCGAAATATATGCAAGACAATATATGGTATATGTATAGCTTGGAAATTGTGACCGTTGCTCGCTCGCTCCGCTCGCTCGTAAAAATCTAGTCCAACCTCACAACCGATCCGACACGTTCGCAAATTTGAAATATGTCGCCATCATATCGAATAATGAACGCAAGATGGACTGGTTATAGGTTAGGCTATAGCTTTCGAGCGAGCGCCGCGAGCGAGAGTCGCGTAAAGGTGTGTCATAAACCAACGGTTTGGCACATACGGACATTGATATATTCGCACCAGCCCGAGGAGCCGGAAGTCTTTATCCTATTGCCTTCTGACAAATGTTTACGGTTTACCAATAGTCTCACATAATTAGTACCGTTTCCTCATAGTACAGTGCAATGTGATGTCCGAAATGGCAGACAAAATTAGGTAATAACACGACATATATGCAAGGCAATATAAGGTGTATGTATAGCTTGGAAATTGTGACCGATGCTCGCTCGCTCCGCTCGCTCGTAAAAATCTAGTCCAACCCCACAACCGATCCGACACGTTCGCAAATTTGAAATATGTCGCCATCATATCGAATAATGAACGCAAGATGGATTGGTTTTAGGTTTGGCTATAGTTTTCGAGCGAGCGCAGCGAGCCAGAGACGCGTAAAGGTGTGTCACAAACCAACGGTTTGGCACATACGGACATTGAAATATTCGCACCAGCCCGAGGAGCCGAAAGTCTTTATCCTATTGCCTACCGACACATGTTTACAGTTTATGAATAGTTTCACATAAACAGTACTATTTCCTCATAGTACAGTGCAATGTGATGTCCGAAATGGCTGGCAAAATTAGGCAATAACACGAAATATATGGAAGGCAATATAAGGTATATGTATAGCTTGGAAATTGTGACCGTTGCTCGCTCGCTCCGCTCGCTCGTAAAAATCTAGTCCAACCTCAGAACCGATCCGACACGTTCGCAAATTTGAAATATGTCGCCATCATATCGAATAATGAACGCAAGATGGATTGGTTTTAGGTTTGGCTATAGTTTTCGAGCGAGCGCAGCGAGCCAGAGACGCGTAAAGGTGTGTCACAAACCAACGATTTGGCACATACGGATATTGAAATATTCGCACCAGCCCGAGGGGCCGGAAGACTTTATCCTATTGCCTTCTGACAAATGTTTACGGTTTACCAATAGTTTCACATAATTAGTACCGTTTCCTCATAGTACAGTGCAACGTGATGTCCGAAATGGCTGACAAAATTAGGTACAAGCACGAAATATATGCAAGACAATATATGGTATATGTATAGCTTGGAAATTGTGACCGTTGCTCGCTCGCTCCGCTCGCTCGAAAAAATCTAGTCCAACCTCACAACCGATCCCACACGTTCGCAAATTTGAAATATGTCGCCACCATATCGAATAATGAACGGAAGATGGATTGGTTTTAGGTTAGGCTATAGCTTTCGTGCGAGCGCAGCGAGCGAGAGACGCGTAAAGGTGTGTCACAAACCAACGGCTTGGCACATGCGGACATTGAAATATTCGCACCAGCCCGAGGAGCCGAAAGTCTTTATCCTATTGCCTTCTGACAAATGTTTACGGTTTACCAACAGTTTCACATAATTAGTACCGTTTCCTCATAGTACAGTGCAATGTGATGTCCGAAATGGCAGACAAAATTAGGTAATAACACGACATATATGCAAGGCAATATAAGGTGTATGTATAGGTTGGAAATTGTGATCGTTGCTCGCTCGCTCCGCTCGCTCGAAAAAATCTAGTCCAACCTCACAACCGATCCGACACGTTCGCAAATTTGAAATATGTCGCCACCATATCGAATAATGAACGGAAGATGGATTGGTTTTAGGTTAGGCTATAGCTTTCGTGCGAGCGCAGCGAACGAGAGACGCGTAAAGGTGTGTCACAAACCAACGGTTTGGCACATACGGACATTGAAATAATCGCACCAGCCCGAGGAGCCGGAAGTCTTTATCCTATTGCCTCCTGACAAATGTTTACGGTTTACCAATAGTTTCACATAATTAGTACCGTTTCCTCATAGTACAGTGCAGCGTGATGTCAGAAATGGCTGACAAAATTAGGTACAAGCTCGAAATATATGCAAGACAATATATGGTATATGTATAGCTTGGAAATTGTGACCGTTGCTCGCTCGCTCCGCTCGCTCGTAAAAATCTAGTCCAACCTCACAACCGATCCGACACGTTCGCAAATTTGAAATATGTCGCCATCATATCGAATAATGAACGCAAGATGGATTGGTTTTAGGTTAGGCTATAGCTTTCGAGCGAGCGCCGCGAGCGAGAGACGCGTAAAGGTGTGTCATGAACCAACGGTTTGGCACATACGGACATTGAAATATTCGCACCAGCCCGAGGAGCCGGAAGTATTTATCCTATTGCCTACCGACACATGTTTACAGTTTATGAATAGTATCACATAAATAGTACTATTTCCTCATAGTACAGTGCAATGTGATGTCCGAAATGGCTGACAAAATTAGGTAATAACACGACATATATGCAAGGCAATATAAGGTGTATGTATAGGTTGGAAATTGTGATCGTTGCTCGCTCGCTCCGCTCGCTCGAAAAAATCTAGTCCAACCTCACAACCGATCCCACACGTTCGCAAATTTGAAATATGTCGCCACCATATCGAATAATGAACGGAAGATGGATTGGTTTTAGGTTAGGCTATAGCTTTCGTGCGAGCGCAGCGAGCGAGAGACGCGTAAATGTGTGTCACAAACAAACGGTTTGGCACATACGGATATTGAAATATTCGCACCAGCCCGAGGGGCCGGAAGTCTTTATCCTATTGCCTTCTGACAAATGTTTACGGTTTACCAATAGTTTCACATAATTAGTACCGTTTCCTCATAGTACAGAGCAATGTGATGTCCGAAATCGCTGACAAAATTAGGTACTAGCACGAAATATAAGCAAGGCAATATAAGGTATATGTATAGCTTGGAAATTGTGACCGTTGCACGCTCGCTCCGCTCGCTCGTAAAAATCTGGTCCAAACTCACAACCGATCCCACACGTTCGCAAATTGGAAACATGTCGCCACCATATCGAATAATGAACGGAAGATGGATTGGTTTTAGGTTAGGCTATAGCTTTCGTGCGAGCGCAGCGAGCGAGAGACGCGTAAAGGTGTTTCACAAACCAACGGCTTGGCACATGCGGACATTGAAATATTCGCACCAGCCCGAGGAGCCGAAAGTCTTTATCCTATTGCCTTCTGACAAATGTTTACGGTTTACAAATAGTTTCACATAATTAGTACCGTTTCCTCATAGTACAGTGCAACGTGATGTCCGAAATGGCTGACAAAATTAGGTACAAGCACGAAATATATGCAAGACAATATATGGTATATATATAGCTTGGAAATTGTGACCGTTGCTCGCTCGCTCCGCTCGCTCGTAAAAATCTAGCCCAACCTCACAACCGATCCGACACGTTCGCAAATTTGAAATATGTCGCCATCATATCGAATAATGAACGCAAGATGGATTGGTTTTAGGTTAGGCTATAGTTTTCGAGCGAGCGCCGCGAGCGAGAGACGGGTAAAGGTTTGTCATAAACCAACGGTTTGGCACATACGGACATTGAAATATTCGCACCAGCCCGAGGAGCCGGAAGTATTTATCCTATTGCCTACCGACACATGTTTACAGTTTATGAATAGTTTCACATAAATAGTACTATTTCCTCATAGTACAGTGCAACGTGATGTCCGAAATGGCTGACAAAATTAGGTAATAACACGAAATATATGGAAGGCAATATAAGGTGTATGTATAGGTTGGAAATTGTGATCGTTGCTCGCTCGCTCCGCTCGCTCGAAAAAATCTAGTCCAACCTCACAACCGATCCGACACGTTCGCAAATTTGAAATATGTCGCCACCATATCGAATAATGAACGGAAGATGGATTGGCTTTAGGTTAGGCTATAGCTTTCGTGCGAGCGCAGCGAACGAGAGACGCGTAAAGGTGTGTCACAAACCAACGGTTTGGCACATACGGACATTGAAATATTCGCACCAGCCCGAGGAGCCGGAAGTCTTTATCCTATTGCCTTCTGACAAATGTTTACGGTTTACCAATAGTTTCACATAATTAGTACCGTTTCCTCATAGTACAGTGCAGCGTGATGTCCGAAATGGCTGACAAAATTAGGTACAAGCTCGAAATATATGCAAGACAATATATGGTATATGTATAGCTTGGAAATTGTGACCGTTGCTCGCTCGCTCCGCTCGCTCGTAAAAATCTAGTCCAACCTCACTACCGATCCGACACGTTCGCAAATTTGAAATATGTCGCCATCATATCGAATAATGAACGCAAGATGGATTGGTTTTAGGTTAGGCTATAGCTTTCGAGCGAGCGCCGCGAGCGAGAGACGCGTAAAGGTGTGTCATAAACCAACGGTTTGGCACATACGGACATTGAAATATTCGCACCAGCCCGAGGAGCCGGAAGTATTTATCCTATTGCCTACCGACACATGTTTACAGTTTATGAATAGTATCACATAAATAGTACTATTTCCTCATAGTACAGTGCAATGTGATGTCCGAAATGGCTGACAAAATTAGGTAATAACACGACATATATGCAAGGCAATATAAGGTGTATGTATAGGTTGGAAATTGTGATCGTTGCTCGCTCGCTCCGCTCGCTCGAAAAAATCTAGTCCAACCTCACAACCGATCCCACACGTTCGCAAATTTGAAATATGTCGCCACCATATCGAATAATGAACGGAAGATGGATTGGTTTTAGGTTAGGCTATAGCTTTCGTGCGAGCGCAGCGAGCGAGAGACGCGTAAATGTGTGTCACAAACAAACGGTTTGGCACATACGGATATTGAAATATTCGCACCAGCCCGAGGGGCCGGAAGTCTTTATCCTATTGCCTTCTGACAAATGTTTACGGTTTACCAATAGTTTCACATAATTAGTACCGTTTCCTCATAGTACAGAGCAATGTGATGTCCGAAATCGCTGACAAAATTAGGTACTAGCACGAAATATAAGCAAGGCAATATAAGGTATATGTATAGCTTGGAAATTGTGACCGTTGCACGCTCGCTCCGCTCGCTCGTAAAAATCTGGTCCAAACTCACAACCGATCCCACACGTTCGCAAATTGGAAACATGTCGCCACCATATCGAATAATGAACGGAAGATGGATTGGTTTTAGGTTAGGCTATAGCTTTCGTGCGAGCGCAGCGAGCGAGAGACGCGTAAAGGTGTTTCACAAACCAACGGCTTGGCACATGCGGACATTGAAATATTCGCACCAGCCCGAGGAGCCGAAAGTCTTTATCCTATTGCCTTCTGACAAATGTTTACGGTTTACCAATAGTTTCACATAATTAGTACCGTTTCCTCATAGTACAGTGCAACGTGATGTCCGAAATGGCTGACAAAATTAGGTACAAGCACGAAATATATGCAAGACAATATATGGTATATATATAGCTTGGAAATTGTGACCGTTGCTCGCTCGCTCCGCTCGCTCGTAAAAATCTAGCCCAACCTCACAACCGATCCGACACGATCGCAAATTTGAAATATGTCGCCATCATATCGAATAATGAACGCAAGATGGATTGGTTTTAGGTTAGGCTATAGTTTTCGAGCGAGCGCCGCGAGCGAGAGACGGGTAAAGGTTTGTCATAAACCAACGGTTTGGCACATACGGACATTGAAATATTCGCACCAGCCCGAGGAGCCGGAAGTATTTATCCTATTGCCTACCGACACATGTTTACAGTTTATGAATAGTTTCACATAAATAGTACTATTTCCTCATAGTACAGTGCAACGTGATGTCCGAAATGGCTGACAAAATTAGGTAATAACACGAAATATATGGAAGGCAATATAAGGTGTATGTATAGGTTGGAAATTGTGATCGTTGCTCGCTCGCTCCGCTCGCTCGAAAAAATCTAGTCCAACCTCACAACCGATCCGACACGTTCGCAAATTTGAAATATGTCGCCACCATATCGAATAATGAACGGAAGATGGATTGGCTTTAGGTTAGGCTATAGCTTTCGTGCGAGCGCAGCGAACGAGAGACGCGTAAAGGTGTGTCACAAACCAACGGTTTGGCACATACGGACATTGAAATATTCGCACCAGCCCGAGGAGCCGGAAGTCTTTATCCTATTGCCTTCTGACAAATGTTTACGGTTTACCAATAGTTTCACATAATTAGTACCGTTTCCTCATAGTACAGTGCAGCGTGATGTCCGAAATGGCTGACAAAATTAGGTACAAGCTCGAAATATATGCAAGACAATATATGGTATATGTATAGCTTGGAAATTGTGACCGTTGCTCGCTCGCTCCGCTCGCTCGTAAAAATCTAGTCCAACCTCACTACCGATCCGACACGTTCGCAAATTTGAAATATGTCGCCATCATATCGAATAATGAACGCAAGATGGATTGGTTTTAGGTTAGGCTATAGTTTTCGAGCGAGCGCCGCGAGCGAGAGACGCGTAAAGGTTTGTCATAAACCAACGGTTTGGCACATACGGACATTGAAATATTCGCACCAGCCCGAGGAGCCGGAAGTATTTATCCTATTGCCTACCGCCACATGTTTACAGTTTATGAATAGTTTCACGTAAATAGTACTATTTCCTCATAGTACAGTGCAATGTGATGTCCGGAATAGCTGACAAAATTAGGTAATAACACGAAATATATGGAAGGCAATATAAGGTATATGTATAGCTTGGAAATTGTGACCGTTGCTCACTCGCTCCGCTCGCTCGTAAAAATCTAGTCCAACTTCACAACCGATCCCACACGTTCGCAAATTTGAAATATGTCGCCATCATATCGAATAATGAACGCAAGATGGATTGGTTTTAGGTTAGGCTATAGTTTTCGAGCGAGCGCCGCGAGCGAGAGACGCGTAAAGGTTTGTCATAAACCAACGGTTTGGCACATACGGACATTGAAATATTCGCACCAGCCCGAGGAGCCGGAAGTATTTATCCTATTGCCTACCGCCACATGTTTACAGTTTATGAATAGTTTCACATAAATAGTACTATTTCCTCATAGTACAGTGCAACGTGATGTCCGAAATGGCTGACAAAATTAGGTACAAGCACGAAATATATGCAAGACAATATATGGTATATGTATAGCTTGGAAATTGTGACCGTTGCTCGCTCGCTCCGCTCGCTCGTAAAAATCTAGTCCAACCCCACAACCGACCCGACACGTTCGCAAATTTGAAATATGTCGCCATCATATCGAATAATGAACGCAAGATGGATTGGTTTTAGGTTTGGCTATAGTTTTCGAGCGAGCGCAGCGAGCCAGAGACGCGTATCGGTGTGTCATAAACCAACGGTTTGGCACATACGGACATTGAAATATTCGCACCAGCCCGAGGAGCCGGAAGTATTTATCCTATTGCCTACCGACACATGTTTACAGTTTATGAATAGTTTCACAGAAATAGTACTATTTCCTCATAGTACAGTGCAATGTGATGTCCGAAATGGCTGACAAAATTAGGTAATAACACGAAATATATGGAAGGCAATATAAGGTATATGTATAGCTTGGAAATTGTGACCGTTGCTCGCTCGCTCCGCTCGCTCGTAAAAATCTAGTCCAACCTCACAACCGATCCCACACGTTCGCAAATTTGAAATATGTCGCCACCATATCGAATAATGAACGGAAGATGGATTGGTTTTAGGTTAGGCTATAGTTTTCGAACGAGCGCAGCGAGCGAGAGACGCGTAAAGGTGTGTCATAAACCAACGGTTTGGCACATACGGACATTGAAACATTCACACCAGCCCGAGGAGCCGGAAGTCTTTATCCTATTGCCTACTGACAAATGCTTACAGTTTATGAATAGTTTCACATAATTAGTACCGTTTCCTCATAGTACAGTGCAGCGTGATGTCCGAAATGGCTGACAAAATTAGGTACAAGCTCGAAATATATACAAGACAATATATGGTATATGTATAGCTTGGAAATAGTGACCGTTGCTCGCTCGCTCCGCTCGCTCGTAAAAATCTAGTCCAACCCCACAACCGATCCGACACGTTCGCAAATTTGAAATATGTCGCCATCATATCGAATAAAGAACGCAAGATGGATTGGTTTTAGGTTTGGCTACAGTTTTCGAGCGAGCGCAGCGAGCCAGAGACGCGTATCGGTGTGTCATGAACCAACGGTTTGGCACATACGGACATTGAAATATTCGCACTAGCCCGAGGAGCCGGAAGTATTTATCCTATTGCCTACCGACACATGTTTACAGTTTCTGAATAGTTTCACATAAATAGTACTATTTCCACATAGTACAATGCAACGTGATGTCCGAAATGGCTGACAAAATTAGGTACAAGCACGAAATATATGCAAGACAATATATGGTATATGTATAGCTTGGAAATTGTGACCGTTGCTCGCTCGCTCCGCTCGCTCGTAAAAATCTAGTCCAACCCCACAACCGATCCGACACGTTCGCAAATTTGAAATATGTCGCCATCATATCGAATAATGAACGCAAGATGGATTGGTTTTAGGTTAGGCTATAGTTTTCGAGCGAGCGCCGCGAGCGAGAGACGCGTAAAGGTGTGTCATAAACCAACGGTTTGGCACATACGGACATTGAAATATTCGCACCAGCCCGAGAAGCCGGAAGTATTTATCCTATTGCCTACCGACACATGTTTACAGCTTATGAATAGTTTCACATAAATAGTACTATTTCCTCATATTACAGTGCAATGTGATGTCCGAAATGGCTGACAAAATTAGGTAATAACACGAAATATATGGAAGGCAATATAAGGTATATGTATAGCTTGGAAATTGTGACCGTTGCTCGCTTGCTCCGCTCGGTCGTAAAAATCTAGTCCAACCTCACAACCGATCCCACACGTTCGCAAATTGGAAATATGTCGCCACCATATCGAATAATGAACGGAAGATGGATTGGTTTTAGGTTAGGCTATAGCTTTCGTGCGAGCGCAGCGAACGAGAGACGCGTAAAGGTGTGTCACAAACCAACGGTTTGGCACATACGGACATTGAAATATTCGCACCAGCCCGAGGAGCCGGAAGTCTTTATCCTATTGCCTCCTGACAAATGTTTACGGTTTACCAATAGTTTCACATAATTAGTACCGTTTCCTCATAGTACAGAGCAATGTGATGTCCGAAATCGCTGACAAAATTAGGTACTAGCACGAAATATAAGCAAGGCAATATAAGGTATATGTATAGCTTGGAAATTGTGACCGTTGCACGCTCGCTCCGCTCGCTCGTAAAAATCTGGTCTAACCTCACAACCGATCCCACACGATCGCAAATTCGAAACATGTCGCCACCATATCGAATAATGAACGGAAGATGGATTGGTTTTAGGTTAGGCTATAGCTTTCGTGCGAGCGCAGCGAGCGAGAGACGCGTAAAGGTGTGTCACAAACCAACGGTTTGGCACATACGGACATTGAAATATTCGCACCAGCCCGAGGAGCCGGAAGTATTTATCCTATTGCCTACCGACACATGTTTACAGTTTATGAATAGTTTCACATAAATAGTACTATTTCCTCATAGTACAGTGCAATGTGATGTCCGAAATGGCTGACAAAATTAGGTAATAACACGAAATATATGGAAGGCAATATAAGGTATATGTATAGCTTGGAAATTGTGACCGTTGCTCGCTCGCTCCGCTCGCTCGTAAAAATCTAGTCCAACCTCACAACCGAACCCACACGTTCGCAAATTTGAAATATGTCGCCACCATATCGAATAATGAACGGAAGATGGATTGGTTTTAGGTTCGGCTATAGCTTTCGTGCGAGCGCAGCGAACGAGGGACGCGTAAAGGTGTGTCACAAACCATCGGTTTGGCACATACGGATATTGAAATATTCGCACCAGCCCGAGGGACCGGAAGTCTTTATCCTATTGCCTTCTGACAAATGTTTACGGTTTGGCAATAGTTTCACATAATTAGTACCGTTTCCTCATAGTACAGAGCGATGTGATGTCCGAAATAGCTGACAAAATTAGGTACTCGCACGAAATATAAGCAAGGCAATATAAGGTATATGTATAGCTTGGAAATTGTGACCGTTGCTCGCTCGCTCCGCTCGCTCGTAAAAATCTAGCCCAACCTCACAACCGATCCGAAACGTTCGCAAATTTGAAATATGTCGCCATCATATCGAATAATGAACGCAAGATGGATTGGTTTTACGTTAGGCTATAGTTTTCGAGCGAGCGCCGCGAGCGAGAGACGCGTAAAGGTGTGTCATAAACCAACTGTTTGGCACATACGGACATTGAAATATTCGCACCAGCCCGAGGAGCCGGAAGTATTTATCCTATTGCCTACCGACACATGTTTACAGTTTATGAATAGTTTCACATAAACAGTACTATTTCCTCATAGTACAGTGCAATGTGATGTCCGAAATGGCTGACAAAATTATGTAATAACACGAAATATATGGAAGGCAATATAAGGTATATGTATAGCTTGGAAATTGTGACCGTTGCTCGCTCGCTCCGCTCGCTCGTAAAAATCTAGTCGAACCTCACAACCGATCCCACACGTTCGCAAATTTGAATTATGTCGCCACCATATCGAATAATGAACGGAAGATGGATTGGTTTTAGGTTAGGCTATAGCTTTCGTGCGATCGCAGCGAACGAGGGACGCGTAAAGGTGTGTCACAAACCATCGGTTTGGCACATACGGACATTGATATATTCGCACCAGCCCGAGGAGGCGGAAGTCTTTATCCTATTGCCTTCTGACAAATGTTTACGGTTTACCAATAGTTTCACATAATTAGTACCGTTTCCTCATAGTACAGTGCAACGTGATGTCCGAAATGGCTGACAAAATTAGGTACAAGCACGAAATATATGCAAGACAATATATGGTATATGTATAGCTTGGAAATTGTGACCGTTGCTCGCTCGCTCCGCTCGCCCGTAAAAATCTAGTCCAACCCCACAACCGATCCCACACGTTCGCAAATT
Organism: Bombus affinis; assembly: GCF_024516045.1. Taxonomy (NCBI): domain Eukaryota; kingdom Metazoa; phylum Arthropoda; class Insecta; order Hymenoptera; family Apidae; genus Bombus; species Bombus affinis. The sequence continues at coordinate 722,427 of NW_026108826.1, forward strand.
TGAAATATGTCGCCACCATATCGAATAATGAACGGAAGATGGATTGGTTTTAGGTTAGGCTATAGCTTTCGTGCGAGCGCAGCGAACGAGAGACGCGTAAAGGTGTGTCACAAACCAACGGTTTGGCACAAACGGACATTGAAATATTCGCACCAGCCGGAAGTATTTATCCTATTGCCTACCGACACATGTTTACAGTTTATGAATAGTTTCACATAAATAGTACTATTTCCTCATAGTACAGTGCAATGTGATGTCCGAAATGGCTGACAAAATTAGGTAATAACACGAAATATATGGAAGGCAATATAAGGTATATGTATAGCTTGGAAATTGTGACCGTTGCTCGCTCGCACCGCTCGCTCGTAAAAATCTAGTCCAACCTCACAACCGATCCCACACGTTCGCAAATTTGAAATATGTCGCCACCATATCGAATAATGAACGGAAGATGGATTGGTTTTAGGTTAGGCTATAGTTTTCGAACGAGCGCAGCGAGCGAGAGACGCGTAAAGGTGTGTCATAAACCAACGGTTTGGCACATACGGACATTGAAATATTCGCACCAGCCCGAGGGGCCGGAAGTCTTTATCCTATTGCCTTCTGACAAATGTTTACGGTTTACCAATAGTTTCACATAATTAGTACCGTTTCCTCATAGTACAGTGCAACGTGATGTCCGAAATGGCTGACAAAATTAGGTACAAGCACGAAATATATGCAAGACAATATATGGTATATGTATAGCTTGGAAATTGTGACCGTTGCTCGCTCGCTCCGCTCGCTCGTAAAAATCTAGTCCAACCCCACAACCGATCCCACACGTTCGCAAATTTGAAATATGTCGCCACCATATCGAATAATGAACGGAAGATGGATTGGTTTTAGGTTAGGCTATAGCTTTCGTGCGAGCGCAGCGAACGAGAGACGCGTAAAGGTGTGTCACAAACCATCGGTTTGGCACATACGGATATTGAAATATTCGCACCAGCCCGAGGGGCCGGAAGTCTTTATCCTATTGCCTTCTGACAAATGTTTACGGTTTACAGATAGTATCACATAATTAGTACCGTTTCCTCATAGTACAGAGCGATGTGATGTCCGAAATAGCTGACAAAATTAGGTACTAGCACGAAATATAAGCAAGGAAATATAAGGTATATGTATAGCTTGGAAATTGTGACCGTTGCTCGCTCGCTCCGCTCGCTCGTAAAAATCTGGTCCTACCTCACAACCGATCCCACACGTTCGCAAATTCGAAACATGTCGCCACCATATCGAATAATGAACGGAAGATGGATTGGTTTTAGGTTAGGCTATAGCTTTCGTGCGAGCGCAGCGAACGAGAGACGCGTAAAGGTGTGTCACAAACCAACGGTATGGCACATACGGACATTGAAATATTCGCACCAGCCCGAGGAGCCGGAAGTCTTTATCCTATTGCCTTCTGACAAATGTTTACGGTTTACCAATAGTTTCACATAATTAGTACCGTTTCCTCATAGTACAGTGCAACGTGATGTCCGAAATGGCTGACAAAATTAGGTACAAGCACGAAATATATGCAAGACAATATATGGTATATGTATAGCTTGGAAATAGTGACCGTTGCTCGCTCGCTCCGCTCGCTCGTAAAAATCTAGTCCAACACCACAACCGATACGACACGTTCGCAAATTTGAAATATGTCGCCACCATATCGAATAATGGACGGAAGATGGATTGGTTTTAGGTTAGGCTATAGCTTTCGTGCGAGCGCAGCGAACGAGAGACGCGTAAAGGTGTGTCACAAACCATCGGTTTGGCACATACGGACATTGAAATATTCGCACCAGCCCGAGGAGCCGGAAGTATTTATCCTATTGCCTACCGACACATGTTTACAGTTTATGAATAGTTTCACATAAATAGTACCGTTTCCTCATAGTACAGTGCAACGTGATGTCCGAAATGGCTGACAAAATTAGGTACAAGCACGAAATATATGCAAGACAATATATGGTATATGTATAGCTTGGAAATTGTGACAATTGCTCGCTCGCTCCGCTCGCTCGAAAAAATCTAGTCCAACCTCACAACCGATCCCACACGTTCGCAAATTTGAAATATGTCGCCATCATATCGAATAATGAACGCAAGATGGATTGGTTTTATGTTAGGCTATAGCTTTCGTGCGAGCGCAGCGAACGAGAGACGCGTAAAGGTGTGTCACAAACCATCGGTTTGGCACATACGGACATTGATATATTCGCACCAGCCCGAGGAGCCGGAAGTCTTTATCCTATTGCCTTCTGACAAATGTTTACGGTTTACCAATAGTTTCACATAATTAGTACCGTTTCCTCATAGTACAGTGCAACGTGATGTCCGAAATGGCTGACAAAATTAGGTACAAGCACGAAATATATGCAAGACAATATATGGTATATGTATAGCTTGGAAATTGTGACAATTGCTCGCTCGCTCCGCTCGCTCGTAAAAATCTAGTCCAACCTCACAACCGATCCCACACGTTCGCAAATTTGAAATATGTCGCCACCATATCGAATAATGAACGGAAGATGGATTGGTTTTAGGTTAGGCTATAGCTTTCGTGCGAGCGCAGCGAACGAGAGACGCGTAAAGGTGTGTCACAAACCATCGGTTTGGCACATACGGACATTGAAATATTCGCACCAGCCCGAGGAGCCGGAAGTATTTATCCTATTGCCTACCGACACATGTTTACAGTTTATGAATAGTTTCACATAAATAGTACCGCTTCCTCATAGTACAGTGCAACGTGATGTCCGAAATGGCTGACAAAATTAGGTACAAGCGCGAAATATATGCAAGACAATATATAGTATATGTAAAGCTTGGAAATTGTGACCGTTGCTCGCTCGCTCCGCTCGCTCGTAAAAATCTAGTCCAACCCCACAACCGATCCGACACGTTCGCAAATTTGAAATATGTCGCCATCATATCGAATAATGAACGCAAGATGGATTGGTTTTAGGTTAGGCTATAGTTTTCGAGCGAGCGCAGCGAGCGAGAGCCGCGTATATGTGTGTCATAAACCAACGGTTTGGCACATACGGACATTGAAATATTCGCACCAGCCCGAGGAGCCGGAAGTATTTATCCCATTGCCTACCAACACATGTTTACAGTTTATGAATAGTTTCACATAAATAGTACTATTTCCACATAGTACAATGCAATGTGATGTCCGAAATGGCTGACAAAATTAGGTAATAACACGACATATATGCATGGCAATATAAGGTGTATGTATAGGTTGGAAATTGTGATCGTTGCTCGCTCGCTCCGCTCGCTCGAAAAAATCTAGTCCAACCTCACAACCGATCAGACACGTTCGCAAATTTGAAATATGTCGCCACCATATCGAATAATGAACGGAAGATGGATTGGTTTAAGCTATTCTATAGCTTTCGTGCGAGCGCAGCGTACGAGAGACGCGTAAAGGTGTGTCACAAACCAACGGTTTGGCACATACGGACATTGAAATATTCGCACCAGCCCGAGGAGCCGGAAGTCTTTATCCTATTGCCTTCTGACAAATGTTTACGGTTTACCAATAGTTTCACATAATTAGTACCGTTTCCTCATAGTACAGTGCAACGTGATGTCTGAAATGGCTGACAAAATTAGGTACAAGCACGAAATATATGCAAGACAATATATGGTATATGTATAGCTTGGAAATTTTCACCGTTGCTCGCTCGCTCCGCTCGCTCGTAAAAATCTAGTCCAACCTCACAACCGATCCGACACGTTCGCAAATTTGAAATATGTCGCCATCATATCGAATAATGAACGCAAGATGGATTGGTTTTAGGTTAGGCTATAGTTTTCGAGCGAGCGCCGCGAACGAGGGACGCGTAAAGGTGTGTCACAAACCAACGGTTTGGCACATACGGACATTGAAATATTCGCACCAGCCCGAGGAGCCGGAAGTCTTTATCCTATTGCCTTCTGACAAATGTTTACGGTTTACCAATAGTTTCACATAATTAGTACCGTTTCCTCATTGTACAGTGCAACGTGATGTCCGAAATGGCTGACAAAATTAGGTACAAGCACGAAATATATGCAAGACAATATATGGTATATGTATAGCTTGGAAATTGTGACCGTTGCTCGCTCGCTCCTCTCGCTCGTAAAAATCTAGTCCAACCCCACAACCGATCCGACACGTTCGCAAATTTGAAATATGTCGCCATCATATCGAATAATGAACGCAAGATGGATTGGATTTAGGTTAGGCTATAGCTTTCGTGCGAGCGCAGCGAACGAGAGACGCGTAAAGGTGTGTCACAAACCATCGGTTTGGCACATACGGACATTGATATATTCGCACCACCCCGAGGAGCCGGAAGTCTTTATCCTATTGCCTTCTGACAAATGTTTACGGTTTACCAATAGTTTCACATAATTAGTACCGTTTCCTCATTGTACAGTGCAACGTGATGTCCGAAATGGCTGACAAAATTAGGTACAAGCACGAAATATATGCAAGACAATATATGGTATATGTATAGCTTGGAAATTGTGACCGCTGCTCGCTCGCTCCACTCGCTCGTAAAAATCTAGTCCAACCTCACAACCGATCCCACACGTTCGCAAATTTGAAATATGTCGCCACCATATCGAATAATGAACGGAAGATGGATTGGTTTTAGGTTAGGCTATAGCTTTCGTGCGAGCGCAGCGAACGAGAGACGCGTAAAGGTGTGTCACAAACCATCGGTTTGGCACATACGGACATTGAAATATTCGCACCAGCCCGAGGAGCCGGAAGTATTTATCCTATTGCCTACCGACACATGTTTACAGTTTATGAATAGTTTCACATAAATAGTACCGTTTCCTCATAGTACAGTGCAACGTGATGTCCGAAATGGCTGACAAAATTAGGTACAAGCGCGAAATATATGCAAGACAATATATGGTATATGTAAAGCTTGGAAATTGTGACCGTTGCTCGCTCGCTCCGCTCGCTCGTAAAAATCTAGTCCAACCCCACAACCGATCCGACACGTTCGCAAATTTGAAATATGTCGCCATCATATCGAATAATGAACGCAAGATGGATTGGATTTAGGTTAGGCTATAGCTTTCGTGCGAGCGCAGCGAACGAGAGACGCGTAAAGGTGTGTCACAAACCATCGGTTTGGCACATACGGACATTGATATATTCGCACCACCCCGAGGAGCCGGAAGTCTTTATCCTATTGCCTTCTGACAAATGTTTACGGTTTACCAATAGTTTCACATAATTAGTACCGTTTCCTCATAGTACAGTGCAACGTGATGTCCGAAATGGCTGACAAAATTAGGTACAAGCGCGAAATATATGCAAGACAATATATGGTATATGTAAAGCTTGGAAATTGTGACCGTTGCTCGCTCGCTCCGCTCGCTCGTAAAAATCTAGCCCAACCCCACAACTGATCCGACACGTTCGCAAATTTGAAATATGTCGCCATCATATCGAATAATGAACGCAAGATGGATTGGTTTTAGGTTAGGCTATAGTTTTCGAGCGAGCGCAGCGAGCGAGAGCCGCGTATAGGTGTGTCATAAACCAACGGTTTGGCACATACGGACATTGAAATATTCGCACCAGCCCGAGGAGCCGGAAGTATTTATCCTATTGCCTACAGACACATGTTTACAGTTTATGAATAGTTTCACATAAATAGTACTATTTCCACATAGTACAATGCAATGTGATGTCCGAAATGGCTGACAAAATTAGGTAATAACACGACATATACGCAAGGCAATATAAGGTGTATGTATAGGTTGGAAATTGTGATCGTTGCTCGCTCGCTCCGCTCGCTCGAAAAAATCTAGTCCAACCTCACAACCGATCCGACACGTTCGCAAATTTGAAATATGTCGCCACCATATCGAATAATGAACGGAAGATGGATTGGTTTTAGGTTAGGCTATAGCTTTCGTGCGAGCGCAGCGTACGAGAGACGCGTAAAGGTGTGTCACAAACCAACGGTTTGGCACATACGGACATTGAAATATTCGCACCAGCCCGAGGAGCCGGAAGTCTTTATCCTATTGCCTTCTGACAAATGTTTACGGTTTACCAATAGTTTCACATAATTAGTACCGTTTCCTCATAGTACAGTGCAACGTGATGTCCGAAATGGCTGACAAAATTAGGTACAAGCACGAAATATATGCAAGACAATATATGGTATTTGTATAGCTTGGAAATTGTGACCGTTGCTCGCTCGCTCCGCTCGCTCGAAAAAATCTAGTCCAACCTCACAACCGATCCGACACGTTCGCAAATTTGAAATATGTCGCCACCATATCGAATAATGAACGGAAGATGGATTGGTTTTAGGTTAGGCTATAGCTTTCGTGCGAGCGCAGCGAACGAGAGACGCGTAAAGGTGTGTCACAAACCATCGGTTTGGCACATACGGACATTGATATATTCGCACCAGCCCGAGGAGCCGGAAGTCTTTATCCTATTGCCTTCTGACAAATGTTTACGGTTTACCAATAGTTTCACATAATTAGTACCGTTTCCTCATAGTACAGTGCAACGTGATGTCCGAAATGGCTGACAAAATTAGGTACAAGCACGAAAGATATGCAAGACAATATATGGTATATGTATAGCTTGGAAATTGTGACCGTTGCTCGCTCGCTCCGCTCGCTCGTAAAAATCTAGTCCAACACCACAACCGATACGACACGTTCGCAAATTTGAAATATGACGCCATCATATCGAATAATGAACGCCAGATGGATTGGTTTTAGGTTAGGCTATAGTTATCGAGCGAGCGCAGCGAGCGAGAGACGCGTATAGGTGTGTCATAAACCAACGGTTTGGCACATACGGTCATTGAAATATTCGCACCAGCCCGAGGAGCCGGAAGTATTTATCCTAATGCCTACCGACACATATTTACAGTTTATAAATAGTTTCACATAAATAGTACTATTTCCTCATAGTACAGTGCAATGTGATGTCCGAAATGGCTGACAAAATTAGGTAATAACACGAAATATATGGAAGGCAATATAAGGTATATGTATAGCTTGGAAATTGTGACCGTTGCTCGCTCGCTCCGCTCGCTCGTAAAAATCTAGTCCAACCCCTCAACCGATCCGACACGTTCGCAAATTTGAAAGATGTCGCCATCATATCGAATAATGAACACAAGATGGATTGGTTTTAGGTTTGGCTATAGTTTTCGAGCGAGCGACGCGAGCGAGAGACGCGTAAATGTGTGTCACAAACCAACGGTTTGGCACATACGGACATTGATATATTCACACCAGCCCGAGGAGCCGGAAGTCTTTATCCTATTGCCTTCTGACAAATGTTTACGGTTTACCAATAGTTTCACATAATTAGTACCGTTTCCTCATAGTATAGTGCAACGTGATGTCCGAAATGGCTAACAAAATTAGGTACAAGCACGAAATATATGCAAGACAATATATGGTATATGTATAGCTTGGAAATTGTGACCGTTGCTCGCTCGCTCCGCTCGCTCGTAAAAATCTAGTCCAACCCCACAACCGATCCGACACGTTCGCAAATTTGAAATATGTCGCCATCATATCGAATAATGAACGCAAGATGGATTGGTTTTAGGTTAGGCTATAGTTTTCGAGCGAGGGCAGCGAGCGAGAGACGCGTATAGGTGTGTCATAAACCAACGGTTTGGCACATACGGACATTGAAATATTCGCACCAGCCCGAGGAGCCGGAAGTATTTTTCCTATTGCCTACCGACACATGTTTACAGTTTATGAATAGTTTCACATAAATAGTACTATTTCCTCATAGTACAGTGCAATGTGATGTCCGAAATGGCTGACAAAATTAGGTAATAACACGAAATATATGGAAGGCAATATAAGGTATATGTATAGCTTGGAAATTGTGACCGTTGCTCGCTCGCTCCGCTCGCTCGTAAAAATCTAGTCCAACCTCACAACCGATCCGACACGTTCCCAAATTTGAAATATGTCGCCACCATATCGAATAATGAACGGAAGATGGATTGGTTTTAGGTTAGGCTATAGCTTTCGTGCGAGCGCAGCGAGCGAGACACGCGTAAATGTGTGTCACAAACCAACGGTTTGGCACATACGGATATTGAAATATTCGCACCAGCCCGAGGGGCCGGAAGTCTTTATCCTATTGCCTTCTGACAAACGTTTACGGCTTACCAACAGTTTCACATAATTAGTACCGTTTCCTCATAGTACAGAGCAATGTGATGTCCGAAATCGCTGACAAAATTAGGTACTAGCACGAAATATAAGCAAGGCAATATAAGGTATATGTATAGCTTGGAAATTGTGACCGTTGCACGCTCGCTCCGCTCGCTCGTAAAAATCTGGTCTAACCTCACAACCGATCCCACACGATCGCAAATTCGAAACATGTCGCCACCATATCGAATAATGAACGGAAGATGGATTGGTTTTAGGTTAGGCTATAGCTTTCGTGCGAGCGCAGCGAGCGAGAGACGCGTAAAGGTGTGTCACAAACCAACGGTTTGGCACATACGGACATTGAAATATTCGCACCAGCCCGAGGAGCCGGAAGTATTTATCCTATTGCCTACCGACACATGTTTACAGTTTATGAATAGTTTCACATAAATAGTACTATTTCCTCATAGTACAGTGCAATGTGATGTCCGAAATGGCTGACAAAATTAGGTAATAACACGAAATATATGGAAGGCAATATAAGGTATATGTATAGCTTGGAAATTGTGACCGTTGCTCGCTCGCTCCGCTCGCTCGTAAAAATCTAGTCCAACCTCACAACCGAACCCACACGTTCGCAAATTTGAAATATGTCGCCACCATATCGAATAATGAACGGAAGATGGATTGGTTTTAGGTTCGGCTATAGCTTTCGTGCGAGCGCAGCGAACGAGGGACGCGTAAAGGTGTGTCACAAACCATCGGTTTGGCACATACGGATATTGAAATATTCGCACCAGCCCGAGGGACCGGAAGTCTTTATCCTATTGCCTTCTGACAAATGTTTACGGTTTGGCAATAGTTTCACATAATTAGTACCGTTTCCTCATAGTACAGAGCGATGTGATGTCCGAAATAGCTGACAAAATTAGGTACTAGCACGAAATATAAGCAAGGCAATATAAGGTATATGTATAGCTTGGAAATTGTGACCGTTGCTCGCTCGCTCCGCTCGCTCGTAAAAATCTAGCCCAACCTCACAACCGATCCGAAACGTTCGCAAATTTGAAATATGTCGCCATCATATCGAATAATGAACGCAAGATGGATTGGTTTTACGTTAGGCTATAGTTTTCGAGCGAGCGCCGCGAGCGAGAGACGCGTAAAGGTGTGTCATAAACCAACTGTTTGGCACATACGGACATTGAAATATTCGCACCAGCCCGAGGAGCCGGAAGTATTTATCCTATTGCCTACCGACACATGTTTACAGTTTATGAATAGTTTCACATAAACAGTACTATTTCCTCATAGTACAGTGCAATGTGATGTCCGAAATGGCTGACAAAATTATGTAATAACACGAAATATATGGAAGGCAATATAAGGTATATGTATAGCTTGGAAATTGTGACCGTTGCTCGCTCGCTCCGCTCGCTCGTAAGAATCTAGTCGAACCTCACAACCGATCCCACACGTTCGCAAATTTGAATTATGTCGCCACCATATCGAATAATGAACGGAAGATGGATTGGTTTTAGGTTAGGCTATAGCTTTCGTGCGATCGCAGCGAACGAGGGACGCGTAAAGGTGTGTCACAATCCATCGGTTTGGCACATACGGACATTGATATATTCGCACCAGCCCGAGGAGCCGGAAGTCTTTATCCTATTGCCTTCTGACAAATGTTTACGGTTTACCAATAGTTTCACATAATTAGTACCGTTTCCTCATAGTACAGTGCAACGTGATGTCCGAAATGGCTGACAAAATTAGGTACAAGCACGAAATATATGCAAGACAATATATGGTATATGTATAGCTTGGAAATTGTGACCGTTGCTCGCTCGCTCCGCTCGCCCGTAAAAATCTAGTCCAACCCCACAACCGATCCCACACGTTCGCAAATTTGAAATATGTCGCCACCATATCGAATAATGAACGGAAGATGGATTGGTTTTAGGTTAGGCTATAGCTTTCGTGCGAGCGCAGCGAACGAGAGACGCGTAAAGGTGTGTCACAAACCAACGGTTTGGCACAAACGGACATTGAAATATTCGCACCAGCCGGAAGTATTTATCCTATTGCCTACCGACACATGTTTACAGTTTATGAATAGTTTCACATAAATAGTACTATTTCCTCATAGTACAGTGCAATGTGATGTCCGAAATGGCTGACAAAATTAGGTAATAACACGAAATATATGGAAGGCAATATAAGGTATATGTATAGCTTGGAAATTGTGACCGTTGCTCGCTCGCACCGCTCGCTCGTAAAAATCTAGTCCAACCTCACAACCGATCCCACACGTTCGCAAATTTGAAATATGTCGCCACCATATCGAATAATGAACGGAAGATGGATTGGTTTTAGGTTAGGCTATAGTTTTCGAACGAGCGCAGCGAGCGAGAGACGCGTAAAGGTGTGTCATAAACCAACGGTTTGGCACATACGGACATTGAAATATTCGCACCAGCCCGAGGTGCCGGAAGTCTTTATCCTATTGCCTTCTGACAAATGTTTACGGTTTACCAATAGTTTCACATAATTAGTACCGTTTCCTCATAGTACAGTGCAACGTGATGTCCGAAATGGCTGACAAAATTAGGTACAAGCACGAAATATATGCAAGACAATATATGGTATATGTATAGCTTGGAAATTGTGACCGTTGCTCGCTCGCTCCGCTCGCTCGTAAAAATCTAGTCCAACCCCACAACCGATCCCACACGTTCGCAAATTTGAAATATGTCGCCACCATATCGAATAATGAACGGAAGATGGATTGGTTTTAGGTTAGGCTATAGCTTTCGTGCGAGCGCAGCGAACGAGAGACGCGTAAAGGTGTGTCACAAACCATCGGTTTGGCACATACGGATATTGAAATATTCGCACCAGCCCGAGGGGCCGGAAGTCTTTATCCTATTGCCTTCTGACAAATGTTTACGGTTTACAGATAGTATCACATAATTAGTACCGTTTCCTCATAGTACAGAGCGATGTGATGTCCGAAATAGCTGACAAAATTAGGTACTAGCACGAAATATAAGCAAGGAAATATAAGGTATATGTATAGCTTGGAAATTGTGACCGTTGCTCGCTCGCTCCGCTCGCTCGTAAAAATCTGGTCCTACCTCACAACCGATCCCACACGTTCGCAAATTCGAAACATGTCGCCACCATATCGAATAATGAACGGAAGATGGATTGGTTTTAGGTTAGGCTATAGCTTTCGTGCGAGCGCAGCGAACGAGAGACGCGTAAAGGTGTGTCACAAACCAACGGTATGGCACATACGGACATTGAAATATTCGCACCAGCCCGAGGAGCCGGAAGTCTTTATCCTATTGCCTTCTGACAAATGTTTACGGTTTACCAATAGTTTCACATAATTAGTACCGTTTCCTCATAGTACAGTGCAACGTGATGTCCGAAATGGCTGACAAAATTAGGTACAAGCACGAAATATATGCAAGACAATATATGGTATATGTATAGCTTGGAAATAGTGACCGTTGCTCGCTCGCTCCGCTCGCCCGTAAAAATTTAGTCCAACCCCACAACCGATCCCACACGTTCGCAAATTTGAAATATGTCGCCACCATATCGAATAATGAACGGAAGATGGATTGGTTTTAGGTTAGGCTATAGCTTTCGTGCGAGCGCAGCGAACGAGAGACGCGTAAAGGTGTGTCACAAACCAACGGTTTGGCACATACGGACATTGAAATATTCGCACCAGCCCGAGGAGCCGGAAGTCTTGATCCTATTACCTCCTGACAAATGTTTACGGATTACCAATAGTTTCATATAATTAGTACCGTTTCCTCATAGTACAGTGCAGCGTGATGTCCGAAATGGCTGACACAATTAGGTACAAGCTCGAAATATATGCAAGACAATATATGGTATATGTATAGCTTGGAAATTGTGACCGTTGCTCGCTCGCTCCGCTCGCTCGTAAAAATCTAGTCCAACACCACAACCGATACGACACGTTCGCAAATTTGAAATATGTCGCCACCATATCGAATAATGGACGGAAGATGGATTGGTTTTAGGTTAGGCTATAGCTTTCGTGCGAGCGCAGCGAACGAGAGACACGTAAAGGTGTGTCACAAACCATCGGTTTGGCACATACGGACATTGAAATATTCGCACCAGCCCGAGGAGCCGGAAGTATTTATCCTATTGCCTACCGACACATGTTTACAGTTTATGAATAGTTTCACATAAATAGTACCGTTTCCTCATAGTACAGTGCAACGTGATGTCCGAAATGGCTGACAAAATTAGGTACAAGCGCGAAATATATGCAAGACAATATATGGTATATGTATAGCTTGGAAATTGTGACCGTTGCTCGCTCGCTCCGCTCGCTCGAAAAAATCTAGTCCAACCTCACAACCGATCCCACACGTTCGCAAATTTGAAATATGTCGCCATCATATCGAATAATGAACGCAAGATGGATTGGTTTTATGTTAGGCTATAGCTTTCGTGCGAGCGCAGCGAACGAGAGACGCGTAAAGGTGTGTCACAAACCATCGGTTTGGCACATACGGACATTGATATATTCGCACCAGCCCGAGGAGCCGGAAGTCTTTATCCTATTGCCTTCTGACAAATGTTTACGGTTTACCAATAGTTTCACATAATTAGTACCGTTTCCTCATAGTACAGTGCAACGTGATGTCCGAAATGGCTGACAAAATTAGGTACAAGCACGAAATATATGCAAGACAATATATGGTATATGTATAGCTTGGAAATTGTGACAATTGCTCGCTCGCTCCGCTCGCTCGTAAAAATCTAGTCCAACCTCACAACCGATCCCACACGTTCGCAAATTTGAAATATGTCGCCACCATATCGAATAATGAACGGAAGATGGATTGGTTTTAGGTTAGGCTATAGCTTTCGTGCGAGCGCAGCGAACGAGAGACGCGTAAAGGTGTGTCACAAACCATCGGTTTGGCACATACGGACATTGAAATATTCGCACCAGCCCGAGGAGCCGGAAGTATTTATCCTATTGCCTACCGACACATGTTTACAGTTTATGAATAGTTTCACATAAATAGTACCGCTTCCTCATAGTACAGTGCAACGTGATGTCCGAAATGGCTGACAAAATTAGGTACAAGCGCGAAATATATGCAAGACAATATATAGTATATGTAAAGCTTGGAAATTGTGACCGTTGCTCGCTCGCTCCGCTCGCTCGTAAAAATCTAGTCCAACCCCACAACCGATCCGACACGTTCGCAAATTTGAAATATGTCGCCATCATATCGAATAATGAACGCAAGATGGATTGGTTTTAGGTTAGGCTATAGTTTTCGAGCGAGCGCAGCGAGCGAGAGCCGCGTATATGTGTGTCATAAACCAACGGTTTGGCACATACGGACATTGAAATATTCGCACCAGCCCGAGGAGCCGGAAGTATTTATCCTATTGCCTACCGACACATGTTTACAGTTTATGAATAGTTTCACATAAATAGTACTATTTCCACATAGTACAATGCAATGTGATGTCCGAAATGGCTGACAAAATTAGGTAATAACACGACATATATGCAAGGCAATATAAGGTGTATGTATAGGTTGGAAATTGTGATCGTTGCTCGCTCGCTCCGCTCGCTCGAAAAAATCTAGTCCAACCTCACAACCGATTCCACACGTTCGCAAATTTGAAATATGTCGCCACCATATCGAATAATGAACGGAAGATGGATTGGTTTAAGCTATTCTATAGCTTTCGTGCGAGCGCAGCGTACGAGAGACGCGTAAAGGTGTGTCACAAACCAACGGTTTGGCACATACGGACATTGAAATATTCGCACCAGCCCGAGGAGCCGGAAGTCTTTATCCTATTGCCTTCTGACAAATGTTTACGGTTTACCAATAGTTTCACATAATTAGTACCGTTTCCTCATAGTACAGTGCAACGTGATGTCTGAAATGGCTGACAAAATTAGGTACAAGCACGAAATATATGCAAGACAATATATGGTATATGTATAGCTTGGAAATTTTCACCGTTGCTCGCTCGCTCCGCTCGCTCGTAAAAATCTAGTCCAACCTCACAACCGATCCGACACGTTCGCAAATTTGAAATATGTCGCCATCATATCGAATAATGAACGCAAGATGGATTGGATTTAGGTTAGGCTATAGCTTTCGTGCGAGCGCAGCGAACGAGAGACGCGTAAAGGTGTGTCACAAACCATCGGTTTGGCACATACGGACATTGATATATTCGCACCACCCCGAGGAGCCGGAAGTCTTTATCCTATTGCCTTCTGACAAATGTTTACGGTTTACCAATAGTTTCACATAATTAGTACCGTTTCCTCATTGTACAGTGCAACGTGATGTCCGAAATGGCTGACAAAATTAGGTACAAGCACGAAATATATGCAAGACAATATATGGTATATGTATAGCTTGGAAATTGTGACCGCTGCTCGCTCGCTCCACTCGCTCGTAAAAATCTAGTCCAACCTCACAACCGATCCCACACGTTCGCAAATTTGAAATATGTCGCCACCATATCGAATAATGAACGGAAGATGGATTGGTTTTAGGTTAGGCTATAGCTTTCGTGCGAGCGCAGCGAACGAGAGACGCGTAAAGGTGTGTCACAAACCATCGGTTTGGCACATACGGACATTGAAATATTCGCACCAGCCCGAGGAGCCGGAAGTATTTATCCTATTGCCTACCGACACATGTTTACAGTTTATGAATAGTTTCACATAAATAGTACAGTTTCCTCATAGTACAGTGCAACGTGATGTCCGAAATGGCTGACAAAATTAGGTACAAGCGCGAAATATATGCAAGACAATATATGGTATATGTAAAGCTTGGAAATTGTGACCGTTGCTCGCTCGCTCCGCTCGCTCGTAAAAGTCTAGTCCAACCCCACAACCGATCCGACACGTTCGCAAATTTGAAATATGTCGCCATCATATCGAATAATGAACGCAAGATGGATTGGATTTAGGTTAGGCTATAGCTTTCGTGCGAGCGCAGCGAACGAGAGACGCGTAAAGGTGTGTCACAAACCATCGGTTTGGCACATACGGACATTGATATATTCGCACCACCCCGAGGAGCCGGAAGTCTTTATCCTATTGCCTTCTGACAAATGTTTACGGTTTACCAATAGTTTCACATAATTAGTACCGTTTCCTCATAGTACAGTGCAACGTGATGTCCGAAATGGCTGACAAAATTAGGTACAAGCGCGAAATATATGCAAGACAATATATGGTATATGTAAAGCTTGGAAATTGTGACCGTTGCTCGCTCGCTCCGCTCGCTCGTAAAAATCTAGCCCAACCCCACAACTGATCCGACACGTTCGCAAATTTGAAATATGTCGCCATCATATCGAATAATGAACGCAAGATGGATTGGTTTTAGGTTAGGCTATAGCTTTCGTGCGAGCGCAGCGAACGAGAGACGCGTAAAGGTGTGTCACAAACCATCGGTTTGGCACATACGGACATTGATATATTCGCACCAGCCCGAGGAGCCGGAAGTCTTTATCCTATTGCCTTCTGACAAATGTTTACGGTTTACCAATAGTTTCACATAATTAGTACCGTTTCCTCATAGTACAGTGCAACGTGATGTCCGAAATGGCTGACAAAATTAGGTGCAAGCACGAAAGATATGCAAGACAATATATGGTATATGTATAGCTTGGAAATTGTGACCGTTGCTCGCTCGCTCCGCTCGCTCGTAAAAATCTAGTCCAACACCACAACCGATACGACACGTTCGCAAATTTGAAATATGACGCCATCATATCGAATAATGAACGCCAGATGGATTGGTTTTAGGTTAGGCTATAGTTATCGAGCGAGCGCAGCGAGCGAGAGACGCGTATAGGTGTGTCATAAACCAACGGTTTGGCACATACGGTCATTGAAATATTCGCACCAGCCCGAGGAGCCGGAAGTATTTATCCTAATGCCTACCGACACATATTTACAGTTTATAAATAGTTTCACATAAATAGTACTATTTCCTCATAGTACAGTGCAATGTGATGTCCGAAATGGCTGACAAAATTAGGTAATAACACGAAATATATGGAAGGCAATATAAGGTATATGTATAGCTTGGAAATTGTGACCGTTGCTCGCTCGCTCCGCTCGCTCGAAAAAATCTAGTCCAACCTCACAACCGATCCGTCACGTTCGCAAATTTGAAATACGTCGCCACCATATCGAATAATGAACGGAAGATGGATTGGTTTTAGGTTAGGCTATAGCTTTCGTGCGAGCGCAGCGTACGAGAGACGCGTAAAGGTGTGTCACAAACCAACGGTTTGGCACATACGGACATTGAAATATTCGCACCAGCCCGAGGAGCCGGAAGTCTTTCTCCTATTGCCTTCTGACAAATGTTTACGGTTTACCAATAGTTTCACATAATTAGTACCGTTTCCTCATAGTACAGTGCAACGTGATGTCCGAAATGGCCGACAAAATTAGGTACAAGCACGAAATATATGCAAGACAATATATGGTATATGTATAGCTTGGAAATTGTGACCGTTGCTCGCTCGCTCCGCTCGCTCGTAAAAATCTAGTCCAACCCCACAACCGATCCGACACGTTCGCAAATTTGAAATATGTCGCCATCATATCGAATAATGAACGCAAGATGGATTGGTTTTAGGTTAGGCTATAGTTTTCGAGCGAGCGCAGCGAGCGAGAGCTGCGTAAAGGTGTGTCATAAACCAACGGTTTGGCACATACGGACATTTAAATATTCGCACCAGCCCGAGGAGCCGGAAGTATTTATCCTATTGCCTACCGACACATGTTTACAGTTTATGAATAGTTTCACATAAATAGTACTATTTCCACATAGTACAATGCAATGTGATGTCCGAAATGGCTGACAAAATTAGGTAATAACACGACATATATGCAAGGCAATATAAGGTGTATGTATAGGTTGGAAATTGTGATCGTTGCTCGCTCGCTCCGCTCGCTCGAAAAAATCTAGTCCAACCTCACAACCGATCCGACACGTTCGCGAATTTGAAATATGTCGCCACCATATCGAACATTGAACGGAAGATGGATTGGTTTTAGGTTAGGCTATAGCTTTCGTGCGAGCGCAGCGAACGAGAGACGCGTAAAGGTGTGTCACAAACCATCGGTTTGGCACATACGGACATTGATATATTCGCACCAGCCCGAGGAGCCGGAAGTCTTTATCCTATTGCCTTCTGACAAATGTTTACGGTTTACCAATAGTTTCACATAATTAGTACCGTTTCCTCATAGTACAGTGCAACGTGATGTCCGAAATGGCTGACAAAATTAGGTACAAGCACGAAAGATATGCAAGACAATATATGGTATATGTATAGCTTGGAAATTGTGACCGTTGCTCGCTCGCTCCGCTCGCTCGTAAAAATCTAGTCCAACACCACAACCGATACGACACGTTCGCAAATTTGAAATATGACGCCATCATATCGAATAATGAACGCCAGATGGATTGGTTTTAGGTTAGGCTATAGTTATCGAGCGAGCGCAGCGAGCGAGAGACGCGTATAGGTGTGTCATAAACCAACGGTTTGGCACATACGGTCATTGAAATATTCGCACCAGCCCGAGGAGCCGGAAGTATTTATCCTAATGCCTACCGACACATATTTACAGTTTATAAATAGTTTCACATAAATAGTACTATTTCCTCATAGTACAGTGCAATGTGATGTCCGAAATGGCTGACAAAATTAGGTAATAACACGAAATATATGGAAGGCAATATAAGGTATATGTATAGCTTGGAAATTGTGACCGTTGCTCGCTCGCTCCGCTCGCTCGAAAAAATCTAGTCCAACCTCACAACCGATCCGTCACGTTCGCAAATTTGAAATATGTCGCCACCATATCGAATAATGAACGGAAGATGGATTGGTTTTAGGTTAGGCTATAGCTTTCGTGCGAGCGCAGCGTACGAGAGACGCGTAAAGGTGTGTCACAAACCAACGGTTTGGCACATACGGACATTGAAATATTCGCACCAGCCCGAGGAGCCGGAAGTCTTTATCCTATTGCCTTCTGACAAATGTTTACGGTTTACCAATAGTTTCACATAATTAGTACCGTTTCCTCATAGTACAGTGCAACGTGATATCCGAAATGGCCGACAAAATTAGGTACAAGCACGAAATATATGCAAGACAATATATGGTATATGTATAGCTTGGAAATTGTGACCGTTGCTCGCTCGCTCCGCTCGCTCGTAAAAATCTAGTCCAACCCCACAACCGATCCGACACGTTCGCAAATTTGAAATATGTCGCCATCATATCGAATAATGAACGCAAGATGGATTGGTTTTAGGTTAGGCTATAGTTTTCGAGCGAGCGCAGCGAGCGAGAGCCGCGTAAAGGTGTGTCATAAACCAACGGTTTGGCACATACGGACATTTAAATATTCGCACCAGCCCGAGGAGCCGGAAGTATTTATCCTATTGCCTACCGACACATGTTTACAGTTTATGAATAGTTTCACATAAATAGTACTATTTCCACATAGTACAATGCAATGTGATGTCCGAAATGGCTGACAAAATTAGGTAATAACACGACATATATGCAAGGCAATATAAGGTGTATGTATAGGTTGGAAATTGTGATCGTTGCTCGCTCGCTCCGCTCGCTCGAAAAAATCTAGTCCAACCTCACAACCGATCCGACACGTTCGCGAATTTGAAATATGTCGCCACCATATCGAACATTGAACGGAAGATGGATTGGTTTTAGGTTAGGCTATAGCTTTCGTGCGAGCGCAGCGAACGAGAGACGCGTAAAGGTGTGTCACAAACCATCGGTTTGGCACATACGGACATTGATATATTCGCACCAGCCCGAGGAGCCGGAAGTCTTTATCCTATTGCCTTCTGACAAATGTTTACGGTTTACCAATAGTTTCACATAATTAGTACCGTTTCCTCATAGTACAGTGCAACGTGATGTCCGAAATGGCTGACAAAATTAGGTACAAGCACGAAATATATGCAAGACAATATATGGTATATGTATAGCTTGGAAAATGTGACCGTTGCTCGCTCGCTCCGCTCGCTCGTAAAAATCTAGTCCAACCCCACAACCGATCCGACACGTTCGCAAATTTGAAATATGTCGCCATCATATCGAATAATGAACGCAAGATGGATTGGTTTTAGGTTAGGCTATAGTTTTCGAGCGAGCGCAGCGAGCGAGAGCCGCGTATAGGTGTGTCATAAACCAACGGTTTGGCACATACGGACATTGAAATATTCGCACCAGCCCGAGGAGCCGGAAGTATTTATCCTATTGCCTACCGACACATGTTTACAGTTTATGAATAGTTTCACATAAATAGTACTATTTCCACATAGTACAATGCAATGTGATGTCCGAAATGGCTGACAAAATTAGGTAATAACACGACATATATGCAAGGCAATATAAGGTGTATGTATAGGTTGGAAATTGTGATCGTTGCTCGCTCGCTCCGCTCGCTCGAAAAAATCTAGTCCAACCTCACAACCGATCCGTCACGTTCGCAAATTTGAAATATGTCGCCACCATATCGAATAATGAACGGAAGATGGATTGGTTTTAGGTTAGGCCATAGCTTTCGTGCGAGCGCAGCGTACGAGAGACGCGTAAAGGTGTGTCACAAACCAACGGTTTGGCACATACGGACATTGAAATATTCGCACCAGCCCGAGGAGCCGGAAGTCTTTATCCTATTGCCTTCTGACAAATGTTTACGGTTTACCAATAGTTTCACATAATTAGTACCGTTTCCTCATAGTACAGTGCAACGTGATGTCCGAAATGGCTGACAAAATTAGGTACAAGCACGAAATATATGCAAGACAATATATGGTATATGTATAGCTTGGAAATTGTAACCGTTGCTCGCTCGCTCCGCTCGCTCGTAAAAATCTAGTCCAACCTCACAACCGATCCGACACGTTCGCAAATTTGAAATATGTCGCCACCATATCGAATAATGAACGGAAGATGGATTGGTTTTAGGTTAGGCTATAGCTTTCGTGCGAGCGCAGCGAACGAGAGACGCGTAAACGTGTGTCATAATCCAACGGTTTGGCACATACGGACATTGAAATATTCGCACCAGCCCGAGGAGCCGGAAGTATTTATCCTATTGCCTACCGACACATGTTTACAGTTTATGAATAGTTTCACATAATTAGTACCGTTTCCTCATAGTACAGTGCAACGTGATGTCCGAAATGGCTGACAAAATTAGGTACAAGCACGAAATATATGCAAGACAATATATGGTATATGTATAGCTTGGAAATTGTGACCGTTGCTCGCTCGCTCCGCTCGCTCGTAAAAATCTAGTCCAACCCCACAACCGATCCGACACGTTCGCAAATTTGAAATATGTCGCCATCATATCGAATAATGAATGCAAGATGGATTGGTTTTAGGTTAGGCTATAGTTTTCGAGCGAGCGCAGCGAGCGAGAGCCGCGTATAGGTGTGTCATAAACCAACGGTTTGGCACATACGGACATTGAAATATTCGCACCAGCCCGAGGAGCCGGTAGTATTTATCCTATTGCCTACCGACACATGTTTACAGTTTATGAATAGTTTCACATAAATAGTACTATTTCCACATAGTACAATGCAATGTGATGTCCGAAATGGCTGACAAAATTAGGTAATAACACGACATATATGCAAGGCAATATAAGGTGTATGTATAGGTTGGAAATTGTGACCGTTGCTCGCTCGCTCCGCTCGCTCGAAAAAATCTAGTCCAACCTCACAACCGATCCGTCACGTTCGCAAATTTGAAATATGTCGCCACCATATCGAATAATGAACGGAAGATGGATTGGTTTTAGGTTAGGCTATAGCTTTCGTGCGAGCGCAGCGTACGAGAGACGCGTAAAGGTGTGTCACAAACCATCGGCTTTGCACATACGGACATTGATATATTCGCACCAGCCCGAGGAGCCGGAAGTCTTTATCCTATTGCCTTCTGACAAATGTTTACGGTTTACCAATAGTTTCACATAATTAGTACCGTTTCCTCATAGTACAGTGCAACGTGATGTCCGAAATGGCTGACAAAATTAGGTACAAGCACGAAATATATGCAAGACAATATATGGTATATGTATAGCTTGGAAATTGTGACCGTTGCTCGCTCGCTCCGCTCGCTCGAAAAAATCTAGTCCAACCTCACAACCGATCCGACACGTTCGCAAATTTGAAATATGTCGCCATCATATCGAATAATGAACGAAAGATGGATTGGTTTTAGGTTAGGCTATAGTTTTCGAGCGAGCGCCGCGAGCGAGAGACGCGTAAAGGTGTGTCATAATCCAACGGTTTGGCACATACGGACATTGAAATATTCGCACCAGCCCGAGGAGCCGGAAGTATTTATCCTATTGCCTACCGACGCATGTTTACAGTTTATGAATAGTTTCACTTAAATAGTACTATTTCCTCATAGTACAGTGCAATGTGATGTCCGAAATGGCTGACAAAATTAGGTAATAACACGAAATATATGGAAGGCAATATAAGGTATATGTATAGCTTGGAAATTGTGACCGTTGCTCGCTCGCTCCGCTCGCTCGTAAAAATCTAGTCCAACCTCACAACCGATCCCACACGTTCGCAAATTTGAAATATGTCGCCACCATATCGAATAATGAACGGAAGATGGATTGGTTTTAGGTTAGGCTACAGCTTTCGTGCGAGCGCAGCGAACGAGAGACGCGTAAAGGTGTGTCACAAACCATCGGTTTGGCACATACGGACATTGATATATTCGCACCAGCCTGAGGAGCCGGAAGTCTTTATCCTATTGCCTTCTGACAAATGTTTACGGTTTACCAATAGTTTCACAAAATTAGTACCGTTTCCTCATAGTACAGTGCAACGTGATGTCCGAAATGGCTGACAAAATTAGGTACAAGCACGAAATATATGCAAGACAATATATGGTATATGTATAGCTTGGAAATTGTAACCGTTGCTCGCTCGCTCCGCTCGCTCGTAAAAATCTAGTCCAATCTCACAACCGATCCGACACGTTCGCAAATTTGAAATATGACGCCATCATATCGAATAATGAACGCAAGATGGATTGGTTTTAGGTTAGGCTATAGTTTTCGAGCGAGCGCCGCGAGCGAGAGACGCGTAAAGGTGTGTCACAAACCAACGGTTTGGCACATACGGACATTGAAATATTCGCACCAGCCCGAGGAGCCGGAAGTATTTATCCTATTGCCTACCGACACATGTTTACAGTTTATGAATAGTTTCACATAATTAGTACCGTTTCCTCATAGTACAGTGCAACGTGATGTCCGAAATGGCTGACAAAATTAGGTAATAACACGAAATATATGGAAGGCAATATAAGGTATATGTATAGCTTGGAAATTGTGACCGTTGCTCGCTCGCTCCGCTCGCTCGTAAAAATCTAGTCCAACCTCACAACCGATCCCACACGTTCGCAAATTTGAAATATGTCGCCACCATATCGAATAATGAACGGAAGATGGATTGGTTTTAGGTTAGGCTATAGCTTTCGTGCGAGCGCAGCGAACGAGAGACGCGTAAAGGTGTGTCACAAACCATCGGTTTGGCACATACGGACATTGATATATTCGCACCAGCCTGAGGAGCCGGATGTCTTTATCCTATTGCCTTCTGACAAATGTTTACGGTTTACCAATAGTTTCACAAAATTAGTACCGTTTCCTCATAGTACAGTGCAACGTGATGTCCGAAATGGCTGACAAAATTAGGTACAAGCACGAAATATATGCAAGACAATATATGGTATATGTATAGCTTGGAAATTGTAACCGTTGCTCGCTCGCTCCGCTCGCTCGTAAAAATCTAGTCCAACCTCACAACCGATCCGACACGTTCGCGAATTTGAAATATGTCGCCACCATATCGAACATTGAACGGAAGATGGATTGGTTTTAGGTTAGGCTATAGCTTTCGTGCGAGCGCAGCGAACGAGAGACGCGTAAAGGTGTGTCACAAACCATCGGTTTGGCACATACGGACATTGATATATTCGCACCAGCCCGAGGAGCCGGAAGTCTTTATCCTATTGCCTTCTGACAAATGTTTACGGTTTACCAATAGTTTCACATAATTAGTACCGTTTCCTCATAGTACAGTGCAACGTGATGTCCGAAATGGCTGACAAAATTAGGTACAAGCACGAAAGATATGCAAGACAATATATGGTATATGTATAGCTTGGAAATTGTGACCGTTGCTCGCTCGCTCCGCTCGCTCGTAAAAATCTAGTCCAACACCACAACCGATACGACACGTTCGCAAATTTGAAATATGACGCCATCATATCGAATAATGAACGCCAGATGGATTGGTTTTAGGTTAGGCTATAGTTATCGAGCGAGCGCAGCGAGCGAGAGACGCGTATAGGTGTGTCATAAACCAACGGTTTGGCACATACGGTCATTGAAATATTCGCACCAGCCCGAGGAGCCGGAAGTATTTATCCTAATGCCTACCGACACATATTTACAGGTTATAAATAGTTTCACATAAATAGTACTATTTCCTCATAGTACAGTGCAATGTGATGTCCGAAATGGCTGACAAAATTAGGTAATAACACGAAATATATGGAAGGCAATATAAGGTATATGTATAGCTTGGAAATTGTGACCGTTGCTCGCTCGCTCCGCTCGCTCGAAAAAATCTAGTCCAACCTCACAACCGATCCGTCACGTTCGCAAATTTGAAATATGTCGCCACCATATCGAATAATGAACGGAAGATGGATTGGTTTTAGGTTAGGCTATAGCTTTCGTGCGAGCGCAGCGTACGAGAGACGCGTAAAGGTGTGTCACAAACCAACGGTTTGGCACATACGGACATTGAAATATTCGCACCAGCCCGAGGAGCCGGAAGTCTTTATCCTATTGCCTTCTGACAAATGTTTACGGTTTACCAATAGTTTCACATAATTAGTACCGTTTCCTCATAGTACAGTGCAACGTGATGTCCGAAATGGCCGACAAAATTAGGTACAAGCACGAAATATATGCAAGACAATATATGGTATATGTATAGCTTGGAAATTGTGACCGTTGCTCGCTCGCTCCGCTCGCTCGTAAAAATCTAGTCCAACCCCACAACCGATCCGACACGTTCGCAAATTTGAAATATGTCGCCATCATATCGAATAATGAACGCAAGATGGATTGGTTTTAGGTTAGGCTATAGTTTTCGAGCGAGCGCAGCGAGCGAGAGCCGCGTAAAGGTGTGTCATAAACCAACGGTTTGGCACATACGGACATTTAAATATTCGCACCAGCCCGAGGAGCCGGAAGTATTTATCCTATTGCCTACCGACACATGTTTACAGTTTATGAATAGTTTCACATAAATAGTACTATTTCCACATAGTACAATGCAATGTGATGTCCGAAATGGCTGACAAAATTAGGTAATAACACGACATATATGCAAGGCAATATAAGGTGTATGTATAGGTTGGAAATTGTGATCGTTGCTCGCTCGCTCCGCTCGCTCGAAAAAATCTAGTCCAACCTCACAACCGATCCGACACGTTCGCGAATTTGAAATATGTCGCCACCATATCGAACATTGAACGGAAGATGGATTGGTTTTAGGTTAGGCTATAGCTTTCGTGCGAGCGCAGCGAACGAGAGACGCGTAAAGGTGTGTCACAAACCATCGGTTTGGCACATACGGACATTGATATATTCGCACCAGCCCGAGGAGCCGGAAGTCTTTATCCTATTGCCTTCTGACAAATGTTTACGGTTTACCAATAGTTTCACATAATTAGTACCGTTTCCTCATAGTACAGTGCAACGTGATGTCCGAAATGGCTGACAAAATTAGGTACAAGCACGAAATATATGCAAGACAATATATGGTATATGTATAGCTTGGAAAATGTGACCGTTGCTCGCTCGCTCCGCTCGCTCGTAAAAATCTAGTCCAACCCCACAACCGATCCGACACGTTCGCAAATTTGAAATATGTCGCCATCATATCGAATAATGAACGCAAGATGGATTGGTTTTAGGTTAGGCTATAGTTTTCGAGCGAGCGCAGCGAGCGAGAGCCGCGTATAGGTGTGTCATAAACCAACGGTTTGGCACATACGGACATTGAAATATTCGCACCAGCCCGAGGAGCCGGAAGTATTTATCCTATTGCCTACCGACACATGTTTACAGTTTATGAATAGTTTCACATAAATAGTACTATTTCCACATAGTACAATGCAATGTGATGTCCGAAATGGCTGACAAAATTAGGTAATAACACGACATATATGCAAGGCAATATAAGGTGTATGTATAGGTTGGAAATTGTGATCGTTGCTCGCTCGCTCCGCTCGCTCGAAAAAATCTAGTCCAACCTCACAACCGATCCGTCACGTTCGCAAATTTGAAATATGTCGCCACCATATCGAATAATGAACGGAAGATGGATTGGTTTTAGGTTAGGCCATAGCTTTCGTGCGAGCGCAGCGTACGAGAGACGCGTAAAGGTGTGTCACAAACCAACGGTTTGGCACATACGGACATTGAAATATTCGCACCAGCCCGAGGAGCCGGAAGTCTTTATCCTATTGCCTTCTGACAAATGTTTACGGTTTACCAATAGTTTCACATAATTAGTACCGTTTCCTCATAGTACAGTGCAACGTGATGTCCGAAATGGCTGACAAAATTAGGTACAAGCACGAAATATATGCAAGACAATATATGGTATATGTATAGCTTGGAAATTGTAACCGTTGCTCGCTCGCTCCGCTCGCTCGCAAAAATCTAGTCCAACCTCACAACCGATCCGACACGTTCGCAAATTTGAAATATGTCGCCACCATATCGAATAATGAACGGAAGATGGATTGGTTTTAGGTTAGGCTATAGCTTTCGTGCGAGCGCAGCGAACGAGAGACGCGTAAACGTGTGTCATAATCCAACGGTTTGGCACATACGGACATTGAAATATTCGCACCAGCCCGAGGAGCCGGAAGTATTTATCCTATTGCCTACCGGCACATGTTTACAGTTTATGAATAGTTTCACATAATTAGTACCGTTTCCTCATAGTACAGTGCAACGTGATGTCCGAAATGGCTGACAAAATTAGGTACAAGCACGAAATATATGCAAGACAATATATGGTATATGTATAGCTTGGAAATTGTGACCGTTGCTCGCTCGCTCCGCTCGCTCGTAAAAATCTAGTCCAACCCCACAACCGATCCGACACGTTCGCAAATTTGAAATATGTCGCCATCATATCGAATAATGAATGCAAGATGGATTGGTTTTAGGTTAGGCTATAGTTTTCGAGCGAGCGCAGCGAGCGAGAGCCGCGTATAGGTGTGTCATAAACCAACGGTTTGGCACATACGGACATTGAAATGTTCGCACCAGCCCGAGGAGCCGGTAGTATTTATCCTATTGCCTACCGACACATGTTTACAGTTTATGAATAGTTTCACATAAATAGTACTATTTCCACATAGTACAATGCAATGTGATGTCCGAAATGGCTGACAAAATTAGGTAATAACACGACATATATGCAAGGCAATATAAGGTGTATGTATAGGTTGGAAATTGTGACCGATGCTCGCTCGCTCCGCTCGCTCGAAAAAATCTAGTCCAACCTCACAACCGATCCGTCACGTTCGCAAATTTGAAATATGTCGCCACCATATCGAATAATGAATGGAAGATTGATTGGTTTTAGGTTAGGCTATAGCTTTCGTGCGAGCGCAGCGTACGAGAGACGCGTAAAGGTGTGTCACAAACCAACGGTTTGGCACATACGGACATTGAAATATTCGCACCAGCCCGAGGAGCCGGAAGTCTTTATCCTATTGCCTTCTGACAAATGTTTACGGTTTACCAATAGCTTCACATAATTAGTACCGTTTCCTCATAGTACAGTGCAACGTGATGTCCGAAATGGCTGACAAAATTAGGTACAAGCACGAAATATATGCAAGACAATATATGGTATATGTATAGCTTGGAAATTGTGACCGTTGCTCGCTCGCTCCGCTCGCTCGAAAAAATCTAGTCCAACCTCACAACCGATCCGACACGTTCGCAAATTTGAAATATGTCGCCATCATATCGAATAATGAACGAAAGATGGATTGGTTTTAGGTTAGGCTATAGTTTTCGAGCGAGCGCCGCGAGCGAGAGACGCGTAAAGGTGTGTCATAATCCAACGGTTTGGCACATACGGACATTGAAATATTCGCACCAGCCCGAGGAGCCGGAAGTATTTATCCTATTGCCTACCGACACATGTTTACAGTTTATGAATAGTTTCACTTAAATAGTACTATTTCCTCATAGTACAGTGCAATGTGATGTCCGAAATGGCTGACAAAATTAGGTAATAACACGAAATATATGGAAGGCAATATAAGGTATATGTATAGCTTGGAAATTGTGACCGTTGCTCGCTCGCTCCGCTCGCTCGTAAAAATCTAGTCCAACCTCACAACCGATCCCACACGTTCGCAAATTTGAAATATGTCGCCACCATATCGAATAATGAACGGAAGATGGATTGGTTTTAGGTTAGGCTATAGCTTTCGTGCGAGCGCAGCGAACGAGAGACGCGTAAAGGTGTGTCACAAACCATCGGTTTGGCACATACGGACATTGATATATTCGCACCAGCCTGAGGAGCCGGAAGTCTTTATCCTATTGCCTTCTGACAAATGTTTACGGTTTACCAATAGTTTCACAAAATTAGTACCGTTTCCTCATAGTACAGTGCAACGTGATGTCCGAAATGGCTGACAAAATTAGGTACAAGCACGAAATATATGCAAGACAATATATGGTATATGTATAGCTTGGAAATTGTAACCGTTGCTCGCTCGCTCCGCTCGCTCGTAAAAATCTAGTCCAATCTCACAACCGATCCGACACGTTCGCAAATTTGAAATATGACGCCATCATATCATAACGAACGCAAGATGGATTGGTTTTAGGTTAGGCTATAGTTTTCGAGCGAGCGCCGCGAGCGAGAGACGCGTAAAGGTGTGTCACAAACCAACGGTTTGGCACATACGGACATTGAAATATTCGCACCAGCCCGAGGAGCCGGAAGTATTTATCCTATTGCCTACCGACACATGTTTACAGTTTATGAATAGTTTCACTTAAATAGTACTATTTCCTCATAGTACAGTGCAATGTGATGTCCGAAATGGCTGACAAAATTAGGTAATAACACGAAATATATGGAAGGCAATATAAGGTATATGTATAGCTTGGAAATTGTGACCGTTGCTCGCTCGCTCCGCTCGCTCGTAAAAATCTAGTCCAACCTCACAACCGATCCCACACGTTCGCAAATTTGAAATATGTCGCCACCATATCGAATAATGAACGGAAGATGGATTGGTTTTAGGTTAGGCTATAGCTTTCGTGCGAGCGCAGCGAACGAGAGACGCGTAAAGGTGTGTCACAAACCATCGGTTTGGCACATACGGACATTGATATATTCGCACCAGCCTGAGGAGCCGGAAGTCTTTATCCTATTGCCTTCTGACAAATGTTTACGGTTTACCAATAGTTTCACAAAATTAGTACCGTTTCCTCATAGTACAGTGCAACGTGATGTCCGAAATGGCTGACAAAATTAGGTACAAGCACGAAATATATGCAAGACAATATATGGTATATGTATAGCTTGGAAATTGTAACCGTTGCTCGCTCGCTCCGCTCGCTCGTAAAAATCTAGTCCAATCTCACAACCGATCCGACACGTTCGCAAATTTGAAATATGACGCCATCATATCGAATAATGAACGCAAGATGGATTGGTTTTAGGTTAGGCTATAGTTTTCGAGCGAGCGCCGCGAGCGAGAGACGCGTAAAGGTGTGTCACAAACCAACGGTTTGGCACATACGGACATTGAAATATTCGCACCAGCCCGAGGAGCCGGAAGTATTTATCCTATTGCCTACCGACACATGTTTACAGTTTATGAATAGTTTCACATAATTAGTACCGTTTCCTCATAGTACAGTGCAACGTGATGTCCGAAATGGCTGACAAAATTAGGTAATAACACGAAATATATGGAAGGCAATATAAGGTATATGTATAGCTTGGAAATTGTGACCGTTGCTCGCTCGCTCCGCTCGCTCGTAAAAATCTAGTCCAACCTCACAACCGATCCCACACGTTCGCAAATTTGAAATATGTCGCCACCATATCGAATAATGAACGGAAGATGGATTGGTTTTAGGTTAGGCTATAGCTTTCGTGCGAGCGCAGCGAACGAGAGACGCGTAAAGGTGTGTCACAAACCATCGGTTTGGCACATACGGACATTGATATATTCGCACCAGCCTGAGGAGCCGGATGTCTTTATCCTATTGCCTTCTGACAAATGTTTACGGTTTACCAATAGTTTCACAAAATTAGTACCGTTTCCTCATAGTACAGTGCAACGTGATGTCCGAAATGGCTGACAAAATTAGGTACAAGCACGAAATATATGCAAGACAATATATGGTATATGTATAGCTTGGAAATTGTAACCGTTGCTCGCTCGCTCCGCTCGCTCGTAAAAATCTAGTCCAACCTCACAACCGATCCGACACGTTCGCAAATTTGAAATATGTCGCCATCATATCGAATAATGAACGCAAGATGGATTGGTTTTAGGTTAGGCTATAGTTTTCGAGCGAGCGCCGCGAGCGAGAGACGCGTAAAGGTGTGTCACAAACCAACGGTTTGGCACATACGGACATTGAAATATTCGCACCAGCCCGAGGAGCCGGAAGTATTTATCCTATTGCCTACCGACACATGTTTACAGTTTATGAATAGTTTCACATAAATAGTACTATTTCCTCATAGTACAGTGCAATGTGATGTCCGAAATGGCTGACAAAATTAGGTAATTACACGAAATATATGGAAGGCAATATAAGGTATATGTATAGCTTGGAAATTGTGACCGTTGCTCGCTCGCTCCGCTCGCTCGTAAAAATCTAGTCTAACCTCACAACCGATCCCACACGTTCGCAAATTTGAAATACGTCGCCACCATATCGAATAATGAACGGAAGATGGATTGGTTTTAGGTTAGGCTATAGCTTTCGTGCGAGCGCAGCGAACGAGAGACGCGTAAACGTGTGTCATAATCCAACGGTTTGGCACATACGGACATTGAAATATTCGCACCAGCCCGAGGAGCCGGAAGTATTTATCCTATTGCCTACCGACACATGTTTACAGTTTATGAATAGTTTCACATAATTAGTACCGTTTCCTCATAGTACAGTGCAACGTGATGTCCGAAATGGCTGACAAAATTAGGTACAAGCACGAAATATATGCAAGACAATATATGGTATATGTATAGCTTGGAAATTGTGACCGTTGCTCGCTCGCTCCGCTCGCTCGAAAAAATCTAGTCCAACCTCACAACCGATCCGACACGTTCGCAAATTTGAAATATGTCGCCATCATATCGAATAATGAACGGAAGATGGATTGGTTTTATGTTAGGCTATAGCTTTCGTGCGAGCGCAGCGAACGGGAGACGCGTAAAGGTGTGTCATAAACCAACGGTTTGGCACATACGGACATTGAAATATTCGCACCAGCCCGAGGAGCCGGTAGTATTTATCCTATTGCCTACCGACACATGTTTACAGTTTATGAATAGTTTCACATAAATAGTACTATTTCCTCATAGTACAGTGCAATGTGATGTCCGAAATGGCTGACAAAATTAGGTAATAACACGAAATATATGGAAGGCAATATAAGGTATATGTATAGCTTGGAAATTGTGACCGTTGCTCGCTCGCTCCGCTCGCTCGAAAAAATCTAGTCCAACCTCACAACCGATCCGTCACGTTCGCAAATTTGAAATATGTCGCCACCATATCGAATAATGAACGGAAGATGGATTGGTTTTAGGTTAGGCTATAGCTTTCGTGCGAGCGCAGCGTACGAGAGACGCGTAAAGGTGTGTCACAAACCAACGGTTTGGCACATACGGACATTGAAATATTCGCACCAGCCCGAGGAGCCGGAAGTCTTTATCCTATTGCCTTCTGACAAATGTTTACGGTTTACCAATAGTTTCACATAATTAGTACCGTTTCCTCATAGTACAGTGCAACGTGATGTCCGAAATGGCCGACAAAATTAGGTACAAGCACGAAATATATGCAAGACAATATATGGTATATGTATAGCATGGAAATTGTGACCGTTGCTCGCTCGCTCCGCTCGCTCGTAAAAATCTAGTCCAACCCCACAACCGATCCGACACGTTCGCAAATTTGAAATATGTCGCCATCATATCGAATAATGAACGCAAGATGGATTGGTTTTAGGTTAGGCTATAGTTTTCGAGCGAGCGCAGCGAGCGAGAGCCGCGTAAAGGTGTGTCATAAACCAACGGTTTGGCACATACGGACATTGAAATATTCGCACCAGCCCGAGGAGCCGGAAGTATTTATCCTATTGCCTACCGACACATGTTTACAGTTTATGAATAGTTTCACATAAATAGTACTATTTCCACATAGTACAATGCAATGTGATGTCCGAAATGGCTGACAAAATTAGGTAATAACACGACATATATGCAAGGCAATATAAGGTGTATGTATAGGTTGGAAATTGTGATCGTTGCTCGCTCGCTCCGCTCGCTCGAAAAAATCTAGTCCAACCTCACAACCGATCCGACACGTTCGCGAATTTGAAATATGTCGCCACCATATCGAACATTGAACGGAAGATGGATTGGTTTTAGGTTAGGCTATAGCTTTCGTGCGAGCGCAGCGAACGAGAGACGCGTAAAGGTGTGTCACAAACCATCGGTTTGGCACATACGGACATTGATATATTCGCACCAGCCCGAGGAGCCGGAAGTCTTTATCCTATTGCCTTCTGACAAATGTTTACGGTTTACCAATAGTTTCACATAATTAGTACCGTTTCCTCATAGTACAGTGCAACGTGATGTCCGAAATGGCCGACAAAATTAGGTACAAGCACGAAATATATGCAAGACAATATATGGTATATGTATAGCTTGGAAAATGTGACCGTTGCTCGCTCGCTCCGCTCGCTCGTAAAAATCTAGTCCAACCCCACAACCGATCCGACACGTTCGCAAATTTGAAATATGTCGCCATCATATCGAATAATGAACGCAAGATGGATTGGTTTTAGGTTAGGCTATAGTTTTCGAGCGAGCGCAGCGAGCGAGAGCCGCGTATAGGTGTGTCATAAACCAACGGTTTGGCACATACGGACATTGAAATATTCGCACCAGCCCGAGGAGCCGGAAGTATTTATCCTATTGCCTACCGACACATGTTTACAGTTTATGAATAGTTTCACATAAATAGTACTATTTCCACATAGTACAATGCAATGTGATGTCCGAAATGGCTGACAAAATTAGGTAATAACACGACATATATGCAAGGCAATATAAGGTGTATGTATAGGTTGGAAATTGTGATCGTTGCTCGCTCGCTCCGCTCGCTCGAAAAAATCTAGTCCAACCTCACAACCGATCCGTCACGTTCGCAAATTTGAAATATGTCGCCACCATATCGAATAATGAACGGAAGATGGATTGGTTTTAGGTTAGGCCATAGCTTTCGTGCGAGCGCAGCGTACGAGAGACGCGTAAAGGTGTGTCACAAACCAACGGTTTGGCACATACGGACATTGAAATATTCGCACCAGCCCGAGGAGCCGGAAGTCTTTATCCTATTGCCTTCTGACAAATGTTTACGGTTTACCAATAGTTTCAAATAATTTGTACCGTTTCCTCATAGTACAGTGCAACGTGATGTCCGAAATGGCTGACAAAATTAGGTACAAGCACGAAATATATGCAAGACAATATATGGTATATGTATAGCTTGGAAATTGTAACCGTTGCTCGCTCGCTCCGCTCGCTCGTAAAAATCTAGTCCAACCTCACAACCGATCCGACACGTTCGCAAATTTGAAATATGTCGCCACCATATCGAATAATGAACGGAAGATGGATTGGTTTTAGGTTAGGCTATAGCTTTCGTGCGAGCGCAGCGAACGAGAGACGCGTAAACGTGTGTCATAATCCAACGGTTTGGCACATACGGACATTGAAATATTCGCACCAGCCCGAGGAGCCGGAAGTATTTATCCTATTGCCTACCGACACATGTTTACAGTTTATGAATAGTTTCACATAATTAGTACCGTTTCCTCATAGTACAGTGCAACGTGATGTCCGAAATGGCTGACAAAATTAGGTACAAGCACGAAATATATGCAAGACAATATATGGTATATGTATAGCTTGGAAATTGTGACCGTTGCTCGCTCGCTCCGCTCGCTCGTAAAAATCTAGTCCAACCCCACAACCGATCCGACACGTTCGCAAATTTGAAATATGTCGCCATCATATCGAATAATGAATGCAAGATGGATTGGTTTTAGGTTAGGCTATAGTTTTCGAGCGAGCGCAGCGAGCGAGAGCCGCGTATAGGTGTGTCATAAACCAACGGTTTGGCACATACGGACATTGAAATGTTCGCACCAGCCCGAGGAGCCGGTAGTATTTATCCTATTGCCTACCGACACATGTTTACAGTTTATGAATAGTTTCACATAAATAGTACTATTTCCACATAGTACAATGCAATGTGATGTCCGAAATGGCTGACAAAATTAGGTAATAACACGACATATATGCAAGGCAATATAAGGTGTATGTATAGGTTGGAAATTGTGACCGTTGCTCGCTCGCTCCGCTCGCTCGAAAAAATCTAGTCCAACCTCACAACCGATCCGTCACGTTCGCAAATTTGAAATATGTCGCCACCATATCGAATAATGAATGGAAGATTGATTGGTTTTAGGTTAGGCTATAGCTTTCGTGCGAGCGCAGCGTACGAGAGACGCGTAAAGGTGTGTCACAAACCAACGGTTTGGCACATACGGACATTGAAATATTCGCACCAGCCCGAGGAGCCGGAAGTCTTTATCCTATTGCCTTCTGACAAATGTTTACGGTTTACCAATAGCTTCACATAATTAGTACCGTTTCCTCATAGTACAGTGCAACGTGATGTCCGAAATGGCTGACAAAATTAGGTACAAGCACGAAATATATGCAAGACAATATATGGTATATGTATAGCTTGGAAATTGTGACCGTTGCTCGCTCGCTCCGCTCGCTCGAAAAAATCTAGTCCAACCTCACAACCGATCCGACACGTTCGCAAATTTGAAATATGTCGCCATCATATCGAATAATGAACGCAAGATGGATTGGTTTTAGGTTAGGCTATAGTTTTCGAGCGAGCGCCGCGAGCGAGAGACGCGTAAATGTGTGTCATAATCTAACGGTTTGGCACATACGGACATTGAAATATTCGCACCAGCCCGCGGAGCCGGAAGTATTTATCCTATTGCCTACCGACACATGTTTACAGTTTATGAATAGTTTCACATAAATAGTACTATTTCCTCATAGTACAGTGCAATGTGATGTCCGAAATGGCTGACAAAATTAGGTAATAACACGAAATATATGGAAGGCAATATAAGGTATATGTATAGCTTGGAAAATGTGACCGTTGCTCGCTCGCTCCGCTCGCTCGTAAAAATCTAGGCCAACCTCACAACCGATCCCACACGTTCGCAAATTTGAAATATGTCGCCACCATATCGAATAATGAACGGAAGATGGATTGGTTTTATGTTAGGCTATAGCTTTCGTGCGAGCGCAGCGAACGAGAGACGCGTAAAGGTGTGTCACAAACCATCGGTTTGGCACATACGGACATTGATATATTCGCACCAGCCCGAGGAGCCGGAAGTCTTTATCCTATTGCCTTCTGACAAATGTTTACGGTTTACCAATAGTTTCACATAATTAGTACCG
Organism: Bombus affinis; assembly: GCF_024516045.1. Lineage (NCBI taxonomy): Eukaryota > Metazoa > Arthropoda > Insecta > Hymenoptera > Apidae > Bombus > Bombus affinis. The sequence continues at coordinate 757,668 of NW_026108826.1, forward strand.
TTTCCTCATAGTACAGTGCTACGTGATGTCCGAAATGGCTGACAAAATTAGGTACAAGCACGAAATATATGCAAGACAATATATGGTATATGTATAGCTTGGAAATTGTGACCGTTGCTCGCTCGCTCCGCTCGCTCGTAAAAATCTAGTCCAACCCCACAACCCATCCGACACGTTCGCAAATTTGAAATATGTCGCCATCATATCGAATAATGAATGCAAGATGGATTGGTTTTAGGTTAGGCTATAGTTTTCGAGCGAGCGCAGCGAGCGAGAGCCGCGTATAGGTGTGTCATAAACCAACGGTTTGGCACATACGGACATTGAAATATTCGCACCAGCCCGAGGAGCCGGTAGTATTTATCCTATTGCCTACCGACACATGTTTACAGTTTATGAATAGTTTCACATAAATAGTACTATTTCCACATAGTACAATGCAATGTGATGTCCGAAATGGCTGACAAAATTAGGTAATAACACGACATATATGCAAGGCAATATAAGGTGTATGTATAGGTTGGAAATTGTGACCGTTGCTCGCTCGCTCCGCTCGCTCGAAAAAATCTAGTCCAACCTCACAACCGATCCGTCACGTTCGCAAATTTGAAATATGTCGCCACCATATCGAATAATGAACGGAAGATGGATTGGTTTTAGGTTAGGCTATAGCTTTCGTGCGAGCGCAGCGTACGAGAGACGCGTAAAGGTGTGTCACAAACCATCGGCTTTGCACATACGGACATTGATATATTCGCACCAGCCCGAGGAGCCGGAAGTCTTTATCCTATTGCCTTCTGACAAATGTTTACGGTTTACCAATAGTTTCACATAATTAGTACCGTTTCCTCATAGTACAGTGCAACGTGATGTCCGAAATGGCTGACAAAATTAGGTACAAGCACGAAATATATGCAAGACAATATATGGTATATGTATAGCTTGGAAATTGTGACCGTTGCTCGCTCGCTCCGCTCGCTCGAAAAAATCTAGTCCAACCTCACAACCGATCCGACACGTTCGCAAATTTGAAATATGTCGCCATCATATCGAATAATGAACGAAAGATGGATTGGTTTTAGGTTAGGCTATAGTTTTCGAGCGAGCGCCGCGAGCGAGAGACGCGTAAAGGTGTGTCATAATCCAACGGTTTGGCACATACGGACATTGAAATATTCGCACCAGCCCGAGGAGCCGGAAGTATTTATCCTATTGCCTACCGACACATGTTTACAGTTTATGAATAGTTTCACTTAAATAGTACTATTTCCTCATAGTACAGTGCAATGTGATGTCCGAAATGGCTGACAAAATTAGGTAATAACACGAAATATATGGAAGGCAATATAAGGTATATGTATAGCTTGGAAATTGTGACCGTTGCTCGCTCGCTCCGCTCGCTCGTAAAAATCTAGTCCAACCTCACAACCGATCCCACACGTTCGCAAATTTGAAATATGTCGCCACCATATCGAATAATGAACGGAAGATGGATTGGTTTTAGGTTAGGCTATAGCTTTCGTGCGAGCGCAGCGAACGAGAGACGCGTAAAGGTGTGTCACAAACCATCGGTTTGGCACATACGGACATTGATATATTCGCACCAGCCTGAGGAGCCGGAAGTCTTTATCCTATTGCCTTCTGACAAATGTTTACGGTTTACCAATAGTTTCACAAAATTAGTACCGTTTCCTCATAGTACAGTGCAACGTGATGTCCGAAATGGCTGACAAAATTAGGTACAAGCACGAAATATATGCAAGACAATATATGGTATATGTATAGCTTGGAAATTGTAACCGTTGCTCGCTCGCTCCGCTCGCTCGTAAAAATCTAGTCCAATCTCACAACCGATCCGACACGTTCGCAAATTTGAAATATGACGCCATCATATCGAATAATGAACGCAAGATGGATTGGTTTTAGGTTAGGCTATAGTTTTCGAGCGAGCGCCGCGAGCGAGAGACGCGTAAAGGTGTGTCACAAACCAACGGTTTGGCACATACGGACATTGAAATATTCGCACCAGCCCGAGGAGCCGGAAGTATTTATCCTATTGCCTACCGACACATGTTTACAGTTTATGAATAGTTTCACATAATTAGTACCGTTTCCTCATAGTACAGTGCAACGTGATGTCCGAAATGGCTGACAAAATTAGGTAATAACACGAAATATATGGAAGGCAATATAAGGTATATGTATAGCTTGGAAATTGTGACCGTTGCTCGCTCGCTCCGCTCGCTCGTAAAAATCTAGTCCAACCTCACAACCGATCCCACACGTTCGCAAATTTGAAATATGTCGCCACCATATCGAATAATGAACGGAAGATGGATTGGTTTTAGGTTAGGCTATAGCTTTCGTGCGAGCGCAGCGAACGAGAGACGCGTAAAGGTGTGTCACAAACCATCGGTTTGGCACATACGGACATTGATATATTCGCACCAGCCTGAGGAGCCGGATGTCTTTATCCTATTGCCTTCTGACAAATGTTTACGGTTTACCAATAGTTTCACAAAATTAGTACCGTTTCCTCATAGTACAGTGCAACGTGATGTCCGAAATGGCTGACAAAATTAGGTACAAGCACGAAATATATGCAAGACAATATATGGTATATGTATAGCTTGGAAATTGTAACCGTTGCTCGCTCGCTCCGCTCGCTCGTAAAAATCTAGTCCAACCTCACAACCGATCCGACACGTTCGCAAATTTGAAATATGTCGCCATCATATCGAATAATGAACGCAAGATGGATTGGTTTTAGGTTAGGCTATAGTTTTCGAGCGAGCGCCGCGAGCGAGAGACGCGTAAAGGTGTGTCACAAACCAACGGTTTGGCACATACGGACATTGAAATATTCGCACCAGCCCGAGGAGCCGGAAGTATTTATCCTATTGCCTACCGACACATGTTTACAGTTTATGAATAGTTTCACATAAATAGTACTATTTCCTCATAGTACAGTGCAATGTGATGTCCGAAATGGCTGACAAAATTAGGTAATTACACGAAATATATGGAAGGCAATATGAGGTATATGTATAGCTTGGAAATTGTGACCGTTGCTCGCTCGCTCCGCTCGCTCGTAAAAATCTAGTCTAACCTCACAACCGATCCCACACGTTCGCAAATTTGAAATATGTCGCCACCATATCGAATAATGAACGGAAGATGGATTGGTTTTAGGTTAGGCTATAGCTTTCGTGCGAGCGCAGCGAACGAGAGACGCGTAAACGTGTGTCATAATCCAACGGTTTGGCACATACGGACATTGAAATATTCGCACCAGCCCGAGGAGCCGGAAGTATTTATCCTATTGCCTACCGACACATGTTTACAGTTTATGAATAGTTTCACATAATTAGTACCGATTCCTCATAGTACAGTGCAACGTGATGTCCGAAATGGCTGACAAAATTAGGTACAAGCACGAAATATATGCAAGACAATATATGGTATATGTATAGCTTGGAAATTGTGACCGTTGCTCGCTCGCTCCGCTCGCTCGAAAAAATCTAGTCCAACCTCACAACCGATCCGACACGTTCGCAAATTTGAAATATGTCGCCATCATATCGAATAATGAACGGAAGATGGATTGGTTTTATGTTAGGCTATAGCTTTCGTGCGAGCGCAGCGAACGGGAGACGCGTAAAGGTGTGTCATAAACCAACGGTTTGGCACATACGGACATTGAAATATTCGCACCAGCCCGAGGAGCCGGTAGTATTTATCCTATTGCCTACCGACACATGTTTACAGTTTATGAATAGTTTCACATAAATAGTACTATTTCCACATAGTACAATGCAATGTGATGTCCGAAATGGCTGACAAAATTAGGTAATAACACGACATATATGCAAGGCAATATAAGGTGTATGTATAGGTTGGAAATTGTGACCGTTGCTCGCTCGCCCCGCTCGCTCGAAAAAATCTAGTCCAACCTCACAACCGATCCGTCACGTTCGCAAATTTGAAATATGTCGCCACCATATCGAATAATGAACGGAAGATGGATTGGTTTTAGGTTAGGCTATAGCTTTCGTGCGAGCGCAGCGTACGAGAGACGCGTAAAGGTGTGTCACAAACCAACGGTTTGGCACATACGGACATTGAAATATTCGCACCAGCCCGAGGAGCCGGAAGTCATTATCCTATTGCCTTCTGACAAATGTTTACGGTTTACCAATAGCTTCACATAATTAGTACCGTTTCCTCATAGTACAGTGCAACGTGATGTCCGAAATGGCTGACAAAATTAGGTACAAGCACGAAATATATGCAAGACAATATATGGTATATGTATAGTTTGGAAATTGTGACCGTTGCTCGCTCGCTCCGCTCGCTCGAAAAAATCTAGTCCAACCTCACAACCGATCCGACACGTTCGCAAATTTGAAATATGTCGCCATCATATCGAATAATGAACGAAAGATGGATTGGTTTTAGGTTAGGCTATAGTTTTCGAGCGAGCGCCGCGAGCGAGAGACGCGTAAAGGTGTGTCATAATCCAACGGTTTGGCACATACGGACATTGAAATATTCGCACCAGCCCGAGGAGCCGGAAGTATTTATCCTATTGCCTACCGACACATGTTTACAGTTTATGAATAGTTTCACATAAATAGTACTATTTCCTCATAGTACAGTGCAACGTGATGTCCGAAATGGCTGACAAAATTAGGTACAAGCACGAAATATATGCAAGACAATATATGGTATATGTATAGCTTGGAAATTGTGACCGTTGCTCGCTCGCTCCGCTCGCTCGAAAAAATCTAGTCCAACCTCACAACCGATCCGACACGTTCGCAAATTTGAAATATGTCGCCATCATATCGAATAATGAACGCAAGATGGATTGGTTTTAGGTTAGGCTATAGTTTTCGAGCGAGCGCCGCGAGCGAGAGACGCGTAAAGGTGTGTCATAATCCAACGGTTTGGCACATACGGACATTGAAATATTCGCACCAGCCCGAGGAGCCGGAAGTATTTATCCTATTGCCTACCGACACATGTCTACAGTTTATGAATAGTTTCACATAAATAGTACTATTTCCTCATAGTACAGTGCAATGTGATGTCCCGAAATGGCTGACAAAATTAGGTAATAACACGACATATATGCAAGGCAATATAAGGGGTATGTATAGGTTGGAAATTGTGATCGTTGCTCGCTCGCTCCGCTCGCTCGAAAAAATCTAGTCCAACCTCACAAACCGATCCGACACGTTCGCAAATTTGAAATATGTCGCCACCATATCGAATAATGAACGGAAGATGGATTGGTTTTAGGTTAGGCTATAGCTTTCGTGCGAGCGCAGCGAACGAGAGACGCGTAAAGGTGTGTCACAAACCAACGGTTTGGCACATACGGACATTGAAATATTCGCACCAGCCCGAGGAGCCGGAAGTCTTTATCCTATTGCCTTCTGACAAATGTTTACGGTTTACCAATAGTTTCACATAATTAGTACCGTTTCCTCATAGTACAGTGCAACGTGATGTCCGAAATGGCTGACAAAATTAGGTACAAGCACGAAATATATGCAAGACAATATATGGTATATGTATAGCTTGGAAATTGTGACCGTTGCTCGCTCGCTCCGCTCGCTCGAAAAAATCTAGTCCAACCTCACAACCGATCCGACACGTTCGCAAATTTGAAATATGTCGCCACCATATCGAATAATGAACGGAAGATGGATTGGTTTTAGGTTAGGCTATAGCTTTCGTGCGAGCGCAGCGTACGAGAGACGCGTAAAGGTGTGTCACAAACCATCGGTTTTGCACATACGGACATTGATATATTCGCACCAGCCCGAGGAGCCGGAAGTCTTTATCCTATTGCCTTCTGACAAATGTTTACGGTTTACCAATAGTTTCACATAATTAGTACCGTTTCCTCATAGTACAGTACAACGTGATGTCCGAAATGGCTGACAAAATTAGGTACAAGCACGAAATATATGCAAGACAATATATGGTATATGTATAGTTTGGAAATTGTGACCGTTGCTCGCTCGCTCCGCTCGCTCGAAAAAATCTAGTCCAACCTCACAACCGATCCGACACGTTCGCAAATTTGAAATATGTCGCCATCATATCGAATAATGAACGAAAGATGGATTGGTTTTAGGTTAGGCTATAGTTTTCGAGCGAGCGCCGCGAGCGAGAGACGCGTAAAGGTGTGTCATAATCCAACGGTTTGGCACATACGGACATTGAAATATTCGCACCAGCCCGAGGAGCCGGAAGTATTTATCCTATTGCCTACCGACACATGTTTACAGTTTATGAATAGTTTCACATAAATTGTACTATTTCCTCATAGTACAGTGCAATGTGATGTCCGAAATGGCTGACAAAATTAGGTAATAACACGAAATATATGGAAGGCAATATAAGGTATATGTATAGCTTGGAATTGTGACCGTTGCTCGCTCGCTCCGCTCGCTCGTAAAAATCTAGTCCAACCTCACAACCGATCCCACACGTTCGCAAATTTGAAATATGTCGCCACCATATCGAATAATGAACGGAAGATGGATTGGTTTTAGGTTAGGCTATAGCTTTCGTGCGAGCGCAGCGAACGAGAGACGCGTAAAGGTGTGTCACAAACCATCGGTTTGGCACATACAGACATTGATATATTCGCACCAGCCCGAGGAGCCGGAAGTCTTTATCCTATTGCCTTCTGACAAATGTTTACGGTTTACCAATAGTTTCACATAATTAGTACCGTTTCCTCATAGTACAGTGCAACGTGATGTCCGAAATGGCTGACAAAAATTAGGTACAAGCACGAAATATATGCAAGACAATATATGGTATATGTATAGCTTGGAAATTGTGACCGTTGCTCGCTCGCTCCGCTCGCTCGTAAAAATCTAGTCCAACCCCACAACCGATCCGACACGTTCGCAAATTTGAAATATGTCGCCATCATATCGAATAATGAACGCAAGATGGATTGGTTTTAGGTTAGGCTATAGTTTTCCGAGCGAGCGCAGCGAGCGAGAGCCGCGTATAGGTGTGTCATAAACCAACGGTTTGGCACATACGGGCATTGAAATATTCGCACCAGCCTGAGGAGCCGGAAGTATTTATCCTATTGCCTACCGACACATGTTTACAGTTTATGAATAGTTTCACATAAATAGTACTATTTCCACATAGTACAATGCAATGTGATGTCCGAAATTGCTGACAAAATTAGGTAATAACACGACATATATGCAAGGCAATATAAGGTGTATGTATATGTTGGAAATTGTGATCGTTGCTCGCTCGCTCCGCTCGCTCGAAAAAATCTAGTCCAACCTCACAACCGATCCGTCACGTTCGCAAATTTGAAAATATGTCGCCACCATATCGAATAATGAACGGAAGATGGATTGGTTTTAGGTTAGGCTATAGCTTTCGTGCGAGCGCAGCGTACGAGAGACGCGTAAAGGTGTGACACAAACCAACGGTTTGGCACATACGGACATTGAAATATTCGCACCAGCCCGAGGAGCCGGAAGTCTTTATCCTATTGCCTTCTGACAAATGTTTACGGTTTACCAATAGTTTCACATAATTAGTACCGTTTCCTCATAGTACAGTGCAACGTGATGTCCGAAATGGCTGACAAAATTAGGTACAAGCACGAAATATATGCAGGACAATATATGGTATATGTATAGCTTGGAAATTGTGACCGTTGCTCGCTCGCTCCGCTCGCTCGTAAAAATCTAGTCCAACCCCACAACCGATCCGACACGTTCGCAAATTTGAAATATGTCGCCATCATATCGAATAATGAACGCAAGATGGATTGGTTTTAGGTTAGGCTATAGTTTTCGAGCGAGCGCAGCGAGCGAGAGCCGCGTATAGGTGTGTCATAAACCAACGGTTTAGCACATACGGACATTGAAATATTCGCACCAGCCCGAGGAGCCGGAAGTATTTATCCTATTGCCTACCGACACATGTTTACAGTTTATGAATAGTTTCACATAAATAGTACCGTTTCCTCATAGTACAGTGCAACGTGATGTCCGAAATGGCTGACAAAATTAGGTACAAGCACGAAATATATGCAAGACAATATATGGTATATGTATAGCTTGGAAATTGTGACCGTTGCTCGCTCGCTCCGCTCGCTCGAAAAAATCTAGTCCAACCTCACAACCGATTCGACACGTTCGCAAATTTGAAATATGTCGCCATCATATCGAATAATGAACGCAAGATGGATTGGTTATAGGTTAGGCTATAGTTTTCGAGCGAGCGCCGCGAGCGAGAGACGCGTAAAGGTGTGTCATAATCCAACGGTTTGGCACATACGGACATTGAAATATTCGCACCAGCCCGAGGAGCCGGAAGTCTTTATCCTATTGCCTTCTGACAAATGTTTACGGTTTACCAATAGTTTCACATAATTAGTACCGTTTCCTCATAGTACAGTGCAACGTGATGTCCGAAATGGCTGACAAAATTAGGTACTAGCACGAAATATATGCAAGACAATATATGGTATATGTATAGCTTGGAAATTGTGACCGTTGCTCGCTCGCTCCGCTCGCTCGTAAAAATCTAGTCCAACCTCACAACCGATCCGACACGTTCGCAAGTTTGAAATATGTCGCCATCATATCGAATAATGAACGCAAGATGGATTGGTTTTAGGTTAGGCTATAGTTTTCGAGCGAGCGCCGCGAGCGAGAGACGCGTATAGGTGTGTCATAAACCAACGGTTTGGCACATACGGACATTGAAATATTCGCACCAGCCCGAGGAGCCGGAAGTATTTATCCTATTGCCTACCGACACATGTTTACAGTTTATTAATAGTTTCACATAAATAGTACTATTTCCACATAGTACAATGCAATGTGATGTCCGAAATGGCTGACAAAATTAGGTAATAACACGACATATATGCAAGGCAATATAAGGTGTATGTATAGGTTGGAAATTGTGATCGTTGCTCGCTCGCTCCGCTCGCTCGAAAAAATCTAGTCCAACCTCACAACCGATCCGACACGTTCGCAAATTTGAAATATGTCGCCACCATATCGAATAATGAACGGAAGATGGATTGGTTTTAGGTTAGGCTATAGCTTTCGTGCGAGCGCAGCGAACGAGAGACGCGTAAAGGGTGTGTCACAAACCAACGGTTTGGCACATACGGACATTGAAATATTCGCACCAGCCCGAGGAGCCGGAAGTCTTTATCCTATTGACTTCTGACAAATGTTTACGGTTTACCAATAGTTCCACATAATTAGTACCGTTTCCTCATAGTACAGTGCAACGTGATGTCCGAAATGGCTGACAAAATTAGGTACAAGCACGAAATATATGCAAGACAATATATGGTATATGTATAGCTTGGAAATTGTGACCGTTGCTCGCTCGCTCCGCTCGCTCGTAAAAATCTAGTCCAACCCCACAACCGATCCGACACGGTCGCAAATTTGAAATATGTCGCCATCATATCGAATAATGAACGCAAGATGGATTGGTTTTAGGTTAGGCTATAGTTTTCGAGCGAGCGCAGCGAGCGAGAGCCGCGTATAGGTGTGTCATAAACCAACGGTTAGGCACATACGGACATTGAAATATTCGCACCAGCCCGAGGAGCCGGAAGTATTTATCCTATTGCCTACCGACACATGTTTACAGGTTATGAATAGTTTCACATAAATAGTACTATTTCCACATTGTACAATGCAATGTGATGTCCGAAATGGCTGACAAAATTAGGTAATAACACGACATATATGCAAGGCAATATAAGGTGTATGTATAGGTTGGAAATTGTGATCGTTGCTCGCTCGGTCCGCTCGCTCGAAAAAATCTAGTCCAACCTCACAACCGATCCGACACGTACGCAAATTTGAAATATGTCGCCAGCATATCGAATAATGAACGGAAGATGGATTGGTTTTAGGTTAGGCTATAGCTTTCGTGCGAGCGCAGCGTACGAGAGACGCGTAAAGGTGTGTCACAAACCAACGGTTTGGCACATACGGACATTGAAATATTCGCACCAGCCCGAGGAGCCGGAAGTCTTTATCCTATTGCCTTCTGACAAATGTTTACGGTTTACCAATAGTTTCACATAATTAGTACCGTTTCCTCATAGTACAGTGCAACGTGATGTCCGAAATGGCTGACAAAATTAGGTACAAGCACGAAATATATGCAAGACAATATATGGTATATGTATAGCTTGGAAATTGTGACCGTTGCTCGCTCGCTCCGCTCGCTCGAAAAAATCTAGTCCAACCTCACAACCGATCCGACACGTTCGCAAATTTGAAATATGTCGCCATCATATCGAATAATGAACGCAAGATGGATTGGTTTTAGGTTAGGCTATAGTTTTCGAGCGAGCGCCGCGAGCGTGAGACGCGTAAAGGTGTGTCATAATCCAACGGTTTGGCACATACGGACATTGAAATATTCGCACCAGCCCGAGGAGCCGGAAGTATTTATCCTATTGCCTACCGACACATGTCTACAGTTTATGAATAGTTTCACATAAATAGTACTATTTCCACATAGTACAGTGCAATGTGATGTCCGAAATGGCTGACAAAATTAGGTACAAGCTCGAAATATATGCAAGACAATATATGGTATATGTATAGCTTGGAAATTGTGACCGTTGCTCGCTCGCTCCGCTCGCTCGTAAAAATCTAGTCCAACCTCACAACCGATCCGACACGTTCGCAAATTTGAAATATGTCGCCATCATATCGAATAATGAACACAAGATGGATTGGTTTTAGGTTAGGCTATAGCTTTCGTGCGAGCGCAGCGAACGAGAGACGCGTAAAGGTGTGTCACAAACCAACGGTTTGGCACATACGGACATTGAAATATTCGCACCAGCCCGAGGAGCCGGAAGTCTTTATCCTATTGCCTTCTGACAAATGTTTACGGTTTACCAATAGTTTCACATAATTAGTACCGTTTCCTCATAGTACAGTGCAACGTGATGTCCGAAATGGCTGACAAAATTAGGTACTAGCACGAAATATATGCAAGACAATATATGGTATATGTATAGCTTGGAAATTGTGACCGTTGCTCGCTCGCTCCGCTCGCTCGTAAAAATCTAGTCCAACCTCACAACCGATCCGACACGTTCGCAAGTTTGAAATATGTCGCCATCATATCGAATAATGAACGCAAGATGGATTGGTTTTAGGTTAGGCTATAGTTTTCGAGCGAGCGCCGCGAGCGAGAGACGCGTATAGGTGTGTCATAAACCAACGGTTTGGCACATACGGACATTGAAATATTCGCACCAGCCCGAGGAGCCGGAAGTATTTATCCTATTGCCTACCGACACATGTTTACAGTTTATTAATAGTTTCACATAAATAGTACTATTTCCACATAGTACAATGCAATGTGATGTCCGAAATGGCTGACAAAATTAGGTAATAACACGACATATATGCAAGGCAATATAAGGTGTATGTATAGGTTGGAAATTGTGATCGTTGCTCGCTCGCTCCGCTCGCTCGAAAAAATCTAGTCCAACCTCACAACCGATCCGACACGTTCGCAAATTTGAAATATGTCGCCACCATATCGAATAATGAACGGAAGATGGATTGGTTTTAGGTTAGGCTATAGCTTTCGTGCGAGCGCAGCGAACGAGAGACGCGTAAAGGTGTGTCACAAACCAACGGTTTGGCACATACGGACATTGAAATATTCGCACCAGCCCGAGGAGCCGGAAGTCTTTATCCTATTGACTTCTGACAAATGTTTACGGTTTACCAATAGTTCCACATAATTAGTACCGTTTCCTCATAGTACAGTGCAACGTGATGTCCGAAATGGCTGACAAAATTAGGTACAAGCACGAAATATATGCAAGACAATATATGGTATATGTATAGCTTGGAAATTGTGACCGTTGCTCGCTCGCTCCGCTCGCTCGTAAAAATCTAGTCCAACCCCACAACCGATCCGACACGGTCGCAAATTTGAAATATGTCGCCATCATATCGAATAATGAACGCAAGATGGATTGGTTTTAGGTTAGGCTATAGATTTCGAGCGAGCGCAGCGAGCGAGAGCCGCGTATAGGTGTGTCATAAACCAACGGTTAGGCACATACGGACATCGAAATATTCGCACCAGCCCGAGGAGCCGGAAGTATTTATCCTATTGCCTACCGACACATGTTTACAGGTTATGAATAGTTTCACATAAATAGTACTATTTCCACATTGTACAATGCAATGTGATGTCCGAAATGGCTGACAAAATTAGGTAATAACACGACATATATGCAAGGCAATATAAGGTGTATGTATAGGTTGGAAATTGTGATCGTTGCTCGCTCGGTCCGCTCGCTCGAAAAAATCTAGTCCAACCTCACAACCGATCCGACACGTACGCAAATTTGAAATATGTCGCCACCATATCGAATAATGAACGGAAGATGGATTGGTTTTGGGTTAGGCTATAGCTTTCGTGCGAGCGCAGCGTACGAGAGACGCGTAAAGGTGTGTCACAAACCAACGGTTTGGCACATACGGACATTGAAATATTCGCACCAGCCCGAGGAGCCGGAAGTATTTATCCTATTGCCTACCGACACATGTTTACAGGTTATGAATAGTTTCACATAAATAGTACTATTTCCACATTGTACAATGCAATGTGATGTCCGAAATGGCTGACAAAATTAGGTAATAACACGACATATATGCAAGGCAATATAAGGTGTATGTATAGGTTGGAAATTGTGATCGTTGCTCGCTCGGTCCGCTCGCTCGAAAAAATCTAGTCCAACCTCACAACCGATCCGACACGTACGCAAATTTGAAATATGTCGCCAGCATATCGAATAATGAACGGAAGATGGATTGGTTTTAGGTTAGGCTATAGCTTTCGTGCGAGCGCAGCGTACGAGAGACGCGTAAAGGTGTGTCACAAACCAACGGTTTGGCACATACGGACATTGAAATATTCGCACCAGCCCGAGGAGCCGGAAGTCTTTATCCTATTGCCTTCTGACAAATGTTTACGGTTTACCAATAGTTTCACATAATTAGTACCGTTTCCTCATAGTACAGTGCAACGTGATGTCCGAAATGGCTGACAAAATTTGGTACAAGCACGAAATATATGCAAGACAATGTATGGTATATGTATAGCTTGGAAATTGTGACCGTTGCTCGCTCGCTCCGCACGCTCGTAAAAATCTAGTCCAACCCCACAACCGATCCGACACGTTCGCAAATTTGAAATATGTCGCCATCATATCGAATAATGAACGGAAGATGGATTGGTTTTAGGTTAGGCTATAGCTTTCGTGCGAGCGCAGCGAACGAGAGACGCGTAAAGGTGTGTCACAAACCAACGGTTTGGCACATACGGACATTGAAATATTCGCACCAGCAGGAGGAGCCGGAAGTCTTTATCCTATTGCCTTCTGACAAATGTTTACGGTTTACCAATAGTTTCACATAATTAGTACCGTTTCCTCATAGTACAGTGCAACGTGATGTCCGAAATGGCTGACAAAATTTGGTACAAGCACGAAATATATGCAAGACAATATATGGTATATGTATAGCTTGGAAATTGTGACCGTTGCTCGCTCGCTCCGCTCGATCGTAAAAATCTAGTCCAACCCCACAACCGATCCGACACGTTCGCAAATTTGAAATATGTCGCCATCATATCGAATAATGAACGCAAGATGGATTGGTTTTAGGTTAGGCTATAGTTTTCGAGCGAGCACCGCGAGCGAGAGACGCATAAAGGTGTGTCATAAACCAACGGTTTGGCACATACGGACATTGAAATATTCGCACCAGCCCGAGGAGCCGGAAGTATTTATCCTATTGCCTACCGACACATGTCTACAGTTTATGAATAGTTTCACATAAATAGTACTATTTCCTCATAGTACAGTGCAATGTGATGTCCGAAATGGCTGACAAAATTAGGTAATAACACGAAATATATGGAAGGCAATATAAGGTATATGTATAGCTTGGAAGTTGTGACCGTTGCTCGCTCGCTCCGCTCGCTCGTAAAAATCTAGTCCAACCTCACAACCGATCCCACACGTTCGCAAATTTGAAATATGTCACCACCATATCGAATAATGAACGGAAGATGGATTGGTTTTAGGTTAGGCTATAGCTTTCGTGCGAGCGCAGCGAACGAGAGACGCGTAAAGGTGTGTCACAAACCATCGGTTTGGCACATACGGACATTGATATATTCGCACCAGCCCGAGGAGCCGGAAGTCTTTATCCTATTGCCTTCTGACAAATGTTTACGGTTTACCAATAGTTTCACATAATTAGTACCGTTTCCTCATAGTACAGTGCAACGTGATGTCCGAAATGGCTGACAAAATTAGGTACTAGCACGAAATATATGCAAGACAATATATGGTATATGTATAGCTTGGAAATTGTGACCGTTGCTCGCTCGCTCCGCTCGCTCGTAAAAATCTAGTCCAACCTCACAACCGATCCGACACGTTCGCAAGTTTGAAATATGTCGCCATCATATCGAATAATGAACGCAAGATGGATTGGTTTTAGGTTAGGCTATAGTTTTCGAGCGAGCGCCGCGAGCGAGAGACGCGTATAGGTGTGTCATAAACCAACGGTTTGGCACATACGGACATTGAAATATTCGCACCAGCCCGAGGAGCCGGAAGTATTTATCCTATTGCCTACCGACACATGTTTACAGTTTATTAATAGTTTCACATAAATAGTACTATTTCCACATAGTACAATGCAATGTGATGTCCGAAATGGCTGACAAAATTAGGTAATAACACGACATATATGCAAGGCAATATAAGGTGTATGTATAGGTTGGAAATTGTGATCGTTGCTCGCTCGCTCCGCTCGCTCGAAAAAATCTAGTCCAACCTCACAACCGATCCGACACGTTCGCAAATTTGAAATATGTCGCCACCATATCGAATAATGAACGGAAGATGGATTGGTTTTAGGTTAGGCTATAGCTTTCGTGCGAGCGCAGCGAACGAGAGACGCGTAAAGGTGTGTCACAAACCAACGGTTTGGCACATACGGACATTGAAATATTCGCACCAGCCCGAGGAGCCGGAAGTCTTTATCCTATTGACTTCTGACAATGTTTACGGTTTACCAATAGTTCCACATAATTAGTACCGTTTCCTCATAGTACAGTGCAACGTGATGTCCGAAATGGCTGACAAAATTAGGTACAAGCACGAAATATATGCAAGACAATATATGGTATATGTATAGCTTGGAAATTGTGACCGTTGCTCGCTCGCTCCGCTCGCTCGTAAAAATCTAGTCCAACCCCACAACCGATCCGACACGGTCGCAAATTTGAAATATGTCGCCATCATATCGAATAATGAACGCAAGATGGATTGGTTTTAGGTTAGGCTACAGATTTCGAGCGAGCGCAGCGAGCGAGAGCCGCGTATAGGTGTGTCATAAACCAACGGTTAGGCACATACGGACATCGAAATATTCGCACCAGCCCGAGGAGCCGGAAGTATTTATCCTATTGCCTACCGACACATGTTTACAGGTTATGAATAGTTTCACATAAATAGTACTATTTCCACATTGTACAATGCAATGTGATGTCCGAAATGGCTGACAAAATTAGGTAATAACACGACATATATGCAAGGCAATATAAGGTGTATGTATAGGTTGGAAATTGTGATCGTTGCTCGCTCGGTCCGCTCGCTCGAAAAAATCTAGTCCAACCTCACAACCGATCCGACACGTACGCAAATTTGAAATATGTCGCCACCATATCGAATAATGAACGGAAGATGGATTGGTTTTAGGTTAGGCTATAGCTTTCGTGCGAGCGCAGCGTACGAGAGACGCGTAAAGGTGTGTCACAAACCAACGGTTTGGCACATACGGACATTGAAATATTCGCACCAGCCCGAGGAGCCGGAAGTCTTTATCCTATTGCCTTCTGACAAATGTTTACGGTTTACCAATAGTTTCACATAATTAGTACCGTTTCCTCATAGTACAGTGCAACGTGATGTCCGAAATGGCTGACAAAATTAGGTACAAGCACGAAATATATGCAAGACAATATATGGTATATGTATAGCTTGGAAATTGTGACCGTTGCTCGCTCGCTCCGCTCGCTCGAAAAAATCTAGTCCAACCTCACAACCGATCCGACACGTTCGCAAATTTGAAATATGTCGCCATCATATCGAATAATGAACGCAAGATGGATTGGTTTTAGGTTAGGCTATAGTTTTCGAGCGAGCGCCGCGAGCGAGAGACGCATAAAGGTGTGTCATAAACCAACGGTTTGGCACATACGGACATTGAAATATTCGCACCAGCCCGAGGAGCCGGAAGTATTTATCCTATTGCCTACCGACACATGTCTACAGTTTATGAATAGTTTCACATAAATAGTACTATTTCCTCATAGTACAGTGCAATGTGATGTCCGAAATGGCTGACAAAATTAGGTAATAACACGAAATATATGGAAGGCAATATAAGGTATATGTATAGCTTGGAAGTTGTGACCGTTGCTCGCTCGCTCCGCTCGCTCGTAAAAATCTAGTCCAACCTCACAACCGATCCCACACGTTCGCAAATTTGAAATATGTCACCACCATATCGAATAATGAACGGAAGATGGATTGGTTTTAGGTTAGGCTATAGCTTTCGTGCGAGCGCAGCGAACGAGAGACGCGTAAAGGTGTGTCACAAACCATCGGTTTGGCACATACGGACATTGATATATTCGCACCAGCCCGAGGAGCCGGAAGTCTTTATCCTATTGCCTTCTGACAAATGTTTACGGTTTACCAATAGTTTCACATAATTAGTACCGTTTCCTCATAGTACAGTGCAACGTGATGTCCGAAATGGCTGACAAAATTAGGTACTAGCACGAAATATATGCAAGACAATATATGGTATATGTATAGCTTGGAAATTGTGACCGTTGCTCGCTCGCTCCGCTCGCTCGTAAAAATCTAGTCCAACCTCACAACCGATCCGACACGTTCGCAAGTTTGAAATATGTCGCCATCATATCGAATAATGAACGCAAGATGGATTGGTTTTAGGTTAGGCTATAGTTTTCGAGCGAGCGCCGCGAGCGAGAGACGCGTATAGGTGTGTCATAAACCAACGGTTTGGCACATACGGACATTGAAATATTCGCACCAGCCCGAGGAGCCGGAAGTATTTATCCTATTGCCTACCGACACATGTTTACAGTTTATTAATAGTTTCACATAAATAGTACTATTTCCACATAGTACAATGCAATGTGATGTCCGAAATGGCTGACAAAATTAGGTAATAACACGACATATATGCAAGGCAATATAAGGTGTATGTATAGGTTGGAAATTGTGATCGTTGCTCGCTCGCTCCGCTCGCTCGAAAAAATCTAGTCCAACCTCACAACCGATCCGACACGTTCGCAAATTTGAAATATGTCGCCACCATATCGAATAATGAACGGAAGATGGATTGGTTTTAGGTTAGGCTATAGCTTTCGTGCGAGCGCAGCGAACGAGAGACGCGTAAAGGTGTGTCACAAACCAACGGTTTGGCACATACGGACATTGAAATATTCGCACCAGCCCGAGGAGCCGGAAGTCTTTATCCTATTGACTTCTGACAAATGTTTACGGTTTACCAATAGTTCCACATAATTAGTACCGTTTCCTCATAGTACAGTGCAACGTGATGTCCGAAATGGCTGACAAAATTAGGTACAAGCACGAAATATATGCAAGACAATATATGGTATATGTATAGCTTGGAAATTGTGACCGTTGCTCGCTCGCTCCGCTCGCTCGTAAAAATCTAGTCCAACCCCACAACCGATCCGACACGGTCGCAAATTTGAAATATGTCGCCATCATATCGAATAATGAACGCAAGATGGATTGGTTTTAGGTTAGGCTATAGATTTCGAGCGAGCGCAGCGAGCGAGAGCCGCGTATAGGTGTGTCATAAACCAACGGTTAGGCACATACGGACATCGAAATATTCGCACCAGCCCGAGGAGCCGGAAGTATTTATCCTATTGCCTACCGACACATGTCTACAGTTTATGAATAGTTTCACATAAATAGTACTATTTCCTCATAGTACAGTGCAATGTGATGTCCGAAATGGCTGACAAAATTAGGTACAAGCTCGAAATATATGCAAGACAATATATGGTATATGTATAGCTTGGAAATTGTGACCGTTGCTCGCTCGCTCCGCTCGCTCGTAAAAATCTAGTCCAACCTCACAACCGATCCGACACGTTCGCAAATTTGAAATATGTCGCCATCATATCGAATAATGAACACAAGATGGATTGGTTTTAGGTTAGGCTATAGTTTTCGAGCGAGCGCCGCGAGCGAGAGACGCGTAAAGGTGTGTCATAATCCAACGGTTTGGCACATACGGACATTGAAATATTCGCACCAGCCCGAGGAGCCGGAAGTATTTATCCTATTGCCTACCGACACATGTCTACAGTTTATGAATAGTTTCACATAAATAGTACTATTTCCTCATAGTACAGTGCAATGTGATGTCCGAAATGGCTGACAAAATTAGGTACAAGCTCGAAATATATGCAAGACAATATATGGTATATGTATAGCTTGGAAATTGTGACCGTTGCTCGCTCGCTCCGCTCGCTCGTAAAAATCTAGTCCAACCTCACAACCGATCCGACACGTTCGCAAATTTGAAATATGTCGCCATCATATCGAATAATGAACACAAGATGGATTGGTTTTAGGTTAGGCTATAGCTTTCGTGCGAGCGCAGCGAACGAGAGACGCGTAAAGGTGTGTCACAAACCAACGGTTTGGCACATACGGACATTGAAATATTCGCACCAGCCCGAGGAGCCGGAAGTCTTTATCCTATTGACTTCTAACAAATGTTTACGGTTTACCAATAGTTTCACATAATTAGTACCGTTTCCTCATAGTACAGTGCAACGTGATGTCCGAAATGGCTGACAAAATTTGGTACAAGCACGAAATATATGCAAGACAATGTATGGTATATGTATAGCTTGGAAATTGTGACCGTTGCTCGC
The DNA here is from genome assembly GCF_024516045.1 of Bombus affinis. NCBI lineage: Eukaryota > Metazoa > Arthropoda > Insecta > Hymenoptera > Apidae > Bombus > Bombus affinis. The sequence continues at coordinate 776,784 of NW_026108826.1, forward strand.
TCGCTCCGCACGCTCGTAAAAATCTAGTCCAACCCCACAACCGATCCGACACGTTCGCAAATTTGAAATATGTCGCCATCATATCGAATAATGAACGGAAGATGGATTGGTTTTAGGTTAGGCTATAGCTTTCGTGCGAGCGCAGCGAACGAGAGACGCGTAAAGGTGTGTCACAAACCAACGGTTTGGCACATACGGACATTGAAATATTCGCACCAGCAGGAGGAGCCGGAAGTCTTTATCCTATTGCCTTCTGACAAATGTTTACGGTTTACCAATAGTTTCACATAATTAGTACCGTTTCCTCATAGTACAGTGCAACGTGATGTCCGAAATGGCTGACAAAATTTGGTACAAGCACGAAATATATGCAAGACAATATATGGTATATGTATAGCTTGGAAATTGTGTCCGTTGCTCGCTCGCTCCGCTCGATCGTAAAAATCTAGTCCAACCCCACAACCGATCCGACACGTTCGCAAATTTGAAATATGTCGCCATCATATCGAATAATGAACGCAAGATGGATTGGTTTTAGGTTAGGCTATAGTTTTCGAGCGAGCACCGCGAGCGAGAGACGCATAAAGGTGTGTCATAAACCAACGGTTTGGCACATACGGACATTGAAATATTCGCACCAGCCCGAGGAGCCGGAAGTATTTATCCTATTGCCTACCGACACATGTTTACAGTTTATGAATAGTTTCACATAAATAGTACTATTTCCTCATAGTACAGTGCAATGTGATGTCCGAAATGGCTGACAAAATTAGGTAATAACACGAAATATATGGAAGGCAATATAAGGTATATGTATAGCTTGGAAATTGTGACCGTTGCTCGCTCGCTCCGCTCGCTCGTAAAAATCTAGTCCAACCTCACAACCGATCCCACACGTTCGCAAATTTGAAATATGTCGCCACCATACCGAATAATGAACGGAAGATGAATTGGTTTTAGGTTAGGCTATAGCTTTCGTGCGAGCGCAGCGAGCGAGAGACGCGTAAAGGTGTGTCACAAACCAACGGTTTGGCACATACGGACATTGAAATATTCGCACCAGCCCGAGGAGCCGGAAGTCTTTATCCTGTTGTCTACCGACACATGTTTACAGTTTACGAATAGTTTCACATAAATAGAACTATTTCCACATAGTACAGTGCAACGTGATGTCCGAAATGGCTGACAAAATTAGGTACAAGCACGAAATATATGCAAGACAATATATGGTATATGTATAGCTTGGAAATTGTGACCGTTGCTCGCTCGCTCCGCTCGCTCGTAAAAATCTAGACCAACCCCACAACCGATCCGACACGTTTGCAAATTTGAAATATGTCGCCATCATATCGAATAATGAAGGCAAGGTGGATTGGTTTTAGGTTAGGCTATAGTTTTCGAGCGAGCGCAGCGAGCGCGTGATGCGTAAAGGTGTGTCATAAACCAACGGTTTGGCACATACGGACATTGAAATATTCGCACCAGCCCGATGAGCCGGAAGTATTTATCCTATTGCCTACCGACACATGTTTACAGTTTACGAATAGTTTCACATAAATAGTACTATTTCCACATAGTACAGTGCAATGTGATGTCCGAAATGGCTGACAAAATTAGGTACAAGCACGAAATATATGCAAGACAATATATGGTATATGTATAGCTCGGAAATTGTGACCGTTGCTCGCTCGCTCCGCTCGCTCATAAAAATCTAGTCCAACCTCACAACCGATCCGACACGTTCGCAAATTTGAAATATGTCGCCATCATATCGAATAATGAACGCAAGGTGGATTGGTTTTAGGTTAGGCTATAGTTTTCGAGCGAGCGCCGCGAGCGAGAGACGCATAAAGGTGTCTCATAAACCAACGGTTTGGCGCATACGGACATTGAAATATTCGCACCAGCCCGAGGAGCCGGAAGTATTTATCCTATTGCCTACCGACACATGATTACAGTTTATGAATAGTTTCACAGAAATAGTACTATTTCCACATAGTACAGTGCAATGTGATGTCCGAAATGGATGACAAAATTAGGTACTAGCACGAAATATATGCAAGGCAATATATGGTATATGTATAGCTTGGAAATTGTGAACGTTGCTCGCTCGCTCCGCTCGCTCGTAAAAATCTAGTCCAACCTCACAACCGATCGGACACGTTCGCAAATTTGAAATATGTCGCCATCATATGAAATACTCAACGCAATATGGATTGGTTTTAGGTTAGGCTATAGTTTTCGAGCGAGTGCAGCGAGCGAGAGACGCGTAAAGGTGTGTTATAAACCAACGGTTTGGCACGTACGGACATTGAAATATTCGCACCAGCCCGAGGAGCCGGAAGTCTTTATCCTATTGCTACTGACGAATGTTTACAGTTTACCAATAGTTTCACATAAATAGTACTATTTCCACATAGTACAGTACAATGTGATGTCCGAAATGGCTGACAAAATTAGGTAATAACACGAAATATATGCAAGGCAATATATGGTATTTGTATAGCTTTGATGTTGTGACCGTTGCTCGCTCGCTCCGCTCGCTCGTAAAAATCTATTCCACCCTCACAACCGATCCGACACGTTCGCAAATTTGAAATATGTCGCCACCATATCGAATAATGAACGGAAGATGGATTGGTTTTAGGTTAGGCTATAGCTTTCGTGCGAGCGCAGCGAGCGAGAGACGCGTAAAGGTGTGTCACAAACCAACGGTTTGGCACATACGGACATTGAAATATTCGCACCAGCCCGAGGAGCCGGAAGTCTTTATCCTGTTGTCTACCGACACATGTTTACAGTTTACGAATAGTTTCACATAAATAGTACTATTTCCACATAGTACAGTGCAATGTGATGTCCGAAATGGATGACAAAATTAGGTACTAGCACGAAATATATGCAAGGCAATATATGGTATATGTATAGCTTGGAAATTGTGACCGTTGCTCGCTCGCTCCGCTCGCTCGTAAAAATCTAGTCCAACCTCACAACCGATCCGACACGTTCGCAAATTTGAAATATGTCGCCATCATATCGAATAATGAAGGCAAGGTGGATTGGTTTTAGGTTAGGCTATAGTTTTCGAGCGAGCGCAGCGAGCGCGTGATGCGTAAAGGTGTGTCATAAACCAACGGTTTGGCACATACGGACATTGAAATATTCGCACCAGCCCGATGAGCCGGAAGTATTTATCCTATTGCCTACCGACACATGTTTACAGTTTATGAATAGTTTCACATAAATAGTACTATTTCCACATAGTACAGTGCAATGTGATGTCCGAAATGGCTGACAAAATTAGGTAATAACACGAAATATATGCAAGGCAATATATGGTATTTGTATAGCTTTGATGTTGTGACCGTTGCTCGCACGCTCCGCTCGCTCGTAAAAATCTAGTCCACCCTCACAACCGATCCGACACGTTCGCAAATTTGAAATATGTCGCCATCATATGAAGTACTCAACGCAATATGGATTGGTTTTAGGTTAGGCTATAGTTTTCGAGCGAGCGCAGCGAGCGAGAGACGCGTAAAGGTGTGCCATAAACCAACGGTTTGGCACATGCGGACATTGAAATATTCGCACCAGCCCGAGGAGCTGGAAGTCTTTATCCTATTGCTACTGACGAATGTTTACAGTTTACCAATAGTTTCACATAAATAGTACTATTTCCACATAGTACAGTACAATGTGATGTCCGAAATGGCTGACAAAATTAGGTAATAACACGAAATATGTGCAAGGCAATATATGGTATTTGTATAGCTTTGATGTTGTGACCGTTGCTCGCTCGCTCCGCTCGCTCGTAAAAATCTAGTCCACCCTCACAACCGATCCGACACGTTCGCAAATTTGAAATATGTCGCCACCATATCGAATAATGAACGGAAGATGGATTGGTTTTAGGTTAGGCTATAGCTTTCGTGCGAGCGTAGCGAGCGAGAGACGCGTAAAGGTGTGTCACAAACCAACGGTTTGGCACATACGGACATTGGAATATTCGCACCAGCCCGATGAGCCGGAAGTATTTATCCTATTGCCTACCGACATATGTTTACAGTTTATGAATAGTTTCACATAAATAGTACCATTTCCACATAGTACAGTGCAATGTGATGTCCGAAATGGATGACAAAATTAGGTACTAGCACGAAATATATGCAAGGCAATATATGGTATATGTATAGCTTGGAAATTGTGACCGTTGCTCGCTCGCTCCGCTCGCTCGTAAAGATCTAGCCCAACCTCACAACCGATCGGACACGTTCGCAAATTTGAAATATGTCGCCATCATATGAAATACTCAACTCAATATGGATTGGTTTTAGGTTAGGCTATAGTTTTCGAGCGAGCGCAGCGAGCGAGAGACGCGTAAAGGTGTGTCATAAACCAACGGTTTGGCACATACGGACATTGAAATATTCGCACCAGCCCGAGGAGCCGGAAATCTTTATCCTATTGCTACTGACGAATGGTTACAGTTTACCAATAGTTTCACATAAATAGAACTATTTCCACATAGTACAGTGCAATGTGATGTCCGAAATGGATGACAAAATTAGGTACTAGCACGAAATATATGCAAGGCAATATATGGTATATGTATAGCTTGGAAATTGTGACCGTTGCTCGCTCGCTCCGCTCGCTCGTAAAAATCTAGTCCAACCTCACAACCGATCCGACACGTTCGCAAATTTGAAATATGTCGCCATCATATCGAATAATGAACGCAAGGTGGATTGGTTTTAGGTTAGGCTATAGTTTTCGAGCGAGCGCCGCGAGCGAGAGACGCATAAAGGTGTGTCATAAACCAACGGTTTGGCGCATACGGACATTGAAATATTCGCACCAGCCCGAGGAGCCGGAAGTATTTATCCTATTGCCTACCGACACATGATTACAGTTTATGAATAGTTTCACAGAAATAGTACTATTTCCACATAGTACAGTGCAATGTGATGTCCGAAATGGATGACAAAATTAGGTACTAGCACGAAATATATGCAAGGCAATATATGGTATATGTATAGCTTGGAAATTGTGAACGTTGCTCGCTCGCTCCGCTCGCTCGTAAAAATCTAGTCCAACCTCACAACCGATCGGACACGTTCGCAAATTTGAAATATGTCGCCATCATATGAAATACTCAACGCAATATGGATTGGTTTTAGGTTAGGCTATAGTTTTCGAGCGAGTGCAGCGAGCGAGAGACGCGTAAAGGTGTGTTATAAACCAACGGTTTGGCACGTACGGACATTGAAATATTCGCACCAGCCCGAGGAGCCGGAAGTCTTTATCCTATTGCTACTGACGAATGTTTACAGTTTACCAATAGTTTCACATAAATAGTACTATTTCCACATAGTACAGTACAATGTGATGTCCGAAATGGCTGACAAAATTAGGTAATAACACGAAATATATGCAAGGCAATATATGGTATATGTATAGCTTTGATGTTGTGACCGTTGCTCGCTCGCTCCGCTCGCTCGTAAAAATCTATTCCACCCTCACAACCGATCCGACACGTTCGCAAATTTGAAATATGTCGCCACCATATCGAATAATGAACGCAAGGTGGATTGGTTTTAGGTTAGGCTATAGTTTTCGAGCGAGCGCCGCGAGCGAGAGACGCATAAAGGTGTGTCATAAACCAACGGTTTGGCGCATACGGACATTGAAATATTCGCACCAGCCCGAGGAGCCGGAAGTATTTATCCTATTGCCTACCGACACATGTTTACAGTTTATGAATAGTTTCACAGAAATAGTACTATTTCCACATAGTACAGTGCAATGTGATGTCCGAAATGGATGACAAAATTAGGTACTAGCACGAAATATATGCAAGGCAATATATGGTATATGTATAGCTTGGAAATTGTGAACGTTGCTCGCTCGCTCCGCTCGCTCGTAAAAATCTAGTCCAACCTCACAACCGATCGGACACGTTCGCAAATTTGAAATATGTCGCCATCATATGAAATACTCAACGCAATATGGATTGGTTTTAGGTTAGGCTATAGTTTTCGAGCGAGCGCAGCGAGCGAGAGACGCGTAAAGGTGTGTTATAAACCAACGGTTTGGCACATACGGACATTGAAATATTCGCACCAGCCCGAGGAGCCGGAAGTCTTTATACTATTGCTACTGACGAATGTTTACAGTTTACCAATAGTTTCACATAAATAGTACTATTTCCACATAGTACAGTGCAATGTGATGTCCGAAATGGATGACAAAACTAGGTACTAGCACGAAATATATGCAAGGCAATATATGGTATATGTATAGCTTGGAAATTGTGACCGTTGCTCGCTCGCTCCGCTCGCTCGTAAAAATCTAGTCCAACCTCACAACCGATCCGACACGTTCGCAAATTTGAAATATGTCGCCATCATATCGAATAATGAAGGCAAGGTGGATTGGTTTTAGGTTAGGCTATAGTTTTCGAGCGAGCGCAGCGAGCGCGTGATGCGTAAAGGTGTGTCATAAACCAACGGTTTGGCACATACGGACATTGAAATATTCGCACCAGCCCGATGAGCCGGAAGTATTTATCCTATTGCCTACCGACACATGTTTACAGTTTATGAATAGTTTCACATAAATAGTACTATTTCCACATAGTACAGTGCAATGTGATGTCCGAAATGGCTGACAAAATTAGGTAATAACACGAAATATATGCAAGGCAATATATGGTATTTGTATAGCTTTGATGTTGTGAACGTTGCTCGCACGCTCCGCTCGCTCGTAAAAATCTAGTCCACCCTCACAACCGATCCGACACGTTCGCAAATTTGAAATATGTCGCCATCATATGAAGTACTCAACGCAATATGGATTGGTTTTAGGTTAGGCTATAGTTTTCGAGCGAGCGCAGCGAGCGAGAGACGCGTAAAGGTGTGCCATAAACCAACGGTTTGGCACATGCGGACATTGAAATATTCGCACCAGCCCGAGGAGCCGGAAGTCTTTATCCTATTGCTACTGACGAATGTTTACAGTTTACCAATAGTTTCACATAAATAGTACTATTTCCACATAGTACAGTACAATGTGATGTCCGAAATGGCTGACAAAATTAGGTAATAACACGAAATATGTGCAAGGCAATATATGGTATTTGTATAGCTTTGATGTTGTGACCGTTGCTCGCTCGCTCCGCTCGCTCGTAAAAATCTAGTCCACCCTCACAACCGATCCGACACGTTCGCAAATTTGAAATATGTCGCCACCATATCGAATAATGAACGGAAGATGGATTGGTTTTAGGTTAGGCTATAGTTTTCGAGCGAGTGCAGCGAGCGAGAGACGCGTAAAGGTGTGTTATAAACCAACGGTTTGGCACGTACGGACATTGAAATATTCGCACCAGCCCGAGGAGCCGGAAGTCTTTATCCTATTGCTACTGACGAATGTTTACAGTTTACCAATAGTTTCACATAAATAGTACTATTTCCACATAGTACAGTACAATGTGATGTCCGAAATGGCTGACAAAATTAGGTAATAACACGAAATATATGCAAGGCAATATATGGTATTTGTATAGCTTTGATGTTGTGACCGTTGCTCGCTCGCTCCGCTCGCTCGTAAAAATCTATTCCACCCTCACAACCGATCCGACACGTTCGCAAATTTGAAATATGTCGCCACCATATCGAATAATGAACGGAAGATGGATTGGTTTTAGGTTAGGCTATAGCTTTCGTGCGAGCGCAGCGAGCGAGAGACGCGTAAAGGTGTGTCACAAACCAACGGTTTGGCACATACGGACATTGAAATATTCGCACCAGCCCGAGGAGCCGGAAGTCTTTATCCTGTTGTCTACCGACACATGTTTACAGTTTACGAATAGTTTCACATAAATAGTACTATTTCCACATAGTACAGTGCAATGTGATGTCCGAAATGGATGACAAAATTAGGTACTAGCACGAAATATATGCAAGGCAATATATGGTATATGTATAGCTTGGAAATTGTGACCGTTGCTCGCTCGCTCCGCTCGCTCGTAAAAATCTAGTCCAACCTCACAACCGATCCGACACGTTCGCAAATTTGAAATATGTCGCCATCATATCGAATAATGAAGGCAAGGTGGATTGGTTTTAGGTTAGGCTATAGTTTTCGAGCGAGCGCAGCGAGCGCGTGATGCGTAAAGGTGTGTCATAAACCAACGGTTTGGCACATACGGACATTGAAATATTCGCACCAGCCCGATGAGCCGGAAGTATTTATCCTATTGCTACTGACGAATGTTTACAGTTTACCAATAGTTTCACATAAATAGTACTATTTCCACATAGTACAGTACAATGTGATGTCCGAAATGGCTGACAAAATTAGGTAATAACACGAAATATGTGCAAGGCAATATATGGTATTTGTATAGCTTTGATGTTGTGACCGTTGCTCGCTCGCTCCGCTCGCTCGTAAAAATCTAGTCCACCCTCACAACCGATCCGACACGTTCGCAAATTTGAAATATGTCGCCACCATATCGAATAATGAACGGAAGATGGATTGGTTTTAGGTTAGGCTATAGCTTTCGTGCGAGCGTAGCGAGCGAGAGACGCGTAAAGGTGTGTCACAAACCAACGGTTTGGCACATACGGACATTGGAATATTCGCACCAGCCCGATGAGCCGGAAGTATTTATCCTATTGCCTACCGACATATGTTTACAGTTTATGAATAGTTTCACATAAATAGTACCATTTCCACATAGTACAGTGCAATGTGATGTCCGAAATGGATGACAAAATTAGGTACTAGCACGAAATATATGCAAGGCAATATATGGTATATGTATAGCTTGGAAATTGTGACCGTTGCTCGCTCGCTCCGCTCGCTCGTAAAGATCTAGCCCAACCTCACAACCGATCGGACACGTTCGCAAATTTGAAATATGTCGCCATCATATGAAATACTCAACTCAATATGGATTGGTTTTAGGTTAGGCTATAGTTTTCGAGCGAGCGCAGCGAGCGAGAGACGCGTAAAGGTGTGTCATAAACCAACGGTTTGGCACATACGGACATTGAAATATTCGCACCAGCCCGAGGAGCCGGAAATCTTTATCCTATTGCTACTGACGAATGGTTACAGTTTACCAATAGTTTCACATAAATAGAACTATTTCCACATAGTACAGTGCAATGTGATGTCCGAAATGGATGACAAAATTAGGTACTAGCACGAAATATATGCAAGGCAATATATGGTATATGTATAGCTTGGAAATTGTGACCGTTGCTCGCTCGCTCCGCTCGCTCGTAAAAATCTAGTCCAACCTCACAACCGATCGGACACGTTCGCAAATTTGAAATATGTCGCCATCATATGAAATACTCAACTCAATATGGATTGGTTTTAGGTTAGGCTATAGTTTTCGAGCGAGCGCAGCGAGCGAGAGACGCGTAAAGGTGTGTCATAAACCAACGGTTTGGCACATACGGACATTGAAATATTCGCACCAGCCCGAGGAGCCGGAAGTCTTTATCCTGTTGTCTACCGACACATGTTTACAGTTTACGAATAGTTTCACATAAATAGTACTATTGCCACATAGTACAGTGCAATGTGATGTCCGAAATGGATGACAAAATTAGGTACTAGCACGAAATATATGCAAGGCAATATATGGTATATGTATAGCTTGGAAATTGTGACCGTTGCTCGCTCGCTCCGCTCGCTCATAAAAATCTAGTCCAACCTCACAACCGATCCGACACGTTCGCAAATTTGAAATATGTCGCCATCATATCGAATAATGAACGCAAGGTGGATTGGTTTTAGGTTAGGCTATAGTTTTCGAGCGAGCGCCGCGAGCGAGAGACGCATAAAGGTGTGTCATAAACCAACGGTTTGGCGCATACGGACATTGAAATATTCGCACCAGCCCGAGGAGCCGGAAGTATTTATCCTATTGCCTACCGACACATGTTTACAGTTTATGAATAGTTTCACAGAAATAGTACTATTTCCACATAGTACAGTGCAATGTGATGTCCGAAATGGATGACAAAATTAGGTACTAGCACGAAATATATGCAAGGCAATATATGGTATATGTATAGCTTGGAAATTGTGAACGTTGCTCGCTCGCTCCGCTCGCTCGTAAAAATCTAGTCCAACCTCACAACCGATCGGACACGTTCGCAAATTTGAAATATGTCGCCATCATATGAAATACTCAACGCAATATGGATTGGTTTTAGGTTAGGCTATAGTTTTCGAGCGAGCGCAGCGAGCGAGAGACGCGTAAAGGTGTGTTATAAACCAACGGTTTGGCACATACGGACATTGAAATATTCGCACCAGCCCGAGGAGCCGGAAGTCTTTATACTATTGCTACTGACGAATGTTTACAGTTTACCAATAGTTTCACATAAATAGTACTATTTCCACATAGTACAGTGCAATGTGATGTCCGAAATGGATGACAAAACTAGGTACTAGCACGAAATATATGCAAGGCAATATATGGTATATGTATAGCTTGGAAATTGTGACCGTTGCTCGCTCGCTCCGCTCGCTCGTAAAAATCTAGTCCAACCTCACAACCGATCCGACACGTTCGCAAATTTGAAATATGTCGCCATCATATCGAATAATGAAGGCAAGGTGGATTGGTTTTAGGTTAGGCTATAGTTTTCGAGCGAGCGCAGCGAGCGCGTGATGCGTAAAGGTGTGTCATAAACCAACGGTTTGGCACATACGGACATTGAAATATTCGCACCAGCCCGATGAGCCGGAAGTATTTATCCTATTGCCTACCGACACATGTTTACAGTTTATGAATAGTTTCACATAAATAGTACTATTTCCACATAGTACAGTGCAATGTGATGTCCGAAATGGCTGACAAAATTAGGTAATAACACGAAATATATGCAAGGCAATATATGGTATTTGTATAGCTTTGATGTTGTGAACGTTGCTCGCACGCTCCGCTCGCTCGTAAAAATCTAGTCCACCCTCACAACCGATCCGACACGTTCGCAAATTTGAAATATGTCGCCATCATATGAAGTACTCAACGCAATATGGATTGGTTTTAGGTTAGGCTATAGTTTTCGAGCGAGCGCAGCGAGCGAGAGACGCGTAAAGGTGTGCCATAAACCAACGGTTTGGCACATGCGGACATTGAAATATTCGCACCAGCCCGAGGAGCCGGAAGTCTTTATCCTATTGCTACTGACGAATGTTTACAGTTTACCAATAGTTTCACATAAATAGTACTATTTCCACATAGTACAGTACAATGTGATGTCCGAAATGGCTGACAAAATTAGGTAATAACACGAAATATGTGCAAGGCAATATATGGTATTTGTATAGCTTTGATGTTGTGACCGTTGCTCGCTCGCTACGCTCGCTCGTAAAAATCTAGTCCACCCTCACAACCGATCCGACACGTTCGCAAATTTGAAATATGTCGCCACCATATCGAATAATGAACGGAAGATGGATTGGTTTTAGGTTAGGCTATAGCTTTCGTGCGAGCGTAGCGAGCGAGAGACGCGTAAAGGTGTGTCACAAACCAACGGTTTGGCACATACGGACATTGGAATATTCGCACCAGCCCGATGAGCCGGAAGTATTTATCCTATTGCCTACCGACATATGTTTACAGTTTATGAATAGTTTCACATAAATAGTACCATTTCCACATAGTACAGTGCAATGTGATGTCCGAAATGGATGACAAAATTAGGTACTAGCACGAAATATATGCAAGGCAATATATGGTATATGTATAGCTTGGAAATTGTGACCGTTGCTCGCTCGCTCCGCTCGCTCGTAAAGATCTAGCCCAACCTCACAACCGATCGGACACGTTCGCAAATTTGAAATATGTCGCCATCATATGAAATACTCAACTCAATATGGATTGGTTTTAGGTTAGGCTATAGTTTTCGAGCGAGCGCAGCGAGCGAGAGACGCGTAAAGGTGTGTCATAAACCAACGGTTTGGCACATACGGACATTGAAATATTCGCACCAGCCCGAGGAGCCGGAAATCTTTATCCTATTGCTACTGACGAATGGTTACAGTTTACCAATAGTTTCACATAAATAGAACTATTTCCACATAGTACAGTGCAATGTGATGTCCGAAATGGATGACAAAATTAGGTACTAGCACGAAATATATGCAAGGCAATATATGGTATATGTATAGCTTGTAAATTGTGACCGTTGCTCGCTCGCTCCGCTCGCTCGTAAAAATCTAGTCCAACCTCACAACCGATCGGACACGTTCGCAAATTTGAAATATGTCGCCATCATATGAAATACTCAACTCAATATGGATTGGTTTTAGGTTAGGCTATAGTTTTCGAGCGAGCGCAGCGAGCGAGAGACGCGTAAAGGTGTGTCATAAACCAACGGTTTGGCACATACGGACATTGAAATATTCGCACCAGCCCGAGGAGCCGGAAGTCTTTATCCTGTTGTCTACCGACACATGTTTACAGTTTACGAATAGTTTCACATAAATAGTACTATTGCCACATAGTACAGTGCAATGTGATGTCCGAAATGGATGACAAAATTAGGTACTAGCACGAAATATATGCAAGGCAATATATGGTATATGTATAGCTTGGAAATTGTGACCGTTGCTCGCTCGCTCCGCTCGCTCATAAAAATCTAGTCCAACCTCACAACCGATCCGACACGTTCGCAAATTTGAAATATGTCGCCATCATATCGAATAATGAACGCAAGGTGGATTGGTTTTAGGTTAGGCTATAGTTTTCGAGCGAGCGCCGCGAGCGAGAGACGCATAAAGGTGTGTCATAAACCAACGGTTTGGCGCATACGGACATTGAAATATTCGCACCAGCCCGAGGAGCCGGAAGTATTTATCCTATTGCCTACCGACACATGTTTACAGTTTATGAATAGTTTCACAGAAATAGTACTATTTCCACATAGTACAGTGCAATGTGATGTCCGAAATGGATGACAAAATTAGGTACTAGCACGAAATATATGCAAGGCAATATATGGTATATGTATAGCTTGGAAATTGTGAACGTTGCTCGCTCGCTCCGCTCGCTCGTAAAAATCTAGTCCAACCTCACAACCGATCGGACACGTTCGCAAATTTGAAATATGTCGCCATCATATGAAATACTCAACGCAATATGGATTGGTTTTAGGTTAGGCTATAGTTTTCGAGCGAGCGCAGCGAGCGAGAGACGCGTAAAGGTGTGTTATAAACCAACGGTTTGGCACATACGGACATTGAAATATTCGCACCAGCCCGAGGAGCCGGAAGTCTTTATACTATTGCTACTGACGAATGTTTACAGTTTACCAATAGTTTCACATAAATAGTACTATTTCCACATAGTACAGTGCAATGTGATGTCCGAAATGGATGACAAAACTAGGTACTAGCACGAAATATATGCAAGGCAATATATGGTATATGTATAGCTTGGAAATTGTGACCGTTGCTCGCTCGCTCCGCTCGCTCGTAAAAATCTAGTCCAACCTCACAACCGATCCGACACGTTCGCAAATTTGAAATATGTCGCCATCATATCGAATAATGAAGGCAAGGTGGATTGGTTTTAGGTTAGGCTATAGTTTTCGAGCGAGCGCAGCGAGCGCGTGATGCGTAAAGGTGTGTCATAAACCAACGGTTTGGCACATACGGACATTGAAATATTCGCACCAGCCCGATGAGCCGGAAGTATTTATCCTATTGCCTACCGACACATGTTTACAGTTTATGAATAGTTTCACATAAATAGTACTATTTCCACATAGTACAGTGCAATGTGATGTCCGAAATGGCTGACAAAATTAGGTAATAACACGAAATATATGCAAGGCAATATATGGTATTTGTATAGCTTTGATGTTGTGAACGTTGCTCGCACGCTCCGCTCGCTCGTAAAAATCTAGTCCACCCTCACAACCGATCCGACACGTTCGCAAATTTGAAATATGTCGCCATCATATGAAGTACTCAACGCAATATGGATTGGTTTTAGGTTAGGCTATAGTTTTCGAGCGAGCGCAGCGAGCGAGAGACGCGTAAAGGTGTGCCATAAACCAACGGTTTGGCACATGCGGACATTGAAATATTCGCACCAGCCCGAGGAGCCGGAAGTCTTTATCCTATTGCTACTGACGAATGTTTACAGTTTACCAATAGTTTCACATAAATAGTACTATTTCCTCATAGTACAGTACAATGTGATGTCCGAAATGGCTGACAAAATTAGGTAATAACACGAAATATGTGCAAGGCAATATATGGTATTTGTATAGCTTTGATGTTGTGACCGTTGCTCGCTCGCTCCGCTCGCTCGTAAAAATCTAGTCCACCCTCACAACCGATCCGACACGTTCGCAAATTTGAAATATGTCGCCACCATATCGAATAATGAACGGAAGATGGATTGGTTTTAGGTTAGGCTATAGCTTTCGTGCGAGCGTAGCGAGCGAGAGACGCGTAAAGGTGTGTCACAAACCAACGGTTTGGCACATACGGACATTGGAATATTCGCACCAGCCCGAGGAGCCGGAAATCTTTATCCTATTGCTACTGACGAATGTTTACAGTTTACCAATAGTTTCACATAAATAGTACTATTTCCACATAGTACAGTACAATGTGATGTCCAAAATGGCTGACAAAATTAGGTAATAACACGAAATATATGCAAGGCAATATATGGCATTTGTATAGCTTTGATGTTGTGACCGTTGCTCGCTCGCTCCGCTCGCTCGTAAAAATCTAGTCCACCCTCACAACCGATCCGACACGTTCGCAAATTTGAAATATGTCGCCATCATATGAAGTACTCAACGCAATATGGATTGGTTTTAGGTTAGGCTATAGTTTTCGAGCGAGCGCAGCGAGCGAGAGACGCGTAAAGGTGTGCCATAAACCAACGGTTTGGCACATGCGGACATTGAAATATTCGCACCAGCCCGAGGAGCCGGAAGTCTTTATCCTATTGCTACTGACGAATGTTTACAGTTTACCAATAGTTTCACATAAATAGTACTATTTCCACATAGTACAGTACAATGTGATGTCCGAAATGGCTGACAAAATTAGGTAATAACACGAAATATGTGCAAGGCAATATATGGTATTTGTATAGCTTTGATGTTGTGACCGTTGCTCGCTCGCTACGCTCGCTCGTAAAAATCTAGTCCACCCTCACAACCGATCCGACACGTTCGCAAATTTGAAATATGTCGCCACCATATCGAATAATGAACGGAAGATGGATTGGTTTTAGGTTAGGCTATAGCTTTCGTGCGAGCGTAGCGAGCGAGAGACGCGTAAAGGTGTGTCACAAACCAACGGTTTGGCACATACGGACATTGGAATATTCGCACCAGCCCGATGAGCCGGAAGTATTTATCCTATTGCCTACCGACATATGTTTACAGTTTATGAATAGTTTCACATAAATAGTACCATTTCCACATAGTACAGTGCAATGTGATGTCCGAAATGGATGACAAAATTAGGTACTAGCACGAAATATATGCAAGGCAATATATGGTATATGTATAGCTTGGAAATTGTGACCGTTGCTCGCTCGCTCCGCTCGCTCGTAAAGATCTAGCCCAACCTCACAACCGATCGGACACGTTCGCAAATTTGAAATATGTCGCCATCATATGAAATACTCAACTCAATATGGATTGGTTTTAGGTTAGGCTATAGTTTTCGAGCGAGCGCAGCGAGCGAGAGACGCGTAAAGGTGTGTCATAAACCAACGGTTTGGCACATACGGACATTGAAATATTCGCACCAGCCCGAGGAGCCGGAAATCTTTATCCTATTGCTACTGACGAATGGTTACAGTTTACCAATAGTTTCACATAAATAGAACTATTTCCACATAGTACAGTGCAATGTGATGTCCGAAATGGATGACAAAATTAGGTACTAGCACGAAATATATGCAAGGCAATATATGGTATATGTATAGCTTGTAAATTGTGACCGTTGCTCGCTCGCTCCGCTCGCTCGTAAAAATCTAGTCCAACCTCACAACCGATCGGACACGTTCGCAAATTTGAAATATGTCGCCATCATATGAAATACTCAACTCAATATGGATTGGTTTTAGGTTAGGCTATAGTTTTCGAGCGAGCGCAGCGAGCGAGAGACGCGTAAAGGTGTGTCATAACCAACGGTTTGGCACATACGGACATTGAAATATTCGCACCAGCCCGAGGAGCCGGAAGTCTTTATCCTGTTGTCTACCGACACATGTTTACAGTTTACGAATAGTTTCACATAAATAGTACTATTGCCACATAGTACAGTGCAATGTGATGTCCGAAATGGATGACAAAATTAGGTACTAGCACGAAATATATGCAAGGCAATATATGGTATATGTATAGCTTGGAAATTGTGACCGTTGCTCGCTCGCTCCGCTCGCTCATAAAAATCTAGTCCAACCTCACAACCGATCCGACACGTTCGCAAATTTGAAATATGTCGCCATCATATCGAATAATGAACGCAAGGTGGATTGGTTTTAGGTTAGGCTATAGTTTTCGAGCGAGCGCCGCGAGCGAGAGACGCATAAAGGTGTGTCATAAACCAACGGTTTGGCGCATACGGACATTGAAATATTCGCACCAGCCCGAGGAGCCGGAAGTATTTATCCTATTGCCTACCGACACATGTTTACAGTTTATGAATAGTTTCACAGAAATAGTACTATTTCCACATAGTACAGTGCAATGTGATGTCCGAAATGGATGACAAAATTAGGTACTAGCACGAAATATATGCAAGGCAATATATGGTATATGTATAGCTTGGAAATTGTGAACGTTGCTCGCTCGCTCCGCTCGCTCGTAAAAATCTAGTCCAACCTCACAACCGATCGGACACGTTCGCAAATTTGAAATATGTCGCCATCATATGAAATACTCAACGCAATATGGATTGGTTTTAGGTTAGGCTATAGTTTTCGAGCGAGCGCAGCGAGCGAGAGACGCGTAAAGGTGTGTTATAAACCAACGGTTTGGCACATACGGACATTGAAATATTCGCACCAGCCCGAGGAGCCGGAAGTCTTTATACTATTGCTACTGACGAATGTTTACAGTTTACCAATAGTTTCACATAAATAGTACTATTTCCACATAGTACAGTGCAATGTGATGTCCGAAATGGATGACAAAACTAGGTACTAGCACGAAATATATGCAAGGCAATATATGGTATATGTATAGCTTGGAAATTGTGACCGTTGCTCGCTCGCTCCGCTCGCTCGTAAAAATCTAGTCCAACCTCACAACCGATCCGACACGTTCGCAAATTTGAAATATGTCGCCATCATATCGAATAATGAAGGCAAGGTGGATTGGTTTTAGGTTAGGCTATAGTTTTCGAGCGAGCGCAGCGAGCGCGTGATGCGTAAAGGTGTGTCATAAACCAACGGTTTGGCACATACGGACATTGAAATATTCGCACCAGCCCGATGAGCCGGAAGTATTTATCCTATTGCCTACCGACACATGTTTACAGTTTATGAATAGTTTCACATAAATAGTACTATTTCCACATAGTACAGTGCAATGTGATGTCCGAAATGGCTGACAAAATTAGGTAATAACACGAAATATATGCAAGGCAATATATGGTATTTGTATAGCTTTGATGTTGTGAACGTTGCTCGCACGCTCCGCTCGCTCGTAAAAATCTAGTCCACCCTCACAACCGATCCGACACGTTCGCAAATTTGAAATATGTCGCCATCATATGAAGTACTCAACGCAATATGGATTGGTTTTAGGTTAGGCTATAGTTTTCGAGCGAGCGCAGCGAGCGAGAGACGCGTAAAGGTGTGCCATAAACCAACGGTTTGGCACATGCGGACATTGAAATATTCGCACCAGCCCGAGGAGCCGGAAGTCTTTATCCTATTGCTACTGACGAATGTTTACAGTTTACCAATAGTTTCACATAAATAGTACTATTTCCTCATAGTACAGTACAATGTGATGTCCGAAATGGCTGACAAAATTAGGTAATAACACGAAATATGTGCAAGGCAATATATGGTATTTGTATAGCTTTGATGTTGTGACCGTTGCTCGCTCGCTCCGCTCGCTCGTAAAAATCTAGTCCACCCTCACAACCGATCCGACACGTTCGCAAATTTGAAATATGTCGCCACCATATCGAATAATGAACGGAAGATGGATTGGTTTTAGGTTAGGCTATAGCTTTCGTGCGAGCGTAGCGAGCGAGAGACGCGTAAAGGTGTGTCACAAACCAACGGTTTGGCACATACGGACATTGGAATATTCGCACCAGCCCGAGGAGCCGGAAATCTTTATCCTATTGCTACTGACGAATGTTTACAGTTTACCAATAGTTTCACATAAATAGTACTATTTCCACATAGTACAGTACAATGTGATGTCCAAAATGGCTGACAAAATTAGGTAATAACACGAAATATATGCAAGGCAATATATGGCATTTGTATAGCTTTGATGTTGTGACCGTTGCTCGCTCGCTCCGCTCGCTCGTAAAAATCTAGTCCACCCTCACAACCGATCCGACACGTTCGCAAATTTGAAATATGTCGCCATCATATCGAATAATGAACGCAAGGTGGATTGGTTTTAGGTTAGGCTATAGTTTTCGAGCGAGCGCTGCGAGCGAGAGATGCGTAAAGGTGTGTCATAAACCAACGGTTTGGCACATACGGACATTGAAATATTCGCACCAGCCCGAGGAGCCGGAAGTCTTTATCCTGTTGTCTACCGACACATGTTTACAGTTTACGAATAGTTTCACATAAATAGAACTATTTCCACATAGTACAGTGCAATGTGATGTCCGAAATGGATGACAAAATTAGGTACTAGCACGAAATATATGCAAGGCAATATATGGTATATGTATAGCTTGGAAATTGTGACCGTTGCTCGCTCGCTCCGCTCGCTCGTAAAAATCTAGTCCAACCTCACAACCGATCGGACACGTTCGCAAATTTGAAATATGTCGCCATCATATGAAATACTCAACTCAATATGGATTGGTTTTAGGTTAGGCTATAGTTTTCGAGCGAGCGCAGCGAGCGAGAGACGCGTAAAGGTGTGTCATAAACCAACGGTTTGGCACATACGGACATTGAAATATTCGCACCAGCCCGAGGAGCCGGAAGTCTTTATCCTGTTGTCTACCGACACATGTTTACAGTTTACGAATAGTTTCACATAAATAGTACTATTGCCACATAGTACAGTGCAATGTGATGTCCGAAATGGATGACAAAATTAGGTACTAGCACGAAATATATGCAAGGCAATATATGGTATATGTATAGCTTGGAAATTGTGACCGTTGCTCGCTCGCTCCGCTCGCTCATAAAAATCTAGTCCAACCTCACAACCGATCCGACACGTTCGCAAATTTGAAATATGTCGCCATCATATCGAATAATGAACGCAAGGTGGATTGGTTTTAGGTTAGGCTATAGTTTTCGAGCGAGCGCCGCGAGCGAGAGACGCTTAAAGGTGTGTCATAAACCAACGGTTTGGCGCATACGGACATTGAAATATTCGCACCAGCCCGAGGAGCCGGAAGTATTTATCCTATTGCCTACCGACACATGTTTACAGTTTATGAATAGTTTCACAGAAATAGTACTATTTCCACATAGTACAGTGCAATGTGATGTCCGAAATGGATGACAAAATTAGGTACTAGCACGAAATATATGCAAGGCAATATATGGTATATGTATAGCTTGGAAATTGTGAACGTTGCTCGCTCGCTCCGCTCGCTCGTAAAAATCTAGTCCAACCTCACAACCGATCGGACACGTTCGCAAATTTGAAATATGTCGCCATCATATGAAATACTCAACGCAATATGGATTGGTTTTAGGTTAGGCTATAGTTTTCGAGCGAGCGCAGCGAGCGAGAGACGCGTAAAGGTGTGTTATAAACCAACGGTTTGGCCCATACGGACATTGAAATATTCGCACCAGCCCGAGGAGCCGGAAGTCTTTATACTATTGCTACTGACGAATGTTTACAGTTTACCAATAGTTTCACATAAATAGTACTATTTCCACATAGTACAGTACAATGTGATGTCCGAAATGGCTGACAAAATTAGGTAATAACACGAAATATATGCAAGGCAATATATGGTATTTGTATAGCTTTGATGTTGTGACCGTTGCTCGCTCGCTCCGCTCGCTCGTAAAAATCTATTCCACCCTCACAACCGATCCGACACGTTCGCAAATTTGAAATATGTCGCCACCATATCGAATAATGAACGGAAGATGGATTGGTTTTAGGTTAGGCTATAGCTTTCGTGCGAGCGCAGCGAGCGAGAGACGCGTAAAGGTGTGTCACAAACCAACGGTTTGGCACATACGGACATTGAAATATTCGCACCAGCCCGAGGAGCCGGAAGTCTTTATCCTGTTGTCTACCGACACATGTTTACAGTTTACGAATAGTTTCACATAAATAGAACTATTTCCACATAGTACAGTGCAATGTGATGTCCGAAATGGATGACAAAATTAGGTACTAGCACGAAATATATGCAAGGCAATATATGGTATATGTATAGCTTGGAAATTGTGACCGTTGCTCGCTCGCTCCGCTCGCTCGTAAAAATCTAGTCCAACCTCACAACCGATCCGACACGTTCGCAAATTTGAAATATGTTGCCATCATATCGAATAATGAACGCAAGGTGGATTGGTTTTAGGTTAGGCTATAGTTGTCGAGCGAGCGCAGCGAGCGAGAGATGCGTAAAGGTGTGTCATAAACCAACGGTTTGGCACATACGGACATTGAAATATTCGCACCAGCCCGAGGAGCCGGAAATCTTTATCCTATTGCTACTGACGAATGTTTACAGTTTACCAATAGTTTCACATAAATAGTACTATTTCCACATAGTACAGTACAATGTGATGTCCAAAATGGCTGACAAAATTAGGTAATAACACGAAATATATGCAAGGCAATATATGGCATTTGTATAGCTTTGATGTTGTGACCGTTGCTCGCTCGCTCCGCTCGCTCGTAAAAATCTAGTCCACCCTCACAACCGATCCGACACGTTCGCAAATTTGAAATATGTCGCCATCATATCGAATAATGAACGCAAGGTGGATTGGTTTTAGGTTAGGCTATAGTTTTCGAGCGAGCGCTGCGAGCGAGAGATGCGTAAAGGTGTGTCATAAACCAACGGTTTGGCACATACGGACATTGAAATATTCGCACCAGCCCGAGGAGCC
The DNA here is from genome assembly GCF_024516045.1 of Bombus affinis. Taxonomy (NCBI): domain Eukaryota; kingdom Metazoa; phylum Arthropoda; class Insecta; order Hymenoptera; family Apidae; genus Bombus; species Bombus affinis. The sequence continues at coordinate 798,091 of NW_026108826.1, forward strand.
GGAAGTCTTTATCCTGTTGTCTACCGACACATGTTTACAGTTTACGAATAGTTTCACATAAATAGTACTATTTCCACATAGTACAGTGCAATGTGATGTCCGAAATGGATGACAAAATTAGGTACTAGCACGAAATATATGCAAGGCAATATATGGTATATGTATAGCTTGGAAATTGTGACCGTTGCTCGCTCGCTCCGCTCGCTCGTAAAAATCTAGTCCAACCTCACAACCGATCCGACACGTTCGCAAATTTGAAATATGTCGCCATCATATCGAATAATGAAGGCAAGGTGGATTGGTTTTAGGTTAGGCTATAGTTTTCGAGCGAGCGCAGCGAGCGCGTGATGCGTAAAGGTGTGTCATAAACCAACGGTTTGGCACATACGGACATTGAAATATTCGCACCAGCCCGATGAGCCGGAAGTATTTATCCTATTGCCTACCGACACATGTTTACAGTTTATGAATAGTTTCACATAAATAGTACTATTTCCACATAGTACAGTGCAATGTGATGTCCGAAATGGCTGACAAAATTAGGTAATAACACGAAATATATGCAAGGCAATATATGGTATTTGTAAAGCTTTGATGTTGTGACCGTTGCTCGCACGCTCCGCTCGCTCGTAAAAATCTAGTCCACCCTCACAACCGATCCGACACGTTCGCAAATTTGAAATATGTCGCCATCATATGAAGTACTCAACGCAATATGGATTGGTTTTAGGTTAGGCTATAGTTTTCGAGCGAGCGCAGCGAGCGAGAGACGCGTAAAGGTGTGTCATAAACCAACGGTTTGGCACATGCGGACATTGAAATATTCGCACCAGCCCGAGGAGCCGGAAGTCTTTATCCTATTGCTACTGATGAATGTTTACAGTTTACCAATAGTTTCACATAAATAGTACTATTTCCATATAGTACAGTACAATGTGATGTCCGAAATGGCTGACAAAATTAGGTAATAACACGAAATATGTGCAAGGCAATATATGGTATTTGTATAGCTTTGATGTTGTGACCGTTGCTCGCTCGCTCCGCTCGCTCGTAAAAATCTAGTCCACCCTCACAACCGAACCGACACGTTCGCAAATTTGAAATATGTCGCCACCATATCGAATAATGAACGGAAGATGGATTGGTTTTAGGTTAGGCTATAGCTTTCGTGCGAGCGCAGCGAGCGAGAGACGCGTAAAGGTGTGTCACAAACCAACGGTTTGGCACATACGGACATTGGAATATTCGCACCAGCCCGATGAGCCGGAAGTATTTATCCTATTGCCTACCGACACATGTTTACAGTTTATGAATAGTTTCACATAAATAGTACCATTTCCACATAGTACAGTGCAATGTGATGTCCGAAATGGATGACAAAATTAGGTACTAGCACGAAATATATGCAAGGCAATATATGGTATATGTATAGCTTGGAAATTGTGACCGTTGCTCGCTCGCTCCGCTCGCTCGTAAAGATCTAGTCCAACCTCACAACCGATCGGACACGTTCGCAAATTTGAAATATGTCGCCATCATATGAAATACTCAACTCAATATGGATTGGTTTTAGGTTAGGCTATAGTTTTCGAGCGAGCGCAGCGAGCGAGAGACGCGTAAAGGTGTGTCATAAACCAACGGTTTGGCACATACGGACATTGAAATATTCGCACCAGCCCGATGAGCCGGAAGTATTTATCCTATTGCCTACCGACACATGTTTACAGTTTATGAATAGTTTCACATCAATAGCACTATTTCCACATAGTACAGTGCAATGTGATGTCCGAAATGGACGACAAAATTAGGTACTAGCACGAAATATATGCAAGGCAATATATGGTATATGTATAGCTTGGAAATTGTTACCGTTGCTCGCTCGCTCCGCTCGCTCGTAAAAATCTAGTCCAACCTCACAACCGATCGGACACGTTCGCAAATTTGAAATATGTCGCCATCATATGAAGTACTCAACGCAATATGGATTGGTTTTAGGTTAGGCTATAGTTTTCGAGCGAGCGCAGCGAGCGAGAGACGCGTAAAGGTGTGTCATAAACCAACGGTTTGGCACATACGGACATTGAAATATTCGCACCAGCCCGATGAGCCGGAAGTATTTATCCTATTGCCTACCGACACATGTTTACAGTTTATGAATAGTTTCACATCAATAGCACTATTTCCACATAGTACAGTGCAATGTGATGTCCGAAATGGACGACAAAATTAGGTACTAGCACGAAATATATGCAAGGCAATATATGGTATATGTATAGCTTGGAAATTGTGACCGTTGCTCGCTCGCTCCGCTCGCTCGTAAAAATCAAGTCCAACCTCACAACCGATCCGACACGTTCGCAAATTTGAAATATGTCGCCATCATATGAAATACTCAACTCAATATGGATTGGTTTTAGGTTAGGCTATAGTTTTCGAGCGAGCGCAGCGAACGAGAGACGCGTAAAGGTGTGTCACAAACCAACGGTTTGGCACATACGGACATTGAAATATTCGCACCAGCCCGAGGAGCCGGAAGTCTTTATCCTATTGCCTTCTGACAAATGTTTACGGTTTACCAATAGTTTCACATAATTAGTACCGTTTCCTCATAGTACAGTGCAGCGTGATGTCCGAAATGGCTGACAAAATTAGGTACAAGCTCGAAATATATGCAAGACAATATATGGTATATGTATAGCTTGGAAATTGTGACCGTTGCTCGCTCGCTCCGCTCGCTCGTAAAAATCTAGTCCAACCTCACAACCGATCCGACACGTTCGCAAATTTGAAATATGTCGCCATCATATCGAATAATGAACGCAAGATGGATTGGTTTTAGGTTAGGCTATAATATCCTAGCGAGCGCAGCGAGCGAGAGACGCGTAAAGGTGTGTCATAAACCAAAGGTTTGGCACATACGGATATTGAAATATTTGCACCAGCCCGAGGAGCCGGAAGTATTTATCCTATTGCCTACCGACACATGTTTACAGTTTATGAATAGTTTCACATAAATAGTACTATTTCCTCATAGTACAGTGCAATGTGATGTCCGAAATGGCTGACAAAATTAGGTAATAGCACGAAATATATGGAAGGCAATATAAGGTATATGTATAGCTTGGAAATTGTGACCGTTGCTCGCTCGCTCCGCTCGCTCGTAAAAATCTAGTCCAACCTCACAACCGATCCGACACGTTCGCAAATTTGAAATATGTCGCCACCATATCGAATAATGAACGGAAGATGGATTGGTTTTAGGTTAGGCTATAGCTTTCGTGCGAGCGCAGCGAACGAGAGACGCGTAAAGGTGTGTCACAAACCAACGGTTTGGCACATACGGACATTGAAATATTCGCACCAGCCCGAGGAGCCGGAAGTCTTTATCCTATTGCTACTGACGAATGTTTACAGTTTACCAATAGTTTCACATAAATAGTACTATTTCCACATAGTACAGTACAATGTGATGTCCGAAATGGCTGACAATATTAGGTAATAACACGAAATATATGCAAGGCAATATATGGTATATGTATAGCTTGGAAATTATGACCGTTGCTCGCTCGCTCCGCTCGCTCGTAAAAATCTAGTCCAACCTCACAACCGATCCGACACGTTCGCAAATTTGAAATATGTCGCCATCATATCGAATAATGAAACGCAAGGTGGATTGGTTTTAGGTTAGGCTATAGTTTTCGAGCGAGCGCAGCGAGCGAGTGATGCGTAAAGGTGTGTCAGAAACCAACGGTTTGGCACATACGGACATTGAAATATTCGCACCAGCCCGATGAGCCGGAAGTATTTATCCTATTGCTTACCGACACATGTTTACAGTTTATGAATAGTTTCACATAAATAGTACTATTTCCACATAGTACAGTGCAATGTGATATCCAAAATGGATGACAAAAATTAGGTACTAGCACGAAATATATGCAAGGCAATATATGGTATATGTATAGCTTGGAAATTGTGACCGTTGCTCGCTCGCTCCGCTCGCTCGTAAAAATCAAGTCCAACCTCACAACCGATCCGACACGTTCGCAAATTTGAAATATGTCGCCATCATATCGAATAATGAACGCAAGGTGGATTGGTTTTAGGTTAGGCTATAGTTTTCGAGCGAGCGCAGCGAGCGAGAGACGCGTAAAGGTGTGTCATAAACCAACGGTTTGGCACATACGGACATTGAAATATTCGCACCAGCCCGAGGAGCCGGAAGTCTTTATCCTATTGCTACTGACGAATGTTTACAGTTTACCAATAGTTTCACATAAATAGTACTATTTCCACATAGTACAGTACAATGTGATGTCCGAAATGGCTGACAATATTAGGTAATAACACGAATATATGCAAGGCAATATATGGTATTTGTATAGCTTTGATGTTGTGACCGTTGCTCGCACGCTCCGCTCGCTCGTAAAAATCTAGTGCACCCTCACAACCGATCCGACACGTTCGCAAATTTGAAATATGTCGCCACCATATCGAATAATGAACGGAAGATGGATTGGTTTTAGGTTAGGCTATAGCATTCGTGCGAGCGCAGCGAGCGAGAGACGCGTAAAGGTGTGTCACAAACCAACGGTTTGGCACATACGGACATTGAAATATTCGCACCAGCCCGAGGAGCCGGAAGTCTTTATCCTGTTGTCTACCGACACATGTTTACAGTTTACGAATAGTTTCACATAAATAGTACTATTTCCACATAGTACAGTGCAATGTGATGTCCGAAATGGATGACAAAATTAGGTACTAGCACGAAATATATGCAAGGCAATATATGGTATATGTATAGCTTGGAAGTTGTGACCGTTGCTCGCTCGCTCCGCTCGCTCGTAAAAATCAAGTCCAACCTCACAACCGATTCGACACGTTCGCTAATTTAAAATATGTCGCCATCATATCGAATAATGAACGCAAGGTGGATTGGTTTTAGGTTAGGCTATAGTTTTCGAGCGAGCGCAGCGAGCGAGAGATGCGTAAAGGTGTGTCATAAACCAACGGTTTGGCACATACGGACATTGAAAATATTCGCACCAGCCCGATGAGCCGGAAGTATTTATCCTATTGCCTACCGACACATGTTTACAGTTTATGAATAGTTTCACATAAATAGTACTATTTCCACATAGTACAGTGCAATGTGATGTCCGAAATGGATGACAAAATTAGGTAATTGCACGAAATATATGCAAGGCAATATATGGTATATGTATAGCTTGGAAATTGTGACCGTTGCTCGCTCGCTCCGCTCGCTCGTAAAAATCTAGTCCAACCTCACAACCGATCGGACACGTTCGCAAATTTGAAATATGTCGCCATGATATGAAATACTCAACGCAATATGGATTGGTTTTTGGTTAGGCTATAGTTTTCGAGCGAGCGCAGCGAGCGAGAGATGCGTAAAGGTGTGTCTTAAACCAACGGTTTGGCACATACGGACATTGAAATATTCGCACCAGCCCGAGGAGCCGGAAGTCTTTATCCTATTGCCTTCTGACAAATGTTTACGGTTTACCAATAGTTTCACAAAATTAGTACCGTTTCCTCATAGTACAGTGCAATGTGATGTCCGAAATGGCTGACAAAATTAGGTACTAGCACGAAATATATGCAAGGCAATATATGGTATATGTATAGCTTGGAAGTTGTGACCGTTGCTCGCTCGCTCCGCTCGCTCGTAAAAATCTAGTCCAACCTCACAACCGATCCGACATGTTCGCAAATTAGAAATATGTCGCCACCATATCGAATAATGAACGGAAGATGGATTGGTTTTAGGTTAGGCTATAGCTTTCGTGCGTCCGCAGCGAGCGTGATTCGCGTAAAGGTGTGTCACAAACCAACGGTTTGGCACATACGGACATTGAAATATTCGCACCAGCCCGATGAGCCGGAAGTATTTATCCTATTGCGTACCGACACATGTTTACAGTTTATGAATTGTTTCACATAAATAGTACTATTTCCACATAGTACAGTGCAATGTGATGTCCGAAATGGATGACAAAATTAGGTACTAGCACGAAATATATGCAAGGCAATATATGGTATATGTATAGCTTGGAAATTGTGACCGTTGCTCGCTCGCTCCGCTCGCTCGTAAAAATCAAGTCCAACCTCACAACCGATCCGACACGTTCGCAAATTTGAAATATGTCGCCATCATATCGAATAATGAACGCAAGGTGGATTGGTTTTAGGTTAGGCTATAGTTTTCGAGCGAGCGCAGCGAGCGAGAGACGCGTAAAGGTGTGTCATAAACCAACGGTTTGGCACATACGGACATTGAAATATTCGCACCAGCCCGAGGAGCCGGAAGTCTTTATCCTATTGCTACTGACGAATGTTTACAGTTTACCAATAGTTTCACATAAATAGTACTATTTCCACATAGTACAGTACAATGTGATGTCCGAAATGGCTGACAATATTAGGTAATAACACGAAATATATGCAAGGCAATATATGGTATTTGTATAGCTTTGATGTTGTGACCGTTGCTCGCACGCTCCGCTCGCTCGTAAAAATCTAGTCCACCCTCACAACCGATCCGACACGTTCGCAAATTTGAAATATGTCGCCACCATATCGAATAATGCACGGAAGATGGATTGGTTTTAGGTTAGGCTATAGCATTCGTGCGAGCGCAGCGAGCGAGAGACGCGTAAAGGTGTGTCACAAACCAACGGTTTGGCACATACGGACATTGAAATATTCGCACCAGCCCGAGGAGCCGGAAGTCTTTATCCTGTTGTCTACCGACACATGTTTACAGTTTACGAATAGTTTCACATAAATAGTACTATTTCCACATAGTACAGTGCAATGTGATGTCCGAAATGGATGACAAAATTAGGTACTAGCACGAAATATATGCAAGGCAATATATGGTATATGTATAGCTTGGAAGTTGTGACCGTTGCTCGCTCGCTCCGCTCGCTCGTAAAAATCAAGTCCAACCTCACAACCGATTCGACACGTTCGCTAATTTGAAATATGTCGCCATCATATCGAATAATGAACGCAAGGTGGATTGGTTTTAGGTTAGGCTATAGTTTTCGAGCGAGCGCAGCGAGCGAGAGATGCGTAAACGTGTGTCATAAACCAACGGTTTGGCACATACGGACATTGAAATATTCGCACCAGCCCGATGAGCCGGAAGTATTTATCCTATTGCCTACCGACACATGTTTACAGTTTATGAATAGTTTCACATAAATAGTACTATTTCCACATAGTACAGTGCAATGTGATGTCCGAAATGGATGACAAAATTAGGTAATAGCACGAAATATATGCAAGGCAATATATGGTATATGTATAGCTTGGAAATTGTGACCGTTGCTCGCTCGCTCCGCTCGCTCGTAAAAATCTAGTCCAACCTCACAACCGATCGGACACGTTCGCAAATTTGAAATATGTCGCCATCATATGAAATACTCAACGCAATATGGATTGGTTTTTGGTTAGGCTATAGTTTTCGAGCGAGCGCAGCGAGCGAGAGATGCGTAAAGGTGTGTCATAAACCAACGGTTTGGCACATACGGACATTGAAATATTCGCACCAGCCCGAGGAGCCGGAAGTCTTTATCCTATTGCCTTCTGACAAATGTTTACGGTTTACCAATAGTTTCACAAAATTAGTACCGTTTCCTCATAGTACAGTGCAATGTGATGTCCGAAATGGCTGACAAAATTAGGTACTAGCACGAAATATATGCAAGGCAATATATGGTATATGTATAGCTTGGAAGTTGTGACCGTTGCTCGCTCGCTCCGCTCGCTCCTAAAAATCTAGTCCAACCTCACAACCGATCCGACACGTTCGCAAATTTGAAATATGTCGCCATCATATAGAATAATGAACGCAAGGTGGATTGGTTTTAGGTTAGGCTATAGTTTTCGAGCGAGCGCAGCGAGCGAGAGACGCGTAAAGGTGTGTCACAAACCAACGGTTTGGCACATACGGACATTGAAATATTCGCACCAGCCCGATGAACCGGAAGTATTTATCCTATTGCGTACCGACACATGTTTACAGTTTATGAATTGTTTCACATAAATAGTACTATTTCCACATAGTACAGTGCAATGTGATGTCCGAAATGGATGACAAAATTAGGTACTAGCACGAAATATATGCAAGGCAATATATGGTATATGTATAGCTTGGAAATTGTGACCGTTGCTCGCTCGCTCCGCTCGCTCGTAAAAATCAAGTCCAACCTCACAACCGATCCGACACGTTCGCAAATTTGAAATATGTCGCCATCATATCGAATAATGAACGCAAGGTGGATTGGTTTTAGGTTAGGCTATAGTTTTCGTGCGAGCGCAGCGAGCGAGAGACGCGTAAAGGTGTGTCACAAACCAACGGTTTGGCACATACGGACATTGAAATATTCGCACCAGCCCGAGGAGCCGGAAGTCTTTATCCTGTTGTCTACCGACACATGTTTACAGTTTACGAATAGTTTCACATAAATAGTACTATTTCCACATAGTACAGTGCAATGTGATGTCCGAAATGGATGACAAAATTAGGTACTAGCACGAAATATATGCAAGGCAATATATGGTATATGTATAGCTTGGAAGTTGTGACCGTTGCTCGCTCGCTCCGCTCGCTCGTAAAAATCAAGTCCAACCTCACAACCGATTCGACACGTTCGCTAATTTGAAATATGTCGCCATCATATCGAATAATGAACGCAAGGTGGATTGGTTTTATGTTAGGCTATAGTTTTCGAGCGAGCGCAGCGAGCGAGAGATGCGTAAAGGTGTGTCATAAACCAACGGTTTGGCACATACGGACATTGAAATATTCGCACCAGCCCGATGAGCCGGAAGTATTTATCCTATTGCCTACCGACACATGTTTACAGTTTATGAATAGTTTCACATAAATAGTACTATTTCCACATAGTACAGTGCAATGTGATGTCCGAAATGGATGACAAAATTAGGTAATAGCACGAAATATATGCAAGGCAATATATGGTATATGTATAGCTTGGAAATTGTGACCGTTGCTCGCTCGCTGCGCTCGCTCGTAAAAATCTAGTCCAACCTCACAACCGATCGGACACGTTCGCAAATTTGAAATATGTCGCCATCATATGAAATACTCAACGCAATATGGATTGGTTTTTGGTTAGGCTATAGTTTTCGAGCGAGCGCAGCGAGCGAGAGATGCGTAAAGGTGTGTCATAAACCAACGGTTTGGCACATACGGACATTGAAATATTCGCACCAGCCCGAGGAGCCGGAAGTCTTTATCCTATTCCCTTCTGACAAATGTTTACGGTTTACCAATAGTTTCACAAAATTAGTACCGTTTCCTCATAGTACAGTGCAATGTGATGTCCGAAATGGCTGACAAAATTAGGTACTAGCACGAAATATATGCAAGGCAATATATGGTATATGTATAGCTTGGAAGTTGTGACCGTTGCTCGCTCGCTCCGCTCGCTCGTAAAAATCTAGTCCAACCTCACAACCGATCCGACATGTTCGCAAATTAGAAATATGTCGCCACCATATCGAATAATGAACGGAAGATGGATTGGTTTTAGGTTAGGCTATAGCTTTCGTGCGACCGCAGCGAGCGTGATGCGCGTAAAGGTGTGTCACAAACCAACGGTTTGGCAATTCGGACATTGAAATATTCGCACCAGCCCGTGGAGCCGGAAGTCTTTATCCTATTGCCTTCTGACAAATGTTTACGGTTAACCAATAGTTTCACATAATTAGTACCGTTTCCTCATAGTACAGTACAATGTGATGTCCGAAATGGCTGACAAAATTAGGTAATAACACGAAATATATGCAAGGCAATATATGGTATTTGTATAGCTTTGATGTTGTGACCGTTGCTCGCTCGCTCCGCTCGCTCGTAAAAATCTAGTCTACCCTCACAACCGATCCGACACGTTCGCAAATTTGAAATATGTCGCCACCATATCGAATAATGAACGGAAGATGGATTGGTTTTAGGTTAGGCTATAGCTTTCGTGCGAGAGAGAGACGCGTAAAGGTGTGTCACAAACCAACGGTTTGGCACATACGGACATTGAAATGTTCGCACCAGCCCGAGGAGCCGGAAGTCTTTATCCTGTTGTCTACCGACACATGTTTACAGTTTACGAATAGTTTCACATAAATATTACTATTTCCACATAGTACAGTGCAATGTGATGTCCGAAATGGATGACAAAATTAGGTACTAGCACGAAATATATGCAAGGCAATATATGGTATATGTATAGCTTGGAAATTGTGACCGTTGCTCGCTCGCTCCGCTCGCTCATAAAAATCTAGTCCAACCTCACAACCGATCCGACACGTTCGCAAATTTGAAATATGTCGCCATCATATCGAATAATGAACGCTAGGTGGATTGGTTTTAGGTTAGGCTATAGTTTTCGAGCGAGCGCAGCGAGCGAGAGATGCGTAAAGGTGGGTCATAAACCAACGGTTTGGCACATACGGACATTGAAATATTCGCACCAGCCCGATGAGCCGGAAGTATTTATCCTATTGCCTACCGACACATGTTTACTGTTTATGAATAGTTTCACATAAATAGTACTATTTCCACATAGTACAGTGCAATGTGATGTCCGAAATGGATGACAAAATTAGGTACTAGCACGAAATATATGCAAGGCAATATATGGTATATGTATAGCTTGGAAATTGTGACCGTTGCTCGCTCGCTCCGCTCGCTCGTAAAAATCTAGTCCAACCTCACAACCGATCCGACACGTTCGCAAATTTGAAATATGTCGCCATCATATCGAATAATGAACGCAAGGTGGATTGGTTTTAGGTTAGGCTATAGTTTTCGAGCGTGCGCTGCGAGCGAGAGACGCGTAAAGGTGTGTCACAAACCAACGGTTTGGCACATACGGACATTGAAATATTCGCACCAGCCCGAGGAGCCGGAAGTCTTTATCCTGTTGTCTACCGACACATGTTTACAGTTTACGAATAGTTTCACATAAATAGTACTATTTCCACATAGTACAGTGCAATGTGATGTCCGAAATGGCTGACAAAATTAGGTAATAGCACGAAATATATGCAAGGCAATATATGGTATATGTATAGCTTGGAAATTGTGACCGTTGCTCGCTCGCTCCGCTCGCTCGTAAAAATCTAGTCCAACCTCACAACCGATCGGACACGTTCGCAAATTTGAAATATGTCGCCATCATATCGAATAATGAACGCAAGATGGATTGGTTTTAGGTTAGGCTATAGTTTTCGAGCGAGCGCAGCGAGCGAGAGATGCGTAAAGGTGTGTCATAAACCAACGGTTTGGCACATACGGACATTGAAATATTCGCACCAGCCCGAGGAGCCGGAAGTCTTTATCCTATTGCCTTCTGACAAATGTTTACGGTTTACCAATAGTTTCACAAAATTAGTACCGTTTCCTCATAGTACAGTGCAATGTGATGTCCGAAATGGCTGACAAAATTAGGTACTAGCACGAAATATATGCAAGGCGATATATGGTATATGTATAGCTTGGAAGTTGTGACCGTTGCTCGCTCGCTCCGCTCGCTCGTAAAAATCTAGTCCAACCTCACAACCGATCCGACATGTTCGCAAATTAGAAATATGTCGCCACCATATCGAATAATGAACGGAAGATGGATTGGTTTTAGGTTAGGCTATAGCTTTCGTGCGACCGCAGCGAGCGTGATTCGCGTAAAGGTGTGTCACAAACCAACGGTTGGGCACATACGGTCATTGAAATATTCGCACCAGCCCGATGAGCCGGAAGTATTTATCCTATTGCGTACCGACACATGTTTACAGTTTATGAATAGTTTCACATAAATAGTACTATTTCCACATAGTACAGTGCAATGTGATGTCCGAAATGGATGACAAAATTAGGTACTAGCACGAAATATATGCAAGGCAATATATGGTATATGTATAGCTTGGAAATTGTGACCGTTGCTCGCTCGCTCCGCTCGCTCGTAAAAATCAAGTCCAACCTCACAACCGATCCGACACGTTCGCAAATTTGAAATATGTCGCCATCATATCGAATAATGAACGCAAGGTGGATTGGTTTTAGGTTAGGCTATAGTTTTCGAGCGAGCGCAGCGAGCGAGAGACGCGTAAAGGTGTGTCATAAACCAACGGTTTGGCACATACGGACATTGAAATATTCGCACCAGCCCGAGGAGCCGGAAGTCTTTATCCTATTGCTACTGACGAATGTTTACAGTTTACCAATAGTTTCACATAAATAGTACTATTTCCACATAGTACAGTACAATGTGATGTCCGAAATGGCTGACAATATTATGTAATAACACGAAATATATGCAAGGCAATATATGGTATTTGTATAGCTTTGATGTTGTGACCGATGCTCACTCGCTCCGCTCGCTCGTAAAAATCTAGTCCAACCTCACAACCGATCCGACACGTTCGCCAATTTGTAATATGTCGCCATCATATCGAATAATGAACGCAAGGTGGATTGGTTTTAGGTTAGGCTATAGTTTTCGAGCGAGCGCAGCGAGCGAGAGATGCGTACAGGTGTGTCATAAACCAACGGTTTTGCACATACGGACATTGAAATATTCGCACCAGCCCGAGGAGCCGGAAGTCTTTATCCTATTGCCTTCTGACAAATGTTTACGGTTTACCAATAGTTTCACAAAATTAGTACCGTTTCCTCATAGTGCAGTGCAATGTGATGTCCGAAATGGCTGACAAAATTAGGTACTAGCACGAAATATATGCAAGGCAATATATGGTATATGTATAGCTTGGAAGTTGTGACCGTTGCTCGCTCGCTCCGCTCGCTCGTAAAAATCAAGTCCAACCTCACAACCGATCCGACACGTTCGCAAATTTGAAATATGTCGCCATCATATCGAATAATGAACGCAAGGTGGATTGGTTTTAGGTTAGGCTATAGTTTTCGAGCGAGCGCAGCGAGCGAGAGACGCGTAAAGGTGTGTCATAAACCAACGGTTTGGCACATACGGACATTGAAATATTCGCACCAGCCCGAGGAGACGGAAGTCTTTATCCTATTGCTACTGACGAATGTTTACAGTTTACCAATAGTTTCACATAAATAGTACTATTTCCACATAGTACAGTACAATGTGATGTCCGAAATGGCTGACAATATTAGGTAATAACACGAAATATATGCAAGGCAATATATGGTATTTGTATAGCTTTGATGTTGTGACCGTTGCTCGCACGCTCCGCTCGCTCGTAAAAATCTAGTCCACCCTCACAACCGATCCGACACGTTCGCAAATTTGAAATATGTCGCCACCATATCGAATATTGAACGGAAGATGGATTGGTTTTAGGTTAGGCTATAGCATTCGTGCGAGCGCAGCGAGCGAGAGACGCGTAAAGGTGTGTCACAAACCAACGGTTTGGCACATACGGACATTGAAATATTCGCACCAGCCCGAGGAGCCGGAAGTCTTTATCCTGTTGTCTACCGACACATGTTTACAGTTTACGAATAGTTTCACATAAATAGTACTATTTCCACATGGTACAGTGCAATGTGATGTCCGAAATGGCTGACAAAATTAGGTACTAGCACGAAATATATGCAAGGCAATATATGGTATATGTATAGCTTGGAAATTGTTACCGTTGCTCGCTCGCTCCGCTCGCTCGTAAAAATCTAGTCCAACCTCACAACCGATCGGACACGTTCGCAAATTTGAAATATGTCGCCATCATATGAAATACTCAACTCAATATGGATTGGTTTTAGGTTAGGCTATAGTTTTCGAGCGAGCGCAGCGAGCGAGAGACGCGTAAAGGTGTGTCATAAACCAACGGTTTGGCACATACGGACATTGAAATATTCGCACCAGCCCGAGGAGACGGAAGTCTTTATCCTATTGCTACTGACGAATGTTTACAGTTTACCAATAGTTTCACATAAATAGTACTATTTCCACATAGTACAGTACAATGTGATGTCCGAAATGGCTGACAAAATTAGGTAATAACACGAAATATATGCAAGGCAATATATGGTATATGTATAGCTTGGAAATTGTGACCGTTGCTCGCTCGCTCCGCTCGCTCATAAAAATCTAGTCCAACCTCACAACCGATCCGACACATTCGCATATTTGAAATATGTCGCCATCATATCGAATAATGAACGCAAGGTGGATTGGTTTTAGGTTGGGCTATAGTTTTCGAGCGAGCGCAGCGAGCGAGAGATGCGTAAAGGTGTGTCATAAACCAACGGTTTGGCACATACGGACATTGAAATATTCGCACCAGCCCGATGAGCCGGAAGTCTTTATCCTGTTGTCTACCGACACATGTTTACTGTTTACGAATAGTTTCACATAAATAGTACTATTTCCACATAGTACAGTGCAATGTGATGTCCGAAATGGATGACAAAATTAGGTACTAGCACGAAATATATGCAAGGCTATATATGGTATATGTATAGCTTGGAAATTGTGACCGTTGCTCGCTCGCTCCGCACGCTCATAAAAATCTAGTCCACCCTCACAACCGATCCGACACGTTCGCAAATTTGAAATATGTCGCCATCATATCGAATAATGAACGCAAGGTGGATTGGTTTTAGGTTAGGCTATAGTTTTCGAGCGAGCGCTGCGAGCGAGAGACGCGTAAAGGTGTGTCACAAACCAACGGTTTGGCACATACGGACATTGAAATATTCGCACCAGCCCGAGGAGCCGGAAGTCTTTATCCTGTTGTCTACCGACACATGTTTACAGTTTACGAATAGTTTCACATAAATAGTACTATTTCCACATAGTACAGTGCAATGTGATGTCCGAAATGGATGACAAAATTAGGTACTAGCACGAAATATATGCAAGGCAATATATGGTATATGTATAGCTTGGAAGTTGTGACCGTTGCTCGCTCGCTCCGCTCGCTCGTAAAAATCTAGTCCAACCTCACAACCGATCCGACATGTTCGCAAATTAGAAATATGTGGCCACCATATCGAATAATGAACGGAAGATGGATTGGTTTTAGGTTAGGCTATAGCTTTCGTGCGACCGCAGCGAGCGAGATTCGCGTAAAGGTGTGTCGAAAAACCAACGGTTTGGCACATACGGACATTGAAATATTCGCACCAGCCCGAGGAGCCGGAAGTCTTTATCCTATTGCCTTCTGATAAATGTTTACGGTTACCAATAGTTTCACATAATTAGTACCGTTTCCTCATAGTACAGTGCAATGTGATGTCCGAAATGGCTGACAAAATTAGGTACTAGCACGAAATATATGCAAGGCAATATATGGTATATGTATAGCTTGGAAATTGTGACCGATGCTCACTCGCTCCGCTCGCTCGTAAAAATCTAGTCCAACCTCACAACCGATCCGACACGTTCGCCAATTTGTAATATGTCGCCATCATATCGAATAATGAACGCAAGGTGGATTGGTTTTAGGTTAGGCTATAGTTTTCGAGCGAGTGCAGCGAGCGAGAGATGCGTAAAGGTGTGTCATAAACCAACGGTTTGGCACATACGGACATTGAAATATTCGCACCAGCCCGATGAGCCGGAAGTATTTATCCTATTGCCTACCGACACATGTTTACAGTTTACCAATAGTTTCACATAAATAGTACTATTTCCACATAGTACAGTAAAATGTGATGTCCGAAATGGCTGACAAAATTAGGTAATAACACGAAATATATGCAAGGCAATATATGGCATTTGTATAGCTTTGATGTTGTGACCGTTGCTCGCTCGCTCCGCTCGCTCGTAAAAATCTAGTCCACCCTCACAACCGATCCGACACGTTCGCAAATTTGAAATATGTCGCCACCAAATCGAATAATGAACGGAAGATGGATTGGTTTTAGGTTAGGCTATAGCTTTCGTGCGAGCGAGAGACGCGTAAAGGTGTGTCACAAACCAACGGTTTGGCACATACGGACATTGAAATATTCGCACCAGCCCGAGGAGCCGGAAGTCTTTATCCTGTTGTCTACCGACACATGTTTACAGTTTACGAATAGTTTCACATAAATAGTACTATTTCCACATAGTACAGTGCAATGTGATGTCCGAAATGGATGACAAAATTAGGTACTAGCACGAAATATATGCAAGGCTATATATGGTATATGTATAGCTTGGAAATTGTGACCGTTGCTCGCTCGCTCCTCTCGCTCATAAAAATCTAGTCCACCCTCACAACCGATCCGACACGTTCGCAAATTTGAAATATGTCGCCATCATATCGAATAATGAACGCAAGCTGGATTGGTTTTAGGTTAGGCTATAGTTTTCGAGCGAGCGCAGCGAGCGAGAGATGCGTAAAGGTGTGTCATAAACCAACGGTTTGGCACATACGGACATTGAAATATTCGCACCAGCCCGATGAGCCGGAAGTATTTATCCTATTGCCTACCGACACATGTTTACAGTTTATGAATAGTATCACATAAATAGTACTATTTCCACATAGTACAGTGCAATGTGATGTCCGAAATGGATGACAAAATTAGGTACTAGCACGAAATATATGCAAGGCTATATATGGTATATGTATAGCTTGGAAACTGTGACCGTTGCTCGCTCGCTCCGCTCGCTCATAAAAATCTAGTCCACCCTCACAACCGATCCGACACGTTCGCAAATTTGAAATATGTCGCCATCATATCGAATAATGAACGCAAGCTGGATTGGTTTTAGGTTAGGCTATAGTTTTCGAGCGAGCGCAGCGAGCGAGAGATGCGTAAAGGTGTGTCATAAACCAACGGTTTGGCACATACGGACATTGAAATATTCGCACCAGCCCGATGAGCCGGAAGTATTTATCCTATTGCCTACCGACACATGTTTACAGTTTATGAATAGTATCACATAAATAGTACTATTTCCACATAGTACAGTGCAATGTGATGTCCGAAATGGTTGACAAAATTAGGTCCTAGCACGAAGTATATGCAAGGCAATATATGGTATATGTATAGCTTGGAAATTGTGACCGTTGCTCGCTCGCTCCGCTCGCTCGTAAAAATCTAGTCCAACCTCACAACCGATCGGACGCGTTCGCAAATTTGAAATATGTCGCTATCATATGAAATACTCAACTCGATATGGATTGGTTTTAGGTTAGGCTATAGCTTTCGAGCGAGCGCAGCGAGCGAGAGACGCGTAAAGGTGTGTCATAAACCAAACGGTTTGGCACATACGGACATTGAAATATTCGCACCAGCCCGAGGAGCCGGAAATCTTTACCCTATTGCTACTGACGAATGTTTACAGTTTACCAATAGTTTCACATAAATAGTACTATTTCCACATAGTACAGTACAATGTGATGTCCGAAATGGCTGACAAAATTAGGTAATAACACGAAATATATGCAAGGCAATATATGGTATTTGTATAGCTTTGATGTTGTGACCGTTGCTCGCTCGCTCCGCTCGCTCGTAAAAATCTAGTCCACCCTCACAACCGATCCGACACGTTCGCAAATTTGAAATATGTCGCCACCATATCGAATAATGAACGGAAGATGGATTGGTTTTAGGTTAGGCTATAGCTTTCGTGCGAGCGCAGCGAGCGAGAGACGCGTAAAGGGGTGTCACAAACCAACGGTTTGGCACATACGGACATTGAAATATTCGCACCAGCCCGAGGAGCCGGAAGTCTTTATCCTGTTGTCTACCGACACATGTTTACAGTTTACGAATAGTTTCACATAAATAGTACTATTTCCACATAGTACAGAGCAATGTGATATCCGAAATGCATGACAAAATTAGGTACTAGCACGAAATATATGCAAGGCAATATATGGTATATGTATAGCTTGAAAATTGTGACCGTTGCTCGCTCGCTCCGCTCGCTCGTAAAAATCTAGTCCAGCCTCACAACCGATCCGACATGTTCGCAAATTAGAAATATGTCGCCACCATATCGAATAATGAACGGAAGATGGATTGGTTTTAGGTTAGGCTATAGCTTTCGTGCGACCGCAGCGAGCGAGATTCGAGTAAAGGTGTGTCACAAACCAACGGTTTGGCACATACGGACATTGAAATATTCGCACCAGCCCGAGGAGCCGGAAGTCTTTATCCTATTGCCTTCTGACAAATGTTTACGGTTAACCAATAGTTTCACATAATTAGTATCGTTTCCTCATAGTACAGTGCAAATGTGATGTCCGAAATGGCTGACAAAATTAGGTACTAGCAGGAAATATATGCAAGGCAATATATGGTATATGTATAGCTTGGAAATTGTGACCGTTGCTCCCTCGCTCCGCTCGCTCGTAAAAATCTAGTCCAACCTCACAACCGATCGGACACGTTCGCAAATTTGAAATATGTCGCCATCACATGAAATACTGAACGCAATATGGATTGGTTTTAGGTTAGGCTATAGCTTTCGTGCGAGCGCAGCGAGCGAGAGACGCGTAAAGGTGTGTCACAAACCAACGGTTTGGCACATACGGACATTGAAATATTCGCACCAGCCCGAGGAGCCGGAAGTCTTTATCATATTGCCTTCTGACAAATGTTTACGGTTTACCAATAGTTTCACAAAATTAGTACCGTTTCCTCATAGTACAGTGCAATGTGATGTCCGAAATGGCTGACAAAATTAGGTACTAGCACGAAATATATGCAAGGCAATATATGGTATATGTATAGCTTGGAAGTTGTGACCGTTGCTCGCTCGCTCCGCTCGCTCGTAAAAATCTAGTCCAACCTCACAACCGATCCGACATGTTCGCAAATTAGAAATATGTGGCCACCATATCGAATAATGAACGGAAGATGGATTGGTTTTAGGTTAGGCTATAGCTTTCGTGCGACCGCAGCGAGCGAGATTCGCGTAAAGGTGTGTCACAAACCAACGGTTTGGCACATACGGACATTGAAATATTCGCACCAGCCCGAGGAGCCGGAAGTCTTTATCCTATTGCCTTCTGACAAATGTTTACGGTTAACCAATAGTTTCACATAATTAGTACCGTTTCCTCATAGTACAGTGCAATGTGATGTCCGAAATGGCTGACAAATTTAGGTACTAGCACGAAATATATGCAAGGCAATATATGGTATATGTATAGCTTGGAAATTGTGACCGTTGCTCGCTCGCTCCGCTCGCTCGTAAAAATCTAGTCCAACCTCACCACCGATCCGACACGTTCGCAAATTTGAAATATGTCGCCATCATATGAAATACTGAACGCAATATGGATTGGTTTTAGGTTAGGCTATAGCTTTCGTGCGAGCGCAGCGAGCGAGAGACGCGTAAAGGTATGTCACAAACCAACGGTTTGGCACATACGGACATTGAAATATTCGCACCAGCCCGAGGAGCCGGAAGTCTTTATCCTATTGCCTACCGACACATGTTTACAGTTTATGAATAGCTTCACATAATTAGTACTATTTCCACATAGTACAGTGCAATGTGATGTCCGAAATGGCTGACAAAATTAGGTACTAACACGAAATATATGCAAGGCAATATATGGTATATGTATAGCTTGGAAATTGTGACCGATGCTCACTCGCTCCGCTCGCTCGTAAAAATCTAGTCCAACCTCACAACCGATCCGACACGTTCGCCAATTTGTAATATGTCGCCATCATATCGAATAATGAACGCAAGGTGGATTGGTTTTAGGTTAGGCTATAGCTTTCGTGCGAGCGAGAGACGCGTAAAGGTGTGTCACAAACCAACGGTTTGGCACATACGGACATTGAAATATTCGCACCAGCCCGAGGAGCCGGAAGTCCTTTATCCTGTTGTCTACCGACACATGTTTACAGTTTACGAATAGTTTCACATAAATAGTACTATTTCCACATAGTACAGTGCAATGTGATGTCCGAAATGGATGACAAAATTAGGTACTAGCACGAAATATATGCAAGGCTATATATGGTATATGTATAGCTTGGAAATTGTGACCGTTGCTCGCTCGCTCCGCTCGCTCGTAAAAATCTAGTCCAACCTCACAACCGATCCGACACGTTCGCAAATTTGAAACATGTCGCCATCATATGAAATACTGAACGCAATATGGATTGGTTTTAGGTTAGGCTATAGCTTTCGTGCGAGCGCAGCGAGCGAGAGACGCGTAAAGGTGTGTCACAAACCAACGGTTTGGCACATACGGACATTGAAATATTCGCACCAGCCCCGATGAGCCGGAAGTATTTATCCTATTGCTACTGACGAATGTTTACAGTTTACCAATAGTTTCACATAAATAGTACTATTTCCACATAGTACAGTACAATGTGATGTCCGAAATGGCTGACAAAATTAGGTAATAACACGAAATATATGCAAGGCAATATATGGTATTTGTATAGCTTTGATGTTGTGACCGTTGCTCGCTCGCTCCGCTCGCTCGTAAAAAATCTAGTCCACCCTCACAACCGATCCGACACGTTCGCAAATTTGAAATATGTCGCCATCACATGAAATACTGAACGCAATATGGATTGGTTTTATGTTATGCTATAGCTTTCGTGCGTGCGCAGCGAGCGAGAGACGCGTAAAGGTGTGTCACAAACCAACGGTTTGGCACATACGGACATTGAAATATTCGCACCAGCCCGAGGAGCCGGAAGTCTTTATCCTATTGCCTTCTGACAAATGTTTACGGTTTACCAATAGTTTCACAAAATTAGTACCGTTTCCTCATAGTACAGTGCAATGTGATGTCCGAAATGGCTGACAAAATTAGGTACTAGCACGAAATATATGCAAGGCAATATATGGTATATGTATAGCTTGGAAGTTGTGACCGTTGCTCGCTCGCTCCGCTCGCTCGTAAAAATCTAGTCCAACCTCACAACCGATCCGACATGTTCGCAAATTAGAAATATGTCGCCACCATATCGAATAATGAACGGAAGATGGATTGGTTTTAGGTTAGGCTATAGCTTTCGTGCGACCGCAGCGAGCGAGATTCGCGTAAAGGTGTGTCACAAACCAACGGTTTGGCACATACGGACATTGAAATATTCGCACCAGCCCGAGGAGCCGGAAGTCTTTATCCTATTGCCTTCTGACAACTGTTTACGGTTTACCAATAGTTTCACAAAATTAGTACCGTTTCCTCATAGTACAGTGCAATGTGATGTCCGAAATGGCTGACAAAATTAGGTACTAGCACGAAATATATGCAAGGCAATATATGGTATAGGTATAGCTTGGAATTTGTGACCGTTGCTCGCTCGCTCCGCTCGCTCGTAAAAATCTAGTCCACCCTCACAACCGATCCGACACGTTCGCAAATTTGAAATATGTCGCCAGCATATCGAATAATGAACGGAAGATGGATTGGTTTTAGGTTAGGCTGTAGCTTTCGTGCGAGCGCAGCGAGCGAGAGACGCGTAAAGGTGTGTCACAAACCAACGGTTTGGCACATACGGACATTGAAATATTCGCACCAGCCCGAGGAGCCGGAAGTCTTTATCCTATTGCCTACCGACACATGTTTACAGTTTATGAGTAGCTTCACATAATTAGTACTATTTCCACATAGTACAGTGCAATGTGATGTCCGAAATGGCTGACAAAATTAGGTACTAGCACGAAATATATGCAAGGCAATATATGGTATATGTATAGCTTGGAAATTGTGACCGTTGCTCACTCGCTCCGCTCGCTCGTAAAAATCTAGTCCAACCTCACAACCGATCCGACACGTTCGCAAATTTGAAATATGTCGCCACCATATCGAATAATGAACGGAAGATGGATTGGTTTTAGGTTAGGCTACAGCTTTCGTGCGAGCGCAGCGAGCGAGAGACGCGTAAAGGTGTGTCACAAACCAACGGTTTGGCACATACGGACATTGAAATATTCGCACCAGCCCGAGGTGCCGGAAGTATTTATCCTGTTGCCTACCGACACATGTTTACAGTTTATGAATAGTTTCACATAAATAGTACTATTTCCACATAGTACAGTGCAATGTGATGTCCGAAATGGCTGAAAAAGTTAGGTACTAGCACGAAATATATGCAAGGCAATATATGGTATATGTATAGCTTGGAAATTGTGACCGTTGCTCGCTCGCTCCGCTCGCTCGTAAAAATCTAGTCCAACCTCACAACCGATCGGACAAGTTCGCAAATTTGAAATATGTCGCCATCATATGAAATACTGAACGCAATATGGATTGGTTTTAGGTTAGGCTATAGCTTTCGTGCGAGCGCAGCGAGCGAGAGACGCGTAAAGGTGTGTCACAAACCAACGGTTTGGCACATACGGACATTGAAATATTCGCACCAGCCCGAGGAGCCGGAAGTATTTATCCTGTTGCCTACCGACACATGTTTACAGTTTATGAATAGTTTCACATAAATAGTACGATTTCCACATAGTACAGTGCAATGTGATGTCCGAAATGGCTGACAAAGTTAGGTACTAGCACGAAATATATGCAAGGCAATATATGGTATATGTATAGCTTGGAAATTGTGGCGGTTGCTCGCTCGCTCCGCTCGCTCGTAAAAATCTAGCCCAACCTCACAACCGATCCGACACGTTCGCAAATTTGAAATATGTCGCCATCATATCGAATAATGAACGCAAGATGGATTAGTTTTAGGTTAGGCTATAGTTTTCGAGCGAGCGCAGCGAGCGAGAGACGCGTAAAGGTGTGTTATAAACCAACGGTTTGGCACATACCGACATTGAAATATTCGCACCAGCCCGATGAGCCGGAAGTATTTATCCTATTGCCTACCGACACATGTTTACAGTTTATGAATAGTTTCACATAAATAGTACCATTTTCACATAGTACAGTGCAATGTGATGTCCGAAATGGATGACAAAATTAGGTACTAGCACGAAATATATGCAAGGCAATATATGGTATATGTATAGCTTGGAAATTGTGACCGTTGCTCGCTCGCTCCGCTCGCTCGTAAAAATCTAGTCCAACCTCACAACCGATCGGACAAGTTCGCAAATTTGAAATATGTCGCCATCATATGAAATACTGAACGCAATATGGATTGGTTTTAGGTTAGGCTATAGCTTTCGTGCGAGCGCAGCGAGCGAGAGACGCGTAAAGGTGTGTCACAAACCAACGGTTTGGCACATACGGACATTGAAATATTCGCACCAGCCCGAGGAGCCGGAAGTATTTATCCTGTTGCCTACCGACACATGTTTACAGTTTATGAATAGCTTCACATAAATAATACTATTTCCACATAGTACAGTGCAATGTGATGTCCGAAATGGCTGACAAAGTTAGGTACTAGCACGAAATATATGCAAGGCAATATATGGTATATGTATAGCTTGGAAATTGTGACCGTTGCTCGCTCGCTCCGCTCGCTCGTAAAAATCTAGTCCAACCTCACAACCGATCGGACACGTTCGCAAATTTCAAATATGTCGCCAGCATATCGAATAATGAACGGAAGATGGATTGGTTTTAGGTTAGGCTATAGCTTTCGTGCGAGCGCAGCGAGCGAGAGACGCGTAAAGGTGTGTCATAAACGAACGGTTTGGCACATACGGACATTGAAATATTCGCACCAGCCCGAGTAGCCGGAAGTATTTATCCTTTTGCCTACCGACACATGTTTACAGTTTCTGAATAGCTTCACATAAATAGTACTATTTCCACATAGTGCAGTGCAATGTGATGTCCGAAATGGATGACAAAATTAGGTACTAGCACGAAATATATGCAAGGCAATATATGGTATATGTATAGCTTGGAAATTGTGACCGTTGCTCGCTCGCTCCGCTCGCTCGTAAAAATCTAGTCCAACCTCACAACCCATCCGACACGTTCGGAAATTTGAAATATGTCGCCACCATATCGAATAATGAACGGAAGATGGATTGGTTTTAGGTTAGGCTATAGCTTTCGTGCGAGCGCAGCGAGCGAGAGACGCGTAAAGGTGTGTCACAAACCAACGGTTTGGCACATACGGACATTGAAATATTCGCACCAGCCCGAGGAGCCGGAAGTCTTTATCCTATTGCCTTCTGACAACTGTTTACGGTTTACCAATAGTTTCACAAAATTAGTACCGTTTCCTCATAGTACAGTGCAATGTGATGTCCGAAATGGCTGACAAAATTAGGTACTAGCACGAAATATATGCAAGGCAATATATGGTATATGTATAGCTTGGAATTTGTGACCGTTGCTCGCTCGCTCCGCTCGCTCGTAAAAATCTAGTCCACCCTCACAACCGATCCGACACGTTCGCAAATTTGAAATATGTCGCCAGCATATCGAATAATGAACGGAAGATGGATTGGTTTTAGGTTAGGCTATAGCTTTCGTGCGTACGCAGCGAGCGAGTGACGCGTAAAGGTGTGTCACAAACCAACGGTTTGGCACATACGGACATTGAAATATTCGCACCAGCCCGAGGAGCCGGAAGTCTTTATCCTATTGCCTACCGACACGTGTTTACAGTTTATGAGTAGCTTCACATAATTAGTACTATTTCCACATAGTACAGTGCAATGTGATGTCCGAAATGGCTGACAAAATTAGGTACTAGCACGAAATATATGCAAGGCAATATATGGTATATGTATAGCTTGGAAATTGTGACCGTTGCTCGCTCGCTCCGCTCGCTCGTAAAAATCTAGTCCAACCTCACAACCGATCGGACACGTTCGCAAATTTCAAATATGTCGCCAGCATATCGAATAATGAACGGAAGATGGATTGGTTTTAGGTTAGGCTATAGCTTTCGTGCGTACGCAGCGAGCGAGTGACGCGTAAAGGTGTGTCACAAACCAACGGTTTGGCACATACGGACATTGAAATATTCGCACCAGCCCGAGGAGCCGAAAGTCATTATCCTATTGCCTTCTGACAAATGCTTACGGTTTACCAACAGTTTCACATAATTAGTACCTTTTCCACATAGTACAGTGCAATGTGATGTCCGAAATGGATGACAAAATTAGGTACTAGCACGAAATATATGCAAGGCAATGTATGGTATATGTATAGCTTGGAAATTGTGACCGTTGCTCGCTCGCTCCGCTCGCTCGTAAAAATCTAGTCCAACCTCACAACCGATCCGACACGTTCGCAAATTTGAAATATGTCGCCATCATATTGAATAATGAACGCAAGGTGGATTGGTTTTAGGTTAGGCTATAGTTTTCGAGCGAGCGCAGCGAGCGAGTGATGCGTAAAGGTGTGTCACAAACCAACGGTTTGGCACATACGGACATTGAAATATTCGCACCAGCCCGAGGAGCCGGAAGTCTTTATCCTATTGCCTTCTGACAACTGTTTACGGTTTACCAATAGTTTCACAAAATTAGTACCGTTTCCTCATAGTACAGTGCAATGTGATGTCCGAAATGGCTGATAAAATTAGGTACTAGCACGAAATATATGCAAGGCAATATATGGTATATGTATAGCTTGGAATTTGTGACCGTTGCTCGCTCGCTCCGCTCGCTCGTAAAAATCTAGTCCACCCTCACAACCGATCCGACACGTTCGCAAATTTGAAATATGTCGCCAGCATATCGAATAATGAACGGAAGATGGATTGGTTTTAGGTTAGGCTATAGCTTTCGTGCGAGCGCAGCGAGCGGGAGACGTGTAAAGGTGTGTCACAAACCAACGGTTTGGCACATACGGACATTGAAATATTCGCACCAGCCCGAGGAGCCGGAAGTCTTTATCCTATTGCCTACCGACACATGTTTACAGTTTATGAGTAGCTTCACATAATTAGTACTATTTCCACATAGTACAGTGCAATGTGATGTCCGAAATGGCTGACAAAATTAGGTACTAGCACGAAATATATGCAAGGCAATATATGGTATATGTATAGCTTGGAAATTGTGACCGTTGCTCACTCGCTCCGCTCGCTCGTAAAAATCTAGTCCAACCTCACAACCTATCCGACACGTTCGCAAATTTGAAATATGTCGCCACCATATCGAATGATGAACGGAAGATGGATTGGTTTTAGGTTAGGCTATAGCTTTCGTGCGTACGCAGCGAGCGAGTGACGCGTAATGGTGTGTCACAAACCAACGGTTTGGCACATACGGACATTGAAATATTCGCACCAGCCCGAGGAGCCGAAAGTCATTATCCTATTGCCTTCTGACAAATGCTTACGGTTTACCAACAGTTTCACATAATTAGTACCTTTTCCACATAGTACAGTGCAATGTGATGTCCGAAATGGATGACAAAATTAGGTACTAGCACGAAATATATGCAAGGCAATGTATGGTATATGTATAGCTTGGAAATTGTGACCGTTGCTCGCTCGCTCCGCTCGCTCGTAAAAATCTAGTCCAACCTCACAACCGATCCGACACGTTCGCAAATTTGAAATATGTCGCCATCATATTGAATAATGAACGCAAGGTGGATTGGTTTTAGGTTAGGCTATAGTTTTCGAGCGAGCGCAGCGAGCGAGTGATGCGTAAAGGTGTGTCACAAACCAACGGTTTGGCACATACGGACATTGAAATATTCGCACCAGCCCGAGGAGCCGGAAGTCTTTATCCTATTGCCTTCTGACAACTGTTTACGGTTTACCAATAGTTTCACAAAATTAGTACCGTTTCCTCATAGTACAGTGCAATGTGATGTCCGAAATGGCTGATAAAATTAGGTACTAGCACGAAATATATGCAAGGCAATATATGGTATATGTATAGCTTGGAATTTGTGACCGTTGCTCGCTCGCTCCGCTCGCTCGTAAAAATCTAGTCCACCCTCACAACCGATCCGACACGTTCGCAAATTTGAAATATGTCGCCAGCATATCGAATAATGAACGGAAGATGGATTGGTTTTAGGTTAGGCTATAGCTTTCGTGCGTACGCAGCGAGCGAGTGACGCGTGAAGGTGTGTCACAAACCAACGGTTTGGCACATACGGACATTGAAATATTCGCACCAGCCCGAGGAGCCGGAAGTCTTTATCCTATTGCCTACCGACACATGTTTACAGTTTATGAGTAGCTTCACATAATTAGTACTATTTCCACATAGTACAGTGCAATGTGATGTCCGAAATGGCTGACAAAATTAGGTACTAGCACGAAATATATGCAAGGCAATATATGGTATATGTATAGCTTGGAAATTGTGACCGTTGCTCGCTCGCTCCGCTCGCTCGTAAAAATCTAGTCCAACCTCACAACCGATCGGACACGTTCACAAATTTCAAATATGTCGCCAGCATATCGAATAATGAACGGAAGATGGATTGGTTTTAGGTTAGGCTATAGTTTTCGAGCGAGCGTAGCGAGCGAGAGACGCGTAAAGGTGTGTCACAAACCAACGGTTTGGCACATACGGACATTGAAATATTCGCACCAGCCCGAGGAGCCGGAAGTCTTTATCCTATTGCCTTCTGACAACTGTTTACGGTTTACCAATAGTTTCACAAAATTAGTACCGTTTCCTCATAGTACAGTGCAATGTGATGTCCGAAATGGCTGACAAAATTAGGTACTAGCACGAAATATATGCAAGGCAATATATGGTATATGTATAGCTTGGAATTTGTGACCGTTGCTCGCTCGCTCCGCTCGCTCGTAAAAATCTAGTCCACCCTCACAACCGATCCGACACGTTCGCAAATTTGAAATATGTCGCCAGCATATCGAATAATGAACGGAAGATGGATTGGTTTTAGGTTAGGCTATAGCTTTCGTGCGTACGCAGCGAGCGAGTGACGCGCAAAGGTGTGTCACAAACCAACGGTTTGGCACATACGGACATTGAAATATTCGCACCAGCCCGAGGAGCCGAAAGTCATTATCCTATTGCCTTCTGACAAATGCTTACGGTTTACCAACAGTTTCACATAATTAGTACCTTTTCCACATAGTACAGTGCAATGTGATGTCCGAAATGGATGACAAAATTAGGTACTAACACGAAATATATGCAAGGCAATGTATGGTATATGTATAGCTTGGAAATTGTGACCGTTGCTCGCTCGCTCCGCTCGCTCGTAAAAATCTAGTCCACCCTCACAACCGATCCGACACGTTCGCAAATTTGAAATATGTCGCCAGCATATCGAATAATGAACGCAAGATGGATTGGTTTTAGGTTAGGCTATAGTTTTCGAGCGAGAGCCGCGAGCGAGAAACGCGTAAAGGTGTGTCACAAAGCAACGGTTTGGCACATACGGACATTGAAATATTCGCACCAGCCCGAGGAGCCGGAAGTCTTTATCCTATTGCCTACCGACACATGTTTACAGTTTATGAGTAGCTTCACATAATTAGTACTATTTCCACATAGTACAGTGCAATGTGATGTCCGAAATGGCTGACAAAATTAGGTACTAGCACGAAATATATGCAAGGCAATATATGGTATATGTATAGCTTGGAAATTGTGACCGTTGCTCACTCGCTCCGCTCGCTCGTAAAAATCTAGTCCAACCTCACAACCTATCCGACACGTTCGCAAATTTGAAATATGTCGCCACCATATCGAATGATGAACGGAAGATGGATTGGTTTTAGGTTAGGCTATAGCTTTCGTGCGAGCGCAGCGAGCGAGAGACGCGTAAAGGTGTGTCACAAACCAACGGTTTGGCACATACGGACATTGAAATATTCGCACCAGCCCGAGGAGCCGGAAGTCTTTATCCTATTGCCTTCTGACAAATGTTTACGGTTTACCAATAGTTTCACAAAATTAGTACCGTTTCCTCATAGTACAGTGCAATGTGATGTCCGAAATGGCTGACAAAATTAGGTACTAGCACGAAATATATGCAAGGCAATATATGGTATATGTATAGCTTGGAATTTGTGACCGTTGCTCGCTCGCTCCGCTCGCTCCTAAAAATCTAGTCCAACCTCACAACCGAACGGACACGTTCGCAAATTTGAAATATGTCGCCATCATATGAAATACTCAACGCAATATGGATTGGTTTTAGGTTAGGCTATAGCTTTCAGGCGAGCGCAGCGAGCGAGTGACGCGTAAAGGTGTGGCACAAACCAACGGTTTGGCACATACGGACATTGAAATATTCGCACCAGCCCGAGGAGCCGGATGTCTTTATCCTATTGCCTACCGACACATGTTTACAGTTTATGAGTAGCTTCACAAAATTAGTACCGTTTCCTCATAGTACAGTGCAATGTGATGTCCGAAATGGCTGACAAAATTAGGTACTAGCACGAAATATATGCAAGGCAATATATGGTATATGTATAGCTAGGAATTTGTGACGGTTGCTCGCTCGCTCCGCTCGCTCGTAAAAATCTAGCCCAACCTCACAACCGATCCGACACGTTCGCAAATTTGAATTATGTCGCCATCATATCGAATAATGAACGCAAGATGGATTGGTTTTAGGTTAGTCTATAGCTTTCGTGCGAGCGCAGCGAGCGAGAGACTCGTAAAGGTGTGTCACAAACCAACGGTTTGGCACATACGGACATTGAAATATTCGCACCAGCCCGAGGAGCCGGAAGTCTTTATCCTATTGCCTACCGACACATGTTTACAGTTTATGAATAGCTTCACATAATTAGTACTATTTCCACATAGTACAGTTCAATGTGATGTCCGAAATGGCTGACAAAATTAGGTACTAGCACGAAATATATGCAAGGCAATATATGGTATATGTATAGCTTGGAAATTGTGACCGTTGCTCGCTCGCTCCGCTCGCGCGTAAAAATCTAGTCCAACCTCACAACCGATCGGACACGTTCGCAAATTTGAAATATGTCGCCATCATATGAAATACTCAACGCAATATGGATTGGTTTTAGGTTAGGCTATAGTTTTCGAGCGAGCGCAACGAGCGAGAGACGCGTAAAGGTGTGTCATAAACCAACGGTTTGGCACATACGGACATTGAAATATTCGCACCAGCCCGAGGAGCCGGAAGTCTTTATCCTATTGCCTACCGACACATGTTTACAGTTTATGAATAGCTTCACATAATTAGTACTATTTCCACATAGTACAGTGCAATGTGATGTCCGAAATGGCTGACAAAATTAGGTACTAGCACGAAATATATGCAAGGCAATATATGGTATATGTATAGCTAGGAATTTGTGACGGTTGCTCGCTCGCTCCGCTCGCTCGTAAAAATCTAGTCCAACATCACAACCGATCCGACACGTTCGGAAATTTGAAATATGTCGCCACCATATCGAATAATGAACGGAAGATGGATTGGTTTTAGGTTAGGCTATAGCTTTCGTGCGAGCGCAGCGAGCGAGAGACGCGTAAAGGTGTGTCACAAACCAACGGTTTGGCACATACGGACATTGAAATATTCACACCAGCCCGAGGAGCCGGAAGTCTTTATCCTATTGCCTTCTGACAACTGTTTACGGTTTACCAATGGTTTCACAAAATTAGTACCGTTTCCTCATAGTACAGTGCAATGTGATGTCCGAAATGGCTGACAAAATTAGGTACTAGCACGAAATATATGCAAGGCAATATATGGTATATGTATAGCTTGGAATTTGTGACCGTTGCTCGCTCGCTCCGCTCGCTCGTAAAAATCTAGTCCACCCTCACAACCGATCCGACACGTTCGCAAATTTGAAATATGTCACCAGCATATCGAATAATGAACGGAAGATGGATTGGCTTTAGGTTATTCTATAGCTTTCGTGCGAGCGCAGCGAGCGAGAGACGCGTAAAGGTGTGTCACAAACCAACGGTTTGGCACATACGGACATTGAAATATTCGCACCAGCCCGAGGAGCCGGAAGTCTTTATCCTATTGCCTACCGACACATGTTTACAGTTTATGAGTAGCTTCACAAAATTAGTACCGTTTCCTCATAGTACAGTGCAATGTGATGTCCGAAATGGCTGACAAAATTAGGTACTAGCACGAAATATATGCAAGGCAATATATGGTATATGTATAGCTTGGAAATTGTGACGGTTGCTCGCTCGCTCCGCTCGCTCGTAAAAATCTAGCCCAACCTCACAACCGATCCGACACGATCGCAAATTTGAAATATGTCGCCATCACATCGAATAATGAACGCAAGATGGATTAGTTTTAGGTTAGGCTATAGTTTTCGAGCGAGCGCAGCGAGCGAGAGACGCGTAAATTTGTGTTATAAACCAACGGTTTGGCACATACCGACATTGAAATATTCGCACCAGCCCGATGAGCCGGAAGTATTTATCCTATTGCCTACCGACACATGTTTACAGTAAATGAATAGTTTCACATAAATAGTACCATTTCCACATAGTACAGTGCAATGTGATGTCCGAAATGGATGACAAAATTAGGTACTAGCACGAAATATATGCAAGGCAATATATGGTATATGTATAGCTTGGAAATTGTGACCGTTGCTTGCTCGCTCCGCTCGCTCGTAAAAATTTGGTCCAACCTCACAACCGATCGGACAAGTTCGCAAATTTGAAATATGTCGCCATCATATGAAATACTGAACGCAATATGGATTGGTTTTAGGTTAGGCTATAGCTTTCGTGCGAGCGCAGCGAGCGAGAGACGCGTAAAGGTGTGTTACAAACCAACGGTTTGGCACATACGGACATTGAAATATTCGCACCAGCCCGAGGAGCCGGAAGTATTTATCCTGTTGCCTACCGACACATGTTTACAGTTTATGAATAGTTTCACATAAATAGTACTATTTCCACATAGTACAGTGCAATGTGATGTCCGAAATGGCTGACAAAGTTAGGTACTAGCACGAAGTATATGCAAGGCAATATATGGTATATGTATAGCTTGGAAATTGTGACCGTTGCTCGCTCGCTCCGCTCGCTCGTAAAAATCTAGTCCAACCTCACAACCGATCGGACACGTTCGCAAATTTGAAATATGTCGCCATCATATGAAATACTCAACGCAATATGGATTGGTTTTAGGTTAGGCTATAGTTTTCGAGCGAGCGCAGCGAGCGAGAGACGCGTAAAGGTGTGTCATAAACCAACGGTTTGGCACATACGGACATTGAAATATTCGCACCAGCCCGAGGAGCCGGAAGTCTTTATCCTATTGCCTACCGACACATGTTTACAGTTTATGAATAGCTTCACATAATTAGTACTATTTCCACATAGTACAGTGCAATGTGATGTCCGAAATGGCTGACAAAATTAGGTACTAGCACGAAATATATGCAAGGCAATATATGGTATATGTATAGCTTGGAAATTGTGACCGTTGCTCACTCGCTCCGCTCGTTCGTAAAAATCTAGTCCAACCTCAAAACCGATCCGACACGTTCGCAAATTTGTAATATGTCGCCATCATATCGAATAATGAACGCAAGGTGGATTGGTTTTAGGTTAGGCTATAGTTTTCGAGCGAGCGCAGCGAGCGAGAGATGCGTAAAGGTGTGTCATAAACCAACGGTTTGGCACATACGGACATTGAAATATTCGCACCAGCCCGAGGAGCCGGAAGTCTTTATCCTATTGCCTTCTGACAAATGTTTACGGTTTACCAACAGTTTCACATAATTAGTACGTTTCCACATAGTACAGTGCAATGTGATGTCCGAAATGGATGACAAAATTAGGTACTAGCACGAAATATATGCAAGGCAATATATGGTATATGTATAGCTTGGAAATTGTGACCGTTGCTCGCTCGCTCCGCTCGCTCGTAAAAATCTAGTCCAACCTCACAACCGATCCGACACGTTCGCAAATTTGAAATATGTCGCCATCATATGAAATACTCAACGCAATATGGATTGGTTTTAGGTTAGGCTATAGTTTTCGAGCGAGCGCAACGAGCGAGAGACGCGTAAAGGTGTGTCATAAACCAACGGTTTGGCACATACGGACATTGAAATATTCGCACCAGCCCGAGGAGCCGGAAGTCTTTATCCTATTGCTACTGACGAATGTTTACAGTTTACCAATAGTTTCACATAAATAGTACTATTTCCACATAGTACAGTGCAATGTGATGTCCGAAATGGCTGACAAAGTTAGGTACTAGCACGAAATATATGCAAGGCAATATATGGTATATGTATAGCTTGGAAATTGTGACCGTTGCTCGCTTGCTTCGCTCGCTCGTAAAAATCTAGTCCAACCTCACAACCGATCCGACACGTTCGGAAATTTGAAATATGTCGCCACCATATCGAATAATGAACGGAAGATGGATTGGTTTTAGGTTAGGCTATAGCTTTCGTGCGAGCGCAGCGAGCGAGAGACGCGTAAATTTGTGTCATAAACCAACGGTTTGGCACATACGGACATTGAAATATTCGCACCAGCCCGAGGAGCCGGAAGTCTTTATCCTATTGCCTTCTGACAACTGTTTACGGTTTACCAATAGTTTCACAAAATTAGTACCGTTTCCTCATAGTACAGTGCAATGTGATGTCCGAAATGGCTGACAAAATTAGGTACTAGCACGAAATATATGCAAGGCAATATATGGTATATGTATAGCTTGGAGTTTGTGACGGTTGCTCGCTCGCTCCGCTCGCTCGTAAAAATCTAGTCCACCCTCACAACCGATCCGACACGTTCGCAAATTTGAAATATGTCGCCAGCATATCGAATAATGAACGGAAGATGGATTGGTTTTAGGTTAGGCTATAGCTTTCGTGCGAGCGCAGCGAGCGAGTGACGCGTAAAGGTGTGTCACAAACCAACGGTTTGGCACATACGGACATTGAAATATTCGAAACCAGCCCGAGGAGCCGAAAGTCATTATCCTATTGCCTTCTGACAAATGTTTACGGTTTACCAACAGTTTCACATAATTAGTACGTTTCCACATAGTACAGTGCAATGTGATGTCCGAAATGGATGACAAAATTAGGTACTAGCACGAAATATATGCAAGGCAATATATGGTATATGTATAGCTTGGAAATTGTGACCGTTGCTCGCTCGCTCCGCTCGCTCGTAAAAATCTAGTCCAACCTCACAACCGATCCGACACGTTCGCAAATTTGA
This sequence comes from Bombus affinis, assembly GCF_024516045.1. Lineage (NCBI taxonomy): Eukaryota > Metazoa > Arthropoda > Insecta > Hymenoptera > Apidae > Bombus > Bombus affinis. The sequence goes on from NW_026108826.1 coordinate 832,077, forward strand.
AATATGTCGCCATCATATGAAATACTCAACGCAATATGGATTGGTTTTAGGTTAGGCTATAGTTTTCGAGCGAGCGCAACGAGCGAGAGACGCGTAAAGGTGTGTCATAAACCAACGGTTTGGCACATACGGACATTGAAATATTCGCACCAGCCCGAGGAGCCGGAAGTCTTTATCCTATTGCTACTGACGAATGTTTACAGTTTACCAATAGTTTCACATAAATAGTACTATTTCCACATAGTACAGTACAATGTGATGTCCGAAATGGCTGGCAAAGTTAGGTACTAGCACGAAATATATGCAAGGCAATATATGGTATATGTATAGCTTGGAAATTGTGACCGTTGCTCGCTCGCTCCGCTCGCTCGTAAAAATCTAGTCCAACCTCACAACCGATCCGACACGTTCGCAAATTTGAAATATGTCGCCATCATATGAAATACTGAACGCAATATGGATTGGTTTTAGGTTAGGCTATAGCTTTCGTGCGAGCGCAGCGAGCGAGAGACGCGTAAAGGTGTGTCACAAACCAACGGTTTGGCACATACGGACATTGAAATATTCGCACCAGCCCGAGGAGCCGGAAGTATTTATCCTGTTGCCTACCGACACATGTTTACAGTTTATGAATAGTTTCACATAAATAGTACTATTTCCACATAGTACAGTGCAATGTGATGTCCGAAATGGCTGACAAAGTTAGGTACTAGCACGAAATATATGCAAGGCAATATATGGTATATGTATAGCTTGGAAATTGTGACCGTTGCTCGCTCGCTTCGCTCGCTCGTAAAAATCTAGTCCAACCTCACAACCGATCCGACACGTTCGGAAATTTGAAATATGTCGCCACCATATCGAATAATGAACGGAAGATGGATTGGTTTTAGGTTAGGCTATAGCTTTCGTGCGAGCGCAGCGAGCGAGAGACGCGTAAATTTGTGTTATAAACCAACGGTTTGGCACATACCGACATTGAAATATTCGCACCAGCCCGATGAGCCGGAAGTATTTATCCTATTGCCTACCGACACATGTTTACAGTAAATGAATAGTTTCACATAAATAATACCATTTCCACATAGTACAGTGCAATGTGATGTCCGAAATGGATGACAAAATTAGGTACTAGCACGAAATATATGCAAGGCAATATATGGTATATGTATAGCTTGGAAATTGTGACCGTTGCTCGCTCGCTCCGCTCGCTCGTAAAAATTTGGTCCAACCTCACAACCGATCGGACAAGTTCGCAAATTTGAAATATGTCGCCATCATATGAAATACTGAACGCAATATGGATTGGTTTTAGGTTAGGCTATAGCTTTCGTGCGAGCGCCCGCGAGCGAGAGACGCGTAAAGGTGTGTTACAAACCAACGGTTTGGCACATACGGACATTGAAATATTCGCACCAGCCCGAGGAGCCGGAAGTATTTATCCTGTTGCCTACCGACACATGTTTACAGTTTATGAATAGTTTCACATAAATAGTACTATTTCGACATAGTACAGTGCAATGTGATGGCCGAAATGGCTGACAAAGTTAGGTACTAGCACGAAGTATATGCAAGGCAATATATGGTATATGTATAGCTTGGAAATTGTGACCGTTGCTCGCTCGCTCCGCACGCTCGTAAAAATCTAGTCCAACCTCACAACCGATCGGACACGTTCGCAAATTTGAAATATGTCGCCATCATATGAAATACTCAACGCAATATGGATTGGTTTTAGGTTAGGCTATAGTTTTCGAGCGAGCGCAGCGAGCGAGAGACGCGTAAAGGTGTGTCATAAACCAACGGTTTGGCACATACGGACATTGAAATATTCGCACCAGCCCGAGGAGCCGGAAGTCTTTATCCTATTGCCTACCGACACATGTTTACAGTTTATGAATAGCTTCACATAATTAGTACTATTTCCACATAGTACAGTGCAATGTGATGTCCGAAATGGCTGACAAAATTAGGTACTAGCACGAAATATATGCAAGGCAATATATGGTATATGTATAGCTTGGAAATTGTGACCGTTGCTCACTCGCTCCGCTCGTTCGTAAAAATCTAGTCCAACCTCACAACCGATCCGACACGTTCGCAAATTTGTAATATGTCGCCATCATATCGAATAATGAACGCAAGGTGGATTGGTTTTAGGTTAGGCTATAGTTTTCGAGCGAGCGCAGCGAGCGAGAGATGCGTAAAGGTGTGTCATAAACCAACGGTTTGGCACATACGGACATTGAAATATTCGCACCAGCCCGAGGAGCCGGAAGTCTTTATCCTATTGCCTTCTGACAACTGTTTACGGTTTACCAATAGTTTCACAAAATTAGTACCGTTTCCTCATAGTACAGTGCAATGTGATGTCCGAAATGGCTGACAAAATTAGGTACTAGCACGAAATATATGCAAGGCAATATATGGTATATGTATAGCTTGGAGTTTGTGACGGTTGCTCGCTCGCTCCGCTCGCTCGTAAAAATCTAGTCCACCCTCACAACCGATCCGACACGTTCGGAAATTTGAAATATGTCGCCACCATATCGAATAATGAACGGAAGATGGATTGGTTTTAGGTTAGGCTATAGCTTTCGTGCGAGCGCAGCGAGCGAGAGACGCGTAAAGGTGTGTCACAAACCAACGGTTTGGCACATACGGACATTGAAATATTCACACCAGCCCGAGGAGCCGGAAGTCTTTATCCTATTGCCTTCTGACAACTGTTTACGGTTTACCAATGGTTTCACAAAATTAGTACCGTTTCCTCATAGTACAGTGCAATGTGATGTCCGAAATGGCTGACAAAATTAGGTACTAGCACGAAATATATGCAAGGCAATATATGGTATATGTATAGCTTGGAAATTGTGACGGTTGCTCGCTCGCTCCGCTCGCTCGTAAAAATCTAGCCCAACCTCACAACCGATCCGACACGATCGCAAATTTGAAATATGTCGCCATCACATCGAATAATGAACGCAAGATGGATTAGTTTTAGGTTAGGCTATAGTTTTCGAGCGAGCGCAGCGAGCGAGAGACGCGTAAATTTGTGTTATAAACCAACGGTTTGGCACATACCGACATTGAAATATTCGCACCAGCCCGGTGAGCCGGAAGTATTTATCCTATTGCCTACCGACACATGTTTACAGTAAATGAATAGTTTCACATAAATAGTACCATTTCCACATAGTACAGTGCAATGTGATGTCCGAAATGGATGACAAAATTAGGTACTAGCACGAAATATATGCAAGGCAATATATGGTATATGTATAGCTTGGAAATTGTGACCGTTGCTCGCTCGCTCCGCTCGCTCGTAAAAATTTGGTCCAACCTCACAACCGATCGGACATGTTCGCAAATTTGAAATATGTCGCCATCATATGAAATACTGAACGCAATATGGATTGGTTTTAGGTTAGGCTATAGCTTTCGTGCGAGCGCAGCGAGCGAGAGACGCGTAAAGGTGTGTTACAAACCAACGGTTTGGCACATACGGACATTGAAATATTCGCACCAGCCCGAGGAGCCGGAAGTATTTATCCTGTTGCCTACCGACACATGTTTACAGTTTATGAATAGTTTCACATAAATAGTACTATTTCCACATAGTACAGTGCAATGTGATGTCCGAAATGGCTGACAAAGTTAGGTACTAGCACGAAGTATATGCAAGGCAATATATGGTATATGTATAGCTTGGAAATTGTGACCGTTGCTCGCTCGCTCCGCTCGCTCGTAAAAATCTAGTCCAACCTCACAACCGATCGGACACGTTCGCAAATTTGAAATATGTCCCCATCATATGAAATACTCAACGCAATATGGATTGGTTTTAGGTTAGGCTATAGTTTTCGAGCGAGCGCAGCGAGCGAGAGACGCGTAAAGGTGTGTCATAAACCAACGGTTTGGCACATACGGACATTGAAATATTCGCACCAGCCCGAGGAGCCGGAAGTCTTTATCCTATTGCCTACCGACACATGTTTACAGTTTATGAATAGCTTCACATAATTAGTACTATTTCCACATAGTACAGTGCAATGTGATGTCCGAAATGGCTGACAAAATTAGGTACTAGCACGAAATATATGCAAGGCAATATATGGTATATGTATAGCTTGGAAATTGTGACCGTTGCTCGCTCGCTCCGCTCGCTCGTAAAAATCTAGTCCAACCTCACAACCGATCCGACACGTTCGCAAATTTGAAATATGTCGCCATCATATGAAATACTGAACGCAATATGGGTTGGTTTTAGGTTAGGCTATAGCTTTCGTGCGAGCGCAGCGAGCGAGTGACGCGTAAAGGTGTGTCACAAACCAACGGTTTGGCACATACGGACATTGAAATATTCGAAACCAGCCCGAGGAGCCGAAAGTCATTATCCTATTGCCTTCTGACAAATGTTTACGGTTTACCAACAGTTTCACATAATTAGTACGTTTCCACATAGTACAGTGCAATGTGATGTCCGAAATGGATGACAAAATTAGGTACTAGCACGAAATATATGCAAGGCAATATATGGTATATGTATAGCTTGGAAATTGTGACCGTTGCTCGCTCGCTCCGCTCGCTCGTAAAAATCTAGTCCAACCTCACAACCGATCCGACACGTTCGCAAATTTGAAATATGTCGCCATCATATGAAATACTCAACGCAATATGGATTGGTTTTAGGTTAGGCTATAGTTTTCGAGCGAGCGCAACGAGCGAGAGACGCGTAAAGGTGTGTCATAAACCAACGGTTTGGCACATACGGACATTGAAATATTCGCACCAGCCCGAGGAGCCGGAAGTCTTTATCCTATTGCTACTGACGAATGTTTACAGTTTACCAATAGTTTCACATAAATAGTACTATTTCCACATAGTACAGTACAATGTGATATCCGAAATGGCTGACAAAGTTAGGTACTAGCACGAAATATATGCAAGGCAATATATGGTATATGTATAGCTTGGAATTTGTGACCGTTGCTCGCTCGCTCCGCTCGCTCGTAAAAATCTAGTCCACCCTCACAACCGATCCGACACGTTCGCAAATTTGAAATATGTCACCAGCATATCGAATAATGAACGGAAGATGGATTGGTTTTAGGTTAGGCTATAGCTTTCGTGCGAGCGCAGCGAGCGAGAGTCGCGTAAAGGTGTGTCACAAACCAACGGTTTGGCACATACGGACATTGAAATATTCGCACCAGCCCGAGGAGCCGGAAGTCTTTATCCTATTGCCTACCGACACATGTTTACAGTTTATGAGTAGCTTCACAAAATTAGTACCGTTTCCTCATAGTACAGTGCAATGTGATGTCCGAAATGGCTGACAAAATTAGGTACTAGCACGAAATATATGCAAGGCAATATATGGTATATGTATAGCTTGGAAATTGTGACGGTTGCTCGCTCGCTCCGCTCGCTCGTAAAAATCTAGCCCAACCTCACAACCGATCCGACACGATCGCAAATTTGAAATATGTCGCCATCACATCGAATAATGAACGCAAGATGGATTAGTTTTAGGTTAGGCTATAGTTTTCGAGCGAGCGCAGCGAGCGAGAGACGCGTAAATTTGTGTTATAAACCAACGGTTTGGCACATACCGACATTGAAATATTCGCACCAGCCCGATGAGCCGGAAGTATTTATCCTATTGCCTACCGACACATGTTTACAGTAAATGAATAGTTTCACATAAATAATACCATTTCCACATAGTACAGTGCAATGTGATGTCCGAAATGGATGACAAAATTAGGTACTAGCACGAAATATATGCAAGGCAATATATGGTATATGTATAGCTTGGAATTTGTGACCGTTGCTCGCTCGCTCCGCTCGTTCGTAAAAATCTAGTCCAACCTCACAACCGATCCGACACGTTCGCAAATTTGTAATATGTCGCCATCATATCGAATAATGAACGCAAGGTGGATTGGTTTTAGGTTAGGCTATAGTTTTCGAGCGAGCGCAGCGAGCGAGAGATGCCTAAAGGTGTGTCATAAACCAACGGTTTGGCACATACGGACATTGAAATATTCGCACCAGCCCGAGGAGCCGGAAGTCTTTATCCTATTGCCTTCTGACAACTGTTTACGGTTTACCAATAGTTTCACAAAATTAGTACCGTTTCCTCATAGTACAGTGCAATGTGATGTCCGAAATGGCTGACAAAATTAGGTACTAGCACGAAATATATGCAAGGCAATATATGGTATATGTATAGCTTGGAGTTTGTGACGGTTGCTCGCTCGCTCCGCTCGCTCGTAAAAATCTAGTCCACCCTCACAACCGATCCGACACGTTCGCAAATTTGAAATATGTCGCCAGCATATCGAATAATGAACGGAAGATGGATTGGTTTTAGGTTAGGCTATAGCTTTCGTGCGAGCGCAGCGAGCGAGTGACGCGTAAAGGTGTGTCACAAACCAACGGTTTGGCACATACGGACATTGAAATATTCGCAGCAGCCCGAGGAGCCGAAAGTCATTATCCTATTGCCTTCTGACAAATGTTTACGGTTTACCAACAGTTTCACATAATTAGTACCTTTTCCACATAGTACAGTGCAATGTGATGTCCGAAATGGATGACAAAATTAGGTACTAGCACGAAATATATGCAAGGCAATATATGGTATATGTATAGCTTGGAAATTGTGACCGTTGCTCGCTCGCTCCGCTCGCTCGTAAAAATCTAGTCCAACCTCACAACCGATCCGACACGTTCGCAAATTTGAAATATGTCGCCATCATATGAAATACTGAACGCAATATGGATTGGTTTTAGGTTAGTCTATAGCTTTCGTGCGACCGCAGCGAGCGAGAGACGCGTAAAGGTGTGTCACAAACCAACGGTTTGGCACATACGGACATTGAAATATTCGCACCAGCCCGAGGAGCCGGAAGTCTTTATCCTATTGCCTACCGACACATGTTTACAGTTTATGAGTAGCTTCACAAAATTAGTACCGTTTCCTCATAGTACAGTGCAATGTGATGTCCGAAATGGCTGACAAAATTAGGTACTAGCACGAAATATATGCAAGGCAATATATGGTATATGTATAGCTTGGAATTTGTGACGGTTGCTCGCTCGCTCCGCTCGCTCGTAAAAATCTAGTCCACCCTCACAACCGATCCGACACGTTCGCAAATTTGAAATATGTCGCCAGCATATCGAATAATGAACGGAAGATGGATTGGTTTTAGGTTAGGCTATAGCTTTCGTGCGAGCGCAGCGAGCGAGTGACGCGTAAAGGTGTGTCACAAACCAACGGTTTGGCACATACGGACATTGAAATATTCGCACCAGCCCGAGGAGCCGAAAGTCATTATCCTATTGCCTTCTGACAAATGTTTACGGTTTACCAACAGTTTCACATAATTAGTACCTTTTCCACATAGTACAGTGCAATGTGATGTCCGAAATGGATGACAAAATTAGGTACTAGCACGAAATATATGCAAGGCAATACATGGTATATGTATAGCTTGGAAATTGTGACGGTTGCTCGCTCGCTCCGCTCGCTCGTAAAAATCTAGTCCAACCTCACAACCGATCCCACACGTTCGCAAATTTGAAATATGTCGCCATCATATGAAATACTCAACGCAATATGGATTGGTTTTAGGTTAGGCTATAGTTTTCGAGCGAGCGCAGCGAGCGAGAGACGCGTAAAGGTGTGTCATAAACCAACGGTTTGGCACATACGGACATTGAAATATTCGCACCAGCCCGAGGAGCCGGAAGTCTTTATCCTATTGCTACTGACGAATGTTTACAGTTTACCAATAGTTTCACATAAATAGTACTATTTCCACATAGTACAGTACAATGTGATGTCCGAAATGGCTGACAAAGTTAGGTACTAGCACGAAATATATGCAAGGCAATATATGGTATATGTATAGCTTGGAAATTGTGACCGTTGCTCGCTCGCTCCGCTCGCTCGTAAAAATCTAGTCCAACCTCACAACCGATCCGACACGTTCGCAAATTTGAAATATGTCGCCATCATATGAAATACTGAACGCAATATGGATTGGTTTTAGGTTAGGCTATAGCTTTCGTGCGAGCGCAGCGAGCGAGAGACGCGTAAAGGTGTGTCACAAACCAACGGTTTGGCACATACGGACATTGAAATATTCGCACCAGCCCGAGGAGCCGGAAGTATTTATCCTGTTGCCTACCGACACATGTTTACAGTTTATGAATAGTTTCACATAAATAGTACTATTTCCACATAGTACAGTGCAATGTGATGTCCGAAATGGCTGACAAAGTTAGGTACTAGCACGAAATATATGCAAGGCAATATATGGTATATGTATAGCTTGGAAATTGTGACCGTTGCTCGCTCGCTCCGCTCGCTCGTAAAAATCTAGTCCAACCTCACAACCGATCGGACACGTTCGCAAATTTGAAATAGGTCGCCATCATATGAAATACTCAACGCAATATGGATTGGTTTTAGGTTAGGCTATGGCTTTCGTGCGAGCGCAGCGAGCGAGAGACGCGTAAAGGTGTGTCATAAACGAACGGTTTGGCACATACGGACATTGAAATATTCGCACCAGCCCGAGTAGCCGGAAGTATTTATCCTATTGCCTACCGACACATGTTTACAGTTTCTGAATAGCTTCACATAAATAGTACTATTTCCACATAGTGCAGTGCAATGTGATGTCCGAAATGGTTGACAAAATTAGGTACTAGCACGAAATATATGCAAGGCAATATATGGTATATGTATAGCTTGGAAATTGTGACCGTTGCTCGCTCGCTCCGCTCGCTCGTAAAAATCTAGTCCAACCTCACAACCGATCCGACACGTTCGGAAATTTGAAATATGTCGCCACCATATCGAATAATGAACGGAAGATGGATTGGTTTTAGGTTAGGCTATAGCTTTCGTGCGAGCGCAGCGAGCGAGAGAGGCGTAAAGGTGTGTCACAAACCAACGGTTTGGCACATACGGACATTGAAATATTCACACCAGCCCGAGGAGCCGGAAGTCTTTATCCTATTGCCTTCTGACAACTGTTTACGGTTTACCAATGGTTTCACAAAATTAGTACCGTTTCCTCATAGTACAGTGCAATGTGATGTCCGAAATGGCTGACAAAATTAGGTACTAGCACGAAATATATGCAAGGCAATATATGGTATATGTATAGCATGGAGTTTGTGACGGTTGCTCGCTCGCTCCGCTCGCTCGTAAAAATCTAGTCCAACCTCACAACCGATCCGACACGTTCGCAAATTTGAAATATGTCGCCATCATATGAAATACTGAACGCAATATGGATTGGTTTTAGGTTAGTCTATAGCTTTCGTGCGAGCGCAGCGAGCGAGAGACGCGTAAAGGTGTGTCACAAACCAACGGTTTGGCACATACGGACATTGAAATATTCGCACCAGCCCGAGGAGCCGGAAGTCTTTATCCTATTGCCTACCGACACATGTTTACAGTTTATGAGTAGCTTCACAAAATTAGTACCGTTTCCTCATAGTACCGTGCAATGTGATGTAAGAAATGGCTGACAAAATTAGGTACTAGCACGAAATATATGCAAGGCAATATATGGTATATGTATAGCTTGGAATTTGTGACGGTTGCTCGCTCGCTCCGCTCGCTCGTAAAAATCTAGTCCACCCTCACAACCGATCCGACACGTTCGCAAATTTGAAATATGTCGCCAGCATATCGAATAATGAACGGAAGATGGATTGGTTTTAGGTTAGGCTATAGCTTTCGTGCGAGCGCAGCGAGCGAGTGACGCGTAAAGGTGTGTCACAAACCAACGGTTTGGCACATACGGACATTGAAATATTCGCACCAGCCCGAGGAGCCGAAAGTCATTATCCTATTGCCTTCTGACAAATGTTTACGGTTTACCAACAGTTTCACATAATTAGTACCTTTTCCACATAGTACAGTGCAATGTGATGTCCGAAATATATGACAAAATTAGGTACTAGCACGAAATATATGCAAGGCAATATATGGTATATGTATAGCTTGGAAATTGTGACGGTTGCTCGCTCGCTCCGCTCGCTCGTAAAAATCTAGTCCAACCTCACAACCGATCCAACACGTTCGCAAATTTGAAATATGTCGCCATCATATGAAATACTCAACGCAATATGGATTGGTTTTAGGTTAGGCTATAGTTTTCGAGCGAGCGCAGCGAGCGAGAGACGCGTAAAGGTGTGTCATAAACCAACGGTTTGGCACATACGGACATTGAAATATTCGCACCAGCCCGAGGAGCCGGAAGTCTTTATCCTATTGCTACTGACGAATGTTTACAGTTTACCAATAGTTTCACATAAATAGTACTATTTCCACATAGTACAGTACAATGTGATATCCGAAATGGCTGACAAAATTAGGTAATAACACGGAATATATGCAAGGCAATATATGGTATTTGTATAGCTTTGATGTTGTGACCGTTGCTCGCTCGCTCCGCTCGCTCGTAAAAATCTCGTCCACCCTCACAACCGATCCGACACGTTCGCAAATTTGAAATATGTCGCCACCATATCGAATAATGAACGGAAGATGGATTGGTTTTAGGTTAGGCTATAGCTTTCGTGCGAGCGCAGCGAACGAGAGACGCGTAAAGGTGTGTCACAAACCATCGGTTTGGCACATACGGACATTGATATATTCGCACCAGCCCGAGGAGCCGGAAGTCTTTATCCTATTGCCTTCTGACAAATGTTTACGGTTTACCAATAGTTTCACAAAATTAGTACCGTTTCCTCATAGTACAGTGCAATGTGATGTCCGAAATGGCTGACAAAATTAGGTACTAGCACGAAATATATGCAAGGCAATATATGGTATATGTATAGCTTGGAAGTTGTGACCGTTGCTCGCTCGCTCCGCTCGCTCGTATAAATCTAGTCCAACCTCACAACCGATCCGACATGTTCGCAAATTAGAAATATGTCGCCACCATATCGAATAATGAACGGAAGATGGATTGGTTTTAGGTTAGGCTATAGCTTTCGTGCGACCGCAGCGAGCGAGATTCGCGTAAAGGTGTGTCACACACCAACGGTTTGGCACATACGGACATTGAAATATTCGCACCAGCCCGAGGAGCCGGAAGTATTTATCCTATTGCCTACCGACACATGATTACAATTTATGAATAGTTTCACATAAATAGTACTATTTCCTCATAGTACAGTGCAATGTGATGTCCGAAATGGCTGACAAAATTAGGTAATAACACGAAATATATGGAAGGCAATATAAGGTATATGTATAGCTTGGAAATTGTGACCGTTGCTCGCTCGCTCCGCTCGCTCGTAAAAATCTAGTCCAACCTCACAACCGATCCCACACGTTCGCAAATTTGAAATATGTCGCCACAATATCGAATAATGAACGGAAGATGCATTGGTTTTAGGTTAGGCTATAGCTCTCGTGCGAGTGCAGCGAACGAGAGACGCGTAAAGGTGTGTCACAAACCATCGGTTTGGCACATACGGACATTGATATATTCGCACCAGCCCGAGGAACCGGAAGTCTTTATCCTATTGCCTTCTGACAAATGTTTACGGTTTACCAATAGTTTCACATAATTAGTACCGTTTCCTCATAGTACAGTGCAACGTGATGTCCGAAATGGCTGACAAAATTAGGTAATAACACGAAATATATGGAAGGCAATATAAGGTATATGTATAGCTTGGAAATTGTGACCGTTGCTCGCTCGCTCCGCTCGCTCGTAAAAATCTAGTCCAACCCCACAACCGATCCGACACGTTCGCAAATTTGAAATATGTCGCCATCATATCGAATAATGAACGCAAGATGGATTGGTTTTAGGTTAGGCTATAGTTTTCGAGCAAGCGCAGCGAGCGAGAGACGCGTATAGGTGTGTCATAAACCAACGGTTTGGCACATACGGACATTGAAATATTCGCACCAGCCCGAGGAGCCGGAAGTCTTTATCCTATTGCTACTGACGAATGTTTACAGTTTACCAATAGTTTCACATAAATAGTACTATTTCCACATAGTACAGTACAATGTGATGTCCGAAATGGCTGACAAAATTAGGTAATAACACGAAATATATGCAAGGCAATATATGGTATTTGTATAGCTTTGATGTTGTGACCGTTGCTCGCTCGCTCCGCTCGCTCGTAAAAATCTAGTCCAACCTCACAACCGATCCGACACGTTCCCAAATTTGAAATATGTCGCCACCATATCGACTAATGAATGGAAGATGGATTGGTTTCAGGTTAGGCTATAGCTTTCGTGCGAGCGCAGCGAGCGAGAGACGCGTAAAGGTGTGTCACAAACCAACGGTTTGGCACATACGGACATTGAAATATTCGCACCAGCCCGAGGAGCCGGAAGTCTTTATCCTATTGCCTTCTGACAAATGTTTACGGTTTACCAATAGTTTCACAAAATTAGTACCGTTTCCTCATAGTACAGTGCAATGTGATGTCCGAAATGGCTGACAAAATTAGGTACTAGCACGAAATATATGCAAGGCAATATATGGTATATGTATAGCTTGGAAGTTGTGACCGTTGCTCGCTCGCTCCGCTCGCTCGTAAAAATCTAGTCCAACCTCACAACCGATCCGACATGTTCGCTAATTAGAAATATGTCGCCACCATATCGAATAATGAACGGAAGATGGATTGGTTTTAGGTTACGCTATAGTTTTCGAGCGAGCGCAGCGAGCAAGTGACGCGTAAAGCTGTGTCATAAACCAACGGTTTGGCACATACGGACATTGAAATATTCGCACCAGCCCGAGGAGCCGGAAGTCTTTATCCTATTGCTACTGACGAATGTTTACAGTTTACCAATAGTTTCACATAAATAGTACTATTTCCACATAGTACAGTACAATGTGATGTCCGAAATGGCTGACAAAATTAGGTAATAACACGAAATATATGCAAGGCAATATATGGTATTTGTATAGCTTTGATGTTGTGACCGTTGCTCGCTCGCTCCGCTCGCTCGTAAAAATCTAGTCCAACCTCACAACCGATCCGACACGTTCCCAAATTTGAAATATGTCGCCACCATATCGACTAATGAATGGAAGATGGATTGGTTTCAGGTTAGGCTATAGCTTTCGTGCGAGCGCAGCGAGCGAGAGACGCGTAAAGGTGTGTCACAAACCAACGGTTTGGCACATACGGACATTGAAATATTCGCACCAGCCCGAGGAGCCGGAAGTCTTTATCCTATTGCCTTCTGACAAATGTTTACGGTTTACCAATAGTTTCACAAAATTAGTACCGTTTCCTCATAGTACAGTGCAATGTGATGTCCGAAATGGCTGACAAAATTAGGTACTAGCACGAAATATATGCAAGGCAATATATGGTATATGTATAGCTTGGAAGTTGTGACCGTTGCTCGCTCGCTCCGCTCGCTCGTAAAAATCTAGTCCAACCTCACAACCGATCCGACATGTTCGCTAATTAGAAATATGTCGCCACCATATCGAATAATGAACGGAAGATGGATTGGTTTTAGGTTACGCTATAGTTTTCGAGCGAGCGCAGCGAGCGAGTGACGCGTAAAGCTGTGTCATAAACCAACGGTTTGGCACATACGGACATTGAAATATTCGCACCAGCCCGAGGAGCCGGAAGTCTTTATCCTGTTGTCTACCGACACATGTTTACAGTTTACGAATAGTTTCACATAAATAGTACTATTTCCACATAGTACAGTGCAATGTGATGTCCGAAATGGATGACAAAATTAGGTACTAGCACGAAATATATGCAAGGCAATATATGGTATATGTATAGCTTGGAAATTGTGACCGTTGCTCGCTCGCTCCGCTCGCTCGTAAAAATCTAGTCCAACCTCACAACCGATCGGACACGTTCGCAAATTTGAAATATGTCGCCATCATATGAAATACTCAACGCAATATGGATTGGTTTTAGGTTAGGCTATAGTTTTCGAGCGAGCGCAGCGAGCGAGAGATACGTAAAGGTGTGTCATAAACCAACGGTTTGGCACATACGGACATTGAAATATTCGCACCAGCCCGAGGAGCCGGAAGTCTTTATCCTATTGCTACTGACGAATGTTTACAGTTTACCAATAGTTTCACATAAATAGTACTATTTCCACATAGTACAGTACAATGTGATGTCCGAAGTGGCTGACAAAATTAGGTAATAACACGAAATATATGCAAGGCAATATATGGTATTTGTATAGCTTTGATGTTGTGACCGTTGCTCGCTCGCTCCGCTCGCTCGTAAAAATCTAGTCCACCCTCACAACCGATCCGACACGTTCGCAAATTTGAAATATGTCGCCACCATATCGAATAATGAACGGAAGATGGATTGGTTTTAGGTTACGCTATAGCTTTCGTGCGAGCGCAGCGAGCGAGAGACGCGTAAAGGTGTGTCACAAACCAACGGTTTGGCACATAAGGACATTGAAATATTCGCACCAGCCCGAGGAGCCGGAAGTCTTTATCCTGTTGTCTACCGACACATGTTTACAGTTTACGAATAGTTTCACATAAATAGTACTATTTCCACATAGTACAGTGCAATGTGATGTCCGAAATGGACGACAAAATTAGGTACTAGCACGAAATATATGCAAGGCAATATATGGTATATGTATAGCTTGGAAATTGTGACCGTTGCTCGCTCGCTCCGCTCGCTCGTAAAAATCTAGTCCAGCCCCACAACCGATCCGACACGTTCGCAAATTTGAAATATGTCGCCATCATATCGAATAATGAACGCAAGATGGATTGGTTTTAGGTTAGGCTATAGTTTTCGAGCAAGCGCAGCGAGCGAGAGACGCGTATAGGTGTGTCATAAACCAACGGTTTGGCACATACGGACATTGAAATATTCGCACCAGCCCGATGAGCCGGAAGTATTTATCCTATTGCTACTGACGAATGTTTACAGTTTACCAATAGTTTCACATAAATAGTACTATTTCCACATAGTACAGTACAATGTGATATCCGAAATGGCTGACAAAATTAGGTAATAACACGAAATATATGCAAGGCAATATATGGTATTTGTATAGCTTTGATGTTGTGACCGTTGCTCGCTCGCTCCGCTCGCTCGTAAAAATCTCGTCCACCCTCACAACCGATCCGACACGTTCGCAAATTTGAAATATGTCGCCACCATATCGAATAATGAACGGAAGATGGATTGGTTTTAGGTTAGGCTATAGCTTTCGTGCGAGCGCAGCGAACGAGAGACGCGTAAAGGTGTGTCACAAACCATCGGTTTGGCACATACGGACATTGATATATTCGCACCAGCCCGAGGAGCCGGAAGTCTTTATCCTATTGCCTTCTGACAAATGTTTACGGTTTACCAATAGTTTCACAAAATTAGTACCGTTTCCTCATAGTACAGTGCAATGTGATGTCCGAAATGGCTGACAAAATTAGGTACTAGCACGAAATATATGCAAGGCAATATATGGTATATGTATAGCTTGGAAGTTGTGACCGTTGCTCGCTCGCTCCGCTCGCTCGTAAAAATCTAGTCCAACCTCACAACCGATCCGACATGTTCGCAAATTAGAAATATGTCGCCACCATATCGAATAATGAACGGAAGATGGATTGGTTTTAGGTTAGGCTATAGCTTTCGTGCGACCGCAGCGAGCGAGATTCGCGTAAAGGTGTGTCACACACCAACGGTTTGGCACATACGGACATTGAAATATTCGCACCAGCCCGAGGAGCCGGAAGTATTTATCCTATTGCCTACCGACACATGTTTACAATTTATGAATAGTTTCACATAAATAGTACTATTTCCTCATAGTACAGTGCAATGTGATGTCCGAAATGGCTGACAAAATTAGGTAATAACACGAAATATATGGAAGGCAATATAAGGTATATGTATAGCTTGGAAATTGTGACCGTTGCTCGCTCGCTCCGCTCGCTCTTAAAAATCTAGTCCAACCTCACAACCGATCCCACACGTTCGCAAATTTGAAATATGTCGCCACAATATCGAATAATGAACGGAAGATGGATTGGTTTTAGGTTAGGCTGTAGCTTTCGTGCGACCGCAGCGAGCGAGATTCGCGTAAAGGTGTGTCACAAACCAACGGTTTGGCACATACGGACATTGAAATATTCGCACCAGCCCGAGGAGCCGGAAGTCTTTATCCTATTGCCTTCTGGCAAATGTTTACGGTTAACCAATAGTTTCACATAATTAGTACCGTTTCCTCATAGTACAGTGCAATGTGATGTCCGAAATGGCTGACAAAATTAGGTACTAGCACGAAATATATGCAAGGCAATATATGGTATATGTATAGCTTGGAAATTGTGACCGTTGCTCGCTCGCTCCGCTCGCTCGTAAAAATCTAGTCCAACCTCACAACCGATCGGACACGTTCGCAAATTTGAGATATGTCGCCATCATATGAAATACTCAACGCAATATGGATTGGTTTTAGGTTAGGCTATAGTTTTCGAGCGAGCGCAGCGAGCGAGAGATACGTAAAGGTGTGTCATAAACCAACGGTTTGGCACATACGGACATTGAAATATTCGCACCAGCCCGAGGAGCCGGAAGTCTTTATCCTATTGCTACTGACGAATGTTTACAGTTTACCAATAGTTTCACATAAATAGTACTATTTCCACATAGTACAGTACAATGTGATGTCCGAAATGGCTGACAAAATTAGGTAATAACACGAAATATATGCAAGGCAATATATGGTATTTGTATAGCTTTGATGTTGTGACCGTTGCTCGCTCGCTCCGCTCGCTCGTAAAAATCTAGTCCACCCTCACAACCGATCCGACACGTTCGCAAATTTGAAATATGTCGCCACCATATCGAATAATGAACGGAAGATGGATTGGTTTTAGGTTACGCTATAGCTTTCGTGCGAGCGCAGCGAGCGAGAGACGCGTAAAGGTGTGTCACAAACCAACGGTTTGGCACATAAGGACTTTGAAATATTCGCACCAGCCCGAGGAGCCGGAAGTCTTTATCCAGTTGTCTACCGACACATGTTTACAGTTTACGAATAGTTTCACATAAATAGTACTATTTCCACATAGTACAGTGCAATGTGATGTCCGAAATGGACGACAAAATTAGGTACTAGCACGAAATATATGCAAGGCAATATATGGTATATGTATAGCTTGGAAATTGTGACCGTTGCTCGCTCGCTCCGCTCGCTCGTAAAAATCTAGTCCAGCCCCACAACCGATCCGACACGTTCGCAAATTTGAAATATGTCGCCACCATATCGAATAATGAACGGAAGGTGGATTGGTTTTAGGTTAGGCTATAGTTTTCGAGCAAGCGCAGCGAGCGAGAGACGCGTATAGGTGTGTCATAAACCAACGGTTTGGCACATACGGACATTGAAATATTCGCACCAGCCCGATGAGCCGGAAGTATTTATCCTATTGCTACTGACGAATGTTTACAGTTTACCAATAGTTTCACATAAATAGTACTATTTCCACATAGTACAGTACAATGTGATATCCGAAATGGCTGACAAAATTAGGTAATAACACGAAATATATGCAAGGCAATATATGGTATTTGTATAGCTTTGATGTTGTGACCGTTGCTCGCTCGCTCCGCTCGCTCGTAAAAATCTCGTCCACCCTCACAACCGATCCGACACGTTCGCAAATTTGAAATATGTCGCCACCATATCGAATAATGAACGGAAGATGGATTGGTTTTAGGTTAGGCTATAGCTTTTGTGCGAGCGCAGCGAACGAGAGACGCGTAAAGGTGTGTCACAAACCATCGGTTTGGCACATACGGACATTGATATATTCGCACCAGCCCGAGG
The DNA here is from genome assembly GCF_024516045.1 of Bombus affinis. NCBI lineage: Eukaryota > Metazoa > Arthropoda > Insecta > Hymenoptera > Apidae > Bombus > Bombus affinis. The sequence goes on from NW_026108826.1 coordinate 849,952, forward strand.
AGCCGGAAGTCTTTATCCTATTGCCTTCTGACAAATGTTTACGGTTTACCAATAGTTTCACAAAATTAGTACCGTTTCCTCATAGTACAGTGCAATGTGATGTCCGAAATGGCTGACAAAATTAGGTACTAGCACGAAATATATGCAAGGCAATATATGGTATATGTATAGCTTGGAAGTTGTGACCGTTGCTCGCTCGCTCCGCTCGCTCGTAAAAATCTAGTCCAACCTCACAACCGATCCGACATGTTCGCAAATTAGAAATATGTCGCCACCATATCGAATAATGAACGGAAGATGGATTGGTTTTAGGTTAGGCTATAGCTTTCGTGCGACCGCAGCGAGCGAGATTCGCGTAAAGGTGTGTCACACACCAACGGTTTGGCACATACGGACATTGAAATATTCGCACCAGCCCGAGGAGCCGGAAGTATTTATCCTATTGCCTTCTGACAAATGTTTACGGTTTACCAATAGTTTCACATAATTAGTACCGTTTCCTCATAGTACAGTGCAACGTGATGTCCGAAATGGCTGACAAAATTAGGTAATAACACGAAATATATGGAAGGCAATATAAGGTATATGTATAGCTTGGAAATTGTGACCGTTGCTCGCTCGCTCCGCTCGCTCGTAAAAATCTAGTCCAACCCCACAACCGATCCGACACGTTCGCAAATTTGAAATATGTCGCCACCATATCGAATAATGAACGGAAGATGGATTGGTCATGGGTTAGGCTATAGCCTTCGTGCGAGCGCAGCGAGCGAGAGACGCGTAAAGGTGTGTCACAAACCAACGGTTTGGCACATACGGACATTGAAATATTCGCACCAGCCCGATGAGCTGGAAGTATTTATCCTATTGCCTACCGACACATGTTTACAGTTTATGAATAGTTTCACATAAATAGTACTATTTCCACATAGTACAGTGCAATGTGATGTCCGAAATGGCTGACAAAGTTAGGTACTAGCACGAAATATATGGAAGGCAATATAAGGTATATGTATAGCGTGGAAATTGTGACCGTTGCTCGCTCGCTCCGCTCGCTCGTAAAAATCTAGTCCAACCTCACAACCGATCCCACACGTTCGCAAATTTGAAATATGTCGCCACAATATCGAATAATGAACGGAAGATGGATTGGTTTTAGGTTAGGCTATAGCTTTCGTGCGAGTGCAGCGAACGAGAGACGCGTAAAGGTGTGTCACAAACCATCGGTTTGGCACATACGGACATTGATATATTCGCACCAGCCCGAGGAACCGGAAGTCTTTATCCTATTGCCTTCTGACAAATGTTTACGGTTTACCAATAGTTTCACATAATTAGTACCGTTTCCTCATAGTACAGTGCAACGTGATGTCCGAAATGGCTGACAAAATTAGGTAATAACACGAAATATATGGAAGGCAATATAAGGTATATGTATAGCTTGGAAATTGTGACCGTTGCTCGCTCGCTCCGCTCGCTCGTAAAAATCTAGTCCAACCCCACAACCGATCCGACACGTTCGCAAATTTGAAATATGTCGCCATCATATCGAATAATGAACGCAAGATGGATTGGTTTTAGGTTAGGCTATAGTTTTCGAGCAAGCGCAGCGAGCGAGAGACGCGTATAGGTGTGTCATAAACCAACGGTTTGGCACATACGGACATTGAAATATACGCACCAGCCCGAGGAGCCGGAAGTATTTATCCTATTGCCTACCGACACATGTTTACAGTTTATGAATAGTTTCACATAAATAGTACTATTTCCTCATAGTACAGTGCAATGTGATGTCCGAAATGGCTGACAAAATTAGGTAATAACACGAAATATATGGAAGGCAATATAAGGTATATGTATAGCTTGGAAGTTGTGACCGTTGCTCGCTCGCTCCGCTCGCTCGTAAAAATCTAGTCCACCCTCACAACCGATCCGACACGTCCGCAAATTTGAAATATGTCGCCACCATATCGAATAATGAACGGAAGATGGATTGGTTTTAGGTTAGGCTATAGCTTTTGTGCGAGCGCAGCGAACGAGAGACGCGTAAAGGTGTGTCACAAACCATCGGTTTGGCACATACGGACATTGATATATTCGCACCAGCCCGAGGAGCCGGAAGTCTTTATCCTATTGCCTTCTGACAAATGTTTACGGTTTACCAATAGTTTCACAAAATTAGTACCGTTTCCTCATAGTACAGTGGAATGTGATGTCCGAAATGGCTGACAAAATTAGGTACTAGCACGAAATATATGCAAGGCAATATATGGTATATGTATAGCTTGGAAGTTGTGACCGTTGCTCGCTCGCTCCGCTCGCTCGTAAAAATCTAGTCCAACCTCACAACCGATCCGACATGTTCGCAAATTAGAAATATGTCGCCACCATATCGAATAATGAACGGAAGATGGATTGGTTTTAGGTTAGGCTATAGCTTTCGTGCGACCGCAGCGAGCGAGATTCGCGTAAAGGTGTGTCACACACCAACGGTTTGGCACATACGGACATTGAAATATTCGCACCAGCCCGAGGAGCCGGAAGTATTTATCCTATTGCCTACCGACACATGTTTACAATTTATGAATAGTTTCACATAAATAGTACTATTTCCTCATAGTACAGTGCAATGTGATGTCCGAAATGGCTGACAAAATTAGGTAATAACACGAAATATATGGAAGGCAATATAAGGTATATGTATAGCTTGGAAATTGTGACCGTTGCTCGCTCGCTCCGCTCGCTCGTAAAAATCTAGTCCAACCTCACAACCGATCCCACACGTTCGCAAATTTGAAATATGTCGCCACAATATCGAATAATGAACGGAAGATGGATTGGTTTTAGGTTAGGCTATAGCTCTCGTGCGAGTGCAGCGAACGAGAGACGCGTAAAGGTGTGTCACAAACCATCGGTTTGGCACATACGGACATTGATATATTCGCACCAGCCCGAGGAACCGGAAGTCTTTATCCTATTGCCTTCTGACAAATGTTTACGGTTTACCAATAGTTTCACATAATTAGTACCGTTTCCTCATAGTACAGTGCAACGTGATGTCCGAAATGGCTGACAAAATTAGGTAATAACACGAAATATATGGAAGGCAATATAAGGTATATGTATAGCTTGGAAATTGTGACCGTTGCTCGCTCGCTCCGCTCGCTCGTAAAAATCTAGTCCAACCCCACAACCGATCCGACACGTTCGCAAATTTGAAATATGTCGCCACCATATCGAATAATGAACGGAAGATGGATTGGTCTTGGGTTAGGCTATAGCCTTCGTGCGAGCGCAGCGAGCGAGAGACGCGTAAAGGTGTGTCACAAACCAACGGTTTGGCACATACGGACATTGAAATATTCGCACCAGCCCGATGAGCTGGAAGTATTTATCCTATTGCCTACCGACACATGTTTACAGTTTATGAATAGTTTCACATAAATAGTACTATTTCCACATAGTACAGTGCAATGTGATGTCCGAAATGGCTGACAAAGTTAGGTACTAGCACGAAATATATGGAAGGCAATATAAGGTATATGTATAGCGTGGAAATTGTGACCGTTGCTCGCTCGCTCCGCTCGCTCGTAAAAATCTAGTCCAACCTCACAACCGATCCCACACGTTCGCAAATTTGAAATATGTCGCCACAATATCGAATAATGAACGGAAGATGGATTGGTTTTAGGTTAGGCTATAGCTTTCGTGCGAGTGCAGCGAACGAGAGACGCGTAAAGGTGTGTCACAAACCATCGGTTTGGCACATACGGACATTGATATATTCGCACCAGCCCGAGGAACCGGAAGTCTTTATCCTATTGCCTTCTGACAAATGTTTACGGTTTACCAATAGTTTCACATAATTAGTACCGTTTCCTCATAGTACAGTGCAACGTGATGTCCGAAATGGCTGACAAAATTAGGTAATAACACGAAATATATGGAAGGCAATATAAGGTATATGTATAGCTTGGAAATTGTGACCGTTGCTCGCTCGCTCCGCTCGCTCGTAAAAATCTAGTCCACCCTCACAACCGATCCGACACGTCCGCAAATTTGAAATATGTCGCCACCATATCGAATAATGAACGGAAGATGGATTGGTTTTAGGTTAGGCTATAGCTTTCGTGCGAGCGCAGCGAGCGAGAGACGCGTAAAGGTGTGTCACAAACCAACGGTTTGGCACATACGGACATTGAAATATTCGCACCAGCCCGAGGAGCCGGAAGTCTTTATCCTGTTGTCTACCGACACATGTTTACAGTTTACGAATAGTTTCACATAAATAGTACTATTTCCACATAGTACAGTGCAATGTGATGTCCGAAATGGATGACAAAATTAGGTACTAGCACGAAATATGTGCAAGGCAATATATGGTATATGTATAGCGTGGAAATTGTGACCGTTGCTCGCTCGCTCCGCTCGCTCGTAAAAATCTAGTCCAACCTCACAACCGATCCCACACGTTCGCAAATTTGAAATATGTCGCCACAATATCGAATAATGAACGGAAGATGGATTGGTTTTAGGTTAGGCTATAGCTTTCGTGCGAGTGCAGCGAACGAGAGACGCGTAAAGGTGTGTCACAAACCATCGGTTTGGCACATACGGACATTGATATATTCGCACCAGCCCGAGGAACCGGAAGTCTTTATCCTATTGCCTTCTGACAAATGTTTACGGTTTACCAATAGTTTCACATAATTAGTACCGTTTCCTCATAGTACAGTGCAACGTGATGTCCGAAATGGCTGACAAAATTAGGTAATAACACGAAATATATGGAAGGCAATATAAGGTATATGTATAGCTTGGAAATTGTGACCGTTGCTCGCTCGCTCCGCTCGCTCGTAAAAATCTAGTCCAACCCCACAACCGATCCGACACGTTCGCAAATTTGAAATATGTCGCCATCATATCGAATAATGAACGCAAGATGGATTGGTTTTAGGTTAGGCTATAGTTTTCGAGCAAGCGCAGCGAGCGAGAGACGCGTATAGGTGTGTCATAAACCAACGGTTTGGCACATACGGACATTGAAATATACGCACCAGCCCGAGGAGCCGGAAGTATTTATCCTATTGCCTACCGACACATGTTTACAGTTTATGAATAGTTTCACATAAATAGTACTATTTCCTCATAGTACAGTGCAATGTGATGTCCGAAATGGCTGACAAAATTAGGTAATAACACGAAATATATGGAAGGCAATATAAGGTATATGTATAGCTTGGAAGTTGTGACCGTTGCTGGCTCGCTCCGCTCGCTCGTAAAAATCTAGTCCACCCTCACAACCGATCCGACACGTCCGCAAATTTGAAATATGTCGCCACCATATCGAATAATGAACGGAAGATGGATTGGTTTTAGGTTAGGCTATAGCTTTCGTGCGAGCGCAGCGAGCGAGAGACGCGTAAAGGTGTGTCACAAACCAACGGTTTGGCACATACGGACATTGAAATATTCGCACCAGCCCGAGGAGCCGGAAGTCTTTATCCTGTTGTCTACCGACACATGTTTACAGTTTTACGAATAGTTTCACATAAATAGTACTATTTCCACATAGTACAGTGCAATGTGATGTCCGAAATGGACGACAAAATTAGGTACTAGCACGAAATATATGGAAGGCAATATAAGGTATATGTATAGCTTGGAAATTGTGACCGTTGCTCGCTCGCTCCGCTCGCTCGTAAAAATCTAGTCCAACCTCACAACCGATCCCACACGTTCGCAAATTTGAAATATGTCGCCACAATATCGAATAATGAACGGAAGATGGATTGGTTTTAGGTTAGGCTGTAGCTTTCGTGCGACCGCAGCGAGCGAGATTCGCGTAAAGGTGTGTCACAAACCAACGGTTTGGCACATACGGACATTGAAATATTCGCACCAGCCCCGAGGAGCCGGAAGTCTTTATCCTATTGCCTTCTGGCAAATGTTTACGGTTTAACCAATAGTTTCACATAATTAGTACCGTTTCCTCATAGTACAGTGCAATGTGATGTCCGAAATGGCTGACAAAATTAGGTACTAGCACGAAATATATGCAAGGCAATATATGGTATATGTATAGCTTGGAAATTGTGACCGTTGCTCGCTCGCTCCGCTCGCTCGTAAAAAATCTAGTCCAACCTCACAACCGATCGGACACGTTCGCAAATTTGAGATATGTCGCCATCATATGAAATACTCAACGCAATATGGATTGGTTTTAGGTTTAGGCTATAGTTTTCGAGCGAGCGCAGCGAGCGAGAGATACGTAAAGATGTGTCATAAACCAACGGTTTGGCACATACGGACATTGAAATATTCGCACCAGCCCGAGGAGCCGGAAGTCTTTATCCTATTGCTACTGACGAATGTTTACAGTTTACCAATAGTTTTCACATAAATAGTACTATTTCCACATTAGTACAGTACAATGTGATGTCCGAAATGGCTGACAAAATTAGGTAATAACACGAAATATATGCAAGGCAATATATGGTATTTGTATAGCTTTGATGTTGTGACCGTTGCTCGCTCGCTCCGCTCGCTCGTAAAAATCTAGTCACCCTCACAACCGATCCGACACGTTCGCAAATTTGAAATATGTCGCCACCATATCGAATAATGAACGGAAGATGGATTGGTTTTAGGTTACGCTATAGCTTCGTGCGAGCGCAGCGAGCGAGAGACGCGTAAAGGTGTGTCACAAAACCAACGGTTTTGGCACATAAGGACTTTGAAATATTCGCACCCAGCCCGAGGAGCCGGAAGTCTTTATCCAGTTGTTCTACCGACACATGTTTACAGTTTACGAATAGTTTCACATAAATAGTACTATTTCCACATAGTACAGTGCAATGTGATGTCCGAAATGGACGACAAAATTAGGTACTAGCACGAAATATATGCAAGGCAATATATGGTATATGTATAGCTTGGAAATTGTGACCGTTGCTCGCTCGCTCCGCTCGCTCGTAAAAATCTAGTCCAGCCCCACAACCGATCCGACACGTTCGCAAATTTGAAATATGTCGCCACCATATCGAATAATGAACGGAAGATGGATTGGTTTTAGGTTAGGCTATAGTTTCTCGAGCAAGCGCAGCGAGCGAGAGACGCGTATAGGTGTGTCATAAACAACGGTTTGGCACATACGGACATTGAAATATTCGCACCAGCCCGATGAGCCGGAAGTATTTATCCTATTGCTACTGACGAATGTTTACAGTTTACCAATAGTTTCACATAAATAGTACTATTTCCACATAGTACAGTACAATGTGATATCCGAAATGGCTGACAAAATTAGGTAATAACACGAAATATATGCAAGGCAATATATGGTATTTGTATAGCTTTGATGTTGTGACCGTTGCTCGCTCGCTCCGCTCGCTCGTAAAAATCTCGTCCACCCTCACAACCGATCCGACACGTTCGCAAATTTGAAATATGTCGCCACCATATCGAATAATGAACGGAAGATGGATTGGTTTTAGGTTAGGCTATAGCTTTTGTGCGAGCGCAGCGAACGAGAGACGCGTAAAGGTGTGTCACAAACCATCGGTTTGGCACATACGGACATTGATATATTCGCACCAGCCCGAGGAGCCGGAAGTCTTTATCCTATTGCCTTCTGACAAATGTTTACGGTTTACCAATAGTTTCACAAAATTAGTACCGTTTCCTCATAGTACAGTGCAATGTGATGTCCGAAATGGCTGACAAAATTAGGTACTAGCACGAAATATATGCAAGGCAATATATGGTATATGTATAGCTTGGAAGTTGTGACCGTTGCTCGCTCGCTCCGCTCGCTCGTAAAAATCTAGTCCAACCTCACAACCGATCCGACATGTTCGCAAATTAGAAATATGTCGCCACCATATCGAATAATGAACGGAAGATGGATTGGTTTTAGGTTAGGCTATAGCTTTCGTGCGACCGCAGCGAGCGAGATTCGCGTAAAGGTGTGTCACACACCAACGGTTTGGCACATACGGACATTGAAATATTCGCACCAGCCCGAGGAGCCGGAAGTATTTATCCTATTGCCTACCGACACATGTTTACAATTTATGAATAGTTTCACATAAATAGTACTATTTCCTCATAGTACAGTGCAATGTGATGTCCGAAATGGCTGACAAAATTAGGTAATAACACGAAATATATGGAAGGCAATATAAGGTATATGTATAGCTTGGAAATTGTGACCGTTGCTCGCTCGCTCCGCTCGCTCGTAAAAATCTAGTCCAACCCCACAACCGATCCGACACGTTCGCAAATTTGAAATATGTCGCCACCATATCGAATAATGAACGGAAGATGGATTGGTCTTGGGTTAGGCTATAGCCTTCGTGCGAGCGCAGCGAGCGAGAGACGCGTAAAGGTGTGTCACAAACCAACGGTTTGGCACATACGGACATTGAAATATTCGCACCAGCCCGATGAGCTGGAAGTATTTATCCTATTGCCTACCGACACATGTTTACAGTTTATGAATAGTTTCACATAAATAGTACTATTTCCACATAGTACAGTGCAATGTGATGTCCGAAATGGCTGACAAAGTTAGGTACTAGCACGAAATATATGGAAGGCAATATAAGGTATATGTATAGCGTGGAAATTGTGACCGTTGCTCGCTCGCTCCGCTCGCTCGTAAAAATCTAGTCCAACCTCACAACCGATCCCACACGTTCGCAAATTTGAAATATGTCGCCACAATATCGAATAATGAACGGAAGATGGATTGGTTTTAGGTTAGGCTATAGCTTTCGTGCGAGTGCAGCGAACGAGAGACGCGTAAAGGTGTGTCACAAACCATCGGTTTGGCACATACGGACATTGATATATTCGCACCAGCCCGAGGAACCGGAAGTCTTTATCCTATTGCCTTCTGACAAATGTTTACGGTTTACCAATAGTTTCACATAATTAGTACCGTTTCCTCATAGTACAGTGCAACGTGATGTCCGAAATGGCTGACAAAATTAGGTAATAACACGAAATATATGGAAGGCAATATAAGGTATATGTATAGCTTGGAAATTGTGACCGTTGCTCGCTCGCTCCGCTCGCTCGTAAAAATCTAGTCCAACCCCACAACCGATCCGACACGTTCGCAAATTTGAAATATGTCGCCATCATATCGAATAATGAACGCAAGATGGATTGGTTTTAGGTTAGGCTATAGTTTTCGAGCAAGCGCAGCGAGCGAGAGACGCGTATAGGTGTGTCATAAACCAACGGTTTGGCACATACGGACATTGAAATATACGCACCAGCCCGAGGAGCCGGAAGTATTTATCCTATTGCCTACCGACACATGTTTACAGTTTATGAATAGTTTCACATAAATAGTACTATTTCCTCATAGTACAGTGCAATGTGATGTCCGAAATGGCTGACAAAATTAGGTAATAACACGAAATATATGGAAGGCAATATAAGGTATATGTATAGCTTGGAAGTTGTGACCGTTGCTCGCTCGCTCCGCTCGCTCGTAAAAATCTAGTCCACCCTCACAACCGATCCGACACGTCCGCAAATTTGAAATATGTCGCCACCATATCGAATAATGAACGGAAGATGGATTGGTTTTAGGTTAGGCTATAGCTTTCGTGCGAGCGCAGCGAGCGAGAGACGCGTAAAGGTGTGTCACAAACCAACGGTTTGGCACATACGGACATTGAAATATTCGCACCAGCCCGAGGAGCCGGAAGTCTTTATCCTGTTGTCTACCGACACATGTTTACAGTTTACGAATAGTTTCACATAAATAGTACTATTTCCACATAGTACAGTGCAATGTGATGTCCGAAATGGATGACAAAATTAGGTACTAGCACGAAATATGTGCAAGGCAATATATGGTATATGTATAGCTCGGAAATTGTGACCGTTGCTCGCTCGCTCCGCTCGCTCGTAAAAATCTAGTCCAACCTCACAACCGATCCGACACGTTCGCAAATTTGAAATATGTCGCCATCATATGAAATACTCAACGCAATATCGATTGGTTTTAGGTTAGGCTATAGTTTTCGAGCGAGCGCAGCGAGCGAAAGACGCGTAAAGGTGTGTCACAAACCAACGGTTTGGCACATACGGACATTGAAATATTCGCACCAGCCCGAGGAGCCGGAAGTCTTTATCCTATTGCTACTTACAAATGTTTACAGTTTACCAATAGTTTCACATAAATAGTACTATTTCCACATAGTACAGTGCAATGTGATGTCCGAAATGGCTGACAAAATTATGTAATAACACGAAATATATGCAAGGCAATATATGGTATTTGTATAGCTTGGAAGTTGTGACCGTTGCTCGCTCGCTCCGCTCGCTCGTAAAAAATCTAGTACACCCTCACAACCGATCCGACACGTTCGCAAATTTGGAATATGTCGCCACCATATCGAATAATGAACGGAAGATGGATTGGTTTTAGGTTAGGCTATAGCTTTCGTGCGAGCGCAGCGAGCGAGAGACGCGTAAAGGTGTGTCACAAACCAACGGTTTGGCACATACGGACATTGAAATATTCGCACCAGCCCGAGGAGCCGGAAGTCTTTATCCTGTTGTCTACCGACACATGTTTACAGTTTACGAATAGTTTCACATAAATAGTACTATTTCCACATAGTACAGTGCAATGTGATGTCCGAAATGGCTGACAAAATTATGTAATAACACGAAATATATGCAAGGCAATATATGGTATTTGTATAGCTTGGAAGTTGTGACCGTTGCTCGCTCGCTCCGCTCGCTCATAAAAAATCTAGTACACCCTCACAACCGATCCGACACGTTCGCAAATTTGAAATATGTCGCCACCATATCGAATAATGAACGGAAGATGGATTGGTTTTGGGTTAGGCTATAGCCTTCGTGCGAGCGCAGCGAGCGAGAGACGCGTAAAGGTGTGTCACAAACCAACGGTTTGGCACATACGGACATTGAAATATTCGCACCAGCCCGATGAGCTGGAAGTATTTATCCTATTGCCTACCGACACATGTTTACAGTTTATGAATAGTTTCACATAAATAGTACTATTTCCACATAGTACAGTGCAATGTGATGTCCGAAATGGCTGACAAAGTTAGGTACTAGCACGAAATATATGGAAGGCAATATAAGGTATATGTATAGCGTGGAAATTGTGACCGTTGCTCGCTCGCTCCGCTCGCTCGTAAAAATCTAGTCCAACCTCACAACCGATCCCACACGTTCGCAAATTTGAAATATGTCGCCACAATATCGAATAATGAACGGAAGATGGATTGGTTTTAGGTTAGGCTATAGCTGTCGTGCGAGTGCAGCGAACGAGAGACGCGTAAAGGTGTGTCACAAACCATCGGTTTGGCACATACGGACATTGATATATTCGCACCAGCCCGAGGAACCGGAAGTCTTTATCCTATTGCCTTCTGACAAATGTTTACGGTTTACCAATAGTTTCACATAATTAGTACCGTTTCCTCATAGTACAGTGCAACGTGATGTCCGAAATGGCTGACAAAATTAGGTAATAACACGAAATATATGGAAGGCAATATAAGGTATATGTATAGCTTGGAAATTGTGACCGTTGCTCGCTCGCTCCGCTCGCTCGTAAAAATCTAGTCCAACCCCACAACCGATCCGACACGTTCGCAAATTTGAAATATGTCGCCATCATATCGAATAATGAACGCAAGATGGATTGGTTTTAGGTTAGGCTATAGTTTTCGAGCAAGCGCAGCGAGCGAGAGACGCGTATAGGTGTGTCATAAACCAACGGTTTGGCACATACGGACATTGAAATATACGCACCAGCCCGAGGAGCCGGAAGTATTTATCCTATTGCCTACCGACACATGTTTACAGTTTATGAATAGTTTCACATAAATAGTACTATTTCCTCATAGTACAGTGCAATGTGATGTCCGAAATGGCTGACAAAATTATGTAATAACACGAAATATATGGAAGGCAATATAAGGTATATGTATAGCTTGGAAGTTGTGACCGTTGCTCGCTCGCTCCGCTCGCTCGTAAAAATCTAGTCCACCCTCACAACCGATCCGACACGTCCGCAAATTTGAAATATGTCGCCACCATATCGAATAATGAACGGAAGATGGATTGGTTTTAGGTTAGGCTATAGCTTTCGTGCGAGCGCAGCGAGCGAGAGACGCGTAAAGGTGTGTCACAAACCAACGGTTTGGCACATACGGACATTGAAATATTCGCACCATCCCGAGGAGCCGGAAGTCTTTATCCTATTGCCTTCTGACAAATGTTTACGGTTTACCAATAGTTTCACATAATTAGTACCGTTTCCTCATAGTACAGTGCAACGTGATGTCCGAAATGGCTGACAAAATTAGGTAATAACACGAAATATATGGAAGGCAATATAAGGTATATATATAGCTTGGAAATTGTGACCGTTGCTCGCTCGCTCCGCTCGCTCGTAAAAATCTAGTCCAACCCCACAACCGATCCGACACGTTCGCAAATTTGAAATATGTCGCCATCATATCGAATAATGAACGCAAGATGGATTGGTTTTAGGTTAGGCTATAGCTTTCGTGCGAGCGCAGCGAGCGAGAGACGCGTAAAGGTGTGTCACAAACCAACGGTTTGGCACATACGGACATTGAAATATTCGCACCAGCCCGAGGAGCCGGAAGTCTTTATCCTGTTGTCTACCGACACATGTTTACAGTTTACGAATAGTTTCACATAAATAGTACTATTTCCACATAGTACAGTGCAATGTGATGTCCGAAATGGATGACAAAATTAGGTACTAGCACGAAATATGTGCAAGGCAATATATGGTATATGTATAGCTCGGAAATTGTGACCGTTGCTCGCTCGCTCCGCTCGCTCGTAAAAATCTAGTCCAACCTCACAACCGATCCGACACGTTCGCAAATTTGAAATATGTCGCCATCATATGAAATACTCAACGCAATATCGATTGGTTTTAGGTTAGGCTATAGTTTTCGAGCGAGCGCAGCGAGCGAAAGACGCGTAAAGGTGTGTCACAAACCAACGGTTTGGCACATACGGACATTGAAATATTCGCACCAGCCCGAGGAGCCGGAAGTCTTTATCCTATTGCTACTGACAAATGTTTACAGTTTACCAATAGTTTCACATAAATAGTACTATTTCCACATAGTACAGTGCAATGTGATGTCCGAAATGGGTGACAAAATTAGGTACTAGCACGAAATATATGTAAGGCAATATATGGTATATGTATAGCTTGGAAATTGTGACCGTTGCTCGCTCGCTACGCTCGCTCGTAAAAATCTAGTCCAACCTCACAACCGATCAGACACGTTCGCAAATTTGAAATATGTCGCCATCACATGAAATACTGAACGCAATATGGATTGGTTTTAGGTTAGGCTATAGCTTTCGTGCGAGCGCAGCGAGCGAGAGACGCGTAAAGGTGTGTCACAAACCAACGGTTTGGCACATACGGACATTGAAATATTCGCACCATCCCGAGGAGCCGGAAGTCTTTATCCTATTGCCTTCTGACAAATGTTTACGGTTTACCAATAGTTTCACAAAATTAGTACCGTTTCCTCATAGTACAGTGCAATGTGATGTCCGAAATGGCTGACAAAATTAGGTACTAGCACGAAATATATGCAAGGCAATATATGGTATATGTATAGCTTGGAAGTTGTGACCGTTGCTCGCTCGCTCCGCTCGCTCGTAAAAATCTAGTCCACCCTCACAACCGATCCGACACGTTCGCAAATTTGAAATATGTCGCCACCATATCGAATAATGAACGGAAGATGGATTGGTTTTAGGTTAGGCTATAGCTTTCGTGCGAGCGCAGCGAGCGAGAGACGCGTAAAGGTGTGTCACAAACCAACGGTTTGGCACATACGGACATTGAAATATTTGCACCAGCCCGAGGAGCCGGAAGTCTTTATCCTGTTGTCTACCGACACATGTTTACAGTTTACGAATAGTTTCACATAAATAGTACTATTTCCACATAGTACAGTGCAATGTGATGTCCGAAATGGACGACAATATTAGGTACTAGCACGAAATATATGCAAGGCAATATATGGTATATGTATAGCTTGGAAATTGTGACCGTTGCTCGCTCGCTCCGCTCGCTCGTAAAAATCTAGTCCAACCCCACAACCGATCCGACACGTTCGCAAATTTGAAATATGTCGCCATCATATCGAATAATGAACGCAAGATGGATTGGTTTTAGGTTAGGCTATAGTTTTCGAGCAAGCGCAGCGAGCGAGAGAAGCGTATAGGTGTGTCATAAACCAACGGTTTGGCACATACGGACATTGAAATATTCGCACCAGCCCGAGGAGCCGGAAGTATTTATCCTATTGCCTACCGACACATGTTTACAGTTTATGAACAGTTTCACATAAATAGTACTATTTCCACATAGTACAGTGCAATGTGATGTCCGAAATGGATGACAAAATTAGGTACTAGCACGAAATATATGCAAGGCAATATATGGTATATGTATAGCTTGGAAATTGTGACCGTTGCTCGCTCGCTCCGCTCGCTCGTAAAAATCTAGTCCACCCTCACAACCGATCCGACACGTCCGAAAATTTGAAATATGTCGCCACCATATCGAATAATGAACGCAAGGTGGATTGGTTTTAGGTTAGGCTATAGTTTTCGAGCGAGCGCAGCGAGCGAGAGATGCATAAAGGTGTGTCATAAAACAACGGTTTGGCACATACGGACATTGAAATATTCGCACCAGCCCGATGAGCCGGAAGTATTTATCCTATTGCCTACCGACACATGTTTACAGTTTATGAATAGTTTCACATAAATAGTACTATTTCCACATAGTACAGTGCAATGTGATGTCCGAAATGGATGACAAAATTAGGTACTAGCACGAAATATATGCAAGGCAATATATGGTATATGTATAGCTTGGAAATTGTGACCGTTGCTCGCTCGCTCCGCTCGCTCGTAAAAATCTAGTCCAACCTCACAACCGATCGGACACGTTCGCAAATTTGAAATATGTCGCCATCATATCAAATACTCAACGCAATATGGATTGGTTTTAGGTTAGGCTATAGTTTTCGAGCGAGCGCAGCGAGCGAGAGACGCGTAAAGGTGTGTCACAAACCAACGGTTTGGCACATACGGACATTGAAATATTCGCACCAGCCCGAGGAGCCGGAAGTCTTTATCCTATTGCTACTGACAAATGTTTACAGTTTACCAATAGTTTCACATAAATAGTACTATTTCCACATAGTACAGTGCAATGTGATGTCCGAAATGGCTGACAAAATTATGTTATAACACGAAATATATGCAAGGCAATATGTGGTATTTGTATAGCTTGGAAGTTGTGACGGTTGCTCGCTCGCTCCGCTCGCTCGTAAAAAATCTAGTCCACCCTCACAACCGATCCGACACGTTCGCAAATTAGAAATATGTCGCCACCACATCGAATAATGAACGGAAGATGGATTGGTTTTAGGTTAGGCTATAGCTTTCGTGCGACCGCAGCGAGTAAGACAGGGAAAAGGTGTGACACAAACCAGCGGTTTGGCACATACGGACATTGAAATATTCGCACCAGCCCGAGGAGCCGGAAGTCTTTATCCGATTGCTACTGACAAATGTTTACAGTTTACCAATAGTTTCACATAAATAGTACTATTTCCACATAGTACAGTACAATGTGATGTCCGAAATGGCTGACAAAATTAGGTAATAACACGAAATATATGCAAGGCAATATATGGTATATGTATAGCTTGGAAGTTGTGACCGTTGCTCGCTCTCTCCGCTCGCTCGTAAAAATCTAGACCAACCTCACAACCGCTCGGACACGTTCGCAAATTTGAAATATGTCGCCATCATATGAAATACTGAAAGCAATATGGATTGGTTTTAGGTTAGGCTATAGCTTTTGTGCGAGCGCAGCGAGCGAGAGACGCGTAAAGGTGTGTCATAAACCAACGGTTTGGCACATACGGACATTGAAATATTCGCACCAGCCCGAGGAGCCGGAAGTATTTATCCTATTGCCTACTGACAAATGCTTACAGTTTATGAATAGTTTCACATAAATAGTACTATTTCCACATATAACAGTGCAATGTGATGTCCAAAATGGCTGACAAAAGTAGGTAATAATAAGAAATATATGCAAGGCAATATATGGTATATGTATAGCTTGGAAATTGTGACCGTTGCTCGCTCGCTCCGGTCGCTCGTAAAAATCTAGTCCAACCTCACAACCGATCGGACACGTTCGCAAATTTGAAATATGTCGCCATCATATGAAATACTCAACGCAATATGGATTGGTTTTAGGTTAGGCTATAGTTTTCGAGCGAGCGCAGCGTGCGAGAGACGCGTAAAGGTGTGTCATAAACGAACGGTTTGGCACATACGGACATTGAAATATTCGCACCAGCCCGAGTAGCCGGAAGTATTTATCCTATTGCCTACAGACACATGTTTACAGTTTATGAATAGCTTCACATAAATAGTACTATTTCCACATAGTACAGTGCAGTGTGATGTCCGAAATGGCTGACAAAGTTAGGTACTAGCACGAAATATATGCAAGGCAATATATGGTATTTGTATAGCTTGGAAGTTGTGACCGTTGCTCGCTCGCTCCGCTCGCTCGTAAAAATCTAGTCCACCCTCACAACCGATCCGACACGTTCGCAAATTCGAAATATGTCGCCACCATATCGAATAATGAACGGAAGATGGATTGGTTTCAGGTTAGGCTATAGATTTCGTGCGAGCGCAGCGAGCGAGAGACGCGTAAAGGTGTGTCATAAACCAACGGTTTGGCACATACGGACATTGAAATATTCGCACCAGCCCGAGGAGCCGGAAGTATTTATCCTGTTGCCTACCGACACATGTTTACAGTTTATGAATAGTTTCACATAAATAATACTATTTCCTCATAGTACAGTGCAATGTGATGTCCGAAATGGCTGACAAAATTAGGTAATAACACGAAATATATGGAAGGCAATATAAGGTATATGTATAGCTTGGAAGTTGTGACCGTTGCTCGCTCGCTCCGCTCGCTCGTAAAAATCTAGTCCACCCTCACAACCGATCCGACACGTCCGCAAATTTGAAATATATCGCCACCATATCGAATAATGAACGGAAGATGGATTGGTTTTAGGTTAGGCTATAGCTTTCGTGCGAGCGCAGCGAGCGAGAGACGCGTAAAGGTGTGTCACAAACCAACGGTTTGGCACATACGGACATTGAAATATTCGCACCAGCCCGAGGAGCCGGAAGTCTTTATCCTGTTGTCTACCGACACATGTTTACAGTTTACGAATAGTTTCACATAAATAGTACTATTTCCACATAGAACAGTGCAATGTGATGTCCGAAATGGATGACAAAATTAGGTACTAGCACGAAATATATGCATGGCAATATATGGTATATGTATAGCTTGGAAATTGTGACCGTTGCTCGCTCGCTCCGCTCGCTCGTAAAAATCTAGTCCAACCTCACAACCGATCAGACACGTTCGCAAATTTGAAATATGTCGCCATCACATGAAATACTGAACGCAATATGGATTGGTTTTAGGTTAGGCTATAGCTTTCGTGCGAGCGCAGCGAGCGAGAGACGCGTAAAGGTGTGTCACAAACCAACGGTTTGGCACATACGGACATTGAGATATTCGCACCAGCCCGAGGAGCCGGAAGTCTTTATCCTATTGCCTTCTGACAAATGTTTACGGTTTACCAATAGTTTCACAAAATTAGTACCGTTTCCTCATAGTACAGTGCAATGTGATGTCCGAAATGGCTGACAAAATTAGGTACTAGCACGAAATATATGCAAGGCAATATATGGTATATGTATAGCTTGGAAGTTGTGACCGTTGCTCGCTCGCTCCGCTCGCTCGTAAAAATCTAGTCCAACCTCACAACCGATACGACATGTTCGCAAATTAGAAATATGTCGCCACCATATCGAATAATGAACGGAAGATGGATTGGTTTTAGGTTAGGCTATAGCTTTCGTGCGACCGCAGCGAGCGAGATTCGCGTAAAGGTGTGTCACAAACCAACGGTTTGGCACATACGGACATTGAAATATTCGCACCAGCCCGAGGAGCCGGAAGTATTTATCCTATTGCCTACCGACACATGTTTACAGTTTATGAATAGTTTCACATAAATAGTACTATTTCCTCATAGTACAGTGCAATGTGATGTCCGAAATGGCTGACAAAATTAGGTAATAACACGAAATATATGGAAGGCAATATATGGTATATGTATAGCTTGGAAGTTGTGACCGTTGCTCGCTCGCTCCGCTCGCTCGTAAAAATCTAGTCCACCCTCACAACCGATCCGACACGTCCGCAAATTTGAAATACGT
This sequence comes from Bombus affinis, assembly GCF_024516045.1. Lineage (NCBI taxonomy): Eukaryota > Metazoa > Arthropoda > Insecta > Hymenoptera > Apidae > Bombus > Bombus affinis. The sequence goes on from NW_026108826.1 coordinate 868,372, forward strand.
CGCCACCATATCGAATAATGAACGGAAGATGGATTGGTTTTAGGTTAGGCTATAGCTTTCGTGCGAGCGCAGCGTGCGAGAGACGCGTAAAGGTGTGTCACAAACCAACGGTTTGGCACATACGGACATTGAAATATTCGCACCAGCCCGAGGAACCGGAAGTCTTTATCCTATTGCCTTCTGACAAATGTTTACGGTTTACCAATAGCTTCACATAATTAGTACCGTTTCCTCATAGTACAGTGCAACGTGATGTCCGAAATGGCTGACAAAATTAGGTAATAACACGAAATATATGGAAGGCAATATAAGGTATATGTATAGCTTGGAAATTTTGACCGTTGCTCGCTCGCTCCGCTCGCTCGTAAAAATCTAGTCCAACCCCACAACCGATCCGACACGGTCGCAAATTTGAAATATGTCGCCATCATATCGAATAATGAACGCAAGATGGATTGGTTCTAGGTTAGGCTATAGTTTTCGAGCAAGCGCAGCGAGCGAGAGACGCGTATAGGTGTGTCATAAACCAACGGTTTGGCACATACGGACATTGAAATATTCGCACCAGCTCGAGGAGCCGGAAGTATTTATCCTGTTGTCTACCGACACATGTTTACAGTTTACGAATAGTTTCACATAAATAGTACTATTTCCACATAGAACAGTGCAATGTGATGTCCGAAATGGATGACAAAATTAGGTACTAGCACGAAATATATGCAAGGCAATATATGGTATATGTATAGCGTGGAAATTGTGACCGTTGCTCGCTCGCTCCGGTCGCTCGTAAAAATCTAGTCCAACCTCACAACCGATCGGACACGTTCGCAAATTTGAAATATGTCGCCATCATATGAAATACTCAACGCAATATGGATTGGTTTTAGGTTAGGCTATAGTTTTCGAGCGAGCGCAGCGAGCGAGAGACGCGTAAAGGTGTGTCATAAACGAACGGTTTGGCACATACGGACATTGAAATATTCGCACCAGCCCGAGTAGCCGGAAGTATTTATCCTATTGCCTACCGACACATGTTTACAGTTTATGAATAGCTTCACATAAATAGTACTATTTCCACATAGTACAGTGCAGTGTGATGTCCGAAATGGCTGACAAAGTTACGTACTAGCACGAAATATATGCAAGGCAATATATGGTATTTGTATAGCTTGGAAGTTGTGACCGTTGCTCGCTCGCTCCGCTCGCTCGTAAAAATCTAGTCCACCCTTACAACCGATCCGACACGTTCGCAAATTCGAAATATGTCGCCACCATATCGAATAATGAACGGAAGATGGATTGGTTTCAGGTTAGGCTATAGCTTTCGTGCGAGCGCAGCGAGCGAGAGACGCGTAAAGGTGTGTCATAAACCAACGGTTTGGCACATACGGACATTGAAATATTCGCACCAGCCCGAGGAGCCGGAAGTATTTATCCTGTTGCCTACCGACACATGTTTACAGTTTATGAATAGTTTCACATAAATAATACTATTTCCTCATAGTACAGTGCAATGTGATGTCCGAAATGGCTGACAAAATTAGGTAATAACACGAAATATATGGAAGGCAATATAAGGTATATGTATAGCTTGGAAGTTGTGACCGTTGCTCGCTCGCTCCGCTCGCTCGTAAAAATCTAGTCCACCCTCACAACCGATCCGACACGTCCGCAAATTTGAAATATGTCGCCACCATATCGAATAATGAACGGAAGATGGATTGGTTTTACGTTAGGCTATAGCTTTCGTGCGAGCGCAGCGAGCGAGAGACACGTAAAGGTGTGTCACAAACCAACGGTTTGGCACATACGGACATTGAAATATTCGCACCAGCCCGAGGAGCCGGAAGTCTTTATCCTGTTGTCTACCGACACATGTTTACAGTTTACGAATAGTTTCACATAAATAGTACTATTTCCACATAGAACAGTGCAATGTGATGTCCGAAATGGATGACAAAATTAGGTACTAGCACGAAATATATGCATGGCAATATATGGTATATGTATAGCTTGGAAATTGTGACCGTTGCTCGCTCGCTCCGCTCGCTCGTAAAAATCTAGTCCAACCTCACAACCGATCAGACACGTTCGCAAATTTGAAATATGTCGCCACCACATGAAATACTGAACGCAATATGGATTGGTTTTAGGTTAGGCTATAGCTTTCGTGCGAGCGCAGCGAGCGAGAGACGCGTAAAGGTGTGTCACAAACCAACGGTTTGGCACATACGGACATTGAGATATTCGCACCAGCCCGAGGAGCCGGAAGTCTTTATCCTATTGCCTTCTGACAAATGTTTACGGTTTACCAATAGTTTCACAAAATTAGTACCGTTTCCTCATAGTACAGTGCAATGTGATGTCCGAAATGGCTGACAAAATTAGGTACTAGCAGGAAATATATGCAAGGCAATATATGGTATATGTATAGCTTGGAAGTTGTGACCGTTGCTCGCTCGCTCCGCTCGCTCGTAAAAATCTAGTCCAACCTCACAACCGATACGACATGTTCGCAAATTAGAAATATGTCGCCACCATATCGAATAATGAACGGAAGATGGATTGGTTTTAGGTTAGGCTATAGCTTTCGTGCGACCGCAGCGAGCGAGATTCGCGTAAAGGTGTGTCACAAACCAACGGTTTGGCACATACGGACATTGAAATATTCGCACCAGCCCGAGGAGCCGGAAGTCTTTATCCTATTGCTTTCTGACAAATGTTTACGGTTAACCAATAGTTTCACATAATTAGTACCGTTTCCTCATAGTACAGTGCAATGTGATGTCCGAAATGGCTGACAAAATTAGGTACTAACACGAAATATATGCAAGGCAATATATGGTATATGTATAGCTTGGAAATTGTGACCGTTGCTCGCTCGCTTCGCTCGCTCGTAAAAATCACGTCCAACCTCACAACCGATCCGACACGTTCGCAAATTTGAAATATGTCGCCATCATATCGAATAATGAACGCAAGGTGGATTGGTTTTAGGTTAGGCTATAGTTTTCGAGCGAGCGCAGCGAGCGAGAGATGCGTAAAGGTGTGTCATAAAACAACGGTTTGGCACATACGGACATTGAAATATTCGCACCAGCCCGATGAGCCGGAAGTATTTATCCTATTGCCTACCGACACATGTTTACAGGTTATGAATAGTTTCACATAAATAGTACTATTTCCACATAGTACAGTGCAATGTGATGTCCGAAATGGATGACAAAATTAGGTACTAGCACGAAATATATGCAAGGCAATATATGGTATATGTATATCTTGGAAATTGTGACCGTTGCTCGCTCGCTCCGCTCGCTCGTAAAAATCTAGTCCAACCTCACAACCGATCCGACACGTTCGCAAATTTGAAATATGTCGCCATCATATCGAATAATGAACGCAAGGTGGATTGGTTTTAGGTTAGGCTATAGTTTTCGAGCGAGCGCAGCGAGCGAGAGATGCGTAAAGGTATGTCATAAAACAACGGTTTGGCACATACGGACATTGAAATATTCGCACCAGCCCGATGAGCCGGAAGTATTTATCCTATTGCCTACCGACACATGTTTACAGTTTATGAATAGTTTCACATAAATAGTACTATTTCCACATAGTACAGTGCAATGTGATGTCCGAAATGGATGAAAAAATTAGGTACTAGCACGAAATATATGCAAGGCAATATATGGTATATGTATAGCGTGGAAATTGTGACCGTTGCTCGCTCGCTCCGCTCGCTCGTAAAAATCTAGTCCAACCTCACAACCGATCCGACACGTTCGCAAATTTGAAATATGTCGCCATCATATCGAATAATGAACGCAAGGTGGATTGGTTTTAGGTTAGGCTATAGTTTTCGAGCGAGCGCTGCGAGCGAGAGATGCGTAAAGGTGTGTCATAAACCAACGGTTTGGCACATACGGACATTGAAATATTCGCACCAGCCCGAGGAGCCGGAAGTCTTTATCCTATTGCTACTGACAAATGTTTACAGTTTACCAATAGTTTCACATAAATAGTACTATTTCCACATAGTACAGTGCAATGTGATGTCCGAAATGGCTGACAAAATTATGTTATAACACGAAATATATGCAAGGCAATATATGGTATTTGTATAGCTTGGAAGTTGTGACCGTTGCTCGCTCGCTCCGCTCGCTCGTAAAAATCTAGTCCACCCTTACAACCGATCCGACACGTTCGCAAATTTGAAATATGTCGCCACCATATCGAATAATGAACGGAAGATGGATTGGTTTTAGGTTAGGCTATAGCTTTCGTGCGAGCGCAGCGAGCGAGAGACGCGTAAAGGTGTGTCATAAACCAACGGTTTGGCACATACGGACATTGAAATATTCGCACCAGCCCGAGGAGCCGGAAGTATTTATCCTGTTGCCTACCGACACATGTTTACAGTTTATGAATAGTTTCACATAAATAGTACTATTTCCACATAGTACAGTGCAATGTGATGTCCGAAGTGGCTGACAAAATTAGGTACTAGCACGAAATATATGCAAGGCAATATATGGTATATGTATAGGTTGGAAGTTGTGAACGTTGCTCGCTCGCTCCGCTCGCTCGTAAAAATCTAGTCCAACCTCACAACCGATACGACATGTTCGCAAATTAGAAATATGTCGCCACCATATCGAATAATGAACGGAAGATGGATTGGTTTTAGGTTAGGCTATAGCTTTCGTGCGACCGCAGCGAGCGAGATTCGCGTAAAGGTGTGTCACAAACCAATGGTTTGGCACATACGGACATTGAAATTTTCGCACCAGCCCGAGGAGCCGGAAGTCTTTATCCTATTGCCTTCTGACAAATGTTTACTGTTAACCAATAGTTTCACATAATTAGTACCGTTTCCTCATAGTACAGTGCAATGTGATGTCCGAAATGCCTGACAAAATTAGGTACTAGCACGAAATATATGCAAGGCAATATATGGTATATGTATAGCTTGGAAATTGTGACCGTTGCTCGCTCGCTCCGCTCGCTCGTAAAAATCTAGTCCAACCTCACAACCGATCGGACACGTTCGCAAATTTGAAATATGTCGCCATCATATGAAATACTCAACGCAATATGGATTGGTTTTAGGTTAGGCTATAGTTTTCGAGCGAGCGCAGCGAGCGAGATACGCGTAAAGGTGTGTCACAAACCAACGGTTTGGCACATACGGACATTGAAATATTCGCACCAGCCCGAGGAGCCGGAAGTCTTTATCCTATTGCTACTGACAAATGTTTACAGTTTACTAATAGTTTCACATAAATAGTACTATCTCCACATAGTACAGTACAATGTGATGTCCGAAATGGCTGACAAAATTAGGTAATAACACGAAATATATGCAAGGCAATATATGGTATATGTATAGCTTGGAAGTTGTGACCGTTGCTCGCTCTCTCCGCTCGCTCGTAAAAATCTAGACCAACCTCACAACCGCTCGGACACGTTCGAAAATTTGAAATATGTCGCCATCATATGAAATACTGAAAGCAATATGGATTGGTTTTAGGTTAGGCTATAGCTTTTGTGCGAGCGCAGCGAGCGAGAGACGCGTAAAGGTGTGTCACAAACCAACGGTTTGGCACATACGGACATTGAAATATTCGCACCAGCCCGAGGAGCCGGAAGTATTTATCCTATTGCCTACTGACAAATGCTTACAGTTTATGAATAGTTTCACATAAATAGTACTATTTCCACATATAACAGTGCAATGTGATGTCCAAAATGGCTGACAAAAGTAGGTAATAATAAGAAATATATGCAAGGCAATATATGGTATATGTATAGCTTGGAAATTGTGACCGTTGCTCGCTCGCTCCGGTCGCTCGTAAAAATCTAGTCCAACCTCACAACCGATCGGACACGTTCGCAAATTTGAAATATGTCGCCATCATATGAAATACTCAACGCAATATGGATTGGTTTTAGGTTAGGCTATAGTTTTCGAGCGAGCGCAGCGAGCGAGAGACGCGTAAAGGTGTGTCATAAACGAACGGTTTGGCACATACGGACATTGAAATATTCGCACCAGCCCGAGTAGCCGGAAGTATTTATCCTATTGCCTACCGACACATGTTTACAGTTTATGAATAGCTTCACATAAATAGTACTATTTCCACATAGTACAGTGCAGTGTGATGTCCGAAATGGCTGACAAAGTTAGGTACTAGCACGAAATATATGCAAGGCAATATATGGTATTTGTATAGCTTGGAAGTTGTGACCGTTGCTCGCTCGCTCCGCTCGCTCGTAAAAATCTAGTCCACCCTCACAACCGATCCGACACGTTCGCAAATTTGAAATATGTCGCCACCATATCGAATAATGAACGGAAGATGGATTGGTTTGAGGTTAGGCTATAGCTTTCGTGCGAGCGCAGCGAGCGACAGACGCGTAAAGGTGTGTCATAAACCTACGGTTTGGCACATACGGACATTGAAATATTCGCACCAGCCCGAGGAGCCGGAAGTATTAATCCTGTTGCCTACCGACACATGTTTACAGTTTATGAATAGTTTCACATAAATAGTACTATTTCCACATAGTACAGTGCAATGTGATGTCCGAAGTGGCTGACAAAATTAGGTACTAGCACGAAATATATGCAAGGCAATATATGGTATATGTATAGCTTGGAAGTTGTGACCGTTGCTCGCTCGCTCCGCTCGCTCGTAAACATCTAGTCCAACCTCACAACCGATACGACATGTTCGCAAATTAGAAATATGTCGCCACCATATCGAATAATGAACGGAAGATGGATTGGTTTTAGGTTAGGCTATAGCTTTCGTGCGACCGCAGCGAGCGAGATTCGCGTAAAGGTGAGTCACAAACCAACGGTTTGGCACATACGGATATTGAAATATTCGCACCAGCCCGAGGAGCCGGAAGTCTTTATCCTATTGCCTTCTGACAAATGTTTACGGTTAACCAATAGTTTCACATAATTAGTACCGTTTCCTCATAGTACAGTGCAATGTGATGTCCGAAATGGCTGACAAAATTAGGTACTAGCACGAAATATATGCAAGGCAATATATGGTATATGTATAGCTTGGAAATTGTGACCGTTGCTCGCTCGCTCCTCTCGCTCGTAAAAATCACGTCCAACCCCACAAACGATCCGACACGTTCGCAAATTTGAAACATGTCGCCATCATATCGAATAATGAACGCAAGATGGATTGGTTTTAGGATAGGCTATAGTTTTCGAGCGAGCGCCGCGATCGAGAGACGCGTATAGGTGTGTCATAAACCAACGGTTTGGCACATACGGACATTGAAATATTCGCACCAGCCCGCGGAGCCGGAAGTATTTATCCTATTGCCTACCGACACATGTTTACAGTTTATGAATAGTTTCACATAAATAGTACTATTTCCACATAGTACAATGCAATGTGATGTCCGAAATGGCTGACAAAATTATGTAATAACACGAAATATATGCAAGGCAATATATGGTATTTGTATAGCTTGGAAGTTGTGACCGTAGCTCGCTCGCTCCGCTCGCTCGTAAAAAATCTAGTCCACCCTCACAACCGATCCGACACGTTCGCAAATTAGAAATATGTCGCCACCACATCGAATAATGAACGGAAGATGGATTGGTTTTAGGTTAGGCTATAGCTTTCGTGCGACCGCAGCGAGCGAGAGACGCGTAAAGGTGTGACACAAACCAGCGGTTTGCACATACGGACATTGAAATATTCGCACCAGCCCGAGGAGCCGGAAGTCTTTATCCTATTGCTACTGACAAATGTTTACAGTTTACCAATAGTTTCACATAAATAGTACTATTTCCACACAGTACAGTACAATGTGATGTCCGAAATGGCTGACAAAATTAGGTACAAGCTCGAAATATATGCAAGACAATATATGGTATATGTATAGCTTGGAAATTGTGACCGTTGCTCGCTCGCTCCGCTCGCTCGTAAAAATCTAGTCCAACCTCACAACCGATCCGACACGTTCGCAAATTTGAAATATGTCGTCATCATATCGAATAATGAACGCAAGATGGATTGGTTTTAGGTTAGGCTATAGCTTTCGTGCGTGCGCAGCGAGCGAGAGGCGCGTAAAAGTGTGTCACAAACCAACGGTTTGGCACATACGGACATTGAAATATTCGCACCAGCCCGAGGAGCCGGAAGTATTTATCCTATTGCCTACCGACACATGTTTACAGTTTATGAATAGTTTCACATAAATAGTACTATTTCCTCATAGTACAGTGCAATGTGATGTCCGAAATGGCTGACAAAAGTAGGTAATAACACGAAATATATGGAAGGCAATATAAGGTATATGTATAGCTTGGAAATTGTGACCGTTGCTCGCTCGCTCCGCTCGCTCGTAAAAATCTAGTGCAACCTCACAACCGATCCCACACGTTCGCAAATTTGAAATATGTCGCCACCATATCGAATAATGAACGGAAGATGGATTGGTTTTAGGTTAGGCTATAGCTTTCGTGCGAGCGCAGCGAACGAGAGACGCGTAAAGGTGTGTCACAAACCATCGGTTTGGCACATACGGACATTGATATATTCGCACCAGCCCGAGGAGCCGGAAGTCTTTATCCTATTGCCTTCTGATAAATGTTTACAGTTTACCAATAGTCTCACATAATTAGTACCGTTTCCTCATAGTACAGTGCAACGTGATGTCCGAAATGGCTGACAAAATTAGGTACAAGCACGAAATATATGCAAGACAATATATGGTATATGTATAGCTTGGAAATTGTGACCGTTGCTCGCTCGCTCCGCTCGCTCGTAAAAATCTAGTCCAACCCCACAACCGATCCGACACGTTCGCAAATTTGAAATATGTCGCCATCATATCGAATAATGAACGCAAGATGGATTGGTTTTAGGTTTGGCTATAGTTTTCGAGCGAGCGCAGCGAGCCAGAGACGCGTATCGGTGTGTCATAAACCAACGGTTTGGCACATACGGACATTGAAATATTCGCACCAGCCCGAGGAGCCGGAAGTACTTATCCTATTGCCTACCGACACATGTTTACAGTTTATGAATAGTTTCACATAAATAGTACTATTTCCACATAGTACAATGCAATGTGATGTCCGAAATGGCTGACAAAAGTAGGTAATAACACGAAATATATGGAAGGCAATATAAGGTATATGTATAGCTTGGAAATTGTGACCGTTGCTCGCTCGCTCCGCTCGCTCGTAAAAATCTAGTCCAACCTCACAACCGATCCCACACGTTCGCAAATTTGAAATATGTCGCCACCATATCGAATAATGAACGGAAGATGGATTGGTTTTAGGTTAGGCTATAGCTTTCGTGCGAGCGCAGCGAACGAGAGACGCGTAAAGGTGTGTCACAAACCATCGGTTTGGCACATACGGACATTGATATATTCGCACCAGCCCGAGGAGCCGGAAGTCTTTATCCTATTGCCTTCTGATAAATCTTTACGGTTTACCAATAGTCTCACATAATTAGTACCGTTTCCTCATAGTACAGTGCAACGTGATGTCCGAAATGGCTGACAAAATTAGGTAGAAGCACGAAATATATGCAAGACAATATATGGTATATGTATAGCTTGGAAATTGTGACCGTTGCTCGCTCGCTCCGCTCGCTCGTAAAAATCTAGTCCAACACCACAACCGATCCGACACGTTCGCAAATTTGAAATATGTCGCCATCATATCGAATAATGAACGCAAGATGGATTGGTTTTAGGTTTGGCTATAGTTTTCGAGCGAGCGCAGCGAGCCAGAGACGCGTATCGGTGTGTCATAAACCAACGGTTTGGCACAAACGGACATTGAAATATTCGCACCAGCCCGAGGAGCCGGAAGTACTTATCCTATTGCCTACCGACACATGTTTACAGTTTATGAATAGTTTCACATAAATAGTACTATTTCCACATAGTACAGTGCAATGTGATGTCCGAAATGGCTGACACAATTAGGTACTAGCACGAAATATATCCAAGGCAATATATGGTATATGTATAGCTTGGAAATTGTGACCATTGCTCGCTCGCTCCGCTCGCTCGCAAAAATCTAGTCCAACCTCACAAGCGATCCGACACGTTCGCAAATTTGAAATATGTCGCCACCATATCCAATAATGAACGGAAGATGGATTGGTTTTAGGTTAGGCTATAGCTTTCGTGCGAGCGCAGCGAGCGAGAGACGCGTAAAGGTGTGTCACAAACCAACGGTTTGGCACATACGGACATTGAAATATTCGCACCAGCCCGAGGAGCCGGAAGTATTTATCCTATTGCCTACTGACAAATGCTTACAGTTTATGAATAGTTGCACATAAATAGTACTATTTCCACATATAACAGTGCAATGTGATGTCCAAAATGGCTGACAAAAGTAGGTAATAATAAGAAATATATGCAAGGCAATATATGGTATATGTATAGCTTGGAAATTGTGACCGTTGCTCGCTCGCTCCGGTCGCTCGTAAAAATCTAGTCCAACCTCACAACCGATCGGACACGTTCGCAAATTTGAAATATGTCGCCATCATATGAAATACTCAACGCAATATGGATTGGTTTTAGGTTAGGCTATAGTTTTCGAGCGAGCGCAGCGAGCGAGAGACGCCGAAAGGTGTGTCATAAACGAACGGTTTGGCACATACGGACATTGAAATATTCGCACCAGCCCGAGTAGCCGGAAGTATTTATCCTATTGCCTACCAACACATGTTTACAGTTTATGAATAGCTTCACATAAATAGTACTATTTCCACATAGTACAGTGCAGTGTGATGTCCGAAATGGCTGACAAAGTTAGGTACTAGCACGAAATATATGCAAGGCAATATAAGGTATATGTATAGCTTGGAAATTGTGACCGTTGCTCGCTCGCTCCGCTCGCTCGTAAAAATCTAGTCCAACCTCACAACCGATCCCACACGTTCGCAAATTTGAAATATGTCGCCACCATATCGAATAATGAACGGAAGATGGATTGGTTTTAGGTTAGGCTATAGCTTTCGTGCGAGCGCAGCGAACGAGAGACGCGTAAAGGTGTGTCACAAACCATCGGTTTGGCACATACGGACATTGATATATTCGCACCAGCCCGAGTAGCCGGAAGTATTTATCCTGTTGCCTACCGACACATGTTTACAGTTTATGAATAGTTTCACATAAATAGTACTATTTCCTCATAGTACAGTGCAATGTGATGTCCGAAATGGCTGACCAAAGTAGGTAATAACACGAAATATATGGAAGGCAATATAAGGTATATGTATAGCTTGGAAATTGTGACCGTTGCTCGCTCGCTCCGCTCGCTCGTAAAAATCTAGTCCAACCTCACAACCGATCGCACACGTTCGCAAATTTGAAATATGTCGCCACCATATCGAATAATGAACGGAAGATGGATTGGTTTTAGGTTAGGCTATAGCTTTCGTGCGAGCGCAGCGAACGAGAGACGCGTAAAGGTGTGTCACAAACCATCGGTTTGGCACATACGGACATTGATATATTCGCACCAGCCCGAGGAGCCGGAAGTCTTTATCCTATTGCCTTCTGATAAATCTTTACGGTTTACCAATAGTCTCACATAATTAGTACCGTTTCCTCATAGTACAGTGCAACGTGATGTCCGAAATGGCTGACAAAATTAGGTAGAAGCACGAAATATATGCAAGGCAATATAAGGTATATGTATAGCTTGGAAATTGTGACCGTTGCTCGCTCGCTCCGCTCGCTCGTAAAAATCTAGTCCAACCTCACAACCGATCCCACACGTTCGCAAATTTGAAATATGTCGCCACCATATCGAATAATGAACGGAAGATGGATTGGTTTTAGGTTAGGCTATAGCTTTCGTGCGAGCGCAGCGAACGAGAGACGCGTAAAGGTGTGTCACAAACCATCGGTTTGGCACATACGGACATTGATATATTCGCACCAGCCCGAGTAGCCGGAAGTATTTATCCTGTTGCCTACCGACACATGTTTACAGTTTATGAATAGTTTCACATAAATAGTACTATTTCCTCATAGTACAGTGCAATGTGATGTCCGAAATGGCTGACAAAAGTAGGTAATAACACGAAATATATGGAAGGCAATATAAGGTATATGTATAGCTTGGAAATTGTGACCGTTGCTCGCTCGCTCCGCTCGCTCGTAAAAATCTAGTCCAACCTCACAACCGATCCCACACGTACGCAAATTTGAAATATGTCGCCACCATATCGAATAATGAACGGAAGATGGATTGGTTTTAGGTTAGGCTATAGCTTTCGTGCGAGCGCAGCGAACGAGAGACGCGTAAAGGTGTGTCACAAACCATCGGTTTGGCACATACGGACATTGATATATTCGCACCAGCCCGAGGAGCCGGAAGTCTTTATCCTATTGCCTTCTGATAAATCTTTACGGTTTACCAATAGTCTCACATAATTAGTACCGTTTCCTCATAGTACAGTGCAACGTGATGTCCGAAATGGCTGACAAAATTAGGTAGAAGCACGAAATATATGCAAGACAATATATGGTATATGTATAGCTTGGAAATTGTGACCGTTGCTCGCTCGCTCCGCTCGCTCGTAAAAATCTAGTCCAGCACCACAACCGATCCGACACGTTCGCAAATTTGAAATATGTCGCCATCATATCGAATAATGAACGCAAGATGGATTGGTTTTAGGTTTGGCTATAGTTTTCGAGCGAGCGCAGCGAGCCAGAGACGCGTATCGGTGTGTCATAAACCAACGGTTTGGCACATACGGACATTGAAATATTCGCACCAGCCCGAGGAGCCGGAAGTACTTATCCTATTGCCTACCGACACATGTTTACAGTTTATGAATAGTTTCACATAAATAGTACTATTTCCTCATAGTACAGTGCAATGTGATGTCCGAAATGGCTGACAAAAGTAGGTAATAACACGAAATATATGGAAGGCAATATAAGGTATATGTATAGCTTGGAAATTGTGACCGTTGCTCGCTCGCTCCGCTCGCTCGTAAAAATCTAGTCCAACCTCACAACCGATCCCACACGTACGCAAATTTGAAATATGTCGCCACCATATCGAATAATGAACGGAAGATGGATTGGTTTTAGGTTAGGCTATAGCTTTCGTGCGAGCGCAGCGAACGAGAGACGCGTAAAGGTGTGTCACAAACCATCGGTTTGGCACATACGGACATTGATATATTCGCACCAGCCCGAGGAGCCGGAAGTCTTTATCCTATTGCCTTCTGATAAATCTTTACGGTTTACCAATAGTCTCACATAATTAGTACCGTTTCCTCATAGTACAGTGCAACGTGATGTCCGAAATGGCTGACAAAATTAGGTAGAAGCACGAAATATATGCAAGACAATATATGGTATATGTATAGCTTGGAAATTGTGACCGTTGCTCGCTCGCTCCGCTCGCTCGTAAAAATCTAGTCCAGCACCACAACCGATCCGACACGTTCGCAAATTTGAAATATGTCGCCATCATATCGAATAATGAACGCAAGATGGATTGGTTTTAGGTTTGGCTATAGTTTTCGAGCGAGCGCAGCGAGCCAGAGACGCGTATCGGTGTGTCATAAACCAACGGTTTGGCACATACGGACATTGAAATATTCGCACCAGCCCGAGGAGCCGGAAGTACTTATCCTATTGCCTACCGACACATGTTTACAGTTTATGAATAGTTTCACATAAATAGTACTATTTCCACATAGTACAATGCAATGTGATGTCCGAAATGGCTGACAAAATTAGGTAATAACACGACATATATGCTAGGCAATATAAGGTGTATGTATAGGTTGGAAATTGTGATCGTTGCTCGCTCGCTCCGCTCGCTCGTAAAAATCTAGTCCAACCTCACAACCGATCCCACACGTTCGCAAATTTGAATTATGTCGCCACCATATCGAATAATGAACGGAAGATGGATTGGTTTTAGGTTAGGCTATAGCTTTCGTGCGATCGCAGCGAACGAGAGACGCGTAAAGGTGTGTCACAAACCATCGGTTTGGCACATACGGACATTGATATATTCGCACCAGCCCGAGGAGCCGGAAGTCTTTATCCTATTGCCTTCTGACAAATGTTTATGGTTTACCAATAGTTTCACATAATCAGTACCGTTTCCTCATAGTACAGTGCAACGTGATGTCCGAAATGGCTGACAAAATTAGGTACAAGCACGAAATATATGCAAGACAATATATGGTATATGTATAGCTTGGAAATTGTGACCGTTGCTCGCTCGCTCCGCTCGCTCGTAAAAATCTAGTCCAACCCCACATCCGATCCGACACGTTCGCAAATTTGAAATATGTCGCCATCATATCGAATAATGAACGCAAGATGGATTGGTTTTTGGTTAGGATATAGTTTTCGAGCGATCGCAGCGAGCGAGAGACGCGTATAGGTGTGTCATAAACCAACGGTTTGGCACATACGGACATTGAAATATTCGCACCAGCCCGAGGAGCCGGAAGTATTTATCCTATTGCCTACCGACACATGTTTACAGTTTATGAATAGTTTCACATAAATAGTACTATTTCCTCATAGTACAGTGCAATGTGATGTCCGAAATGGCTGACAAAATTAGGTAATAACACGAAATATATGGAAGGCAATATAAGGTATACGTATAGCTTGGAAATTGTGACCGTTGCTCGCTCGCTCCGCTCGCTCGTAAAAATCTAGTCCAACCTTACAACCGATCCCACACGTTCGCAAATTTGAAATATGTCGCCACCATATCGAATAATGAACGGAAGATGGATTCGTTTTAGGTTAGGCTATAGTTTTCGAACGAGCGCAGCGAGCGAGAGACGCGTAAAGGTGTGTCATAAACCAACGGTTTGGCACATACGGACATTGAAATATTCGCACCAGCCCGAGGAGCCGGAAGTATTTATCCTATTGCCTACCGACACATGTTTACAGTTTATGAATCGTTTCACATAAATAGTACTATTTCCACATAGCACAGTGCAATGTGATGTCCGAAATGGCTGACACAATTAGGTACTAGCACGAAATATATGCAAGGCAATATATGGTATATGTATAGCTTGGAAATTGTGACCATTGCTCGCTCGCTCCGCTCGCTCGCAAAAATCTAGTCCAACCTCACAAGCGATCCGACACGTTCGCAAATTTGAAATATGTCGCCACCATATCCAATAATGAACGGAAGATGGATTGGTTTTAGGTTAGGCTATAGCTTTCGTGCTAGCGCAGCGAGCGAGAGACGCGTAAAGGTGTGTCACAAACCAACGGTTTGGCACATACGGACATTGAAATATTCGCACCAGCCCGAGGAGCCGGAAGTACTTATCCTATTGCCTACTGACAAATGCTTACAGTTTATGAATAGTTTCACATAAATAGTACTATTTCCACATATAACAGTGCAATGTGATGTCCAAAATGGCTGACAAAAGTAGGTAATAATAAGAAATATATGCAAGGCAATATATGGTATATGTATAGCTTGGAAATTGTGACCGTTGCTCGCTCGCTCCGGTCGCTCGTAAAAATCTAGTCCAACCTCACAACCGATCGGACACGTTCGCAAATTTGAAATATGTCGCCATCATATGAAATACTCAACGCAATATGGATTGGTTTTAGGTTAGGCTATAGTTTTCGAGCGAGCGCAGCGAGCGAGAGACGCGTAAAGGTGTGTCATAAACGAACGGTTTGGCACATACGGACATTGAAATATTCGCACCAGCCCGAGTAGCCGGAAGTATTTATCCTATTGCCTACCGACACATGTTTACAGTTTATGAATAGCTTCACATAAATAGTACTATTTCCACATAGTACAGTGCAGTGTGATGTCCGAAATGGCTGACAAAGTTAGGTACTAGCACGAAATATATGCAAGGCAATATAAGGTATATGTATAGCTTGGAAATTGTGACCGTTGCTCGCTCGCTCCGCTCGCTCGTAAAAATCTAGTCCAACCTCACAACCGATCCCACACGTTCGCAAATTTGAAATATGTCGCCACCATATCGAATAATGAACGGAAGATGGATTGGTTTTAGGTTAGGCTATAGCTTTCGTGCGAGCGCAGCGAACGAGAGACGCGTAAAGGTGTGTCACAAACCATCGGTTTGGCACATACGGACATTGATATATTCGCACCAGCCCGAGTAGCCGGAAGTATTTATCCTGTTGCCTACCGACACATGTTTACAGTTTATGAATAGCTTCACATAAATAGTACTATTTCCACATAGTACAGTGCAGTGTGATGTCCGAAATGGCTGACAAAATTAGGTACAAGCACGAAATATATGCAAGACAATATATGGTATATGTATAGCTTGGAAATTGTGACCGTTGCTCGCTCGCTCCGCTCGCTCGTAAAAATCTAGTCCAACCCCACAACCGATCCGACACGTTCGCAAATTTGAAATATGTCGCCATCATATCGAATAATGAACGAAAGATGGATTGGTTTTAGGTTAGGCTATAGTTTTCGAGCGAGCGCAGCGAGCGAGAGACGCGTATAGGTGTGTCATAAACCAACGGTTTGGCACATACGGACATTGAAATATTCGCACCAGCCCGAGGAGCCGGAAGTATTTATCCTATTGCCTACCGACACATGTTTACAGTTTATGAATAGTTTCACATAAATAGTACTATTTCCTCATAGTACAGTGCAATGTGATGTCCGAAATGGCTGACAAAATTAGGTAATAACACGAAATATATGGAAGGCAATATAAGGTATATGTATAGCTTGGAAATTGTGACCGTTGCTCGCTCGCTCCGCTCGCTCGTAAAAATCTAGTCCAACCTCACAACCGATCCCACACGTTCGCAAATTTGAAATATGTCGCCACCATATCGAATAATGAACGGAAGATGGATTCGTTTTAGGTTAGGCTATAGTTTTCGAACGAGCGCAGCGAGCGAGAGACGCGTAAAGGTGTGTCATAAACCAACGGTTTGGCACATACGGACATTGATATATTCGCACCAGCCCGAGTAGCCGGAAGTATTTATCCTGTTGCCTACCGACACATGTTTACAGTTTATGAATAGCTTCACATAAATAGTACTATTTCCACATAGTACAGTGCAGTGTGATGTCCGAAATGGCTGACAAAATTAGGTACAAGCACGAAATATATGCAAGACAATATATGGTATATGTATAGCTTGGAAATTGTGACCGTTGCTCGCTCGCTCCGCTCGCTCGTAAAAATCTAGTCCAACCCCACAACCGATCCGACACGTTCGCAAATTTGAAATATGTCGCCATCATATCGAATAATGAACGAAAGATGGATTGGTTTTAGGTTAGGCTATAGTTTTCGAGCGAGCGCAGCGAGCGAGAGACGCGTATAGGTGTGTCATAAACCAACGGTTTGGCACATACGGACATTGAAATATTCGCACCAGCCCGAGGAGCCGGAAGTATTTATCCTATTGCCTACCGACACATGTTTACAGTTTATGAATAGTTTCACATAAATAGTACTATTTCCTCATAGTACAGTGCAATGTGATGTCCGAAATGGCTGACAAAATTAGGTAATAACACGAAATATATGGAAGGCAATATAAGGTATATGTATAGCTTGGAAATTGTGACCGTTGCTCGCTCGCTCCGCTCGCTCGTAAAAATCTAGTCCAACCTCACAACCGATCCCACACGTTCGCAAATTTGAAATTTGTCGCCACCATATCGAATAATGAACGGAAGATGGATTCGTTTTAGGTTAGGCTATAGATTTCGAACGAGCGCAGCGAGCGAGAGACGCGTAAAGGTGTGTCATAAACCAACGGTTTGGCACATACGGACATTGATATATTCGCACCAGCCCGAGTAGCCGGAAGTATTTATCCTGTTGCCTACCGACACATGTTTACAGTTTATGAATAGCTTCACATAAATAGTACTATTTCCACATAGTACAGTGCAGTGTGATGTCCGAAATGGCTGACAAAATTAGGTACAAGCACGAAATATATGCAAGACAATATATGGTATATGTATAGCTTGGAAATTGTGACCGTTGCTCGCTCGCTCCGCTCGCTCGTAAAAATCTAGTCCAACCCCACAACCGATCCGACACGTTCGCAAATTTGAAATATGTCGCCATCATATCGAATAATGAACGAAAGATGGATTGGTTTTAGGTTAGGCTATAGTTTTCGAGCGAGCGCAGCGAGCGAGAGACGCGTATAGGTGTGTCATAAACCAACGGTTTGGCACATACGGACATTGAAATATTCGCACCAGCCCGAGGAGCCGGAAGTATTTATCCTATTGCCTACCGACACATGTTTACAGTTTATGAATAGTTTCACATAAATAGTACTATTTCCTCATAGTACAGTGCAATGTGATGTCCGAAATGGCTGACAAAATTAGGTAATAACACGAAATATATGGAAGGCAATATAAGGTATATGTATAGCTTGGAAATTGTGACCGTTGCTCGCTCGCTCCGCTCGCTCGTAGAAATCTAGTCCAACCTCACAACCGATCCCACACGTTCGCAAATTTGAAATTTGTCGCCACCATATCGAATAATGAACGGAAGATGGATTCGTTTTAGGTTAGGCTATAGTTTTCGAACGAGCGCAGCGAGCGAGAGACGCGTAAAGGTGTGTCATAAACCAACGGTTTGGCACATACGGACATTGAAATATTCGCACCAGCCCGAGGAGCCGGAAGTATTTATCCTATTGCCTACCGACACATGTTTACAGTTTATGAATCGTTTCATATAAATAGTACTATTTCCACATAGTACAGTGCAATGTGATGTCCGAAATGGCTGACACAATTAGGTACTAGCACGAAATATATGCAAGGCAATATATGGTATATGTATAGCTTGGAAATTGTGACCATTGCTCGCTCGCTCCGCTCGCTCGCAAAAATCTAGTCCAACCTCACAAGCGATCCGACACGTTCGCAAATTTGAAATATGTCGCCACCATATCCAATAATGAACGGAAGATGGATTGGTTTTAGGTTAGGCTATAGCTTTCGTGCGAGCGCAGCGAGCGAGAGACGCGTAAAGGTGTGTCACAAACCAACGGTTTGGCACATACGGACATTGAAATATTCGCACCAGCCCGAGGAGCCGGAAGTACTTATCCTATTGCCTACTGGCAAATGCTTACAGTTTATGAATAGTTTCACATAAATAGTACTATTTCCACATATAACAGTGCAATGTGATGTCCAAAATGGCTGACAAAAGTAGGTAATAATAAGAAATATATGCAAGGCAATATATGGTATATGTATAGCTTGGAAATTGTGACCGTTGCTCGCTCGCTCCGCTCGCTCGTAAAAGTCTAGTCCAACCCCACAACCGATCCGACACGTTCGCAAATTTGAAATATGTCGCCATCATATCGAATAATGAACGAAAGATGGATTGGTTTTAGGTTAGGCTATAGTTTTCGAGCGAGCGCAGCGAGCGAGAGACGCGTATAGGTGTGTCATAAACCAACGGTTTGGCACATACGGACATTGAAATATTCACACCAGCCCGAGGAGCCGGAAGTATTTATCCTATTGCCTACCGACACATGTTTACAGTTTATGAATAGTTTCACATAAATAGTACTATTTCCTCATAGTACAGTGCAATGTGATGTCCGAAATGGCTGACACAATTAGGTACTAGCACGAAATATATGCAAGGCAATATATGGTATATGTATAGCTTGGAAATTGTGACCATTGCTCGCTCGCTCCGCTCGCTCGCAAAAATCTAGTCCAACCTCACAAGCGATCCGACACGTTCGCAAATTTGAAATATGTCGCCACCATATCCAATAATGAACGGAAGATGGATTGGTTTTAGGTTAGGCTATAGCTTTCGTGCGAGCGCAGCGAGCGAGAGACGCGTAAAGGTGTGTCACAAACCAACGGTTTGGCACATACGGACATTGAAATATTCGCACCAGCCCGAGGAGCCGGAAGTACTTATCCTATTGCCTACTGACAAATGCTTAAAGTTTATGAATAGTTTCACATAAATAGTACTATTTCCACATATAACAGTGCAATGTGATGTCCAAAATGGCTGACAAAAGTAGGTAATAATAAGAAATATATGCAAGGCAATATATGGTATATGTATAGCTTGGAAATTGTGACCGTTGCTCGCTCGCTCCGGTCGCTCGTAAAAATCTAGTCCAACCTCACAACCGATCGGACACGTTCGCAAATTTGAAATATGTCGCCATCATATGAAATACTCAACGCAATATGGATTGGTTTTAGGTTAGGCTATAGTTTTCGAGCGAGCGCAGCGAGCGAGAGACGCGTAAAGGTGTGTCATAAACGAACGGTTTGGCACATACGGACATTGAAATATTCGCACCAGCCCGAGTAGCCGGAAGTATTTATCCTATTGCCTACCGACACATGTTTACAGTTTATGAATAGCTTCACATAAATAGTACTATTTCCACATAGTACAGTGCAGTGTGATGTCCGAAATGGCTGACAAAGTTAGGTACTAGCACGAAATATATGCAAGGCAATATAAGGTATATGTATAGCTTGGAAATTGTGACCGTTGCTCGCTCGCTCCGCTCGCTCGTAAAAATCTAGTCCAACCTCACAACCGATCCCACACGTTCGCAAATTTGAAATATGTCGCCACCATATCGAATAATGAACGGAAGATGGATTGGTTTTAGGTTAGGCCATAGCTTTCGTGCGAGCGCAGCGAACGAGAGACGCGTAAAGGTGTGTCACAAACCATCGGTTTGGCACATACGGACATTGATATATTCGCACCAGCCCGAGGAGCCGGAAGTCTTTATCCTATTGCCTTCTGATAAATGTTTACGGTTTACCAATAGTCTCATATAATTAGTACCGTTTCCTCATAGTACAGTGCAACGTGATGTCCGAAATGGCTGACAGAATTAGGTACAAGCACGAAATATATGCAAGACAATATATGGTATATGTATAGCTTGGAAATTGTGACCGTTGCTCGCTCGCTCCGCTCGCTCGTAAAAATCTAGTCCAACCCCACAACCGATCCGACACGTTCGCAAATTTGAAATATGTCGCCATCATGTCGAATAATGAACGAAAGATGGATTGGTTTTAGGTTAGGCTATAGTTTTCGAGCGAGCGCAGCGAGCGAGAGACGCGTATAGGTGTGTCATAAACCAACGGTTTGGCACATACGGACATTGAAATATTCGCACCAGCCCGAGGAGCCGGAAGTATTTATCCTATTGCCTACCGACACATGTTTACAGTTTATGAATAGTTTCACATAAATAGTACTATTTCCACATAGTACAGTGCAATGTGATGTCCAAAATGGCTGACAAAAGTAGGTAATAATAAGAAATATATGCAAGGCAATATATGGTATATGTATAGCTTGGAAATTGTGACCGTTGCTCGCTCGCTCCGGTCGCTCGTAAAAATCTAGTCCAACCTCACAACCGATCGGACACGTTCGCAAATTTGAAATATGTCGCCATCATATGAAATACTCAACGCAATATGGATTGGTTTTAGGTTAGGCTATAGTTTTCGAGCGAGCGCAGCGAGCGAGAGACGCGTAAAGGTGTGTCATAAACGAACGGTTTGGCACATACGGACATTGAAATATTCGCACCAGCCCGAGTAGCCGGAAGTATTTATCCTATTGCCTACCGACACATGTTTACAGTTTATGAATAGCTTCACATAAATAGTACTATTTCCACATAGTACAGTGCAGTGTGATGTCCGAAATGGCTGACAAAGTTAGGTACTAGCACGAAATATATGCAAGGCAATATAAGGTATATGTATAGCTTGGAAATTGTGACCGTTGCTCGCTCGCTCCGCTCGCTCGTAAAAATCTAGTCCAACCTCACAACCGATCCCACACGTTCGCAAATTTGAAATATGTCGCCACCATATCGAATAATGAACGGAAGATGGATTGGTTTTAGGTTAGGCCATAGCTTTCGTGCGAGCGCAGCGAACGAGAGACGCGTAAAGGTGTGTCACAAACCATCGGTTTGGCACATACGGACATTGATATATTCGCACCAGCCCGAGGAGCCGGAAGTCTTTATCCTATTGCCTTCTGATAAATGTTTACGGTTTACCAATAGTCTCATATAATTAGTACCGTTTCCTCATAGTACAGTGCAACGTGATGTCCGAAATGGCTGACAGAATTAGGTACAAGCACGAAATATATGCAAGACAATATATGGTATATGTATAGCTTGGAAATTGTGACCGTTGCTCGCTCGCTCCGCTCGCTCGTAAAAATCTAGTCCAACCCCACAACCGATCCGACACGTTCGCAAATTTGAAATATGTCGCCATCATGTCGAATAATGAACGAAAGATGGATTGGTTTTAGGTTAGGCTATAGTTTTCGAGCGAGCGCAGCGAGCGAGAGACGCGTAAAGGTGTGTCATAAACGAACGGTTTGGCACATACGGACATTGAAATATTCGCACCAGCCCGAGTAGCCGGAAGTATTTATCCTATTGCCTACCGACACATGTTTACAGTTTATGAATAGCTTCACATAAATAGTACTATTTCCACATAGTACAGTGCAGTGTGATGTCCGAAATGGCTGACAAAGTTAGGTACTAGCACGAAATATATGCAAGGCAATATAAGGTATATGTATAGCTTGGAAATTGTGACCGTTGCTCGCTCGCTCCGCTCGCTCGTAAAAATCTAGTCCAACCTCACAACCGATCCCACACGTTCGCAAATTTGAAATATGTCGCCACCATATCGAATAATGAACGGAAGATGGATTGGTTTTAGGTTAGGCCATAGCTTTCGTGCGAGCGCAGCGAACGAGAGACGCGTAAAGGTGTGTCACAAACCATCGGTTTGGCACATACGGACATTGATATATTCGCACCAGCCCGAGGAGCCGGAAGTCTTTATCCTATTGCCTTCTGATAAATGTTTACGGTTTACCAATAGTCTCATATAATTAGTACCGTTTCCTCATAGTACAGTGCAACGTGATGTCCGAAATGGCTGACAGAATTAGGTACAAGCACGAAATATATGCAAGACAATATATGGTATATGTATAGCTTGGAAATTGTGACCGTTGCTCGCTCGCTCCGCTCGCTCGTAAAAATCTAGTCCAACCCCACAACCGATCCGACACGTTCGCAAATTTGAAATATGTCGCCATCATGTCGAATAATGAACGAAAGATGGATTGGTTTTAGGTTAGGCTATAGTTTTCGAGCGAGCGCAGCGAGCGAGAGACGCGTATAGGTGTGTCATAAACCAACGGTTTGGCACATACGGACATTGAAATATTCGCACCAGCCCGAGGAGCCGGAAGTATTTATCCTATTGCCTACCGACACATGTTTACAGTTTATGAATAGTTTCACATAAATAGTACTATTTCCTCATAGTACAGTGCAATGTGATGTCCGAAATGGCTGACAAAATTAGGTAATAACACGAAATATATGGAAGGCAATATAAGGTATATGTATAGCTTGGAAATTGTGACCGTTGCTCGCTCGCTCCGCTCGCTCGTAAAAATCTAGTCCAACCTCACAACCGATCCCACACGTTCGCAAATTTGAAATATGTCGCCACCATATCGAATAATGAACGGAAGATGGATTCGTTTTAGGTTAGGCTATAGTTTTCGAACGAGCGCAGCGAGCGAGAGACGCGTAAAGGTGTGTCATAAACCAACGGTTTGGCACATACGGACATTGAAATATTCGCACCAGCCCGAGGAGCCGGAAGTATTTATCCTATTGCCTACCGACACATGTTTACAGTTTATGAATCGTTTCACATAAATAGTACTATTTCCACATAGTACAGTGCAATGTGATGTCCGAAATGGCTGACACAATTAGGTACTAGCACGAAATATATGCAAGGCAATATATGGTATATGTATAGCTTGGAAATTGTGACCATTGCTCGCTCGCTCCGCTCGCTCGCAAAAATCTAGTCCAACCTCACAAGCGATCCGACACGTTCGCAAATTTGAAATATGTCGCCACCATATCCAATAATGAACGGAAGATGGATTGGTTTTAGGTTAGGCTATAGCTTTCGTGCGAGCGCAGCGAGCGAGAGACGCGTAAAGGTGTGTCACAAACCAACGGTTTGGCACATACGGACATTGAAATATTCGCACCAGCCCGAGGAGCCGGAAGTACTTATCCTATTGCCTACTGACAAATGCTTACAGTTTATGAATAGTTTCACATAAATAGTACTATTTCCACATATAACAGTGCAATGTGATGTCCAAAATGGCTGACAAAAGTAGGTAATAATAAGAAATATATGCAAGGCAATATATGGTATATGTATAGCTTGGAAATTGTGACCATTGCTATCTCGCTCCGCTCGCTCGCAAAAATCTAGTCCAACCTCACAAGCGATCCGACACGTTCGCAAATTTGAAATATGTCGCCACCATATCCAATAATGAACGGAAGATGGATTGGTTTTAGGTTAGGCTATAGCTTTCGTGCGAGCGCAGCGAGCGAGAGACGCGTAAAGGTGTGTCACAAACCAACGGTTTGGCACATACGGACATTGAAATATTCGCACCAGCCCGAGGAGCCGGAAGTACTTATCCTATTGCCTACTGACAAATGCTTACAGTTTATGAATAGTTTCACATAAATAGTACTATTTCCACATATAACAGTGCAATGTGATGTCCAAAATGGCTGACAAAAGTAGGTACTAGCACGAAATATATGCAAGGCAATATAAGGTATATGTATAGCTTGGAAATTGTGACCGTTGCTCGCTCGCTCCGCTCGCTCGTAAAAATCTAGTCCAACCTCACAACCGATCCCACACGTTCGCAAATTTGAAATATGTCGCCACCATATCGAATAATGAACGGAAGATGGATTGGTTTTAGGTTAGGCTATAGTATCCGAGCGAGCGCAGCGAGCGAGAGACGCGTAAAGGTGTGTCATAAACCAAAGGTTTGGCACATACGGATATTGAAATATTCGCACCAGCCCGAGGAGCCGGAAGTATTTATCCTATTGCCTACCGACACATGTTTACAGTTTATGAACAGTTTCACATAAATAGTACTATTTCCTCATAGTACAGTGCAATGTGATGTCCGAAATGGCTGACAAAATTACGTAATAACACGAAATATATGGAAGGCAATATAAGGTATATGTATAGCTTGGAAATTGTGACCGTTGCTCGCTCGCTCCGCTCGCTCGTAAAAATCTAGTCCAACCTCACAACCGATCCGACACGTTCGCAAATTTGAAATATGTCGCCACCATATCGAATAATGAACGGAAGATGGATTCGTTTTAGGTTAGGCTATAGTTTTCGAACGAGCGCAGCGAGCGAGAGACGCGTAAAGGTGTGTCATAAACCAACGGTTTGGCACATACGGACATTGAAATATTCGCACCAGCCCGAGGAGCCGGAAGTATTTATCCTATTGCCTACCGACACATGTTTACAGTTTATGAATCGTTTCACATAAATAGTACTATTTCCACATAGTACAGTGCAATGTGATGTCCGAAATGGCTGACACAATTAGGTACTAGCACGAAATATATGCAAGGCAATATATGGTATATGTATAGCTTGGAAATTGTGACCGTTGCTCGCTCGCTCCGGTCGCTCGTAAAAATCTAGTCCAACCTCACAACCGATCGGACACGTTCGCAAATTTGAAATATGTCGCCACCATATCGAATAATGAACGGAAGATGGATTGGTTTTAGGTTAGGCTATAGCTTTCGTGCGAGCGCAGCGAACGAGAGACGCGTAAAGGTGTGTCACAAACCAACGGTTTGGCACATACGGACATTGAAATATTCGCACCAGCCCGAGGAGCCGGAAGTCTTTATCCTATTGCCTTCTGACAAATGTTTACGGTTTACCAATAGTTTCACATAATTAGTACCGTTTCCTCATAGTACAGTGCAGCGTGATGTCCGAAATGGCTGACAAAATTAGGTACAAGCTCGAAATATATGCAAGACAATATATGGTATATGTATAGCTTGGAAATTGTGACCGTTGCTCGCTCGCTCCGCTCGCTCGTAAAAATCTAGTCCAACCTCACAACCGATCCGACACGTTCGCAAATTTGAAATATGTCGCCATCATATCGAATAATGAACGCAAGATGGATTGGTTTTAGGTTAGGCTATAATATCCTAGCGAGCGCAGCGAGCGAGAGACGCGTAAAGGTGTGTCATAAACCAAAGGTTTGGCACATACGGATATTGAAATATTCGCACCAGCCCGAGGAGCCGGAAGTATTTATCCTATTGCCTACCGACACATGTTTACAGTTTATGAATAGTTTCACATAAATAGTACTATTTCCTCATAGTACAGTGCAATGTGATGTCCGAAATGGCTGACAAAATTAGGTAATAGCACGAAATATATGGAAGGCAATATAAGGTATATGTATAGCTTGGAAATTGTGACCGTTGCTCGCTCGCTCCGCTGGCTCGTAAAAATCTAGTCCAACCTCACAACCGATCCGACACGTTCGCAAATTTGAAATATGTCGCCACCATATCGAATAATGAACGGAAGATGGATTGGTTTTAGGTTAGGCTATAGCTTTCGTGCGAGCGCAGCGAACGAGAGACGCGTAAAGGTGTGTCACAAACCAACGGTTTGGCACATACGGACATTGAAATATTCGCACCAGCCCGAGGAGCCGGAAGTCTTTATCCTATTGCCTTCTGACAAATGTTTACGGTTTATCAATAGTTTCACATAATTAGTACCGTTTCCTCATAGTACAGTGCAACGTGATGTCCGAAATGGCGGACAAAATTAGGTAGAAGCACGAAATATATGCAAGACAATATATGGTATATGTATAGCTTGGAAATTGTGACCGTTGCTCGCTCGCTCCGCTCGCTCGTAAAAATCTAGTCCAACCTCACAACCGATCCCACACGTTCGCAAATTTGAAATATGTCGCCACCATATCGAATAATGAACGGAAGATGGATTGGTTTTAGGTTAGGCTATAGCTTTCGTGCGAGCGCCGCGAGCGAGAGACGCGTAATGGTGTGTCATAAACCAACGGTTTGGCACATACGGACATTGAAATATTCGCACCAGCCCGAGGGGCCGGAAGTATTTATCCTATTGCCTACCGACACATGTTTACAGTTTATGAATAGTTTCACATAAATAGTACTATGTCGTCATAGTACAGTGCAATGTGATGTCCGAAATGGCTGACAAAATCAGGTAATAACACGAAATATATGCAAGGCAATATATGGTATATGTATAGCTTGGAAATTGTGACCGTTGCTCGCTCGCTCCGCTCGCTCGTAAAAATCTAGTCCAACCTCACAACCGATACGACACGTTCGCAAATTTGAAATATGTCGCCATCATATCGAATAATGAACGCAAGATGGATTGGTTTTAGGTTAGGCTATAGTATCCGAGCGAGCGCAGCGAGCGAGAGACGCGTAAAGGTGTGTCATAAACCAAAGGTTTGGCACATACGGATATTGAAATATTCGCACCAGCCCGAGGAGCCGGAAGTATTTATCCTATTGCCTACCGACACATGTTTACAGTTTATGAATAGTTTCACATAAATAGTACTATTTCCTCATAGTACAGTGCAATGTGATGTCCGAAATGGCTGACAAAATTAGGTAATAACACGAAATATATGGAAGGCAATATAAGGTTTATGTATAGCTTGGAAATTGTGACCGTTGCTCGCTCGCTCCGCTCGCTCGTAAAAATCTAGCCCAACCTCACAACCGATCCTACACATTCGCAAATTTGAAATATGTCGCCACCATATCGAATAGTGAACGGAAGATGGATTGGTTTTAGGTTAGGCTATAGCTTTCGTGCGAGCGCAGCGAACGAGAGACGCGTAAAGGTGTGTCACAAACCAACGGTTTGGCACATACGGACATTGAAATATTCGCACCAGCCCGAGGAGCCGGAAGTCTTTATCCTATTGCCTTCTGACAAATGTTTACGGTTTACCAATAGTTTCACATAATTAGTACCGTTTCCTCATAGTACAGTGCAACGTGATGTCCGAAATGGCGGACAAAATTAGGTACAAGCACGAAATATATGCAAGACAATATATGGTATATGTATAGCTTGGAAATTGTGACCGTTGCTCGCTCGCTCCGCTCGCTCGTAAAAATCTAGTCCAACCTCACAACCGATCCCACACGTTCGCAAATTTGAAATATGTCGCCACCATATCGAATAATGAACGGAAGATGGATTGGTTTTAGGTTAGGCTATAGCTTTCGTGCGAGCGCCGCGAGCGAGAGACGCGTAATGGTGTGTCATAAACCAACGGTTTGGCACATACGGACATTGAAATATTCGCACCAGCCCGAGGGGCCGGAAGTATTTATCCTATTGCCTACCGACACATGTTTACAGTTTATGAATAGTTTCACATAAATAGTACTATGTCGTCATAGTACAGTGCAATGTGATGTCCGAAATGGCTGACAAAATTAGGTAATAACACGAAATATATGCAAGGCAATATATGGTATATGTATAGCTTGGAAATTGTGACCGTTGCTCGCTCGCTCCGCTCGCTCGTAAAAATCTAGTCCAACCTCACAACCGATCCGACACGTTCGCAAATTTGAAATATGTCGCCACCATATCGAATAATGAACGGAAGATGGATTGGTTTTAGGTTAGGCTATAGCTTTCGTGCGAGCGCAGCGAAGGAGAGACGCGTAAAGGTGTGTCACAAACCAACGGTTTGGCACATACGGACATTGAAATATTGGCACCAGCCCGAGGAGCCGGAAGTCTTTATCCTATTGCCTTCTGACAAATGTTTACGGTTTACCAATAGTTTCACATAATTAGTACCGTTTCCTCATGGTACAGTGCAGCGTGATGTCCGAAATGGCTGACAAAATTAGGTACAAGCTCGAAATATATGCAAGACAATATATGGTATATGTATAGGTTGGAAATTGTGATCGTTGCTCGCTCGCTCCGCTCGCTCGAAAAAATCTAGTCCAACCTCACAACCGATCCGACACGTTCGCAAATTTGAAATATGTCGCCACCATATCGAATAATGAACGGAAGATGGATTGGTTTTAGGTTAGGCTATAGTTTTCGAACGAGCGCAGCGAGCGAGAGACGCGTAAAGGTGTGTCATAAACCAACGGTTTGGCACATACGGACATTGAAATATTCGCACCAGCCCGAGGAGCCGGAAGTATTTATCCTATTGCCTACCGACACATGTTTACAGTTTATGAATCGTTTCACATAAATAGTACTATTTCCACATAGTACAGTGCAATGTGATGTCCGAAATGGCTGACACAATTAGGTACTAGCACGAAATATATGCAAGGCAATATATGGTATATGTATAGCTTGGAAATTGTGACCGTTGCTCGCTCGCTCCGCTCGCTCGTAAAAATCTAGTCCAACCTCACAACCGATACGACACGTTCGCAAATTTGAAATATGTCGCCATCATATCGAATAATGAACGCAAGATGGATTGGTTTTAGGTTAGGCTATAGTATCCGAGCGAGCGCAGCGAGCGAGAGACGCGTAAAGGTGTGTCATAAACCAAAGGTTTGGCACATACGGATATTGAAATATTCGCACCAGCCCGAGGAGCCGGAAGTATTTATCCTATTGCCTACCGACACATGTTTACAGTTTATGAATAGTTTCACATAAATAGTACTATTTCCTCATAGTACAGTGCAATGTGATGTCCGAAATGGCTGACAAAATTAGGTAATAACACGAAATATATGGAAGGCAATATAAGGTTTATGTATAGCTTGGAAATTGTGACAGTTGCTCGCTCGCTCCGCTCGCTCGTAAAAATCTAGCCCAACCTCACAACCGATCCTACACATTCGCAAATTTGAAATATGTCGCCACCATATCGAATAGTGAACGGAAGATGGATTGGTTTTAGGTTAGGCTATAGCTTTCGTGCGAGCGCAGCGAACGAGAGACGCGTAAAGGTGTGTCACAAACCAACGGTTTGGCACATACGGACATTGAAATATTCGCACCAGCCCGAGGAGCCGGAAGTCTTTATCCTATTGCCTTCTGACAAATGTTTACGGTTTACCAATAGTTTCACATAATTAGTACCGTTTCCTCATAGTACAGTGCAACGTGATGTCCGAAATGGCGGACAAAATTAGGTACAAGCACGAAATATATGCAAGACAATATATGGTATATGTATAGCTTGGAAATTGTGACCGTTGCTCGCTCGCTCCGCTCGCTCGTAAAAATCTAGTCCAACCTCACAACCGATCCCACACGTTCGCAAATTTGAAATATGTCGCCACCATATCGAATAATGAACGGAAGATGGATTGGTTTTAGGTTAGGCTATAGCTTTCGTGCGAGCGCCGCGAGCGAGAGACGCGTAATGGTGTGTCATAAACCAACGGTTTGGCACATACGGACATTGAAATATTCGCACCAGCCCGAGGGGCCGGAAGTATTTATCCTATTGCCTACCGACACATGTTTACAGTTTATGAATAGTTTCACATAAATAGTACTATGTCGTCATAGTACAGTGCAATGTGATGTCCGAAATAGCTGACAAAATTAGGTAATAACACGAAATATATGCAAGGCAATATATGGTATATGTATAGCTTGGAAATTGTGACCGTTGCTCGCTCGCTCCGCTCGCTCGTAAAAATCTAGTCCAACCTCACAACCGATCCGACACGTTCGCAAATTTGAAATATGTCGCCACCATATCGAATAATGAACGGAAGATGGATTGGTTTTAGGTTAGGCTATAGCTTTCGTGCGAGCGCAGCGAAGGAGAGACGCGTAAAGGTGTGTCACAAACCAACGGTTTGGCACATACGGACATTGAAATATTGGCACCAGCCCGAGGAGCCGGAAGTCTTTATCCTATTGCCTTCTGACAAATGTTTACGGTTTACCAATAGTTTCACATAATTAGTACCGTTTCCTCATGGTACAGTGCAGCGTGATGTCCGAAATGGCTGACAAAATTAGGTACAAGCTCGAAATATATGCAAGACAATATATGGTATATGTATAGCTTGGAAATTGTGACCGTTGCTCGCTCGCTCCGCTCGCTCGTAAAAATCTAGTCCAACCTCACAACCGATCCGACACGTTCGCAAATTTGAAATATGTCGCCATCATATCGAATAATGAACGCAAGATGGATTGGTTTTAGGTTAGGCTATAGTTTTCGAGCGAGCACCGCGAGCGAGAGACGCGTAAAGGTGTGTCATAAACCAACGGTTTGGCACATACGGACATTGAAATATTCGCACCAGCCCGAGGAGCCGGAAGTATTTATCCTATTGCCTACCGACACATGTTTACAGTTTATGAATAGTTTCACATAAATAGCACTATTTCC
Source organism: Bombus affinis (assembly GCF_024516045.1). Classification (NCBI taxonomy): domain Eukaryota; kingdom Metazoa; phylum Arthropoda; class Insecta; order Hymenoptera; family Apidae; genus Bombus; species Bombus affinis. Next base: position 899,829 of record NW_026108826.1, read on the forward strand.
ACATAGTACAATGCAACGTGATGTCCGAAATGGCTGACAGAATTAGGTAATAACACGACATATATGCAAGGCGATATAAGGTGTATGTATAGGTTGGAAATTGTGATCGTTGCTCGCTCGCTCCGCTCGCTCGAAAAAATCTAGTCCAACCTCACAACCGATCCGACACGTTCGCAAATTTGAAATATGTCGCCACCATATCGAATAATGAACGGAAGATGGATTGGTTTTAGGTTAGGCTATAGCTTTCGTGCGAGCGCAGCGAACGAGAGACGCGTAAAGGTGTGTCACAAACCATCGGTTTGGCACATACGGACATTGATATATTCGCACCAGCCCGAGGAGCCGGAAGTCTTTATCCTACTGCCTTCTGACAAATGTTTACGGTTTACCAATAGTCTCACATAATTAGTACCGTTTCCTCATAGTACAGTGCAACGTGATGTCCGAAATGGCTGACAAAATTAGGTACAAGCACGAAATATATGCAAGACAATATATGGTATATGTATAGCTTGGAAATTGTGACCGTTGCTCGCTCGCTCCGCTCGCTCGTAAAAATCTAGTCCAACCCCACAACCGATCCGAAACGTTCGCAAATTTGAAATATGTCGCCATTATATCGAATAATGAACGCAAAATGGATTGGTTTTAGGTTAGGCTATAGTTTTCGAGCAAGCGCCGCGAGCCAGAGACGCGTATCGGTGTGTCATAAACCAACGGTTTGGCACATACGGACATTGAAATATTCGCACCAGCCCGAGGAGCCTGAAGTATTTATCTTATTGCCTACCGACACATGTTTACAGTTTATGAATAGTTTCACATAAATAGTACTATTTCCTCATAGTACAGTGCAATGTGATGTCCGAAATGGCTGACAAAATTAGGTAATAACACGAAATATATGCAAGGCGATATAAGGTGTATGTATAGGTTGGAAATTGTGATCGTTGCTCGCTCGCTCCGCTCGCTCGAAAAAATCTAGTCCAACCTCACAACCGATCCGACACGTTCGCAAATTTGAAATATGTCGCCACCATATCGAATAATGAACGGAAGATGGATTGGTTTTAGGTTAGGCTATAGCTTTCGTGCGAGCGCAGCGAACGAGAGACGCGTAAAGGTGTGTCACAAACCAACGGTTTGGCACATACGGACATTGAAATATTCGCACCAGCCCGAGGAGCCGGAAGTCTTTATCCTATTGCCTTCTGACAAATGTTTACGGTTTACCAATAGTTTCACATAATTAGTACCGTTTCCTCATAGTACAGTGCAGCGTGATGTCCGAAATGGCTGACAAAATTAGGTACAAGCACGAAATATATGCAAGACAATATATGGTATATGTATAGCTTGGAAATTGTGACCGTTGCTCGCTCGCTCCGCTCGCTCGTAAAAATCTAGTCCAACCCCACAACCGATCCGAAACGTTCGCAAATTTGAAATATGTCGCCATTATATCGAATAATGAACGCAAAATGGATTGGTTTTAGGTTAGGCTATAGTTTTCGAGCAAGCGCCGCGAGCCAGAGACGCGTATCGGTGTGTCATAAACCAACGGTTTGGCACATACGGACATTGAAATATTCGCACCAGCCCGAGGAGCCTGAAGTATTTATCTTATTGCCTACCGACACATGTTTACAGTTTATGAATAGTTTCACATAAATAGTACTATTTCCTCATAGTACAGTGCAATGTGATGTCCGAAATGGCTGACAAAATTAGGTAATAACACGAAATATATGCAAGGCGATATAAGGTGTATGTATAGGTTGGAAATTGTGATCGTTGCTCGCTCGCTCCGCTCGCTCGAAAAAATCTAGTCCAACCTCACAACCGATCCGACACGTTCGCAAATTTGAAATATGTCGCCACCATATCGAATAATGAACGGAAGATGGATTGGTTTTAGGTTAGGCTATAGCTTTCGTGCGAGCGCAGCGAACGAGAGACGCGTAAAGGTGTGTCACAAACCAACGGTTTGGCACATACGGACATTGAAATATTCGCACCAGCCCGAGGAGCCGGAAGTCTTTATCCTATTGCCTTCTGACAAATGTTTACGGTTTACCAATAGTTTCACATAATTAGTACCGTTTCCTCATAGTACAGTGCAGCGTGATGTCCGAAATGGCTGACAAAATTAGGTACAAGCTCGAAATATATGCAAGACAATATATGGTATATGTATAGCTTGGAAATTGTGACCGTTGCTCGCTCGCTCCGCTCGCTCGTAAAAATCTAGTCCAACCTCACAACCGATCCGACACGTTCGCAAATTTGAAATATGTCGCCATCATATCGAATAATGAACGCAAGATGGATTGGTTTTGGGTTAGGCTATAGTTTTCGAGCGAGCGCCGCGAGCGAGAGACGCCGTAAAGGTGTGTCATAAACCAACGGTTTGGCACATACGGACATTGAAATATTCGCACCAGCCCGAGGAGCCGGAAGTATTTATCCTATTGCCTACCGACACATGTTTACAGTTTATGAATAGTTTCACATAAATAGTACTATTTCCTCATAGTACAGTGCAATGTGATGTCCGAAATGGCTGACAAAATTAGGTAATAACACGAAATATATGGAAGGCAATATAAGGTTTATGTATAGCTTGGAAATTGTGACCGTTGCTCGCTCGCTCCGCTCGCTCGTAAAAATCTAGTCCAACCTCACAACCGATCCCACACGTTCGCAAATTTGAAATATGTCGCCACCATATCGAATAATGAACGGAAGATGGATTGGTTTTAGGTTAGGCTATAGTTTTCGAGCGAGCGCAGCGAGCGAGAGACACGTATAGGTGTGTCATAAACAAACGGTTTGGCACACACGGACATTGAAATATTGGCACCAGCCCGAGGAGCCGGAAGTCTTTATCCTATTGCCTTCTGACAAATGTTTACGGTTTACCAATAGTTTCACATAATTAGTACCGTTTCCTCATAGTACAGTGCAACGTGATGTCCGAAATGGCTGACAAAATTAGGTACAAGCATGAAATATATGCAAGACAATATATGGTATATGTATAGCTTGGAAATTGTGACCGCTGCTCGCTCGCTCCGCTCGCTCGTAAAAATCTAGTCCAACCCCACAACCGATCCGACACGTTCGCAAATTTGAAATATGTCGCCATCATATCGAATAATGAACGCAAGGTGGATTGGTTTTAGGTTAGGCTATAGTTTTCGAGCGAGCGCAGCGAGCGAGAGACGCGTATAGGTGTGTCATAAACCAACGGTTTGGCACATACGGACATTGAAATATTCGCACCAGCCCGAGGAGCCGGAAGTATTTATCCTATTGCCTACCGACACATGTTTACAGTTTATGAATAGTTTCACATAAATAGTACTATTTTCTCATAGTACAGTGCAATGTGATGTCCGAAATGGCTGACAAAATTAGGTAATAACACGAAATATATGGAAGGCAATATAAGGTATATGTATAGCTTGGAAATTGTGACCGTTGCTCGCTCGCTCCGCTCGCTCGTAAAAATCTAGTCCAACCTCACAACCGATCCCACACGTTCGCAAATTTGAAATATGTCGCCACCATATCGAATAATGAACGCAAGATGGATTGGTTTTAGGTTAGGCTATAGTATCCGAGCGAGCGCAGCGAGCGAGAGACGCGTAAAGGTGTGTCATAAACCAAAGGTTTGGCACATACGGACATTGAAATATTCGCACCAGCCCGAGGAGCCGGAAGTATTTATCCTATTGCCTACCGACACATGTTTACAGTTTATGAATAGTTTCACATAAATAGTACTATTTCCTCATAGTACAGTGCAATGTGATGTCCGAAATGGCTGACAAAATTAGGTAATAACACGAAATATATGGAAGGCAATATAAGGTTTATGTATAGCTTGGAAATTGTGACCGTTGCTCGCTCGCTCCGCTCGCTCGTAAAAATCTAGTCCAACCTCACAACCGATCCCACACGTTCGCAAATTTGAAATATGTCGCCACCATATCGAATAATGAACGGAAGATGGATTGGTTTTAGGTTAGGCTATAGTTTTCGAGCGAGCGCAGCGAGCGAGAGACACGTATAGGTGTGTCATAAACAAACGGTTTGGCACACACGGACATTGAAATATTGGCACCAGCCCGAGGAGCCGGAAGTCTTTATCCTATTGCCTTCTGACAAATGTTTACGGTTTACCAATAGTTTCACATAATTAGTACCGTTTCCTCATAGTACAGTGCAACGTGATGTCCGAAATGGCTGACAAAATTAGGTACAAGCATGAAATATATGCAAGACAATATATGGTATATGTATAGCTTGGAAATTGTGACCGCTGCTCGCTCGCTCCGCTCGCTCGTAAAAATCTAGTCCAACCCCACAACCGATCCGACACGTTCGCAAATTTGAAATATGTCGCCATCATATCGAATAATGAACGCAAGGTGGATTGGTTTTAGGTTAGGCTATAGTTTTCGAGCGAGCGCAGCGAGCGAGAGACGCGTATAGGTGTGTCATAAACCAACGGTTTGGCACATACGGACATTGAAATATTCGCACCAGCCCGAGGAGCCGGAAGTATTTATCCTATTGCCTACCGACACATGTTTACAGTTTATGAATAGTTTCACATAAATAGTACTATTTTCTCATAGTACAGTGCAATGTGATGTCCGAAATGGCTGACAAAATTAGGTAATAACACGAAATATATGGAAGGCAATATAAGGTATATGTATAGCTTGGAAATTGTGACCGTTGCTCGCTCGCTCCGCTCGCTCGTAAAAATCTAGTCCAACCTCACAACCGATCCCACACGTTCGCAAATTTGAAATATGTCGCCACCATATCGAATAATGAACGCAAGATGGATTGGTTTTAGGTTAGGCTATAGTATCCGAGCGAGCGCAGCGAGCGAGAGACGCGTAAAGGTGTGTCATAAACCAAAGGTTTGGCACATACGGACATTGATATATTCGCACCAGCCCGAGGAGGCGGAAGTCTTTATCCTATTGCCTTCTGACAAATGTTTACGGTTTACCAATAGTCTCACATAATTAGTACCGTTTCCTCATAGTACAGTGCAACGTGATGTCCGAAATGGCTGACAAAATTAGGTACAAGCACGAAATATATGCAAGACAATATATGGTATATGTATAGCTTGGAAATTGTGACCGTTGCTCGCTCGCTCCGCTCGCTCGTAAAAATCTAGTCCAACCGCACAACCGATCCGAAACGTTCGCAAATTTGAAATATGTCGCCATCATATCGAATAATGAACGCAAGATGGATTGGTTTTAGGTTAGGCTATAATATCCGAGCGAGCGCAGCGAGCGAGAGACGCGTAAAGGTGTGTCATAAACCAAAGGTTTGTCACATACGGATATTGAAATATTCGCACCAGCCCGAGGAGCCGGAAGTATTTATCCTATTGCCTACCGACACATGTTTACAGTTTATGAATAGTTTCACATAAATAGTACTATTTCCTCATAGTACAGTGCAATGTGATGTCCGAAATGGCTGACAAAATTAGGTAATAGCACGAAATATATGGAAGGCAATATAAGGTATATGTATAGCTTGGAAATTGTGACCGTTGCTCGCTCGCTCCGCTCGCTCGTAAAAATCTAGTCCAACCTCACAACCGATCCGACACGTTCGCAAATTTGAAATATGTCGCCACCATATCGAATAATGAACGGAAGATGGATTGGTTTTAGGTTAGGCTATAGCTTTCGTGCGAGCGCAGCGAACGAGAGACGCGTAAAGGTGTGTCACAAACCAACGGTTTTGCACATACGGACATTGAAATATTCGCACCAGCCCGAGGAGCCGGAAGTCTTTATCCTATTGCCTTCTGACAAATGTTTACGGTTTATCAATAGTTTCACATAATTAGTACCGTTTCCTCATAGTACAGTGCAACGTGATGTCCGAAATGGCGGACAAAATTAGGTACAGGCACGAAATATATGCAAGACAATATATGGTATATGTATAGCTTGGAAATTGTGACCGTTGCTCGCTCGCTCCGCTCGCTCGTAAAAATCTAGTCCAACCTCACAACCGATCCCACACGTTCGCAAATTTGAAATATGTCGCCACCATATCGAATAATGAACGGAAGATGGATTGGTTTTAGGTTAGGCTATAGCTTTCGTGCGAGCGCCGCGAGCGAGAGACGCGTAATGGTGTGTCATAAACCAACGGTTTGGCACATACGGACATTGAAATATTCGCACCAGCCCGAGGGGCCGGAAGTATTTATCCTATTGCCTACCGACACATGTTTACAGTTTATGAATAGTTTCACATAAATAGTACTATGTCGTCATAGTACAGTGCAATGTGATGTCCGAAATGGCTGACAAAATCAGGTAATAACACGAAATATATGCAAGGCAATATATGGTATATGTATAGCTTGGAAATTGTGACCGTTGCTCGCTCGCTCCGCTCGCTCGTAAAAATCTAGTCCAACCTCACAACCGATACGACACGTTCGCAAATTTGAAATATGTCGCCATCATATCGAATAATGAACGCAAGATGGATTGGTTTTAGGTTAGGCTATAGTATCCGAGCGAGCGCAGCGAGCGAGAGACGCGTAAAGGTGTGTCATAAACCAAAGGTTTGGCACATACGGATATTGAAATATTCGCACCAGCCCGAGGAGCCGGAAGTATTTATCCTATTGCCTACCGACACATGTTTACAGTTTATGAATAGTTTCACATAAATAGTACTATTTCCTCATAGTACAGTGCAATGTGATGTCCGAAATGGCTGACAAAATTAGGTAATAACACGAAATATATGGAAGGCAATATAAGGTTTATGTATAGCTTGGAAATTGTGACCGTTGCTCGCTCGCTCCGCTCGCTCGTAAAAATCTAGCCCAACCTCACAACCGATCCTACACATTCGCAAATTTGAAATATGTCGCCACCATATCGAATAGTGAACGGAAGATGGATTGGTTTTAGGTTAGGCTATAGCTTTCGTGCGAGCGCAGCGAACGAGAGACGCGTAAAGGTGTGTCACAAACCAACGGTTTGGCACATACGGACATTGAAATATTCGCACCAGCCCGAGGAGCCGGAAGTCTTTATCCTATTGCCTTCTGACAAATGTTTACGGTTTACCAATAGTTTCACATAATTAGTACCGTTTCCTCATAGTACAGTGCAACGTGATGTCCGAAATGGCGGACAAAATTAGGTACAAGCACGAAATATATGCAAGACAATATATGGTATATGTATAGCTTGGAAATTGTGACCGTTGCTCGCTCGCTCCGCTCGCTCGTAAAAATCTAGTCCAACCTCACAACCGATCCCACACGTTCGCAAATTTGAAATATGTCGCCACCATATCGAATAATGAACGGAAGATGGATTGGTTTTAGGTTAGGCTATAGCTTTCGTGCGAGCGCCGCGAGCGAGAGACGCGTAATGGTGTGTCATAAACCAACGGTTTGGCACATACGGACATTGAAATATTCGCACCAGCCCGAGGGGCCGGAAGTATTTATCCTATTGCCTACCGACACATGTTTACAGTTTATGAATAGTTTCACATAAATAGTACTATGTCGTCATAGTACAGTGCAATGTGATGTCCGAAATGGCTGACAAAATTAGGTAATAACACGAAATATATGCAAGGCAATATATGGTATATGTATAGCTTGGAAATTGTGACCGTTGCTCGCTCGCTCCGCTCGCTCGTAAAAATCTAGTCCAACCTCACAACCGATCCGACACGTTCGCAAATTTGAAATATGTCGCCACCATATCGAATAATGAACGGAAGATGGATTGGTTTTAGGTTAGGCTATAGCTTTCGTGCGAGCGCAGCGAACGAGAGACGCGTAAAGGTGTGTCACAAACCAACGGTTTGGCACATACGGACATTGAAATATTGGCACCAGCCCGAGGAGCCGGAAGTCTTTATCCTATTGCCTTCTGACAAATGTTTACGGTTTACCAATAGTTTCACATAATTAGTACCGTTTCCTCATGGTACAGTGCAGCGTGATGTCCGAAATGGCTGACAAAATTAGGTACAAGCTCGAAATATATGCAAGACAATATATGGTATATGTATAGCTTGGAAATTGTGACCGTTGCTCGCTCGCTCCGCTCGCTCGTAAAAATCTAGTCCAACCTCACAACCGATCCGACACGTTCGCAAATTTGAAATATGTCGCCATCATATCGAATAATGAACGCAAGATCGATTGGTTTTAGGTTAGGCTATAGTTTTCGAGCGAGCACCGCGAGCGAGAGACGCGTAAAGGTGTGTCATAAACCAACGGTTTGGCACATACGGACATTGAAATATTCGCACCAGCCCGAGGAGCCGGAAGTATTTATCCTATTGCCTACCGACACATGTTTACAGTTTATGAATAGTTTCACATAAATAGCACTATTTCCACATAGTACAATGCAACGTGATGTCCGAAATGGCTGACAGAATTAGGTAATAACACGACATATATGCAAGGCGATATAAGGTGTATGTATAGGTTGGAAATTGTGATCGTTGCTCGCTCGCTCCGCTCGCTCGAAAAAATCTAGTCCAACCTCACAACCGATCCGACACGTTCGCAAATTTGAAATATGTCGCCACCATATCGAATAATGAACGGAAGATGGATTGGTTTTAGGTTAGGCTATAGCTTTCGTGCGAGCGCAGCGAACGAGAGACGCGTAAAGGTGTGTCACAAACCATCGGTTTGGCACATACGGACATTGATATATTCGCACCAGCCCGAGGAGCCGGAAGTCTTTATCCTACTGCATTCTGACAAATGTTTACGGTTTACCAATAGTCTCACATAATTAGTACCGTTTCCTCATAGTACAGTGCAACGTGATGTCCGAAATGGCTGACAAAATTAGGTACAAGCACGAAATATATGCAAGACAATATATGGTATATGTATAGCTTGGAAATTGTGACCGTTGCTCGCTCGCTCCGCTCGCTCGTAAAAATCTAGTCCAACCCCACAACCGATCCGAAACGTTCGCAAATTTGAAATATGTCGCCATTATATCGAATAATGAACGCAAAATGGATTGGTTTTAGGTTAGGCTATAGTTTTCGAGCAAGCGCCGCGAGCCAGAGACGCGTATCGGTGTGTCATAAACCAACGGTTTGGCACATACGGACATTGAAATATTCGCACCAGCCCGAGGAGCCTGAAGTATTTATCTTATTGCCTACCGACACATGTTTACAGTTTATGAATAGTTTCACATAAATAGTACTATTTCCTCATAGTACAGTGCAATGTGATGTCCGAAATGGCTGACAAAATTAGGTAATAACACGAAATATATGCAAGGCGATATAAGGTGTATGTATAGGTTGGAAATTGTGATCGTTGCTCGCTCGCTCCGCTCGCTCGAAAAAATCTAGTCCAACCTCACAACCGATCCGACACGTTCGCAAATTTGAAATATGTCGCCACCATATCGAATAATGAACGGAAGATGGATTGGTTTTAGGTTAGGCTATAGCTTTCGTGCGAGCGCAGCGAACGAGAGACGCGTAAAGGTGTGTCACAAACCAACGGTTTGGCACATACGGACATTGAAATATTCGCACCAGCCCGAGGAGCCGGAAGTCTTTATCCTATTGCCTTCTGACAAATGTTTACGGTTTACCAATAGTTTCACATAATTAGTACCGTTTCCTCATAGTACAGTGCAGCGTGATGTCCGAAATGGCTGACAAAATTAGGTACAAGCTCGAAATATATGCAAGACAATATATGGTATATGTATAGCTTGGAAATTGTGACCGTTGCTCGCTCGCTCCGCTCGCTCGTAAAAATCTAGTCCAACCTCACAACCGATCCGACACGTTCGCAAATTTGAAATATGTCGCCATCATATCGAATAATGAACGCAAGATGGATTGGTTTTGGGTTAGGCTATAGTTTTCGAGCGAGCGCCGCGAGCGAGAGACGCGTAAAGGTGTGTCATAAACCAACGGTTTGGCACATACGGACATTGAAATATTCGCACCAGCCCGAGGAGCCGGAAGTATTTATCCTATTGCCTACCGACACATGTTTACAGTTTATGAATAGTTTCACATAAATAGTACTATTTCCTCATAGTACAGTGCAATGTGATGTCCGAAATGGCTGACAAAATTAGGTAATAACACGAAATATATGGAAGGCAATATAAGGTTTATGTATAGCTTGGAAATTGTGACCGTTGCTCGCTCGCTCCGCTCGCTCGTAAAAATCTAGTCCAACCTCACAACCGATCCCACACGTTCGCAAATTTGAAATATGTCGCCACCATATCGAATAATGAACGGAAGATGGATTGGTTTTAGGTTAGGCTATAGTTTTCGAGCGAGCGCAGCGAGCGAGAGACACGTATAGGTGTGTCATAAACAAACGGTTTGGCACACACGGACATTGAAATATTGGCACCAGCCCGAGGAGCCGGAAGTCTTTATCCTATTGCCTTCTGACAAATGTTTACCCCCGGGTTACCATAGTTTCACATAATTAGTACCGTTTCCTCATAGTACAGTGCAACGTGATGTCCGAAATGGCTGACAAAATTAGGTACAAGCATGAAATATATGCAAGACAATATATGGTATATGTATAGCTTGGAAATTGTGACCGCTGCTCGCTCGCTCCGCTCGCTCGTAAAAATCTAGTCCAACCCCACAACCGATCCGACACGTTCGCAAATTTGAAATATGTCGCCATCATATCGAATAATGAACGCAAGGTGGATTGGTTTTAGGTTAGGCTATAGTTTTCGAGCGAGCGCAGCGAGCGAGAGACGCGTATAGGTGTGTCATAAACCAACGGTTTGGCACATACGGACATTGAAATATTCGCACCAGCCCGAGGAGCCGGAAGTATTTATCCTATTGCCTACCGACACATGTTTACAGTTTATGAATAGTTTCACATAAATAGTACTATTTTCTCATAGTACAGTGCAATGTGATGTCCGAAATGGCTGACAAAATTAGGTAATAACACGAAATATATGGAAGGCAATATAAGGTATATGTATAGCTTGGAAATTGTGACCGTTGCTCGCTCGCTCCGCTCGCTCGTAAAAATCTAGTCCAACCTCACAACCGATCCCACACGTTCGCAAATTTGAAATATGTCGCCACCATATCGAATAATGAACGCAAGATGGATTGGTTTTAGGTTAGGCTATAGTATCCGAGCGAGCGCAGCGAGCGAGAGACGCGTAAAGGTGTGTCATAAACCAAAGGTTTGGCACATACGGACATTGAAATATTCGCACCAGCCCGAGGAGCCGGAAGTATTTATCCTATTGCCTACCGACACATGTTTACAGTTTATGAATAGTTTCACATAAATAGTACTATTTCCTCATAGTACAGTGCAATGTGATGTCCGAAATGGCTGACAAAATTAGGTAATAACACGAAATATATGGAAGGCAATATAAGGTTTATGTATAGCTTGGAAATTGTGACCGTTGCTCGCTCGCTCCGCTCGCTCGTAAAAATCTAGTCCAACCTCACAACCGATCCCACACGTTCGCAAATTTGAAATATGTCGCCACCATATCGAATAATGAACGGAAGATGGATTGGTTTTAGGTTAGGCTATAGTTTTCGAGCGAGCGCAGCGAGCGAGAGACACGTATAGGTGTGTCATAAACAAACGGTTTGGCACACACGGACATTGAAATATTGGCACCAGCCCGAGGAGCCGGAAGTCTTTATCCTATTGCCTTCTGACAAATGTTTACGGTTTACCAATAGTTTCACATAATTAGTACCGTTTCCTCATAGTACAGTGCAACGTGATGTCCGAAATGGCTGACAAAATTAGGTACAAGCATGAAATATATGCAAGACAATATATAGTATATGTATAGCTTGGAAATTGTGACCGCTGCTCGCTCGCTCCGCTCGCTCGTAAAAATCTAGTCCAACCCCACAACCGATCCGACACGTTCGCAAATTTGAAATATGTCGCCATCATATCGAAGAATGAACGCAAGGTGGATTGGTTTTAGGTTAGGCTATAGTTTTCGAGCGAGCGCAGCGAGCGAGAGACGCGTATAGGTGTGTCATAAACCAACGGTTTGGCACATACGGACATTGAAATATTCGCACCAGCCCGAGGAGCCGGAAGTATTTATCCTATTGCCTACCGACACATGTTTACAGTTTATGAATAGTTTCACATAAATAGTACTATTTTCTCATAGTACAGTGCAATGTGATGTCCGAAATGGCTGACAAAATTAGGTAATAACACGAAATATATGGAAGGCAATATAAGGTATATGTATAGCTTGGAAATTGTGACCGTTGCTCGCTCGCTCCGCTCGCTCGTAAAAATCTAGTCCAACCTCACAACCGATCCCACACGTTCGCAAATTTGAAATATGTCGCCACCATATCGAATAATGAACGCAAGATGGATTGGTTTTAGGTTAGGCTATAGTATCCGAGCGAGCGCAGCGAGCGAGAGACGCGTAAAGGTGTGTCATAAACCAAAGGTTTGGCACATACGGATATTGAAATATTCGCACCAGCCCGAGGAGCCGGAAGTATTTATCCTATTGCCTACCGACACATGTTTACAGTTTATGAATAGTTTCACATAAATAGCACTATTTCCACATAGTACAATGCAACGTGATGTCCGAAATGGCTGACAGAATTAGGTAATAACACGACATATATGCAAGGCGATATAAGGTGTATGTATAGGTTGGAAATTGTGATCGTTGCTCGCTCGCTCCGCTCGCTCGAAAAAATCTAGTCCAACCTCACAACCGATCCGACACGTTCGCAAATTTGAAATATGTCGCCACCATATCGAATAATGAAAGGAAGATGGATTGGTTTTAGGTTAGGCTATAGCTTTCGTGCGAGCGCAGCGAACGAGAGACGCGTAAAGGTGTGTCACAAACCAACGGTTTGGCACATACGGACATTGAAATATTCGCACCAACCCGAGGAGCCGGAAGTCTTTATCCTATTGCCTTCTGACAAATGTTTACGGTTTACCAATAGTTTCACATAATTAGTACCGTTTCCTCATAGTACAGTGCAGCGTGATGTCCGAAATGGCTGACAAAATTAGGTACAAGCTCGAAATATATGCAAGACAATATATGGTATATGTATAGCTTGGAAATTGTGACCGTTGCTCGCTCGCTCCGCTCGCTCGTAAAAATCTAGTCCAACCTCACAACCGATCCGACACGTTCGCAAATTTGAAATATGTCGCCATCATATCGAATAATGAACGCAAGATGGATTGGTTTTAGGTTAGGCTATAGTTTTCGAGCGAGCGCCGCGAGCGAGAGACGCGTAAAGGTGTGTCATAAACCAACGGTTCGGCACATACGGACATTGAAATATTCGCTCCAGCCCGAGGAGCCGGAAGTATTTATCCTATTGCCTACCGACACATGTTTACAGTTTATGAATAGTTTCACATAAATAGTACTATTTTCTCATAGTACAGTGTAATGTGATGTCCGAAATGGCTGACAAAATTAGGTAATAACACGAAATATATGGAAGGCAATATAAGGTATATGTATAGCTTGGAAATTGTGACCGTTGCTCGCTCGCTCCGCTCGCTCGTAAAAATCTAGTCCAACCTAACAACCGATCCCACACGTTCGCAAATTTGAAATACGTCGCCACCATATCGAATAATGAACGCAAGATGGATTGGTTTTAGGTTAGGCTATAGTATCCGAGCGAGCGCAGCGAGCGAGAGACGCGTAAGGGTGTGTCATAAACCAAAGGTTTGGCACATACGGATATTGAAATATTCGCACCAGCCCGAGGAGCCGGAAGTATTTATCCTATTGCCTACCGACACATGTTTACAGTTTATGAATAGTTTCACATAAATAGTACTATTTCCTCATAGTACAGTGCAATGTGATGTCCGAAATGGCTGACAAAATTAGGTAATAACACGAAATATATGGAAGGCAATATAAGGTATATGTATAGCTTGGAAATTGTGACCGTTGCTCGCTCGCTCCGCTCGCTCGTAAAAATCTAGTCCAACCTCACAACCGATCCCACACGTTCGCAAATTTGAAATATGTCGCCACCATATCGAATAATGAACGCAAGATGGATTGGTTTTAGGTTAGGCTATAGTATCCGAGCGAGCGCAGCGAGCGAGAGACGCGTAAAGGTGTGTCATAAACCAAAGGTTTGGCACATACGGATATTGAAATATTCGCACCAGCCCGAGGAGCCGGAAGTATTTATCCTATTGCCTACCGACACATGTTTACAGTTTATGAATAGTTTCACATAAATAGCACTATTTCCACATAGTACAATGCAACGTGATGTCCGAAATGGCTGACAGAATTAGGTAATAACACGACATATATGCAAGGCGATATAAGGTGTATGTATAGGTTGGAAATTGTGATCGTTGCTCGCTCGCTCCGCTCGCTCGAAAAAATCTAGTCCAACCTCACAACCGATCCGACACGTTCGCAAATTTGAAATATGTCGCCACCATATCGAATAATGAAAGGAAGATGGATTGGTTTTAGGTGAGGCTATAGCTTTCGTGCGAGCGCAGCGAACGAGAGACGCGTAAAGGTGTGTCACAAACCAACGGTTTGGCACATACGGACATTGAAATATTCGCACCAACCCGAGGAGCCGGCAGTCTTTATCCTATTGCCTTCTGACAAATGTTTACGGTTTACCAATAGTTTCACATAATTAGTACCGTTTCCTCATAGTACAGTGCAGCGTGATGTCCGAAATGGCTGACAAAATTAGGTACAAGCTCGAAATATATGCAAGACAATATATGGTATATGTATAGCTTGGAAATTGTGACCGTTGCTCGCTCGCTCCGCTCGCTCGTAAAAATCTATTCCAACCTCACAACCGATCCGACACGTTCGCAAATTTGAAATATGTCGCCATCATATCGAATAATGAACGCAAGATGGATTGGTTTTAGGTTAGGCTATAGTTTTCGAGCGAGCGCCGCGAGCGGGAGACGCGTAAAGGTGTGTCATAAACCAACGGTTTGGCACATACGGACATTGAAATATTCGCACCAGCCCGAGGAGCCGGAAGTATTTATCCTATTGCCTACCGACACATGTTTACAGTTTATGAATAGTTTCACATAAATAGTACTATTTCCTCATAGTACAGTGCAATGTGATGTCCGAAATGGCTGACAAAATTAGGTAATAACACGAAATATATGGAAGGCAATATAAGGTTTATGTATAGCTTGGAAATTGTGACCGTTGCTCGCTCGCTCCGCTCGCTCGTAAAAATCTAGTCCAACCTCACAACCGATCCCACACGTTCGCAAATTTGAAATATGTCGCCACCATATCGAATAATGAACGCAAGATGGATTGGTTTTAGGTTAGGCTATAGTTTTCGAGCGTTTTGCGCAGCGAGCGAGAGACGCGTATAGGTGTGTCATAAACCAACGGTTTGGCACATACGGACATTGAAATATTCGCACCAGCCCGAGGAGCCGGAAGTATTTATCCTATTGCCTACCGACACATGTCTACAGTTTATGAATAGTTTCACATAAATAGTACTATTTCCTCATAGTACAGTGCAATGTGATGTCCGAAATGGCTGACAAAATTAGGTAATAACACGAAATATATGGAAGGCAATATAAGGTATATGTATAGCTTGGAAATTGTGACCGTTGCTCGCTCGCTCCGCTCGCTCGTAAAAATCTAGTCCAACCCCACAACCGATCCGACACGTTCGCAAATTTGAAATATGTCGCCATCATATCGAATAATGAACGCAAGATGGATTGGTTTTAGGTTAGGCTATAGTTTTCGAGCGAGCGCAGCGAGCGAGAGACGCGTATAGGTGTGTCATAAACCAACGGTTTGGCACATACGGACATTGAAATATTCGCACCAGCCCGAGGAGCCGGAAGTATTTATCCTATTGCCTACCGACACATGTTTACAGTTTATGAACAGTTTCACATAAATAGTACTATTTCCTCATAGTACAGTGCAATGTGATGTCCGAAATGGCTGACAAAATTAGGTAATAACACGAAATATATGGAAGGCAATATAAGGTATATGTATAGCTTGGAAATTGTGACCGTTGCTCGCTCGCTCCGCTCGCTCGTAAAAATCTAGTCCAACCCCACAACCGATCCGACACGTTCGCAAATTTGAAATATGTCGCCATCATATCGAATAATGAACGCAAGATGGATTGGTTTTAGGTTAGGCTATAGTTTTCGAGCGAGCGCAGCGAGCGAGAGACGCGTATAGGTGTGTCATAAACCAACGGTTTGGCACATACGGACATTGAAATATTCGCACCAGCCCGAGGAGCCGGAAGTATTTATCTTATTGCCTACCGACACATGTTTACAGTTTATGAATAGTTTCACATAAATAGTACTATTTCCTCATAGTACAGTGCAATGTGATGTCCGAAATGGCTGACAAAATTAGGTAATAACACGAAATATATGGGAGGCAATATAAGGTATATGTATAGCTTGGAAATTGTGACCGTTGCTCGCTCGCTCCGCTCGCTCGAAAAAATCTAGTCCAACCTCACAACCGATCCGACACGTTCGCAAATTTGAAATATGTCGCCATCATATCGAATAATGAGTGCAAGATGGATTGGTTTTAGGTTAGGCTATAGTCTTCGAGCGTGCCCCGCGAGCGAGAGACGCGTAAAGGTGTGTCATAAACCAACGGTTTGGCACATACGGACATTTAAATTTTCGGAACAGCCCGAGGAGCCGGAAGTATTTATCCTATTGCCTACCGACACATGTTTACAGTTTATGAATAGTTTCACATGAATAGTACTCCTTCCCCATAGTACAGTGCAATGTGATATCCGAAATGGCTGACAAAATTAGGTAATAACACGAAATATATGGAAGGCAATATAAGGTATATGTATAGCTTGGAAATTGTGACCGTTGCTCGCTCGCTCCGCTCGCTCGTAAAATTCTTGTCCAACCCCACAAACGATCCGACACGTTCGCAAATTTAAAACATGTCGCCATCATATCGAATAATGAACGCAAGGTGGATTGGTTTTAGGTTAGGCTATAGCTTTCGTGCGAGCGCAGCGAACGATAGACGCGTAAAGGTGTGTCACAAACCAACGGTTTGGCACATACGGACATTGAAATATTCGCACCAGTCCGAGGAGCCGGAAGTCTTTATCCTATTGCCTTCTGACAAATGTTTACGGTTTACCAATAGTTTCACATAATTAGTAACGTTTCCTCATAGTACAGTGCAACGTGATGTCCGAAATGGCTGACAAAATTAGGTACAAGCACGAAATATACGCAAGACAATATATGGTATATGTATAGCTTGGAAATTGTGACCGTTGCTCGCTCGCTCCGCTCGCTCGTAAAAATCTAGTCCAACCCCACAAACGATCCGACACGTTCGCAAATTTAAAACATGTCGCCATCATATCGAATAATGAACGCAAGATGGATTGGTTTTAGGTTAGGCTATAGTTTTCGAGCGAGCGCCGCGATCGAGAGACGCGTATAGGTGTGTCATAAACCAACGGTTTGGCACATACGGACATTGAAATATTCGCACCAGCCCGAGGAGCCGGAAGTATTTATCCTATTGCCTACCGACACATGTTTACAGTTTATGAATGGTTTCACATAAATAGTACTATTTCCACATAGTACAATGCAATGTGATGTCCGAAATGGCTGACAAAATTAGGTACAAGCACGAAATATATGCAAGACAATATATGGTATATGTATAGCTTGGAAATTGTGACCGTTGCTCGCTCGCTCCGCTCGCTCGTAAAAATCTAGTCCAACCCCACAACCGATCCGACACGTTCGCAAATTTGAAATATGTCGCCATCATATCGAATAATGAACGCAAGATGGATTGGTTTTAGGTTAGGCTATAGTTTTCGAGCGAGCGCAGCGAGCGAGAGACGCGTATAGGTGTGTCATAAACCAACGGTTTGGCACATACGGACATTGAAATATTCGCACCAGCCCAAGGAGCCGGAGGTATTTATCCTATTGCCTACCGACACATGTTTACAGTTTATGAATAGTTTCACATAAATAGTACTATTTCCTCATAGTACAGTGCAATGTGATGTCCGAAATGGCTGACAAAATTAGGTAATAACACGAAATATATGGAAGGCAATATAAGGTATATGTATAGCTTGGAAATTGTGACCGTTGCTCGCTCGCTCCGCTCGCTCGAAAAAATCTAGTCCAACCTCACAACCGATCCGACACGTTCGAAAATTTGAAATATGTCGCCATCATATCGAATAATGAGTGCAAGATGGATTGGTTTTAGGTTAGGCTATAGTTTTCGAGCGTGCGCCGCGAGCGAGAGACGCGTAAAGGTGTGTCATAAACCAACGGTTTGGCACATACGGACATTTAAATATTCGGAACAGCCCGAGGAGCCGGAAGTATTTATCCTATTGCCTACCGACACATGTTTACAGTTTATGAATAGTTTCACATAAATAGTACTCCTTCCCCATAGTACAGTGCAATGTGATATCCGAAATGGCTGACAAAATTAGGTAATACCACGAAATATATGGAAGGCAATATAAGGTATATGTATAGCTTGGAAATTGTGACCGTTGCTCGCTCGCTCCGCTCGCTCGTAAAATTCTAGTCCAACCCCACAAACGATCCGACACGTTCGCAAATTTAAAACATGTCGCCATCATATCGAATAATGAACGCAAGATGGATTGGTTTTAGGTTAGGCTATAGCTTTCGTGCGAGCGCAGCGAACGATAGACGCATAAAGGTGTGTCACAAACCAACGGTTTGGCACATACGGACATTGAAATATTCGCACCAGTCCGAGGAGCCGGAAGTCTTTATCCTATTGCCTTCTGACAAATGTTTACGGTTTACCAATAGTTTCACATAATTAGTAACGTTTCCTCATAGTACAGTGCAACGTGATGTCCGAAATGGCTGACAAAATTAGGTACAAGCACGAAATATATGCAAGACAATATATGGTATATGTATAGCTTGGAAATTGTGACCGTTGCTCGCTCGCTCCGCTCGCTCGTAAAAATCTAGTCCAACCCCACAAACGATCCGACACGTTCGCAAATTTAAAACATGTCGCCATCATATCGAATAATGAACGCAAAATGGATTGGTTTTAGGTTAGGCTATAGTTTTCGAGCGAGCGCCGCGATCGAGAGACGCGTATAGGTGTGTCATAAACCAACGGTTTGGCACATACGGACATTGAAATATTCGCACCAGCCCGAGGAGCCGGAAGTATTTATCCTATTGCCTACCGACACATGTTTACAGTTTATGAATGGTTTCACATAAATAGTACTATTTCCACATAGTACAATGCAATGTGATGTCCGAAATGGCTGACAAAATTAGGTACAAGCACGAAATATATGCAAGACAATATATGGTATATGTATAGCTTGGAAATTGTGACCGTTGCTCGCTCGCTCCGCTCGCTCGTAAAAATCTAGTCCAACCCCACAACCGATCCGACACGTTCGCAAATTTGAAATATGTCTCCATCATATCGAATAATGAACGCAAGATGGATTGGTTTTAGGTTAGGCTATAGTTTTCGAGCGAGCGCAGCGAGCGAGAGACGCGTATAGGTGTGTCATAAACCAACGGTTTGGCACATACGGACATTGAAATATTCGTACCAGCCCAAGGAGCCGGAGGTATTTATCCTATGGCCTACCGACACATGTTTACAGTTTATGAATAGTTTCACATAAATAGTACTATTTCCTCATAGTACAGTGCAATGTGATGTCCGAAATGGCTGACAAAATTAGGTAATAACACGAAATATATGGAAGGCAATATAAGGTATATGTATAGCTTGGAAATTGTGACCGTTGCTCGCTCGCTCCGCTCGCTCGAAAAAATCTAGTCCAACCTCACAACCGATCCGACACGTTCGAAAATTGGAAATATGTCGCCATCATATCGAATAATGAGCGCAAGATGGATTGGTTTTAGGTTAGGCTATAGTTTTCGAGCGTGCGCCGCGAGCGAGAGACGCGTAAAGGTGTGTCATAAACCAACGGTTTGGCACATACGGACATTGAAATATTCGCAACAGCCCGAGGAGCCGGAAGTATTTATCCTATTGCCTACCGACACATGTTTACAGTTTATGAATAGTTTCACATAAATAGTACTCCTTCCTCATAGTACAGGGCAATGTGATGTCCGAAATGGCTGACAAAATTAGGTAATAACACGATATATATGGAAGGGAATATAAGTTATATGTATAGCTTGGAAATTGTGACCGTTGCTAGCTCGCTCCGCTCGCTCGTAAAAATCTTGTCCAACCTCACAACCGATCCCACACGTTCGCAAATTTGAAACATGTCACCACCATATCGAATAATGAACGGAAGATGGATTGGTTTTAGGTTAGGCTATAGCTTTCGTGCGAGCGCAGCGAACGAGAGACGCGTAATGGTGTGTCACAAACCATCGGTTTGGCACATACGGACATTGATATATTCGCACCAGCCCGAGGAGCCGGAAGTATTTATCCTATTGCCTACCGACACATGTTTACGGTTTACCAATAGTTTCACATAATTAGTACCGTTTCCTCATAGTACAGTGCAACGTGATGTCCGAAATGGCTGACAAAATTAGGTACAAGCACGAAATATATGCAAGACAATATATGGTATATGTATAGCTTGGAAATTGTGACCGTTGCTCGCTCGCTCCGCTCGCTCGTAAAAATCTAGTCCAACCCCACAACCGATCCGACACGTTCGCAAATTTGAAATATGTCGCCATCATATCGAATAATGAACGCAAGATGGATTGGTTTTAGGTTAGGCTATAGTTTTCGAGCGAGCGCCGCGATCGAGAGACGCGTATAGGTGTGTCATAAACCAACGGTTTGGCACATACGGACATTGAAATATTCGCACCAGCCCGAGGAGCCGGAAGTATTTATCCTATTGCCTACCGACACATGTTTACAGTTTATGAATGGTTTCACATAAATAGTACTATTTCCACATAGTACAATGCAATGTGATGTCCGAAATGGCTGACAAAATTAGGTACAAGCACGAAATATATGCAAGACAATATATGGTATATGTATAGCTTGGAAATTGTGACCGTTGCTCGCTCGCTCCGCTCGCTCGTAAAAATTTAGTCCAACCCCACAACCGATCCGACACGTTCGCAAATTTGAAATATGTCGCCATCATATCGAATAATGAGCGCAAGATGGATTGGTTTTAGGTTAGGCTATAGTTTTCGAGCGTGCGCCGCGAGCGAGAGACGCGTAAAGGTGTGTCATAAATCAACGGTTTGGCACATACGGACATTGAAATATTCGCAACAGCCCGAGGAGCCGGAAGTATTTATCCTATTGCCTACCGACACATGTTTACAGTTTATGAATAGTTTCACATAAATAGTACTCCTTCCTCATAGTACAGTGCAAAGTGATGTCCGAAATGGCTGACAAAATTAGGTAATAACACGATATATATGGAAGGGAATATAAGTTATATGTATAGCTTGGAAATTGTGACCGTTGCTCGCTCGCTCCGCTCGCTCGTAAAAATCTTGTCCAACCTCACAACCGATCCCACACGTTCGCAAATTTGAAACATGTCACCACCATATCGAATAATGAACGGAAGATGGATTGGTTTTAGGTTAGGCTATAGCTTTCGTGCGAGCGCAGCGAACGAGACACGCGTAAAGGTGTGTCACAAACCATCGGTTTGGCACATACGGACATTGATATATTCGCACCAGCCCGAGGAGCCGGAAGTCTTTATCCTATTGCCTTCTGACAAATGTTTACGGTTTACCAATAGTTTCACATAATTAGTACCGTTTCCTCATAGTACAGTGCAACGTGATGTCCGAAATGGCTGACAAAATTAGGTACAAGCACGAAATATATGCAAGACAATATATGGTATATGTGTAGCTTGGAAATTGTGACCGTTGCTCGCTCGCTCCGCTCGCTCGTAAAAATCTAGTCTAACCCCACATCCGAAACGACACGTTCGCAAATTTGAAATATGTCGCCATCATATCGAATAATGAACGCAAGATGGATTGGTTTTAGGTAAGGCTATAGTTTTCTTGCCAGCGCAGCGAGCGAGAGACGCGTATAGGTGTGTCATAAACCAACGGTTTAGCACATACGGACATTGGAATATTCGCACCAGCCCGAGGAGCCGGAAGTATTTATCCTATTGCCTACCGACACATGTTTACAGTTTATGAATAGTTTCACATAAATAGTACTATTTCCTCATAGTACAGTGCAATGTGATGTCCGAAATGGCTGACAAAATTAGGTAATAACACGAAATATATGGAAGGCAATATAAGGTATATGTATAGCTTGGAAATTGTGACCGTTGCTCGCTCGCTCCGCTCGCTCGTAAAAATCTTGTCCAACCTCACATCCGATCCCACACGTTCGCAAATTTGAAACATGTCACCACCATATCGAATAATGAACGGAAGATGGATTGGTTTTAGGTTAGGCTATAGCTTTCGTGCGAGCGCAGCGAACGATAGACGCGTAAAGGTGTGTCACAAACCAACGGTTTGGCACATACGGACATTGAAATATTCGCACCAGCCCGAGGAGCCGGAAGTATTTATCCTATTGCCTACCGACACATGTTTACAGTTTATGAATAGTTTCACATAAATAGTACTATTTCCACATAGTACAATGCAATGTGATGTCCGAAATGGCTGACAAAATTAGGTACAAGCACGAAATATATGCAAGACAATATATGGTATATGTATAGCTTGGAAATTGTGACCGTTGCTCGCTCGCTCCGCCCGCTCGTAAAAATTTAGTCCAACCCCACAACCGATCCGACACGTTCGCAAATTTGAAATATGTCGCCATCATATCGAATAATGAACGCATGATGGATTGGTTTTAGGTTAGGCTATAGTTTTCGAGCGAGCGCCGCGATCGAGAGACGCGTATAGGTGTGTCATAAACCAACGGTTTGGCACATACGGACATTGAAATATTCGCACCAGCCCGAGGAGCCGGAAGTATTTATCCTATTGCCTACCGACACATGTTTACAGTTTATGAATAGTTTCACATAAATAGTACTATTTCCACATAGTACAATGCAATGTGATGTCCGAAATGGCTGACAAAATTAGGTACAAGCACGAAATATATGCAAGACAATATATGGTATATGTATAGCTTGGAAATTGTGACCGTTGCTCGCTCGCTCCGCTCGCTCGTAAAAATTTAGTCCAACCCCACAACCGATCCGACACGTTCGCAAATTTGAAATATGTCGCCATCATATCGAATAATGAACGCAAGATGGATTGGTTTTAGGTTAGGCTATAGTTTTCGAGCGAGCGCAGCGAGCGAGAGACGCTATAGGTGTGTCATAAACCAACGGTTTGGCACATACGGACATTGAAATATTCGCACCAGCCCAAGGAGCCGGAAGTATTTATCCTATTGCCTACCGACACATGTTTACAGTTTATGAATAGTTTCACATAAATAGTACTATTTCCTCATAGTACAGTGCAATGTGATGTCCGAAATGGCTGACAAAATTAGGTAATAACGCGAAATGTATGGAAGGCAATATAAGGTATATGTATAGCTTGGAAATTGTTACCGTTGCTCGCTCGCTCCGCTCGCTCGAAAAAATCTAGTCCAACCTCACAACCGATCCGACACGTTCGCAAATTTGAAATATGTCGCCATCATATCGAATAATGAGCGCAAGATGGATTGGTTTTAGGTTAGGCTATAGTTTTCGAGCGTGCGCCGCGAGCGAGAGACGCGTAAAGGTGTGTCATAAACCAACGGTTTGGCACATACGGACATTGAAATATTCGCAACAGCCCGAGGAGCCGGAAGTATTTATCCTATTGCCTACCGACACATGTTTACAGTTTATGAATAGTTTCACATAAATAGTACTCCTTCCTCATAGTACAGTGCAATGTGATGTCCGAAATGGCTGACAAAATTAGGTAATAACACGATATATATGGAAGGGAATATAAGTTATATGTATAGCTTGGAAATTGTGACCGTTGCTCGCTCGCTCCGCTCGCTCGTAAAAATCTTGTCCAACCTCACAACCGATCCCACACGTTCGCAAATTTGAAACATGTCACCACCATATCGAATAATGAACGGAAGATGGATTGGTTTTAGGTTAGGCTATAGCTTTCGTGCGAGAGCAGCGAACGAGAGACGCGTAAAGGTGTGTCACAAACCATCGGTTTGGCACATACGGACATTGATATATTCGCACCAGCCCGAGGAGCCGGAAGTCTTTATCCTATTGCCTTCTGACAAATGTTTACGGTTTACCAACTGTTTCACATAATTAGTACCGTTTCCTCATAGTACAGTGCAACGTGATGTCCGAAATGGCTGACAAAATTAGGTACAAGCACGAAATATATGCAAGACAATATATGGTATATGTATAGCTTGGAAATTGTGACCGTTGCTCGCTCGCTCCGCTCGCTCGTAAAAATCTAGTCCAACCCCACAACCGATCCGACACGTTCGCAAATTTGAAATATGTCGCCATCATATCGAATAATGAACGCAAGATGGATAGGTTTTAGGTTAGGCTACAGTTTTCGAGCGTGCGCAGCGAGCGAGAGACGCGTATAGGTGTGTCATAAACCAACGGTTTGGCACATACGGACATTGAAATATTCGCACCAGCCCGAGGAGCCGGAAGTATTTATCCTATTGCCTACCGACACATGTCTACAGTTTTCAATAGTTTCACATAAATAGTACTATTTCCTCATAGTACAGTGCAATGTGATGTCCGAAATGGCTGACAAAATTAGGTAATAACGCGAAATATATGGAAGGCAATATAAGGTATATGTATAGCTTGGAAATTGTTACCGTTGCTCGCTCGCTCCGCTCGCTCGAAAAAATCTAGTCCAACCTCACAACCGATCCGACACGTTCGCAAATTTGAAATATGTCGCCATCATATCGAATAATGAGCGCAAGATGGATTGGTTTTAGGTTAGGCTATAGTTTTCGAGCGAGCGCAGCGAGCGAGAGACGCGTATAGGTGTGTCATAAACCAACGGTTTGGCACATACGGACATTGAAATATTCGCACCAGCCCGAGGAGCCGGAAGTCTTTATCCTATTGCCTTCTGACAAATGTTTACGGTTTACCAATAGTTTCACATAATTAGTACCGTTTCCTCATAGTACAATGCAATGTGATGTCCGAAATGGCTGACAAAATTAGGTAATAACACGACATATATGCAAGGCAATATAAGGTGTATGTATAGGTTGGAAATTGTGATCGTTGCTCGCTCGCTCCGCTGGCTCGAAAAAATCTAGTCCACCCTCACAACCGATCCGACACGTTCGCAAATTTGAAATATGTCGCCACCATATCGAATAATGAACGGAAGATGGATTGGTTTTAGGTTAGGCTATAGCTTTCGTGCGAGCGCAGCGAACGATAGACGCGTAAATGTGTGTCACAAACCAACGGTTTGGCACATACGGACATTGAAATATTCGCACCTGCCCGAGGAGCCGGAAGTCTTTATCCTATTGCCTTCTGAAAAATGTTTACGGTTTACCAATAGTTTCACATAATTAGTAACGT
The DNA here is from genome assembly GCF_024516045.1 of Bombus affinis. Lineage (NCBI taxonomy): Eukaryota > Metazoa > Arthropoda > Insecta > Hymenoptera > Apidae > Bombus > Bombus affinis. Next base: position 925,572 of record NW_026108826.1, read on the forward strand.
TTCCTCATAGTACAGTGCAACGTGATGTCCGAAATGGCTGACAAAATTAGGTACAAGCACGAAATATATGCAAGACAATATATGGTATATGTATAGCTTGGAAATTGTGACCGTTGCTCGCTCGCTCCGCTCGCTCGTAAAAATCTAGTCCAACCCCACAACCGATCCGACACGTTCGCAAATTTGAAATATGTCGCCATCATATCGAATAATGAACGCAAGATGGATTGGTTTTAGGTTAGGCTATAGTTTTCGAGCGAGCGCAGCGAGCGAGAGACGCGTATAGGTGTGTCATAAACCAACGGTTTGGCACATACGGACATTGAAATATTCGCACCAGCCCGAGGAGCCGGAAGTATTTATCCTATTGCCTACCGACACATGTCTACAGTTTATGAATAGTTTCACATAAATAGTACTATTTCCTCATAGTACAGTGCAATGTGATGTCCGAAATGGCTGACAAAATTAGGTAATAACACGATATATATGGAAGGGAATATAAGGTATATGTATAGCTTGGAAATTGTGACCGTTGCTCGCTCGCTCCGCTCGCTCGTAAAAATCTTGTCCAACCTCACAACCGAACCCACACGTTCGCAAATTTGAAATATGTCGCCACCATATCGAATAATGAAAGGAAGATGGATTGGTTTTAGGTTAGGCTATAGCTTTCGTGCGAGCGCAGCGAACGAGAGACGCGTAAAGGTGTGTCACAAACCATCGGTTTGGCACAGACGGACATTGATATATTCGCACCAGCCCGAGGAGCCGGAAGTCTTTATCCTATTGCCTTCTGACAAATGTTTACGGTTTACCAATAGTTTCACATAATTAGTACCGCTTCCTCATAGTACAGTGCAACGTGATGTCCGAAATGGCTGACAAAATTAGGTACAAGCACGAAATATATGCAAGACAGTATATGGTATATGTATAGCTTGGAAATTGTGACCGTTGCTCGCTCGCTCCGCTCGCTCGTAAAAATCTAGTCCAGCCCCACAACCGATCCGACACGTTCGCAAATTTGAAATATGTCGCCATCATATCGAATAATGAACGCAAGATGGATTGGTTTTAGGTTAGGCTATAGTTTTCGAGCGTGCGCAGCGAGCGAGAGACGCGTATAGGTGTGTCATAAACCAACGGTTTGGCACATACGGACATTGAAATATTCGCACCAGCCCGAGGAGCCGGAAGTATTTATCCTATTGCCTACCGACACATGTCTACAGTTTATGAATAGTTTCACATAAATAGTACTATTTCCTCATAGTACAGTGCAATGTGATGTCCGAAATGGCTGACAAAATTAGGTAATAACACGAAATATATGGAAGGCAATATAAGGTATATGTATAGCTTGGAAATTGTGACCGTTGCTCGCTCGCTCCGCTCGCTCGTAAAAATCTAGTCCAACCTCACAACCGATCCCACACGTTCGCAAATTTGAAATATGTCGCCACCATATCGAATAATGAAAGGAAGATGGATTGGTTTTAGGTTAGGCTATAGCTTTCGTGCGAGCGCAGCGAACGAGAGACGCGTAAAGGTGTGTCACAAACCATCGGTTTGGCACATACGGACATTGATATATTCGCACCAGCCCGAGGAGCCGGAAGTCTTTATCCTATTGCCTTCTGACAAATGTTTACGGTTTACCAATAGTTTCACATAATTAGTACCGCTTCCTCATAGTACAGTGCAACGTGATGTCCGAAATGGCTGACAAAATTAGGTACAAGCACGAAATATATGCAAGACAATATATGGTATATGTATAGCTTGGAAATTGTGACCGTTGTTCGCTCGCTCCGCTCGCTCGTAAAAATCTAGTCCAACCCCACAACCGATCCGACACGTTCGCAAATTTGAAATATGTCGCCATCATATCGAATAATGAACGCAAGATGGATTGGTTTTAGGTTAGGCTATAGTTTTCGAGCGTGCGCAGCGAGCGAGAGACGCGTATAGGTGTGTCATAAACCAACGGTTTGGCACATACGGACATTGAAATATTCGCACCAGCCCGAGGAGCCGGAAGTATTTATCCTATTGCCTACCGACACATGTCTACAGTTTATGAATAGTTTCACATAAATAGTACTATTTCCTCATAGTACAGTGCAATGTGATGTCCGAAATGGCTGACAAAATTAGGTAATAACACGAAATATATGGAAGGCAATATAAGGTATATGTATAGCTTGGAAATTGTGACCGTTGCTCGCTCGCTCCGCTCGCTCGTAAAAATCTAGTCCAACATCACAACCGATCCCACACGTTCGCAAATTTGAAATATGTCGCCACCATATCGAATAATGAACGGAAGATGGATTGGTTTCAGGTTAGGCTATAGCTTTCGTGCGAGCGCAGCGAACGATAGACGCGTAAAGGTGTGTCACAAACCAACGGTTTGGCACATACGGACATTGAAATATTCGCACCAGCCCGAGGAGCCGGAAGTCTTTATCCTATTGCCTTCTGACAAATGTTTACGGTTTACCAATAGTTTCACATAATTAGTAACGTTTCCTCATAGTACAGTGCAACGTGATGTCCGAAATGGCTGACAAAATTAGGTACAAGCACGAAATATATGCAAGACAATATATGGTATATGTATAGCTTGGAAATTGTGACCGTTGCTCGCTCGCTCCGCTCGCTCGTAAAAATCTAGTCCAACCCCACAACCGATCCGACACGTTCGCAAATTTGAAATATGTCGCCACCATATCGAATAATGAACGCAAGATGGATTGGTTTTAGGATAGGCTATAGTTTTCGAGCGTGCGCAGCGAGCGAGAGACGCGTATAGGTGTGTCATAAACCAACGGTTTGGCACATACGGACATTGAAATATTCGCACCAGCCCGAGGAGCCGGAAGTATTTATCCTATTGCCTACCGACACATGTCTACAGTTTATGAATAGTTTCACATAAATAGTACTATTTCCTCATAGTACAGTGCAATGTGATGTCCGAAATGGCTGACAAAATTAGGTAATAACACGAAATATATGGAAGGCAATATAAGGTATATGTATAGCTTGGAAATTGTGACCGTTGCTCGCTCGCTGCGCTCGCTCGTAAAAATCTAGTCCAACCCCACAACCGATCCGACACGTTCGCAAATTTGAAACATGTCGCCACCATATCGAATAATGAACGCAAGATGGATTGGTTTTAGGTTAGGCTATAGTTTTCGAGCGAGCGCCGCGAGCGAGAGACGCGTATAGGTGTGTCACAAACCAACGGTTTGGCACATACGGACATTGAAATATTCGCACCAGCCCGAGGAGGCGGAAGTATTTATCCTATTGCCTACCGACACATGTTTACAGTTTATGAATAGTTTCACATAAATAGTACTATTTCCACATAGTACAATGCAATGTGATGTCCGAAATGGCTGACAAAATTAGGTAATAACACGACATATATGCAAGGCAATATAAGGTGTATGTATGGGTTGGAAATTGTGATCGTTGCTCGCTCGCTCGGCTCGCTCGAAAAAATCTAGTCCACCCTCACAACCGATCCGACACGTTCGCAAATTTGAAATATGTCGCCACCATATCGAATAATGAACGGAAGATGGATTGGTTCTAGGTTAGGCTATAGCTTTCGTGCGAGCGCAGCGAACGAGAGACGCGTAAAGGTGTGTCACAAACCAACGGTTTGACACATACGGACATTGAAATATTCGCACCAGCCCGAGGAGCCGGAAGTCTTTATCCTATTGCCTTCTGACAAATGTTTACGGTTTACCAATAGTTTCACATAATTAGTACCGTTTCCTCATAGTACAGTGCAACGTGATGTCCGAAATGGCTGACAAAATTAGGTACAAGCACGAAATATATGCAAGACAATATATGGTATATGTATAGCTTGGAAATTGTGACCGTTGCTCGCTCGCTCCGCTCGCTCGAAAAAATCTATTCCAACCTCACAACCGATCCGACACGTTCGCAAATTTGAAATATGTCGCCATCATATCGAATAATGAACGCAAGATGGATTGGTTTTAGGTTAGGCTATAGTTTTCGAGCGAGCGCCCCGAGCGAGAGACGCGTAAAGGTGTGTCATAAACCAACGGATTGGCACATACGGACATTGAAATATTCGCACCAGCCCGAGGAGCCGGAAGTATTTATCCTATTGCCTACCGACACATGTTTACAGTTTATGAATAGTTTCACATAAATAGTACTATTTCCTCATAGTACAGTGCAATGTGATGTCCGAAATGGCTGACAAAATTAGGTAATAACACGAAATATATGGAAGACAATATATGGTATATGTATAGCTTGGAAAGTGTGACCGTTGCTCGCTCGCTCCGCTCGCTCGTAAAAATCTAGTCCAACCCCACAACCGATCCGACACGTTCGCAAATTTGAAACATGTCGCCATCATATCGAATAATGAACGCAAGATGGATTGGTTTTAGGTTAGGCTATAGTTTTCGAGCGAGCGCCGCGAGCGAGAGACGCGTATAGGTGTGTCATAAACCAACGGTTTGGCACATACGGACATTGAAATATTCGCACCAGCCCGAGGAGCCGGAAGTATTTATCCTATTGCCTACCGACACATGTTTACAGTTTATGAATAGTTTCACATAAATAGTACTATTTCCTCATAGTACAGTGCAATGTGATGTCCGAAATGGCTGACAAAATTAGGTAATAACACGAAATATATGGAAGGCAATATAAGGTATATGTATAGCTTGGAAATTGTGACCGTTGCTCGCTCGCTCCGCTCGCTCGTAAAAATCTAGTCCAACCTCACAACCGATCCCACACGTTCGCAAATTTGAAATATGTCGCCACCATATCGAATAATGAACGGAAGGTGGATTGGTTTTAGGTTAGGCTATAGCTTTCGTGCGTGCGCAGCGAACGAGAGACGCGTAAAGGTGTGTCACAAACCATCGGTTTGGCACATACGGACATTGATATATTCGCACCAGCCCGAGGAGCCGGAAGTCTTTATCCTATTGCCTTCTGACAAATGTTTACGGTTTACCAATAGTTTCACATAATTAGTACCGTTTCCTCATAGTACAGTGCAACGTGATGTCCGAAATGGCTGACAAAATTAGGTACAAGCACGAAATATATGCAAGACAATATATGGTATATGTATAGCTTGGAAATTGTGACCGTTGCTCGCTCGCTCCGCTCGCTCGTAAAAATCTAGTCCAACCCCACAACCGATCCCACACGTTCGCAAATTTGAAATATCTCGCCACCATATCGAATAATGAGCGCAAGATGGATTGGTTTTAGGTTAGGCTATAGTTTTCGAGCGTGCGCCGCGAGCGAGAGACGCGTAAAGGTGTGTCATAAACCAACGGTTTGCCACATACGGACATTGAAATATTCGCAACAGCCCGAGGATCCGGAAGTATTTATCCTATTGCCTACCGACACATGTTTACGGTTTACCAATAGTTTCACATAATTAGTACCGTTTCCTCATAGTACAGTGCAACGTGATGTCCGAAATGGCTGACAAAATTAGGTAATAACACGAAATATATGGAAGGCAATATAAGGTATATGTATAGCTTGGAAATTGTGACCGTTGCTCGCTCGCTCCGCTCGCTCGTAAAAATCTAGTCCAACCTCACAACCGATCCCACACGTTCGCAAATTTGAAATATGTCGCCACCATATCGAATAATGAACGGAAGGTGGATTGGTTTTAGGTTAGGCTATAGCTTTCGTGCGAGCGCAGCGAACGGGAGACGCGTAAAGGTGTGTCATAAACCAACGGTTTGGCACATACGGACATTGAAATATTCGCACCAGCCCGAGGAGCTGGAAGTATTTATCCTATTGCCTACCGACACATGTTTACGGTTTACCAATAGTTTCACATAATTAGTACAGTTTCCTCATAGTACAGTGCAACGTGATGTCCGAAATGGCTGACAAAATTAGGTACAAGCACGAAATATATGGAAGACAATATATTGTATATGTATAGCTTGGAAAGTGTGACCGTTGCTCGCTCGCTCCGCTCGCTCGTAAAAATCTAGTCCAACCCCACAACCGATCCGACACGTTCGCAAATTTGAAACATGTCGCCATCATATCGAATAATGAACGCAAGATGGATTGGTTTTAGGTTAGGCTATAGTTTTCGAGCGCCGCGAGCGAGAGACGCGTATAGGTGTGTCATAAACCAACGGTTTGGCACATACGGACATTGAAATATTCGCACCAGCCCGAGGAGCCGGAAGTATTTATCCTATTGCCTACCGACACATGTTTACAGTTTATGAATAGTTTCACATAAATAGTACTATTTCCTCATAGTACAGTGCAATGTGATGTCCGAAATGGCTGACAAAATTAGGTAATAAACGAAATATATGGAAGGCAATATAAGGTATATGTATAGCTTGGAAATTGTGACCGTTGCTCGCTCGCTCCGCTCGCTCGTAAAAATCTAATCCAACCTCACAACCCGATCCCACACGTTCGCAAATTTGAAATATGTCGCCACCATATCGAATAATGAACGGAAGGTGGATTGGTTTTAGGTTAGGCTATAGCTTTCGTGCGAGCGCAGCGAACGAGAGACGCGTAAAGGGTGTGTCACAAACCATCGGTTTGGCACATACGGACATTGATATATTCGCACCAGCCCGAGGAGCCGGAAGTCTTTATCCTATTGCCTTCTGACAAATGTTTACGGTTTACCAATAGTTTCACATAATTAGTACCGTTTCCTCATAGTACAGTGCAACGTGATGTCCGAAATGGCTGACAAAATTAGGTACAAGCACGAAATATATGCAAGACAATATATGGTATATGTATAGCTTGAAATTGTGACCGTTGCTCGCTCGCTCCGCTCGCTCGTAAAAATCTAGTCCAACCCCACAACCGATCCCAAACGTTCGCAAATTTGAAATATCTCGCCACCATATCGAATAATGAGCGCAAGATGGATTGGTTTTAGGTTAGGCTATAGTTTTCGAGCGTGCGCCGCGAGCGAGAGACGCGGTAAAGGTGTGTCATAAACCAACGGTTTGCCACATACGGACATTGAAATATTCGCAACAGCCCGAGGATCCGGAAGTATTTATCCTATTGCCTACCGACACATGTTTACAGTTTATGAATAGTTTCACATAAATAGTACTCCTTCCTCATAGTACAGTGCAATGTGATGTCCGAAATGGCTGACAAAATTAGGTAATAACACGAAATATATGGAAGGCAATACAAGGTATATGTATAGCTTGGAAATTGTGACCGTTGCTCGCTCGCTCCGCTCGCTCGTAAAATCTAGTCCAACCCCACAACCGATCCCACACGTTCGCAAATGTGAAATATGTCGCCACCATATCGAATAATGAACGCAAGATGGATTGGTTTTAGGTTAGGCTATAGCTTTCGAGCGAGCGCCGCGAGCGAGAGACGCGTATAGGTGTGTCATAAACCAACGGTTTGGCACATACGGACATTGAAATATTCGCACCAGCCGAGGAGCCGGAAGTATTTATCCTATTGCCTGCCGACACATGTTTACAGTTTATGAATAGTTTCACATAAAATAGTACTATTTCCTCATAGTACAGTGCAATGTGATGTCCGAAATGGCTGACAAAATTAGGTAATAACACGAAATATATGGAAGGCAATATAAGGTATATGTATAGCTTGGAAATTGTGACCGTTGCTCGCTCGCTCCGCTCGCTCGTAAAAATCGAGTCCAACCCCACAACCGATCCGACACGTTCGCAAATTTGAAATATGTCGCCACCATATCGAATAATGAACGCAAGATGGATTGGTTTTAGGTTAGGCTATAGTTTTCGAGCGAGCGCCGCGAGCGAGAGACGCGTATAGGTGTGTCATAAACCAACGGTTTGGCACATACGGACATTGAAATATTCGCACCAGCCCGAGGAGCCGGAAGTCTTTATCCTATTGCCTTCTGACAAATGTTTACGGTTTACCAATAGTTTCACATAATTAGTACCGTTTCCTCATAGTACAGTGCAACGTGATGTCCGAAATGGCTGACAAAATTAGGTAATAACACGAAATATATGGAAGGCAATATAAGGTATATGTATAGCTTGGAAATTGTGACCGTTGCTCGCTCGCTCCGCTCGCTCGTAAAAAATCTAGTCCAACCACACAACCGATCCGACACGTTCGCAAATTTGAAATATGTCGCCATCATATCGAATAATGAACGCAAGATGGATTGGTTTTAGGTTAGGCTATAGTTTTCGAGCGGTGCGCAGCGAGCGAGAGACGCGTATAGGTGTGTCATAAACCAACGGTTTGGCACATACGGACATTGAAATATTCGCACCAGCCCGAGGAGCCGGAGAAGTATTTATCCTATTGCCTACCGACACATGTCTACAGTTTATGAATAGTTTCACATAAATAGTACTATTTCCTCATAGTACAGTGCAATGTGATGTCCGAAATGGCTGACAAAATTAGGTAATAACAGGAAATATATGGGAAGGCAATATAAGGTATCTGTATAGCTTGGAAATTGTGACCGTTGCTCGCTCGCTCCGCTCGCTCGTAAAAATCTAGTCCAACCTCACAACCGATCCCACACGTTCGCAAATTTGAAATATGTCGCCACCATATCGAATAATGAACGGAAGATGGATTGGTTTCAGGTTAGGCTATAGCTTTCGTGCGAGCGCAGCGAACGATAGGACGCGTAAAGGTGTGTCACAAACCAACGGTTTGGCACATACGGACATTGAAATATTCGCACCAGCCCGAGGAGCCGGAAGTCTTTATCCTATTGCCTTCTGACAAATGTTTACGGTTTACCAATAGTTTCACATAATTAGTAACGTTTCCTCATAGTACAGTGCAACGTGATGTCCGAAATGGCTGACAAAATTAGGTACAAGCACGAAATACATGCAAGACAATATATGGTATATGTATAGCTTGGAAATTGTGACCGTTGCTCGCTCGCTCCGCTCGCTCGTAAAAATCTAGTCCAACCCCACAACCGATCCGACACGTTCGCAAATTTGAAATATGTCGCCATCATATCGAATAATGAACGCAAGATGGATTGGTTTTAGGATAGGCTATAGTTTTCGAGCGTGCGCAGCGAGCGAGAGACGCGTATAGGTGTGTCATAAACCAACGGTTTGGCACATACGCACATTGAAATATTCGCAACAGCCCGAGGAGCCGGAAGTATTTATCCTATTGCCTACCGACACATGTCTACAGTTTATGAATAGTTCACATAAATAGTACTATTTCCTCATAGTACAGTGCAATGTGATGTCCGAAATGGCTGACAAAATTAGGTAATAACACGAAATATATGGAAGGCAATATAAGGTATATGTATAGCTTGGAAATTGTGACCGTTGCTCGCTCGCTCCGCTCGCTCGTAAAAATCTAGTCCAACCCCACAACCGATCCGACACGTTCGCAAATTTGAAACATGTCGCCACCATATCGAATAATGAACGCAAGATGGATTGGTTTTAGGTTAGGCTATAGTTTTCGAGCGAGCGCCGCGAGCGAGAGACGCGTATAGGTGTGTCACAAACCAACGGTTTGGCACATACGGACATTGAAATATTCGCACCAGCCCGAGGAGCCGGAAGTATTTATCCTATTGCCTACCGACACATGTTTACAGTTTATGAATAGTTTCACATAAATAGTACTATTTCCACATAGTACAATGCAATGTGATGTCCGAAATGGCTGACAAAATTAGGTAATAACACGACATATATGCAAGGCAATATAAGGTGTATGTATAGGTTGGAAATTGTGATCGTTGCTCGCTCGCTCCGCTCGCTCGAAAAAATCTAGTCCAACCTCACAACCGATCCCACACGTTCGCAAATTTGAAATATGTCGCCACCATATCGAATAATGAACGGAAGGTGGATTGGTTTTAGGTTAGGCTATAGCTTTCGTGCGAGCGCAGCGAACGAGAGACGCGTAAAGGTGTGTCACAAACCATCGGTTTGGCACATACGGACATTGAAATATTCGCACCAGCCCGAGGAGCCGGAAGTCTTTATCCTATTGCCTACCGACACATGTTTACAGTTTATGAATAGTTTCACATAAATAGTACTATTTCCTCATAGTACAGTGCAATGTGATGTCCGAAATGGCTGACAAAATTAGGTAATAACACGAAATATATGGAAGGCAATATAAGGTATATGTATAGCTTGGAAATTGTGACCGTTGCTCGCTCGCTCCGCTCGCTAGTAAAAATCTAGTCCAACCCCACAACCGATCCGACACGTTCGCAAATTTGAAATATGTCGCCATCATATCGAATAATGATCGCAAGATGGATTGGTTTTACGTTAGGCTATAGTTTTCGAGCGAGCGCAGCGAGCGAGAGACGCGTAAAGGTGTGTCATAAACCATCGGTTTGGCACATACGGACATTGATATATTCGCAACAGCCCGAGGAGCCGGAAGTCTTTATCCTATTGCCTTCTGACAAATGTTTACGGTTTACCAATAGTTTCACATAATTAGTACCGTTTCCTCATAGTACAGTGCAACGTGATGTCCGAAATGACTGACAAAATTAGGTACAAGCACGAAATATATGCCAGACAATATATGGTATATGTATAGCGTGAAAATTGTGACCGTTGCTCGCTCGCTCCGCTCGCTCGTAAAAATCTAGTCCAACCCCACAACCGATCCGACACGTTCGCAAATTTGAAATATGTCGCCATCATATCGAATAATGAACGCAAGATGGATTGGTTTTAGGTTAGGCTATAGTTTTCGAGCGAGCGCCGCGAGCGAGAGACGCGTATAGGTGTGTCATAAACCAACGGTTTGGCACATACGGACATTGAAATATTCGCACCAGCCCGAGGAGCCGGAAGTCTTTATCCTATTGCCTTCTGACAAATGTTTACGGTTTACCAATAGTTTCACATAATTAGTACCGTTTCCTCATAGTACAGTGCAACGTGATGTCCGAAATGGCTGACAAAATTAGGTACAAGCACGAAATATATGGAAGACAATATATGGTATATGTATAGCTTGGAAAGTGTGACCGTTGCTCGCTCGCTCCGCTCGCTCGTAAAAATCTAGTCCAACCCCACAACCGATCCGACACGTTCGCAAATTTGAAACATGTCGCCATCATATCGAATAATGAACGCAAGATGGATTGGTTTTAGGTTAGGCTATTGTTTTCGAGCGAGCGCCGCGAGCGAGAGACGCGTATAGGTGTGTCATAAACCAACGGTTTGGCACATACGGACATTGAAATATTCGCACCAGCCCGAGGAGCCGGAAGTATTTATCCTATTGCCTACCGACACATGTTTACAGTTTATGAATAGTTTCACATAAATAGTACTATTTCCTCATAGTACAGTGCAATGTGATGTCCGAAATGGCTGACAAAATTAGGTAATAACACGAAATATACGGAAGGCAATATAAGGTATATGTATAGCTTGGAAATTGTGACCGTTGCTCGCTCGCTCCGCTCGCTCGTAAAAATCTAGTCCAACCTCACAACCGATCCCACACGTTCGCAAATTTGAAATAAGTCGCCACCATATCGAATAATGAACGCAAGATGGATTGGTTTTAGGTTAGGCTATAGCTTTCGTGCGAGTGCAGCGAACGAGAGACGCGTAAAGGTGTGTCACAAACCATCGGTTTGGCACATACGGACATTGATATATTCGCACCAGCCCGAGGAACCGGAAGTCTTTATCCTATTGCCTTCTGACAAATGTTTACGGTTTACCAATAGTTTCACATAATTAGTACCGTTTCCTCATAGTACAGCGCAACGTGATGTCCGAAATGGCTGACAAAATTAGGTACAAGCATGAAATATATGCAAGACAATATATGGTATATGTATAGCTTGGAAATTGTGACCGCTGCTCGCTCGCTCCGCTCGCTCGTAAAAATCTAGTCCAACCCCACAACCGATCCGACACGTTCGCAAATTTGAAATATGTCGCCATCATATCGAATAATGAACGCAAGGTGGATTGGTTTTAGGTTAGGCTATAGTTTTCGAGCGAGCGCAGCGAGCGAGAGACGCGTATAGGTGTGTCATAAACCAACGGTTTGGCACATACGGACATTGAAATATTCGCACCAGCCCGAGGAGCCGGAAGTATTTATCCTATTGCCTACCGACACATGTTTACAGTTTATGAATAGTTTCACATAAATAGTACTATTTCCTCATAGTACAGTGCAATGTGATGTCCGAAATGGCTGACAAAATTAGGTAATAACACGAAATATATGGAAGGCAATATAAGGTATATGTATAGCTTGGAAATTGTGACCGTTGCTCGCTCGCTCCGCTCGCTCGTAAAAATCTAGTCCAACCCCACAACCGATCCGACACGTTCGCAAATTTGAAATATGTCGCCATCATATCGAATAATGAACGCAAGATGGATTGGTTTTAGGTTAGGCTATAGTTTTCGAGCGTGCGCAGCGAGCGAGAGACGCGTATAGGTGTGTCATAAACCAACGGTTTGGCACATACGGACATTGAAATATTCGCACCAGCCCGAGGAGCCGGAAGTATTTATCCTATTGCCTACCGACACATGTCTACAGTTTATGAATAGTTTCACATAAATAGTACCATTTTCCTCATAGTACAGTGCAATGTGATGTCCGAAATGGCTGACAAAATTAGGTAATAACACGAAATATATGGAAGGCAATATAAGGTATATGTATAGCTTGGAAATTGTGACCGTTGCTCGCTCGCTCCGCTCGCTCGTAAAAATCTAGTACAACCCCACAACCGATCCGACACGTTCGCAAATTTGAAATATGTCGCCATCATATCGAATAATGAACGCAAGATGGATTGGTTTTAGGATAGGCTATAGTTTTCGAGCGAGCGCAGCGAGCGAGAGACGCGTATAGGTGTGTCATAAACCAACGGTTTGGCACATACGGACATTGAAATATTCGCACCAGCCCGAGGAGCCGGAAGTATTTATCCTATTGCCTACCGACACATGTTTACAGTTTATGAATAGTTTCACATAAATAGTACTATTTCCTCATAGTACAGTGCAATGTGATGTCCGAAATGGCTGACAAAATTAGGTAATAACACGAAATATATGGAAGGCAATATAAGGTATATGTATAGCTTGGAAATTGTGACCGTTGCTCGCTCGCTCCGCTCGCTCGAAAAAATCTAGTCCAACCTCACAACCGATCCGACACGTTCGCAAATTTGAAATATGTCGCCATCATATCGAATAATGAGTGCAAGATGGATTGGTTTTAGGTTAGGCTATAGTTTTCGAGCGTGCGCCGCGGAGCGAGAGACGCGTAAAGGTGTGTCATAAACCAACGGTTTGGCACATCACGGATATTTAAATATTCGGAACAGCCCGAGGAGCCGGAAGTATTTATCCTATTGCCTACCGACACATGTTTACGGTTTACCAATAGTTTCACATAATTAGTAACGTTTCCTCATAGTACAGTGCAACGTGATGTCCGAAATGGCTGACAAAATTAGGGTACAAGCACGAAATATATGCAAGACAATATATGGTATATGTATAGCTTGGAAATTGTCACCGTTGCTCGCTCGCTCCGCTCGCTCGTAAAAATCTAGTCCAACCCCACAAACGATCCGACACGTTCGCAAATTTAAAACATGTCGCCATCATATCGAATAATGAACGCAAGATGGATTGGTTTTAGGTTAGGCTATAGTTTTCGAGCGAGCGCCGCGATCGAGAGACGCGTATAGGTGTGTCATAAACCAACGGTTTGGCACATACGGACATTGAAATATTCGCACCAGCCCGAGGAGCCGGAAGTATTTATCCTATTGCCTACCGACACATGTTTACAGTTTATGAATGGTTTCACATAAATAGTACTATTTCCACATGGTACAATGCAATGTGATGTCCGAAATGGCTGACAAATTAGGTACAAGCACGAAATATATGCAAGACAATATATGGTATATGTATAGCTTGGAAATTGTGACCGTTGCTCGCTCGCTCCGCTCGCTCGTAAAAATCTAGTCCAACCCCACAACCGACCCCACACGTTCGCAAATTTGAAATATGTCGCCATCATATCGAATAATGAACGCAAGATGGATTGGTTTTAGGTTAGGCTATAGTTTTCGAGCGAGCGCAGCGAGCGAGAGACGCGTATAGGTGTGTCATAAACCAACGGTTTGGCACATACGGACATTGAAATGTTCGCACCAGCCCAAGGAGCCGAAGTATTTATCCTATTGCCTACCGACACATGTTTACAGTTTATGAATAGTTTCACATAAATAGTACTATTTCCTCATAGTACATTGCAACGTGATGTCCGAAATGGCTGACAAAAATTAGGTACAAGCACGAAATATATGCAAGACAATATATGGTATATGTATAGCTTGGAAATTGTGACCGTTGCTCGCTCGCTCCGCTCGCTCGTAAAAATCTAGTCCAACCCCACAAACGATCCGACACGTTCGCAAATTTAAAACATGTCGCCATCATATCGAATAATGAACGCAAGATGGATTGGTTTTAGATTAGGCTATAGTTTTCGAGCGAGCGCCGCGATCGAGAGACGCGTATAGGTGTGTCATAAACCAACGGTTTGGCACATACGGACATTGAAATATTCGCACCAGCCCGAGGAGCCGGAAGTATTTATCCTATTGCCTACCGACACATGTTTACAGTTTATGAATAGTTTCACATAAATAGTACTATTTCCACATAGTACAATGCAATGTGATGTCCGAAATGGCTGACAAAATAGGTACAAGCACGAAATATATGCAAGACAATATATGGTATATGTATAGCTTGGAAATTGTGACCGTTGCTCGCTCGCTCCGCTCGCTCGTAAAAATTAGTCCAACCCCACAACCGATCCGACACGTTCGCAAATTTGAAATATGTCGCCATCATATCGAATAATGAGCGCAAGATGGATTGGTTTTAGGTTAGGCTATAGTTTTCGAGCGTGCGCCGCGAGCGAGAGACGCGTAAAGGTGTGTCATAAACCAACGGTTTGGCACATACGGACATTGAAATATTCGCAACAGCCCGAGGAGCCGGAAGTATTTATCCTATTGCCTACCGACACATGTTTACAGTTTATGAATAGTTTCACATAAATAGTACTCCTTCCTCATAGTACAGTGCAATGTGATGTCCGAAATGGCTGACAAAATTAGGTAATAACACGATATATATGGAAGGGAATATAAGTTATATGTATAGCTTGGAAATTGTGGACCGTTGCTCGCTCGCTCCGCTCGCTCGTAAAAATCTTGTCCAACCTCACAACCGATCCCACACGTTCGCAAATTTGAAACATGTCACCACCATATCGAATAATGAACGGAAGATGGATTGGTTTTAGGTTAGGCTATAGCTTTCGTGCGAGCGCAGCGAACGAGAGACGCGTATAGGTGTGTCACAAACCAACGGTTTGGCACATACGGACATTGAAATATTCGCACCAGCCCGAGGAGCAGGAAGTCTTTATCCTATTGCCTTCTGACAAATGTTTACGGTTTACCAATAGTTTCACATAATTAGTAACGTTTCCTCATAGTACAGTGCAACGTGATGTCCGAAATGGCTGACAAAATTAGGTACAAGCACGAAATATATGCAAGACAATATATGGTATATGTATAGCTTGGAAATTGTGACCGTTGCTCGCTCGCTCCGCTCGCTCGTAAAAATCTAGTCCAACCCCACAAACGATCCGACACGTTCGCAATTTAAAACATGTCGCCATCATATCGAATAATGAACGCAAGATGGGGATTGGTTTTAGGTTAGGCTATAGTTTTCGAGCGAGCGCCGCGATCGAGAGACGCGTATAGGGGTGTCATAAACCAACGGTTTGGCACATACGGACATTGAAATATTCGCACCAGCCCGAGGAGCCGGAAGTATTTATCCTATTGCCTACCGACACATGTTTACAGTTTATGAATAGTTTCACATAAATAGTACTATTTCCTCATAGTACAGTGCAATGTGATGTCCGAAATGGCTGACAAAATTAGGTAATAACACGAAATATATGGAAGGCAATATAAGGTATATGTATAGCTTGGAAATTGTGACCGTTGCTCGCTCGCTCCGCTCGCTCGAAAAAATCTAGTCCAACCTCACAACCGATCCGACACGTTCGCAAATTTGAAATATGTCGCCATCATATCGAATAATGAGCGCAAGATGGATTGGTTTTAGGTTAGGCTATAGTTTTCGAGCGTGCGCCGCGAGCGAGAGACGCGTAAAGGTGTGTCATAAAACCAACGGTTTGGCACATACGGACATTGAAATATTCGCAACAGCCCGAGGAGCAGGAAGTATTTATCCTATTGCCTACCGACACATGTTTACAGTTTATGAATAGTTTCACATAAATAGTACTATTTCCTCATAGTACAGTGCAATGTGATGTCCGAAATGGCTGACAAAATTAGGTAATAACACGATATATATGGAAGGGAATATAAGTTATATGTATAGCTTGGAAATTGTGACCGTTGCTCGCTCGCTCCGCTCGCTCGTAAAAATCTTGTCCAACCTCACAACCGATCCCACACGTTCGCAAATTTGAAACATGTCACCACCATATCGAATAATGAACGGAAGATGGATTGGTTTTAGGGTTAGGCTATAGCTTTCGTGCGAGCGCAGCGAACGAGAGACGCGTAAAGGTGTGTCACAAACCATCGGTTTGGCACATACGGACATTGATATATTCGCACCAGCCCGAGGAGCCGGAAGTCTTTATCCTATTGCCTTCTGACAAATGTTTACGGTTTACCAATAGTTTCACATAATTAGTAACGTTTCCTCATAGTACAGTGCAACGTGATGTCCGAAATGGCTGACAAAATTAGGTACAAGCACGAAATATATGCAAGACAATATATGGGTATATGTATAGCTTGGAAATTGTGACCGTTGCTCGCTCGCTCCGCTCGCTCGTAAAAATCTAGTCCAACCCCACAACCGATCCGACACGTTCGCAAATTTGAAATACCTCGCCACCATATCGAATAATGAGCGCAAGATGGATTGGTTTTAGGTTAGGCTATAGTTTTCGAGCGTGCGCCGCGAGCGAGAGACGCGTAAAGGTGTGTCATAAACCAACGGTTTGCCACATACGGACATTGAAATATTCGCAACAGCCCCGAGGATCCGGAAGTATTTATCCTATTGCCTACCGGACACATGTTTACAGTTTATGAATAGTTTCACATAAATAGTACTCCTTCCTCATAGTACAGTGCAATGTGATGTCCGAAATGGCTGACAAAATTAGGTAATAACACGAAATATATGGAAGGCAATACAAGGTATATGTATATAGCTTGGAAATTGTGACCGTTGCTCGCTCGCTCCGCTCGCTCGTAAAAATCTAGTCCAACCCCACAACCGATCCCACACGTTCGCAAATGTGAAATATGTCGCCACCATATCGAATAATGAACGCAAGATGGATTGGTTTTAGGTTAGGCTATAGCTTTCGAGCGAGCGCCGCGAGCGAGAGACGCGTATAGGTGTGTCATAAACCAACGGTTTGGCACATACGGACATTGAAATATTCGCACCAGCCCGAAGAGCCGGAAGTATTTATCCTATTGCCTGCCGACACATGTTTACAGTTTATGAATAGTTTTCACATAAATAGTACTATTTCCTCATAGTACAGTGCAATGTGATGTCCGAAATGGCTGACAAAATTAGGTAATAACACGAAATATATGGAAGGCAATATAAGGTATATGTATAGCTTGGAAATTGTGACCGTTGCTCGCTCGCTCCGCTCGCTCGTAAAAATCGAGTCCAACCCCACAACCGATCCGACACGTTCGCAAATTTGAAATATGTCGCCACCATATCGAATAATGAACGCAAGATGGATTGGTTTTAGGTTAGGCTATAGTTATCGAGCGAGCGCCGCGAGCGAGAGACGCGTATAGGTGTGTCATAAACCAACGGTTTGGCACATACGGACATTGAAATATTCGCACCAGCCCGAGGAGCCGGAAGTCTTTATCCTATTGCCTTCTGACAAATGTTTACGGTTTACCAATAGTTTCAAGCATAATTAGTACCGTTTTCCTCATAGTACAGTGCAACGTGATGTCCGAAATGGCTGACAAAATTAGGTAATAACACGAAATATATGGAAGGCAATATAAGGTATATGTATAGCTTGGAAATTGTGACCGTTGCTCGCTCGCTCCGCTCGCTCCGTAAAAATCTAGTCCAACCCCACAACCGATCCGACACGTTCGCAAATTTGAAATATGTCGCCATCATATCGAATAATGTACGCAAGATGGATTGGTTTTAGGTTAGGCTATAGTTTTCGAGCGTGCGCAGCGAGCGAGAGACGCGTATAGGTGTGGTCATAAACCAACGGTTTGGCACATACGGACATTGAAATATTCGCACCAGCCCGAGGAGCCGGAAGTATTTATCCTATTGCCTACCGACACATGTCTACAGTTTATGAATAGTTTCACATAAATAGTACTATTTCCTCATAGTACAGTGCAATGTGATGTCCGAAATGGCTGACAAAATTAGGTAATAACACGAAATATATGGACAGGCAATATAAGGTATCTGTATAGCTTGGAAATTGTGACCGTTGCTCGCTCGCTCCGCTCGCTCGTAAAAATCTAGTCCAACCTCACAACCGATCCCACACGTTCGCAAATTTGAAATATGTCGCCACCATATCGAATAATGAACGGAAGATGGATTGGTTTCAGGTTAGGCTATAGCTTTCGTGCGAGCGCAGCGAACGATAGACGCGTAAAGGTGTGTCACAAACCAACGGTTTGGCACATACGGACATTGAAATATTCGCACCAGCCCGAGGAGCCGGAAGTCTTTATCCTATTGCCTTCTGACAAATGTTTAGGGTTTACCAATAGTTTCACATAATTAGTAACGTTTCCTCATAGTACAGTGCAACGTGATGTCCGAAATGGCTGACAAAATTAGGTACAAGCACGAAATACATGCAAGACAATATATGGTATATGTATAGCTTGGAAATTGTGACCGTTGCTCGCTCGCTCCGCTCGCTCGTAAAAATCTAGTCCAACCCCACAACCGATCCGACACGTTCGCAAATTTGAAATATGTCGCCATTATATCGAATAATGAACGCAAGATGGATTGGTTTTAGGATAGGCTATAGTTTTCGAGCGTGCGCAGCGAGCGAGAGACGCGTATAGGTGTGTCATAAACCAACGGTTTGGCACATACGCACATTGAAATATTCGCAACAGCCCGAGGAGCCGGAAGTATTTATCCTATTGCCTACCGACACATGTCTACAGTTTATGAATAGTTTCACATAAATAGTACTATTTCCTCATAGTACAGTGCAATGTGATGTCCGAAATGGCTGACAAAATTAGGTAATAACACGAAATATATGGAAGGCAATATAAGGTATATGTATAGCTTGGAAATTGTGACCGTTGCTCGCTCACTCCGCTCGCTCGTAAAAATCTAGTCCAACCCCACAACCGATCCGACACGTTCGCAAATTTGAAACATGTCGCCACCATATCGAATAATGAACGCAAGATGGATTGGTTTTAGGTTAGGCTATAGTTTTCGAGCGAGCGCCGCGAGCGAGAGACGCGTATAGGTGTGTCACAAACCAACGGTTTGGCACATACGGACATTGAAATATTCGCACCAGCCCGAGGAGCCGGAAGTATTTATCCTATTGCCTACCGACACATGTTTACAGTTTATGAATAGTTTCACATAAATAGTACTATTTCCACATAGTACAATGCAATGTGATGTCCGAAATGGCTGACAAAATTAGGTAATAACACGACATATATGCAAGGCAATATAAGGTGTATGTATAGGTTGGAAATTGTGATCGTTGCTCGCTCGCTCCGCTCGCTCGAAAAAATCTAGTCCAACCTCACAACCGATCCCACACGTTCGCAAATTTGAAATATGTCGCCACCATATCGAATAATGAACGGAAGGTGGATTGGTTTTAGGTTAGGCTATAGCTTTCGTGCGAGCGCAGCGAACGAGAGACGCGTAAAGGTGTGTCACAAACCATCGGTTTGGCACATACGGACATTGAAATATTCGCACCAGCCCGAGGAGCCGGAAGTCTTTATCCTATTGCCTACCGACACATGTTTACAGTTTATGAATAGTTTCACATAAATAGTACTATTTCCTCATAGTACAGTGCAATGTGATGTCCGAAATGGCTGACAAAATTAGGTAATAACACGAAAAATATGGAAGGCAATATAAGGTATATGTATAGCTTGGAAATTGTGACCGTTGCTCGCTCGCTCCGCTCGCTCGTAAAAATCGAGTCCAACCCCACAACCGATCCCACACGTTCGCAAATTTGAAATATGTCGCCACCATATCGAATAATGAACGCAAGATGGATTGGTTTTAGGTTAGGCTATAGTTTTCGAGCGAGCGCCGCGAGCGAGAGACGCGTATAGGTGTGTCATAAACCAACGGTTTGGCACATACGGACATTGAAATATTCGCACCAGCCCGAGGAGCCGGAAGTCTTTATCCTATTGCCTTCTGACAAATGTTTACGGTTTACCAATAGTTTCACATAATTAGTACCGTTTCCTCATAGTACAGTGCAACGTGATGTCCGAAATGGCTGACAAAATTAGGTACAAGCACGAAATATATGGAAGACAATATATGGTATATGTATAGCTTGGAAAGTGTGACCGTTGCTCGCTCGCTCCGCTCGCTCGTAAAAATCTAGTCCAACCCCACAACCGATCCGACACGTTCGCAAATTTGAAACATGTCGCCATCATATCGAATAATGAACGCAAGATGGATTGGTTTTAGGTTAGGCTATAGTTTTCGAGCGAGCGCCGCGAGCGAGAGACGCGTATAGGTGTGTCATAAACCAACGGTTTGGCACATACGGACATTGAAATATTCGCACCAGCCCGAGGAGCCGGAAGTATTTATCCTATTGCCTACCGACACATGTTTACAGTTTATGAATAGTTTCACATAAATAGTACTATTTCCTCATAGTACAGTGCAATGTGATGTCCGAAATGGCTGACAAAATTAGGTAATAACACGAAATATACGGAAGGCAATATAAGGTATATGTATAGCTTGGAAATTGTGACCGTTGCTCGCTCGCTCCGCTCGCTCGTAAAAATCTAGTCCAACCTCACAACCGATCCCACACGTTCGCAAATTTGAAATATGTCGCCACCATATCGAATAATGAACGCAAGATGGATTGGTTTTAGGTTAGGCTATAGCTTTCGTGCGAGTGCAGCGAACGAGAGACGCGTAAAGGTGTGTCACAAACCATCGGTTTGGCACATACGGACATTGATATATTCGCACCAGCCCGAGGAACCGGAAGTCTTTATCCTATTGCCTTCTGACAAATGTTTACGGTTTACCAATAGTTTCACATAATTAGTACCGTTTCCTCATAGTACAGTGCAACGTGATGTCCGAAATGGCTTACAAAATTAGGTACAAGCATGAAATATATGCAAGACAATATATGGTATATGTATAGCTTGGAAATTGTGACCGCTGCTCGCTCGCTCCGCTCGCTCGTAAAAATCTAGTCCAACCCCACAACCGATCCGACACGTTCGCAAATTTGAAATATGTCGCCATCATATCGAATAATGAACGCAAGGTGGATTGGTTTTAGGTTAGGCTATAGTTTTCGAGCGAGCGCAGCGAGCGAGAGACGCGTATAGGTGTGTCATAAACCAACGGTTTGGCACATACGGACATTGAAATATTCGCACCAGCCCGAGGAGCCGGAAGTATTTATCCTATTGCCTACCGACACATGTTTACAGTTTATGAATAGTTTCACATAAATAGTACTATTTCCTCATAGTACAGTGCAATGTGATGTCCGAAATGGCTGACAAAATTAGGTAATAACACGAAATATATGGAAGGCAATATAAGGTATATGTATAGCTTGGAAATTGTGACCGTTGCTCGCTCGCTCCGCTCGCTAGTAAAAATCTAGTCCAACCCCACAACCGATCCGACACGTTCGCAAATTTGAAATATGTCGCCATCATATCGAATAATGATCGCAAGATGGATTGGTTTTATGTTAGGCTATAGTTTTCGAGCGAGCGCAGCGAGCGAGAGACGCGTAAAGGTGTGTCACAAACCATCGGTTTGGCACATACGGACATTGATATATTCGCACAAGCCCGAGGAGCCGGAAGTCTTTATCCTATTGCCTTCTGACAAATGTTTACGGTTTACCAATAGTTTCACATAATTAGTACCGTTTCCTCATAGTACAGTGCAACGTCATGTCCGAAATGGCTGACAAAATTAGGTACAAGCACGAAATATATGCAAGACAATATATGGTATATGTATAGCTTGGAAATTGTGACCGTTGCTCGCTCGCTCCGCTCGCTAGTAAAAATCTAGTCCAACCCCACAACCGATCCGACACGTTCGCAAATTTGAAATATGTCGCCATCATATCGAATAATGATCGCAAGATGGATTGGTTTTATGTTAGGCTATAGTTTTCGAGCGAGCGCCGCGAGCGAGATACGCGTATAGGTGTGTCATAAACCAACGGTTTGGCACATACGGACATTGAAATATTCGCACCAGCCCGCGGAGCCGGAAGTATTTATCCTATTGCCTACCGACACATGTTTACAGTTTATGAATAGTTTCACATAAATAGTACTATTTCCTCATAGTACAGTGCAATGTGATGTCCGAAATGGCTGACAAAATTAGGTAATAACACGAAATATATGGAAGGCAATATAAGGTATATGTATAGCGTGAAAATTGTGACCGTTGCTCGCTCGCTCGGCTCGCTCGTAAAAATCTAGTCCAACCCCACAACCGATCCGACACGTTCGCAAATTTGAAATATGTCGCCACCATATCGAATAATGAACGGAAGATGGATTGGTTTTAGGTTAGGCTATAGCTTTCGTGCGAGCGCAGCGAACGAGAGACGCGTAAAGGTGTGTCACAAACCATCGGTTTGGCACATACGGACATTGATATATTCGCAACAGCCCGAGGAGCCGGAAGTCTTTATCCTATTGCCTTCTGACAAATGTTTACGGTTTACCAATAGTTTCACATAAATAGTACTATTTCCTCATAGTACAGTGCAATGTGATGTCCGAAATGGCTGACAAAATTAGGTAATAACACGAAATATATGGAAGGCAATATAAGGTATATGTATAGCGTGAAAATTGTGACCGTTGCTCGCTCGCTCCGCTCGCTCGTAAAAATCTAGTCCAACCCCACAACCGAACCCATACGTTCGCAAATTTGAAATATGTCGCCACCATATCGAATAATGAACGGAAGATGGATTGGTTTTAGGTTAGGCTATAGCTTTCGTGCGAGCGCAGCGAACGAGAGACGCGTAAAGGTGTGTCATAAACCAACGGTTTGGCACATACGGACATTTAAATATTCGGAACAGCCCGAGGAGCCGGAAGTATTTATCCTATTGCCTACCGACACATGTTTACGGTTTACCAATAGTTTCACATAATTAGTAACGTTTCCTCATAGTACAGTGCAACGTGATGTCCGAAATGGCTGACAAAATTAGGTACAAGCACGAAATATATGCAAGACAATATATGGTATATGTATAGCTTGGAAATTGTCACCGTTGCTCGCTCGCTCCGCTCGCTCGTAAAAATCTAGTCCAACCCCACAAACGATCCGACACGTTCGCAAATTTAAAACATGTCGCCATCATATCGAATAATGAACGCAAGATGGATTGGTTTTAGGTTAGGCTATAGTTTTCGAGCGAGCGCCGCGATCGAGAGACGCGTATAGGTGTGTCATAAACCAACGGTTTGGCACATACGGACATTGAAATATTCGCACCAGCCCGAGGAGCCGGAAGTCTTTATCCTATTGCCTTCTGACAAATGTTTACGGTTTACCAATAGTTTCACATAATTAGTACCGTTTCCTCATAGTACAGTGCAACGTGATGTCCGAAATGGCTGACAAAATTAGGTACAAGCACGAAATATATGGAAGACAATATAAGGTATATGTATAGCTTGGAAAGTGTGACCGTTGCTCGCTCGCTCCGCTCGCTCGTAAAAATCTAGTCCAACCCCACAACCGATCCGACACGTTCGCAAATTTGAAACATGTCGCCATCATATCGAATAATGAACGCAAGATGGATTGGTTTTAGGTTAGGCTATAGTTTTCGAGCGAGCGCCGCGAGCGAGAGACGCGTATAGGTGTGTCATAAACCAACGGTTTGGCACATACGGACATTGAAATATTCGCACCAGCCCGAGGAGCCGGAAGTATTTATCCTATTGCCTACCGACACATGTTTACAGTTTATGAATAGTTTCACATAAATAGTACTATTTCCTCATAGTACAGTGCAATGTGATGTCCGAAATGGCTGACAAAATTAGGTAATAACACGAAATATATGGAAGGCAATATAAGGTATATGTATTGCTTGGAAATTGTGACCGTTGCTCGCTCGCTCCGCTCGCTCGTAAAAATCTAGTCCAACCTCACAACCGATCCCACACGTTCGCAAATTTGAAATATGTCGCCACCATATCGAATAATGAACGCAAGATGGATTGGTTTTAGGTTAGGCTATAGCTTTCGTGCGAGTGCAGCGAACGAGAGACGCGTAAAGGTGTGTCACAAACCATCGGTTTGGCACATACGGACATTGATATATTCGCACCAGCCCGAGGAACCGGAAGTCTTTATCCTATTGCCTTCTGACAAATGTTTACGGTTTACCAATAGTTTCACATAATTAGTACCGTTTCCTCATAGTACAGTGCAACGTGATGTCCGAAATGGCTTACAAAATTAGGTACAAGCATGAAATATATGCAAGACAATATATGGTATATGTATAGCTTGGAAATTGTGACCGCTGCTCGCTCGCTCCGCTCGCTCGTAAAAATCTAGTCCAACCCCACAACCGATCCGACACGTTCGCAAATTTGAAATATGTCGCCATCATATCGAATAATGAACGCAAGGTGGATTGGTTTTAGGTTAGGCTATAGTTTTCGAGCGAGCGCAGCGAGCGAGATACGCGTATAGGTGTGTCATAAACCAACGGTTTGGCACATACGGACATTGAAATATTCGCACCAGCCCGCGGAGCCGGAAGTATTTATCCTATTGCCTACCGACACATGTTTACAGTTTATGAATAGTTTCACATAAATAGTACTATTTCCTCATAGTACAGTGCAATGTGATGTCCGAAATGGCTGACAAAATTAGGTAATAACACGAAATATATGGAAGGCAATATAAGGTATATGTATAGCGTGAAAATTGTGACCGTTGCTCGCTCGCTCGGCTCGCTCGTAAAAATCTAGTCCAACCCCACAACCGATCCGACACGTTCGCAAATTTGAAATATGTCGCCACCATATCGAATAATGAACGGAAGATGGATTGGTTTTAGGTTAGGCTATAGCTTTCGTGCGAGCGCAGCGAACGAGAGACGCGTAAAGGTGTGTCACAAACCATCGGTTTGGCACATACGGACATTGATATATTCGCAACAGCCCGAGGAGCCGGAAGTCTTTATCCTATTGCCTTCTGACAAATGTTTACGGTTTACCAATAGTTTCACATAAATAGTACTATTTCCTCATAGTACAGTGCAATGTGATGTCCGAAATGGCTGACAAAATTAGGTAATAACACGAAATATATGGAAGGCAATATAAGGTATATGTATAGCGTGAAAATTGTGACCGTTGCTCGCTCGCTCCGCTCGCTCGTAAAAATCTAGTCCAACCCCACAACCGAACCCACACGTTCGCAAATTTGAAATATGTCGCCACCATATCGAATAATGAACGGAAGATGGATTGGTTTTAGGTTAGGCTATAGCTTTCGTGCGAGCGCAGCGAACGAGAGACGCGTAAAGGTGTGTCATAAACCAACGGTTTGGCACATACGGACATTTAAATATTCGGAACAGCCCGAGGAGCCGGAAGTATTTATCCTATTGCCTACCGACACATGTTTACGGTTTACCAATAGTTTCACATAATTAGTAACGTTTCCTCATAGTACAGTGCAACGTGATGTCCGAAATGGCTGACAAAATTAGGTACAAGCACGAAATATATGCAAGACAATATATGGTATATGTATAGCTTGGAAATTGTCACCGTTGCTCGCTCGCTCCGCTCGCTCGTAAAAATCTAGTCCAACCCCACAAACGATCCGACACGTTCGCAAATTTAAAACATGTCGCCATCATATCGAATAATGAACGCAAGATGGATTGGTTTTAGGTTAGGCTATAGTTTTCGAGCGAGCGCCGCGATCGAGAGACGCGTATAGGTGTGTCATAAACCAACGGTTTGGCACATACGGACATTGAAATATTCGCACCAGCCCGAGGAGCCGGAAGTATTTATCCTATTGCCTACCGACACATGTTTACAGTTTATGAATGGTTTCACATAAATAGTACTATTTCCACATGGTACAATGCAATGTGATGTCCGAAATGGCTGACAAAATTAGGTACAAGCACGAAATATATGCAAGACAATATATGGTATATGTATAGCTTGGAAATTGTGACCGTTGCTCGCTCGCTCCGCTCGCTCGTAAAAATCTAGTCCAACCCCACATCCGATCCCACACGTTCGCAAATTTGAAATATGTCGCCATCATATCGAATAATGAACGCAAGATGGATTGGTTTTAGGTTAGGCTATAGTTTTCGAGCGAGCGCAGCGAGCGAGAGACGCGTATAGGTGTGTCATAAACCAACGGTTTGGCACATGCGGACATTGAAATGTTCGCACCAGCCCAAGGAGCCGGAAGTATTTATCCTATTGCCTACCGACACATGTTTACAGTTTATGAATAGTTTCACATAAATAGTACTATTTCCTCATAGTACAGTGCAACGTGATGTCCGAAATGGCTGACAAAATTAGGTACAAGCACGAAATATATGCAAGACAATATATGGTATATGTATAGCTTGGAAATTGTGACCGCTGCTCGCTCGCTCCGCTCGCTCGTAAAAATCTAGTCCAACCCCACAAACGATCCGACACGTTCGCAAATTTAAAACATGTCGCCATCATATCGAATAATGAACGCAAGATGGATTGGTATTAGTCTGTAGTTTTCGAGCGAGCGCCGCGATCGAGAGACGCGTATAGGTGTGTCATAAACCAACGGTTTGGCACATACGGACATTGAAATATTCGCACCAGCCCGAGGAGCCGGAAGTCTTTATCCTATTGCCTTCTGACAAATGTTTACGGTTTACCAATAGTTTCACATAATTAGTACCGTTTCCTCATAGTACAGTGCAACGTGATGTCCGAA
This sequence comes from Bombus affinis, assembly GCF_024516045.1. Taxonomy (NCBI): domain Eukaryota; kingdom Metazoa; phylum Arthropoda; class Insecta; order Hymenoptera; family Apidae; genus Bombus; species Bombus affinis. The sequence goes on from NW_026108826.1 coordinate 953,048, forward strand.
ATGGCTGACAAAATTAGGTACAAGCACGAAATATATGGAAGACAATATATGGTATATGTATAGCTTGGAAAGTGTGACCGTTGCTCGCTCGCTCCGCTCGCTCGTAAAAATCTAGTCCAACCCCACAACCGATCCGACACGTTCGCAAATTTGAAACATGTCGCCATCATATCGAATAATGAACGCAAGATGGATTGGTTTTAGGTTAGGCTATAGTTTTCGAGCGAGCGCCGCGAGCGAGAGACGCGTATAGGTGTGTCATAAACCAACGGTTTGGCACATACGGACATTGAAATATTCGCACCAGCCCGAGGAGCCGGAAGTATTTATCCTATTGCCTACCGACACATGTTTACAGTTTATGAATAGTTTCACATAAATAGTACTATTTCCTCATAGTACAGTGCAATGTGATGTCCGAAATGGCTGACAAAATTAGGTAATAACACGAAATATACGGAAGGCAATATAAGGTATATGTATAGCTTGGAAATTGTGACCGTTGCTCGCTCGCTCCGCTCGCTCGTAAAAATCGAGTCCAACCTCACAACCGATCCCACACGTTCGCAAATTTGAAATATGTCGCCACCATATCGAATAATGAACGCAAGATGGATTGGTTTTAGGTTAGGCTATAGCTTTCGTGCGAGTGCAGCGAACGAGAGACGCGTAAAGGTGTGTCACAAACCATCGGTTTGGCACATACGGACATTGATATATTCGCACCAGCCCGAGGAACCGGAAGTCTTTATCCTATTGCCTTCTGACAAATGTTTACGGTTTACCAATAGTTTCACATAATTAGTACCGTTTCCTCATAGTACAGTGCAACGTGATGTCCGAAATGGCTTACAAAATTAGGTACAAGCATGAAATATATGCAAGACAATATATGGTATATGTATAGCTTGGAAATTGTGACCGCTGCTCGCTCGCTCCGCTCGCTCGTAAAAATCTAGTCCAACCCCACAACCGATCCGACACGTTCGCAAATTTGAAATATGTCGCCATCATATCGAATAATGAACGCAAGGTGGATTGGTTTTAGGTTAGGCTATAGTTTTCGAGCGAGCGCAGCGAGCGAGAGACGCGTATAGGTGTGTCATAAACCAACGGTTTGGCACATACGGACATTGAAATATTCGCACCAGCCCGAGGAGCCGGAAGTATTTATCCTATTGCCTACCGACACATGTTTACAGTTTATGAATAGTTTCACATAAATAGTACTATTTCCTCATAGTACAGTGCAATGTGATGTCCGAAATGGCTGACAAAATTAGGTAATAACACGAAATATATGGAAGGCAATATAAGGTATATGTATAGCTTGGAAATTGTGACCGTTGCTCGCTCGCTCCGCTCGCTAGTAAAAATCTAGTCCAACCCCACAACCGATCCGACACGTTCGCAAATTTGAAATATGTCGCCATCATATCGAATAATGATCGCAAGATGGATTGGTTTTATGTTAGGCTATAGTTTTCGAGCGAGCGCAGCGAGCGAGAGACGCGTAAAGGTGTGTCACAAACCATCGGTTTGGCACATACGGACATTGATATATTCGCACAAGCCCGAGGAGCCGGAAGTCTTTATCCTATTGCCTTCTGACAAATGTTTACGGTTTACCAATAGTTTCACATAATTAGTACCGTTTCCTCATAGTACAGTGCAACGTGATGTCCGAAATGGCTGACAAAATTAGGTACAAGCACGAAATATATGCAAGACAATATATGGTATATGTATAGCTTGGAAATTGTGACCGCTGCTCGCTCGCTCCGCTCGCTCGTAAAAATCTAGTCCAACCCCACAACCGATCCGACACGTTCGCAAATTTGAAATATGTCGCCATCATATCGAATAATGAACGCAAGGTGGATTGGTTTTAGGTTAGGCTATAGTTTTCGAGCGAGCGCAGCGAGCGAGAAACGCGTATAGGTGTGTCATAAACCAACGGTTTGGCACATACGGACATTGAAATATTCGCACCAGCCCGAGGAGCCGGAAGTATTTATCCTATTGCCTACCGACACATGTTTACAGTTTATGAATAGTTTCACATAAATAGTACTATTTCCTCATAGTACAGTGCAATGTGATGTCCGAAATGGCTGACAAAATTAGGTAATAACACGAAATATATGGAAGGCAATATAAGGTATATGTATAGCTTGGAAATTGTGACCGTTGCTCGCTCGCTCCGCTCGCTAGTAAAAATCTAGTCCAACCCCACAACCGATCCGACACGTTCGCAAATTTGAAATATGTCGCCATCATATCGAATAATGATCGCAAGATGGATTGGTTTTATGTTAGGCTATAGTTTTCGAGCGAGCGCAGCGAGCGAGAGACGCGTAAAGGTGTGTCACAAACCATCGGTTTGGCACATACGGACATTGATATATTCGCACAAGCCCGAGGAGCCGGAAGTCTTTATCCTATTGCCTTCTGACAAATGTTTACGGTTTACCAATAGTTTCACATAATTAGTACCGTTTCCTCATAGTACAGTGCAACGTGATGTCCGAAATGGCTGACAAAATTAGGTACAAGCACGAAATATATGCAAGACAATATATGGTATATGTATAGCTTGGAAATTGTGACCGTTGCTCGCTCGCTCCGCTCGCTAGTAAAAATCTAGTCCAACCCCACAACCGATCCGACACGTTCGCAAATTTGAAATATGTCGCCATCATATCGAATAATGATCGCAAGATGGATTGGTTTTATGTTAGGCAATAGTTTTCGAGCGAGCGCCGCGAGCGAGATACGCGTATAGGTGTGTCATAAACCAACGGTTTGGCACATACGGACATTGAAATATTCGCACCAGCCCGCGGAGCCGGAAGTCTTTATCCTATTGCCTTCTGACATATGTTTACGGTTTACCAATAGTTTCACATAAATAGTACTATTTCCTCATAGTACAGTGCAATGTGATGTCCGAAATGGCTGACAAAATTAGGTAATAACACGAAATATATGGAAGGCAATATAAGGTATATGTATAGCGTGAAAATTGTGACCGTTGCTCGCTCGCTCCGCTCGCTCGTAAAAATCTAGTCCAACCCCACAACCGAACCCACACGTTTTGAAATATGTCGCCACCTATCGAATAATGAACGGAAGATGGATTGGTTTTAGGTTAGGCTATAGCTTTCGTGCGAGCGCAGCGAACGAGAGACGCGTAAAAGGTGTGTCATAAACCAACGGTTTGGCACATACGGAACATTTAAATATTCGGAACAGCCCGAGGAGCCGGAAGTATTTATCCTATTGCCTACCGACACATGTTTACGGTTTACCAATAGTTTCACATAATTAGTAACGTTTCCTCATAGTACAGTGCAACGTGATGTCCGAAATGGCTGACAAAATTAGGTACAAGCACGAAATATATGCAAGACAATATATGGTATATGTATAGCTTGGAAAATGTCACCGTTGCTCGCTCGCTCCGCTCGCTCGTAAAAATCTAGTCCAACCCCACAAACGATCCGACACGTTCGCAAATTTAAAACATGTCGCCATCATATCGAATAATGAACGCAAGATGGATTGGTTTTAGGTAGGCTAAAGTTTTCGAGCGAGCGCCGCGATCGAGAGACGCGTATAGGTGTGTCATAAACCAACGGTTTGGCACATACGGACATTGAAATATTCGCACCAGCCCGAGGAGCCGGAAGTATTTATCCTATTGCCTACCGACACATGTTTACAGTTTATGAATGGTTTCACATAAATAGTACTATTTCCACATGGTACAATGCAATGTGATGTCCGAAATGGCTGGACAAAATTAGGTACAAGCACGAAATATATGCAAGACAATATAGGGTATATGTATAGCTTGGAAATTGTGACCGTTGCTCGCTCGCTCCGCTCGCTCGTAAAAATCTAGTCCAACCCCACAACCGATCCCACACGTTCGCAAATTTGAAATACGTCGCCATCATATCGAATAATGAACGCAAGATGGATTGGTTTTAGGTTAGGCTATAGTTTTCGAGCGAGCGCAGCGAGCGAGAGACGCGTATAGGTGTGTCATAAACCAACGGTTTGGCACATGCGGACATTGAAATGTTCGCACCAGCCCAAGGAGCCGGAAGTATTTATCCTATTGCCTACCGACACATGTTTACAGTTTATGAATAGTTTCACATAAATAGTACTATTTCCTCATAGTACAGTGCAACGTGATGTCCGAAATGGCTGACCAAATAGGTACAAGCACGAAATATATGCAAGACAATATATGGTATATGTATAGCTTGGAAATTGTGACCGCTGCTCGCTCGCTCCGCTCGCTCGTAAAAATCTAGTCCAACCCCACAAAACGATCCGACACGTTCGCAAATTTAAAACATGTCGCCATCATATCGAATAATGAACGCAAGATGGATTGGTATTAGTCTGTAGTTTTCGAGCGAGCGCCGGCGATCGAGAGACGCGTATAGGTGTGTCATAAACCAACGTTTGGCACATACGGACATTGAAATATTCGCACCAGCCCGAGGAGCCGGAAGTATATTATCCTATTGCCTACCGACACATGTTTACAGTTTATGAATAGTTTCACATAAATAGTACTATTTCCACATAGTACAATGCAATGTGATGTCCGAAATGGCTGACAAAATTAGGTACAAGCACGAAATATATTGCAAGACAATATATGGTATATGTATAGCTTGGAAATTTGTGGACCGTTGCTCGCTCGCTCCGCTCGCTCGTAAAAATTTAGTCCAACCCCACAACCGATCCGACACGTTCGCAAATTGAAATATGTCGCCATCATATCGAATAATGAGCGCAAGATGGATTGGTTTTAGGTTAGGCTATAGTTTTCGAGCGTGCGCCGCGAGCGAGAGGACGCGTAAAGGTGTGTCATAAACCAACGGTTTGGCACATACGGACATTGAAATATTCGCAACAGCCCGAGGAGCCGGAAGTATATATCCTATTGCCTACCGACACATGTTTTACAGTTTTATGAATAGTTTCACATAAATAGGTACTCCTTCCTCATAGTACAGTGCAATGTGAGTCCGAAATGGCTGACAAAATTAGGTAATAACACGATATATATGGAAGGGAATATAAGTTATATGTATAGCTTGGAAATTGTGACCGTTGCTCGCTCGCTCCGCTCGCTCGTAAAAATCTTGTCCAACCTCACAACCGATCCACACGTTCGCAAATTTGATAAACATGTCACCACCATATCGAATAATGAACGGAAGATGGATTGGTTTTAGGTTAGGCTATAGCTTTCGTGCGAGCGCAGCGAACGATAGACGCGTATAGGTGTGTCACAAACCAACGGTTTGGCACATACGGACATTGAAATATTCGCACCAGCCCGAGGAGCAGGAAGTCTTTATCCTATTGCCTTCTGACAAATGTTTACGGTTTACCAATAGTTTCACATATTAGTAACGTTTCCTCATAGTACAGTGCAATGTGATGTCCGAAATGGCTGACAAAATTAGGTAATAACACGAAATATACGGAAGGCAATATAAGGTATATGTATAGCTTGGAAATTGTGACCGTTGCTCGCTCGCTCACGCTCGCTCGTAAAAATCTAGTCCAACCTCACAACCGATCCCACTCGTTCGCAAATTTGAAATATGTCGCCACCATATCGAATAATGAACGGAAGATGGATTGGTTTTAGGTTAGGCTATAGCTTTCGTGCGAGCGCAGCGAACGAGAAACGCGTATAGGTGTGTCATAAACCAACGGTTTGGCACATACGGACATTGAAATATTCGCACCAGCCCGAGGAGCCGGAAGTATTTATCCTATTGCCTACCGACACATGTTTACAGTTTATGAATAGTTTTCACATAAATAGTACTATTTCCTCATAGTACAGTGCAATGTGATGTCCGAAATGGCTGACAAAATTAGGTAATAACACGAAATATATGGAAGGCAATATAAGGTATATGTATAGCTTGGAAATTGTGACCGTTGCTCGCTCGCTCCGCTCGCTAGTAAAAATCTAGTCCAACCCCACAACCGATCCGACACGTTCGCAAATTTGAAATATGTCGCCATCATATCGAATAATGATCGCAAGATGGATTGGTTTTATGTTAGGCTATAGTTTTCGAGCGAGCGCAGCGAGCGAGAGACGCGTAAAGGTGTGTCACAAACCATCGGTTTGGCACATACGGACATTGATATATTCGCACAAGCCCGAGGAGCCGGAAGTCTTTATCCTATTGCCTTCTGACAAATGTTTACGGTTTACCAATAGTTTCACATAATTAGTACCGTTTCCTCATAGTACAGTGCAACGTGATGTCCGAAATGGCTGACAAAATTAGGTACAAGCACGAAATATATGCAAGACAATATATGGTATATGTATAGCTTGGAAATTGTGACCGTTGCTCGCTCGCTCCGCTCGCTAGTAAAAATCTAGTCCAACCCCACAACCGATCCGACACGTTCGCAAATTTGAAATATGTCGCCATCATATCGAATAATGATCGCAAGATGGATTGGTTTTATGTTAGGCAATAGTTTTCGAGCGAGCGCCGCGAGCGAGATACGCGTATAGGTGTGTCATAAACCAACGGTTTGGCACATACGGACATTGAAATATTCGCACCAGCCCGCGGAGCCGGAAGTCTTTATCCTATTGCCTTCTGACATATGTTTACGGTTTACCAATAGTTTCACATAAATAGTACTATTTCCTCATAGTACAGTGCAATGTGATGTCCGAAATGGCTGACAAAATTAGGTAATAACACGAAATATATGGAAGGCAATATAAGGTATATGTATAGCGTGAAAATTGTGACCGTTGCTCGCTCGCTCCGCTCGCTCGTAAAAATCTAGTCCAACCCCACAACCGAACCCACACGTTCGCAAATTTGAAATATGTCGCCACCATATCGAATAATGAACGGAAGATGGATTGGTTTTAGGTTAGGCTATAGCTTTCGTGCGAGCGCAGCGAACGAGAGACGCGTAAAGGTGTGTCATAAACCAACGGTTTGGCACATACGGACATTTAAATATTCGGAACAGCCCGAGGAGCCGGAAGTATTTATCCTATTGCCTACCGACACATGTTTACGGTTTACCAATAGTTTCACATAATTAGTAACGTTTCCTCATAGTACAGTGCAACGTGATGTCCGAAATGGCTGACAAAATTAGGTACAAGCACGAAATATATGCAAGACAATATATGGTATATGTATAGCTTGGAAATTGTCACCGTTGCTCGCTCGCTCCGCTCGCTCGTAAAAATCTAGTCCAACCCCACAAACGATCCGACACGTTCGCAAATTTAAAACATGTCGCCATCATATCGAATAATGAACGCAAGATGGATTGGTTTTAGGTTAGGCTATAGTTTTCGAGCGAGCGCCGCGATCGAGAGACGCGTATAGGTGTGTCATAAACCAACGGTTTGGCACATACGGACATTGAAATATTCGCACCAGCCCGAGGAGCCGGAAGTATTTATCCTATTGCCTACCGACACATGTTTACAGTTTATGAATGGTTTCACATAAATAGTACTATTTCCACATGGTACAATGCAATGTGATGTCCGAAATGGCTGACAAAATTAGGTACAAGCACGAAATATATGCAAGACAATATATGGTATATGTATAGCTTGGAAATTGTGACCGTTGCTCGCTCGCTCCGCTCGCTCGTAAAAATCTAGTCCAACCCCACAACCGATCCCACACGTTCGCAAATTTGAAATACGTCGCCATCATATCGAATAATGAACGCAAGATGGATTGGTTTTAGGTTAGGCTATAGTTTTCGAGCGAGCGCAGCGAGCGAGAGACGCGTATAGGTGTGTCATAAACCAACGGTTTGGCACATGCGGACATTGAAATGTTCGCACCAGCCCAAGGAGCCGGAAGTATTTATCCTATTGCCTACCGACACATGTTTACAGTTTATGAATAGTTTCACATAAATAGTACTATTTCCTCATAGTACAGTGCAACGTGATGTCCGAAATGGCTGACAAAATTAGGTACAAGCACGAAATATATGCAAGACAATATATGGTATATGTATAGCTTGGAAATTGTGACCGCTGCTCGCTCGCTCCGCTCGCTCGTAAAAATCTAGTCCAACCCCACAAACGATCCGACACGTTCGCAAATTTAAAACATGTCGCCATCATATCGAATAATGAACGCAAGATGGATTGGTATTAGTCTGTAGTTTTCGAGCGAGCGCCGCGATCGAGAGACGCGTATAGGTGTGTCATAAACCAACGGTTTGGCACATACGGACATTGAAATATTCGCACCAGCCCGAGGAGCCGGAAGTATTTATCCTATTGCCTACCGACACATGTTTACAGTTTATGAATAGTTTCACATAAATAGTACTATTTCCACATAGTACAATGCAATGTGATGTCCGAAATGGCTGACAAAATTAGGTACAAGCACGAAATATATGCAAGACAATATATGGTATATGTATAGCTTGGAAATTGTGACCGTTGCTCGCTCGCTCCGCTCGCTCGTAAAAATTTAGTCCAACCCCACAACCGATCCGACACGTTCGCAAATTTGAAATATGTCGCCATCATATCGAATAATGAGCGCAAGATGGATTGGTTTTAGGTTAGGCTATAGTTTTCGAGCGTGCGCCGCGAGCGAGAGACGCGTAAAGGTGTGTCATAAACCAACGGTTTGGCACATACGGACATTGAAATATTCGCAACAGCCCGAGGAGCCGGAAGTATTTATCCTATTGCCTACCGACACATGTTTACAGTTTATGAATAGTTTCACATAAATAGTACTCCTTCCTCATAGTACAGTGCAATGTGATGTCCGAAATGGCTGACAAAATTAGGTAATAACACGATATATATGGAAGGGAATATAAGTTATATGTATAGCTTGGAAATTGTGACCGTTGCTCGCTCGCTCCGCTCGCTCGTAAAAATCTTGTCCAACCTCACAACCGATCCCACACGTTCGCAAATTTGAAACATGTCACCACCATATCGAATAATGAACGGAAGATGGATTGGTTTTAGGTTAGGCTATAGCTTTCGTGCGAGCGCAGCGAACGATAGACGCGTATAGGTGTGTCACAAACCAACGGTTTGGCACATACGGACATTGAAATATTCGCACCAGCCCGAGGAGCAGGAAGTCTTTATCCTATTGCCTTCTGACAAATGTTTACGGTTTACCAATAGTTTCACATAATTAGTAACGTTTCCTCATAGTACAGTGCAATGTGATGTCCGAAATGGCTGACAAAATTAGGTAATAACACGAAATATACGGAAGGCAATATAAGGTATATGTATAGCTTGGAAATTGTGACCGTTGCTCGCTCGCTCCGCTCGCTCGTAAAAATCTAGTCCAACCTCACAACCGATCCCACTCGTTCGCAAATTTGAAATATGTCGCCACCATATCGAATAATGAACGGAAGATGGATTGGTTTTAGGTTAGGCTATAGCTTTCGTGCGAGCGCAGCGAACGAGAAACGCGTATAGGTGTGTCATAAACCAACGGTTTGGCACATACGGACATTGAAATATTCGCACCAGCCCGAGGAGCCGGAAGTATTTATCCTATTGCCTACCGACACATGTTTACAGTTTATGAATAGTTTCACATAAATAGTACTATTTCCTCATAGTACAGTGCAATGTGATGTCCGAAATGGCTGACAAAATTAGGTAATAACACGAAATATATGGAAGGCAATATAAGGTATATGTATAGCTTGGAAATTGTGACCGTTGCTCGCTCGCTCCGCTCGCTCGAAAAAATCTAGTCCAACCTCACAACCGATCCGACACGTTCGCAAATTTGAAATATGTCGCCATCATATCGAATAATGAGTGCAAGATGGATTGGTTTTAGGTTAGGCTATAGTTTTCGAGCGTGCGCCGCGAGCGAGAGACGCGTAAAGGTGTGTCATAAACCAACGGTTTGGTACATACGGACATTTAAATATTCGGAACAGCCCGAGGAGCCGGAAGTATTTATCCTATTGCCTACCGACACATGTTTACGGTTTACCAATAGTTTCACATAATTAGTAACGTTTCCTCATAGTACAGTGCAACGTGATGTCCGAAATGGCTGACAAAATTAGGTACAAGCACGAAATATATGCAAGACAATATATGGTATATGTATAGCTTGGAAATTGTCACCGTTGCTCGCTCGCTCCGCTCGCTCGTAAAAATCTAGTCCAACCCCACAAACGATCCGACACGTTCGCAAATTTAAAACATGTCGCCATCATATCGAATAATGAACGCAAGATGGATTGGTTTTAGGTTAGGCTATAGCTTTCGAGCGAGCGCCGCGATCGAGAGACGCGTATAGGTGTGTCATAAACCAACGGTTTGGCACATACGGACATTGAAATATTCGCACCAGCCCGAGGAGCCGGAAGTATTTATCCTATTGCCTACCGACACATGTTTACAGTTTATGAATGGTTTCACATAAATAGTACTATTTCCACATGGTACAATGCAATGTGATGTCCGAAATGGCTGACAAAATTAGGTACAAGCACGAAATATATGCAAGACAATATATGGTATATGTATAGCTTGGAAATTGTGACCGTTGCTCGCTCGCTCCGCTCGCTCGTAAAAATCTAGTCCAACCCCACAACCGATCCCACACGTTCGCAAATTTGAAATATGTCGCCATCATATCGAATAATGAACGCAAGATGGATTGGTTTTAGGTTAGGCTATAGTTTTCGAGCGAGCGCAGCGAGCGAGAGACGCGTATAGGTGTGTCATAAACCAACGGTTTGGCACATGCGGACATTGAAATGTTCGCACCAGCCCAAGGAGCCGGAAGTATTTATCCTATTGCCTACCGACACATGTTTACAGTTTATGAATAGTTTCACATAAATAGTACTCCTTCCTCATAGTACAGTGCAATGTGATGTCCGAAATGGCTGACAAAATTAGGTAATAACACGATATATATGGAAGGGAATATAAGTTATATGTATAGCTTGGAAATTGTGACAGTTGCTCGCTCGCTCCGCTCGCTCGTAAAAATCTTGTCCAACCTCACAACCGATCCCACACGTTCGCAAATTTGAAACATGTCACCACCATATCGAATAATGAACGGAAGATGGATTGGTTTTAGGTTAGGCTATAGCTTTCGTGCGAGCGCAGCGAACGAGAGACGCGTAAAGGTGTGTCACAAACCATCGGTTTGGCACATACGGACATTGATATATTCGCACCAGCCCGAGGAGCCGGAAGTCTTTATGCTATTGCCTTCTGACAAATGTTTACGGTTTACCAATAGTTTCACATAATTAGTACCCTTTCCTCATAGTACAGTGCAACGTGATATCCGAAATGGCTGACAAAATTAGGTACAAGCACGAAATATATGCAAGACAATATATGGTATATGTATAGCTTGGAAATTGTGACCGTTGCTCGCTCGCTCCGCTCGCTCGTAAAAATCTAGTCTAACCCCACATCCGATCCGACACGTTCGCAAATTTGAAATATGTCGCCATCATATCGAATAATGAACGCAAGATGGATTGGTTTTAGGTTAGGCTATAGTTTTCGAGCGAGCGCAGCGAGCGAGAGACGCGTATAGGTGTGTCATAAACCAACGGTTTGGCACATACGGACATTGAAATATTCGCACCAGCCCGAGGAGCCGGAAGTATTTATCCTATTGCCTACCGACACATGTTTACAGTTTATGAATAGTTTCACATAAATAGTACTATTTCCTCATAGTACAGTGCAATGTGATGTCCGAAATGGCTGACAAAATTAGGCAATAACACGAAATATATGGAAGGCAATATAAGGTATATGTATAGCTTGGAAATTGTGACCGTTGCTCGCTCGCTCCGCTCGCTCGAAAAAATCTAGTCCAACCTCACAACCGATCCGACACGTTCGCAAATTTGAAATATGTCGCCATCATATCGAATAATGAGCGCAAGATGGATTGGTTTTAGGTTAGGCTATAGTTTTCGAGCGTGCGCCGCGAGCGAGAGACGCGTAAAGGTGTGTCATAAACCAACGGTTTGGCACATACGGACATTGAAATATTCGCAACAGCCCGAGGAGCCGGAAGTATTTATCCTATTGCCTATCGACACATGTTTACAGTTTATGAATAGTTTCACATAAATAGTACTCCTTCCTCATAGTACAGTGCAATGTGATGTCCGAAATGGCTGACAAAATTAGGTAATAACACGATATATATGGAAGGGAATATAAGGTATATGTATAGCTTGGAAATTGTGACCGTTGCTCGCTCGCTCCGCTCGCTCGTAAAAATCTTGTCCAACCTCACAACCGAACCCACACGTTCGCAAATTTGAAATATGTCGCCACCATATCGAATAATGAAAGGAAGATGGATTGGTTTTAGGTTAGGCTATAGCTTTCGTGCGAGCGCAGCGAACGAGAGACGCGTAAAGGTGTGTCACAAACCATCGGTTTGGCACATACGGACATTGATATATTCGCACCAGCCCGAGGAGCCGGAAGTCTTTATCCTATTGCCTTCTGACAAATGTTTACGGTTTACCAATAGTTTCACATAATTAGTAACGTTTCCTCATAGTACAGTGCAACGTGATGTCCGAAATGGCTGACAAAATTAGGTACAAGCACGAAATATATGCAAGACAATATATGGTATATGTATAGCTTGGAAATTGTGACCGTTGCTCGCTCGCTCCGCTCGCTCGTAAAAATCTAGTCCAACCCCACAACCGATCCGACACGTTCGCAAATTTGAAATATGTCGCCATCATATCGAATAATGAACGCAAGATGGATTGGTTTTAGGTTAGGCTATAGTTTTCGAGCGAGCGCAGCCAGCGAGAGACGCGTATAGGTGTGTCATAAACCAACGGTTTGGCACATACGGACATTGAAATATTCGCACCAGCCCGAGGAGCCGGAAGTATTTATCCTATTGCCTACCGACACATGTTTACAGTTTATGAATAGTTTCACATAAATAGTACTATTTCCTCATAGTACAGTGCAATGTGATGTCCGAAATGGCTGACAAAATTAGGTAATAACACGATATATATGGAAGGGAATATAAGGTATATGTATAGCTTGGAAATTGTGACCGTTGCTCGCTCGCTCCGCTCGCTCGTAAAAATCTTGTCCAACCTCACAACCGAACCCACACGTTCGCAAATTTGAAATATGTCGCCACCATATCGAATAATGAAAGGAAGATGGATTGGTTTTAGGTTAGGCTATAGCTTTCGTGCGAGCGCAGCGAACGAGAGACGCGTAAAGGTGTGTCACAAACCATCGGTTTGGCACATACGGACATTGATATATTCGCACCAGCCCGAGGAGCCGGAAGTCTTTATCCTATTGCCTTCTGACAAATGTTTACGGTTTACCAATAGTTTCACATAATTAGTACCGCTTCCTCATAGTACAGTGCAACGTGATGTCCGAAATGGCTGACAAAATTAGGTACAAGCACGAAATATATGCAAGACAATATATGGTATATGTATAGCTTGGAAATTGTGACCGTTGCTCGCTCGCTCCGCTCGCTCGTAAAAATCTAGTCCAACCCCACAACCGATCCGACACGTTCGCAAATTTGAAATATGTCGCCATCATATCGAATAATGAACGCAAGATGGATAGGTTTTAGGTTAGGCTATAGTTTTCGAGCGTGCGCAGCGAGCGAGAGACGCGTATAGGTGTGTCATAAACCAACGGTTTGGCACATACGGACATTGAAATATTCGCACCAGCCCGAGGAGCCGGAAGTATTTATCCTATTGCCTACCGACACATGTCTACAGTTTTCAATAGTTTCACATAAATAGTACTATTTCCTCATAGTACAGTGCAATGTGATGTCCGAAATGGCTGACAAAATTAGGTAATAACACGAAATATGTGGAAGGCAATATAAGGTATATGTATAGCTTGGAAATTGTGACCGTTGCTCGCTCGCTCCGCTCGCTCGTAAAAATCTAGTCCAACCTCACAACCGATCCCACACGTTCGCAAATTTGAAATATGTCGCCACCATATCGAATAATGAACGGAAGATGGATTGGTTTCAGGTTAGGCTATAGCTTTCGTGCGAGCGCAGCGAACGATAGACGCGTAAAGGTGTGTCACAAACCAACGGTTTGGCACATACGGACATTGAAATATTCGCACCAGCCCGAGGAGCCGGAAGTCTTTATCCTATTGCCTTCTGACAAATGCTTACGGTTTACCAATTGTTTCACATAATTAGTAACGTTTCCTCATAGTACAGTGCAACGTGATGTCCGAAATGGCTGACAAAATTAGGTACAAGCACGAAATATATGCAAGACAATATATGGTATATGTATAGCTTGGAAATTGTGACCGTTGCTCGCTCGCTCCGCTCGCTCGTAAAAATCTAGTCCAACCCCACAAACGATCCGACACGTTCGCAAATTTGTAACATGTCGCCATCATATCGAATAATGAACGCAAGATGGATTGCTTTTAGGTTAGGCTATAGTTTTCGAGCGAGCGCCGCGATCGAGAGACGCGTATAGGTGTGTCATAAACCAACGGTTTGGCACATACGGACATTGAAATATTGGCACCAGCCCGCGGAGCCGGAAGTATTTATCCTATTGCCTACCGACACATGTTTACAGTTTATGAATAGTTTCACATAAATAGTACTATTTCCACATAGTACAATGCAATGTGATGTCCGAAATGGCTGACAAAATTAGGTACAAGCACGAAATATATGCAAGACAATATATGGTATATGTATAGCTTGGAAATTGTGACCGTTGCTCGCTCGCTCCGCTCGCTCGTAAAAATCTAGTCCAACCCCACAACCGATCCGACACGTTCGCAAATTTGAAATATGTCGCCATCATATCGAATAATGAACGCAAGATGGATTGGTTTTAGGTTAGGCTATAGTTTTCGAGCGAGCGCAGCGAGCGAGAGACGCGTATAGGTGTGTCATAAACCAACGGTTTGGCACATACGGACATTGAAATATTCGCACCAGCCCGAGGAGCCGGAAGTCTTTATCCTATTGCCTTCTGACAAATGTTTACGGTTTACCAATAGTTTCACATAATTAGTACCGTTTCCTCATAGTACAGTGCAACGTGATGTCCGAAATGGCTGACAAAATTAGGTAATAACACGAAATATATGGAAGGCAATATAAGGATATATGTATAGCTTGGAAATTGTGACCGTTGCTCGCTCGCTCCGCTCGCTCGTAAAAATCTAGTCCAACCCCACAACCGATCCGACACGTTCGCAAATTTGAAATATGTCGCCATCATATCGAATAATGAACGCAAGATGGATTGGTTTTAGGTTAGGCTATAGTTTTCGAGCGAGCGCCGCGAGCGAGAGACGCGTATAGGTGTGTCATAAACCAACGGTTTGGCACATATGGACATTGAAATATTCGCACCAGCCCGTGGAGCCGGAAGTATTTATCCTATTGCCTACCGACACATGTTTACAGTTTATGAATAGTTTCACATAAATAGTACTACTTCCTCATAGTACAGTGCAATGTGATGTCCGAAATGGCTGACAAAATTAGGTAATAACACGAAATATACGGAAGGCAATATAAGGTATATGTATAGCTTGGAAATTGTGACCGTTGCTCGCTCGCTCCGCTCGCTCGTAAAAATCTAGTCCAACCTCACAACCGATCCAACACGTTCGCAAATTTGAAATATGTCGCCATCATGTCGAATAATGAGCGCAAGATGGATTGGTTTTAGGTTAGGCTATAGTTTTCGAGCGTGCGCCGCGAGCGAGAGACGCGTAAAGGTGTGTCATAAACCAACGGTTTGGCACATACGGACATTGAAATATTCGCACCAGCCCGAGGAGCCGGAAGTCTTTATCCTATTGCCTTCTGACAAATGTTTACGGTTTACCAATAGTTTCACATAATTAGTACCGTTTCCTCATAGTACAGTGCAACGTGATGTCCGAAATGGCTGACAAAATTAGGTACAAGCACGAAATATATGCAAGACAATATATGGTATATGTATAGCTTGGAAATTGTGACCGTTGCTCGCTCGCTCCACTCGCTCGTAAAAATCTAGTCCAACCCCACAACCGATCCGACACGTTCGCAAATTTGAAATATGTCGCCATCATATCGAATAATGAACGCAAGATGGATTGGTTTTAGGTTAGGCTATAGTTTTCGAGCGAGCGCAGCGAGCGAGAGACGCGTATAGGTGTGTCATAAACCAACGGTTTGGCACATACGGACATTGAAATATTCGCACCAGCCCGAGGAGCCGGAAGTCTTTATCCTGTTGCCTTCTGACAAATGTTTACGGTTTACCAATAGTTTCACATAATTAGTACCGTTTCCTCATAGTACAGTGCAACGTGATGTCCGAAATGGCTGACAAAATTAGGTAATAACACGAAATATATGGAAGGCAATATAAGGATATATGTATAGCTTGGAAATTGTGACCGTTGCTCGCTCGCTCCGCTCGCTCGTAAAAATCTAGTCCAACCCCACAACCGATCCGACACGTTCGCAAATTTGAAATATGTCGCCATCATATCGAATAATGAACGCAAGATGGATTGGTTTTAGGTTAGGCTATAGTTTTCGAGCGAGCGCCGCGAGCGAGAGACGCGTATAGGTGTGTCATAAACCAACGGTTTGGCACATATGGACATTGAAATATTCGCACCAGCCCGTGGAGCCGGAAGTATTTATCCTATTGCCTACCGACACATGTTTACAGTTTATGAATAGTTTCACATAAATAGTACTACTTCCTCATAGTACAGTGCAATGTGATGTCCGAAATGGCTGACAAAATTAGGTAATAACACGAAATATACGGAAGGCAATATAAGGTATATGTATAGCTTGGAAATTGTGACCGTTGCTCGCTCGCTCCGCTCGCTCGTAAAAATCTAGTCCAACCTCACAACCGATCCAACACGTTCGCAAATTTGAAATATGTCGCCATCATGTCGAATAATGAGCGCAAGATGGATTGGTTTTAGGTTAGGCTATAGTTTTCGAGCGTGCGCCGCGAGCGAGAGACGCGTAAAGGTGTGTCATAAACCAACGGTTTGGCACATACGGACATTGAAATATTCGCACCAGCCCGAGGAGCCGGAAGTATTTATCCTATTGCCTACCGACACATGTTTACAGTTTATGAATAGTTTCACATAAATAGTACTATTTCCTCATAGTACAGTGCAATGTGATGTCCGAAATGGCTGACAAAATTAGGTAATAACACGATATATATGGAAGGGAATATAAGGTATATGTATAGCTTGGAAATTGTGATCGTTGCTCGCTCGCTCGAAAAAATCTAGTCCAACCTCACAACCGATCCCACACGTTCGCAAATTTGAAATATGTCGCCACCATATCGAATAATGAACGGAAGGTGGATTGGTTTTAGGTTAGGCTATAGCTTTCGTGCGAGCGCAGCGAACGAGAGACGCGTAAAGGTGTGTCACAAACCATCGGTTTGGCACATACGGACATTGATATATTCGCACCAGCCCGAGGGGCCGGAAGTCTTTATCCTATTGCCTTCTGACAAATGTTTACGGTTTACCAATAGTTTCACATAATTAGTACCGTTTCCTCATAGTACAGTGCAACGTGATGTCCGAAATGGCTGACAAAATTAGGTACAAGCACGAAATATATGGAAGACAATATATGGTATATGTATAGCTTGGAAAGTGTGACCGTTGCTCGCTCGCTCCGCTCGCTCGTAAAAATCTAGTCCAACCCCACAACCGATCCGACACGTTCGCAAATTTGAAACATGTCGCCATCATATCGAATAATGAACGCAAGATGGATTGGTTTTAGGTTAGGCTATAGTTTTCGAGCGAGCGCCGCGAGCGAGAGACGCGTATAGGTGTGTCATAAACCAACCGTTTGGCACATACGCACATTGAAATATTCGCACCAGCCCGAGGAGCCGGAAGTATTTATCCTATTGCCTACCGACACATGTTTACAGTTTATGAATAGTTTCACATAAATAGTACTATTTCCTCATAGTACAGTGCAATGTGATGTCCGAAATGGCTGACAAAATTAGGTAATAACACGATATATATGGAAGGGAATATAAGGTATATGTATAGCTTGGAAATTGTGACCGTTGCTCGCTCGCTCCTCTCGCTCGTAAAAATCTTGTCCAACCTCACAACCGAACCCACACGTTCGCAAATTTGAAATATGTCGCCACCATATCGAATAATGAAAGGAAGATGGATTGGTTTTAGGTTAGGCTATAGCTTTCGTGCGAGCGCAGCGAACGAGAGACGCGTAAAGGTGTGTCACAAACCATCGGATTGGCACATACGGACATTGATATATTCGCACCAGCCCGAGGAGCCGGAAGTCTTTATCCTATTGCCTTCTGACAAATGTTTACGGTTTACCAATAGTTTCACATAATTAGTACCGCTTCCTCATAGTACAGTGCAACGTGATGTCCGAAATGGCTGACAAAATTAGGTACAAGCACGAAATATATGCAAGACAATATATGGTATATGTATAGCTTGGAAATTGTGACCGTTGCTCGCTCGCTCCGCTCGCTCCGCTCGCTCGAAAAAATCTAGTCCAACCTCACAACCGATCCCACACGTTCGCAAATTTGAAATATGTCGCCACCATATCGAATAATGAACGGAAGGTGGATTGGTTTTAGGTTAGGCTATAGCTTTCGTGCGAGCGCAGCGAACGAGAGACGCGTAAAGGTGTGTCACAAACCATCGGTTTGGCACATACGGACATTGATATATTCGCACCAGCCCGAGGGGCCGGAAGTCTTTATCCTATTGCCTTCTGACAAATGTTTACGGTTTACCAATAGTTTCACATAATTAGTACCGTTTCCTCATAGTACAGTGCAACGTGATGTCCGAAATGGCTGACAAAATTAGGTACAAGCACGAAATATATGGAAGACAATATATGGTATATGTATAGCTTGGAAAGTGTGACCGTTGCTCGCTCGCTCCGCTCGCTCGTAAAAATCTAGTCCAACCCCACAACCGATCCGACACGTTCGCAAATTTGAAACATGTCGCCATCATATCGAATAATGAACGCAAGATGGATTGGTTTTAGGTTAGGCTATAGTTTTCGAGCGAGCGCCGCGAGCGAGAGACGCGTATAGGTGTGTCATAAACCAACCGTTTGGCACATACGGACATTGAAATATTCGCACCAGCCCGAGGAGCCGGAAGTATTTATCCTATTGCCTACCGACACATGTTTACAGTTTATGAATGGTTTCACATAAATAGTACTATTTCCACATAGTACAATGCAATGTGATGTCCGAAATGGCTGACAAAATTAGGTACAAGCACGAAATATATGCAAGACAATATATGGTATATGTATAGCTTGGAAATTGTGACCGTTGCTCGCTCGCTCCGCTCGCTCGTAAAAATCTAGTCCAACCCCACAACCGATCCGACACGTTCGCAAATTTGAAATATGTCGCCATCATATCGAATAATGAACGCAAGATGGATTGGTTTTAGGTTAGGCTATAGTTTTCGAGCGAGCGCAGCGAGCGAGAGACGCGTATAGGTGTGTCATAAACCAACGGTTTGGCACATACGGACATTGAAATATTCGCACCAGCCCAAGGAGCCGGAGGTATTTATCCTATTGCCTACCGACACATGTTTACAGTTTATGAATAGTTTCACATAAATAGTACTATTTCCTCATAGTACAGTGCAATGTGATGTCCGAAATGGCTGACAAAATTAGGTAATAACACGAAATATATGGAAGGCAATATAAGGTATATGTATAGCTTGGAAATTGTGACCGTTGCTCGCTCGCTCCGCTCGCTCGTAAAAATCTAGTCCAACCTCACAACCGATCCCACACGTTCGCAAATTTGAAATATGTCGCCACCATATCGAATAATGAACGGAAGATGGATTGGTTTCAGGTTAGGCTATAGCTTTCGTGCGAGCGCAGCGAACGATAGACGCGTAAAGGTGTGTCACAAACCAACGGTTTGGCACATACGGACATTGAAATATTCGCACCAGCCCGAGGAGCCGGAAGTCTTTATCCTATTGCCTTCTGACAAATGCTTACGGTTTACCAATAGTTTCACATAATTAGTAACGTTTCCTCATAGTACAGTGCAACGTGATGTCCGAAATGGCTGACAAAATTAGGTACAAGCACGAAATATATGCAAGACAATATATGGTATATGTATAGCTTGGAAATTGTGACCGTTGCTCGCTCGCTCCGCTCGCTCGTAAAAATCTAGTCCAACCCCACAAACGATCCGACACGTTCGCAAATTTGAAACATGTCGCCATCATATCGAATAATGAACGCAAGATGGATTGGTTTTAGGTTAGGCTATAGTTTTCGAGCGAGCGCCGCGATCGAGAGACGCGTATAGGTGTGTCATAAACCAACGGTTTGGCACATACGGACATTGAAATATTCGCACCAGCCCGCGGAGCCGGAAGTATTTATCCTATTGCCTACCGACACATGTTTACAGTTTATGAATAGTTTCACATAAATAGTACTATTTCCACATAGTACAATGCAATGTGATGTCCGAAATGGCTGACAAAATTAGGTACAAGCACGAAATATATGCAAGACAATATATGGTATATGTATAGCTTGGAAATTGTGACCGTTGCTCGCTCGCTCCGCTCGCTCGTAAAAATCTAGTCCAACCCCACAACCGATCCGACACGTTCGCAAATTTGAAATATGTCGCCATCATATCGAATAATGAGCGCAAGATGGATTGGTTTTAGGTTAGGCTATAGTTTTCGAGCGAGCGCCGCGAGCGAGAGACGCGTATAGGTGTGTCATAAACCAACGGTTTGGCACATACGGACATTGAAATATTCGCACCAGCCCGAGGAGCCGGAAGTATTTATCCTATTGCCTACCGACACATGTCTACAGTTTATGAATAGTTTCACATAAATAGTACTATTTCCTCATAGTACAGTGCAATGTGATGTCCGAAATGGCTGACAAAATTAGGTAATAACACGAAATATATGGAAGGCAATATAAGGTATATGTATAGCTTGGAAATTGTGACCGTTGCTCGCTCGCTCCGCTCGCTCGTAAAAATCTAGTCCAACCTCACAACCGATCCCACACGTTCGCAAATTTGAAATATGTCGCCACCATATCGAATAATGAACGGAAGATGGATTGGTTTTAGGTTAGGCTATAGTTTTCGAGCGAGCGCCGCGAGCGATAGACGCGTAAAGGTGTGTCACAAACCATCGGTTTGGCACATACGGACATTGATATATTCGCACCAGCCCGAGGAGCCGGAAGTCTTTATCCTATTGCCTTCTGACAAATGATTACGGTTTACCAATAGTTTCACATAATTAGTACCGCTTCCTCATAGTACAGTGCAACGTGATGTCCGAAATGGCTGACAAAATTAGGTACAAGCACGAAATATATGCAAGACAATATATGGTATATGTCTAGCTTGGAAATTGTGACCGTTGCTCGCTCGCTCCGCTCGCTCGTAAAAATCTAGTCCAACCCCACAACTGATCCGACACGTTCGCAAATTTGAAATATGTCGCCATCATATCGAATAATGAACGCAAGATGGATTGGTTTTAGGATAGGCTATAGTTTTCGAGCGTGCGCAGCGAGCGAGAGACGCGTATAGGTGTGTCATAAACCAACGGTTTGGCACATACGGACATTGAAATATTCGCACCAGCCCGAGGAGCCGGAAGTATTTATCCTATTGCCTACCGACACATGTCTACAGTTTATGAATAGTTTCACATAAATAGTACTATTTCCTCATAGTACAGTGCAATGTGATGTCCGAAATGGCTGACAAAATTAGGTAATAACACGAAATATATGGAAGGCAATATAAGGTATATGTATAGCTTGGAAATTGTGACCGTTGCTCGCTCGCTCCGCTCGCTCGTAAAAATCTAGTCCAACCTCACAACCGATCCCACACGTTCGCAAATTTGAAATATGTCGCCACCATATCGAATAATGAACGGAAGATGGATTGGTTTCAGGTTAGGTTATAGCTTTCGTGCGAGCGCAGCGAACGATAGACGCGTAAAGGTGTGTCACAAACCAACGGTTTGGCACATACGGACATTGAAATATTCGCACCAGCCCGAGGAGCCGGAAGTCTTTATCCTATTGCCTTCTGACAAATGTTTACGGTTTACCAATAGTTTCACATAATTAGTAACGTTTCCTCATAGTACAGTGCAACGTGATGTCCGAAATGGCTGACAAAATTAGGTACAAGCACGAAATACATGCAAGACAATATATGGTATATGTATAGCTTGGAAATTGTGACCGTTGCTCGCTCGCTCCGCTCGCTCGTAAAAATCTAGTCCAACCCCACAACCGATCCGACACGTTCGCAAATTTGAAATATGTCGCCATCATATCGAATAATGAACGCAAGATGGATTGGTTTTAGGATAGGCTATAGTTTTCGAGCGTGCGCAGCGAGCGAGAGACGCGTATAGGTGTGTCATAAACCAACGGTTTGGCACATACGGACATTGAAATATTCGCACCAGCCCGAGGAGCCGGAAGTATTTATCCTATTGCCTACCGACACATGTTTACAGTTTATGAATAGTTTCACATAAATAGTACTATTTCCACATAGTACAATGCAATGTGATGTCCGAAATGGCTGACAAAATTAGGTAATAACACGACATATATGCAAGGCAATATAAGGTGTATGTATAGGTTGGAAATTGTGATCGTTGCTCGCTCGCTCCGCTCGCTCCGCTCGCTCGAAAAAATCTAGTCCAACCTCACAACCGATCCCACACGTTCGCAAATTTGAAATATGTCGCCACCATATCGAATAATGAACGGAAGGTGGATTGGTTTTAGGTTAGGCTATAGCTTTCGTGCGAGCGCAGCGAACGAGAGACGCGTAAAGGTGTGTCACAAACCATCGGTTTGGCACATACGGACATTGATATATTCGCACCAGCCCGAGGGGCCGGAAGTCTTTATCCTATTGCCTTCTGACAAATGTTTACGGTTTACCAATAGTTTCACATAATTAGTACCGTTTCCTCATAGTACAGTGCAACGTGATGTCCGAAATGGCTGACAAAATTAGGTACAAGCACGAAATATATGGAAGACAATATATGGTATATGTATAGCTTGGAAAGTGTGACCGTTGCTCGCTCGCTCCGCTCGCTCGTAAAAATCTAGTCCAACCCCACAACCGATCCGACACGTTCGCAAATTTGAAACATGTCGCCATCATATCGAATAATGAACGCAAGATGGATTGGTTTTAGGTTAGGCTATAGTTTTCGAGCGAGCGCCGCGAGCGAGAGACGCGTATAGGTGTGTCATAAACCAACCGTTTGGCACATACGGACATTGAAATATTCGCACCAGCCCGAGGAGCCGGAAGTATTTATCCTATTGCCTACCGACACATGTTTACAGTTTATGAATGGTTTCACATAAATAGTACTATTTCCACATAGTACAATGCAATGTGATGTCCGAAATGGCTGACAAAATTAGGTACAAGCACGAAATATATGCAAGACAATATATGGTATATGTATAGCTTGGAAATTGTGACCGTTGCTCGCTCGCTCCGCTCGCTCGTAAAAATCTAGTCCAACCCCACAACCGATCCGACACGTTCGCAAATTTGAAATATGTCGCCATCATATCGAATAATGAACGCAAGATGGATTGGTTTTAGGTTAGGCTATAGTTTTCGAGCGAGCGCAGCGAGCGAGAGACGCGTATAGGTGTGTCATAAACCAACGGTTTGGCACATACGGACATTGAAATATTCGCACCAGCCCAAGGAGCCGGAGGTATTTATCCTATTGCCTACCGACACATGTTTACAGTTTATGAATAGTTTCACATAAATAGTACTATTTCCTCATAGTACAGTGCAATGTGATGTCCGAAATGGCTGACAAAATTAGGTAATAACACGAAATATATGGAAGGCAATATAAGGTATATGTATAGCTTGGAAATTGTGACCGTTGCTCGCTCGCTCCGCTCGCTCGAAAAAATCTAGTCCAACCTCACAACCGATCCGACACGTTCGAAAATTTGAAATATGTCGCCATCATATCGAATAATGAGTGCAAGATGGATTGGTTTTAGGTTAGGCTATAGTTTTCGAGCGTGCGCCGCGAGCGAGAGACGCGTAAAGGTGTGTCATAAACCAACGGTTTGGCACATACGGACATTTAAATATTCGGAACAGCCCGAGGAGCCGGAAGTATTTATCCTATTGCCTACCGACACATGTTTACAGTTTATGAATAGTTTCACATAAATAGTACTCCTTCCCCATAGTACAGTGCAATGTGATATCCGAAATGGCTGACAAAATTAGGTAATACCACGAAATATATGGAAGGCAATATAAGGTATATGTATAGCTTGGAAATTGTGACCGTTGCTCGCTCGCTCCGCTCGCTCGTAAAATTCTAGTCCAACCCCACAAACGATCCGACACGTTCGCAAATTTAAAACATGTCGCCATCATATCGAATAATGAACGCAAGATGGATAGGTTTTAGGTTAGGCTATAGTGTTCGAGCGTGCGCAGCGAGCGAGAGACGCGTATAGGTGTGTCATAAACCAACGGTTTGGCACATACGGACATTGAAATATTCGCACCAGCCCAAGGAGCCGGAAGTATTTATCCTATTGCCTACCGACACATGTTTACAGTTTATGAATAGTTTCACATAAATAGTACTATTTCCTCATAGTACAGTGCAATGTGATGTCCGAAATGGCTGACAAAATTAGGTAATAACACGATATATATGGAAGGGAATATAAGGTATATGTATAGCTTGGAAATTGTGACCGTTGCTCGCTCGCTCCGCTCGCTCGTAAAAATCTTGTCCAACCTCACAACCGAACCCACACGTTCGCAAATTTGAAATATGTCGCCACCATATCGAATAATGAAAGGAAGATGGATTGGTTTTAGGTTAGGCTATAGCTTTCGTGCGAGCGCAGCGAACGAGAGACGCGTAAAGGTGTGTCACAAACCATCGGTTTGGCACATACGGACATTGATATATTCGCACCAGCCCGAGGAGCCGGAAGTCTTTATCCTATTGCCTTCTGACAAATGTTTACGGTTTACCAATAGTTTCACATAATTAGTACCGCTTCCTCATAGTACAGTGCAACGTGATGTCCGAAATGGCTGACAAAATTAGGTACAAGCACGAAATATATGCAAGACAATATATGGTATATGTATAGCTTGGAAATTGTGACCGTTGCTCGCTCGCTCCGCTCGCTCGTAAAAATCTAGTCCAACCCCACAACCGATCCGACACGTTCGCAAATTTGAAATATGTCGCCATCATATCGAATAATGAACGCAAGATGGATAGGTTTTAGGTTAGGCTATAGTTTTCGAGCGTGCGCAGCGAGCGAGAGACGCGTATAGGTGTGTCATAAACCAACGGTTTGGCAAATACGGACATTGAAATATTCGCACCAGCCCGAGGAGCCGGAAGTATTTATCCTATTGCCTACCGACACATGTATACAGTTTTCAATAGTTTCACATAAATAGTACTATTTCCTCATAGTACAGTGCAATGTGATGTCCGAAATGGCTGACAAAATTAGGTAATAACACGAAATATATGAAAGGCAATATAAGGTATATGTATAGCTTGGAAATTGTGACCGTTGCTCGCTCGCTCCGCTCGCTCGTAAAAATCTAGTCCAACCTCACAACCGATC
Source organism: Bombus affinis (assembly GCF_024516045.1). NCBI lineage: Eukaryota > Metazoa > Arthropoda > Insecta > Hymenoptera > Apidae > Bombus > Bombus affinis. The sequence continues at coordinate 978,925 of NW_026108826.1, forward strand.
CCACACGTTCGCAAATTTGAAATATGTCGCCACCATATCGAATAATGAACGGAAGATGGATTGGTTTCAGGTTAGGCTATAGCTTTCGTGCGAGCGCAGCGAACGATAGACGCGTAAAGGTGTGTCACAAACCAACGGTTTGGCACATACGGACATTGAAATATTCGCACCAGCCCGAGGAGCCGGAAGTATTTATCCTATTGCCTTCTGACAAATGTTTACGGTTTACCAATAGTTTCACATAATTAGTAACGTTTCCTCATAGTACAGTGCAACGTGATGTCCGAAATGGCTGACAAAATTAGGTACAAGCACGAAATACATGCAAGACAATATATGGTATATGTATAGCTTGGAAATTGTGACCGTTGCTCGCTCGCTCCGCTCGCTCGTAAAAATCTAGTCCAACCCCACAACCGATCCGACACGTTCGCAAATTTGAAATATGTCGCCATCATATCGAATAATGAACGCAAGATGGATTGGTTTTAGGATAGGCTATAGTTTTCGAGCGTGCGCAGCGAGCGAGAGACGCGTATAGGTGTGTCATAAACCAACGGTTTGGCACATACGGACATTGAAATATTCGCACCAGCCCGAGGAGCCGGAAGTATTTATCCTATTGCCTACCGACACATGTCTACAGTTTATGAATAGTTTCACATAAATAGTACTATTTCCTCATAGTACAGTGCAATGTGATGTCCGAAATGGCTGACAAAATTAGGTAATAACACGAAATATATGGAAGGCAATATAAGGTATATGTATAGCTTGGAAATTGTGACCGTTGCTCGCTCGCTCCGCTCGCTCGTAAAAATCTAGTCCAACCCCACAACCGATCCGACACGTTCGCAAATTTGAAACATGTCGCCACCATATCGAATAATGAACGCAAGATGGATTGGTTTTAGGTTAGGCTATAGTTTTCGAGCGAGCGCCGCGAGCGAGAGACGCGTATAGGTGTGTCACAAACCAACGGTTTGGCACATACGGACATTGAAATATTCGCACCAGCCCGAGGAGCCGGAAGTATTTATCCTATTGCCTACCGACACATGTTTACAGTTTATGAATAGTTTCACATAAATAGTACTATTTCCACATAGTACAATGCAATGTGATGTCCGAAATGGCTGACAAAATTAGGTAATAACACGACATATATGCAAGGCAATATAAGGTGTATGTATAGGTTGGAAATTGTGATCGTTGCTCGCTCGCTCCGCTCGCTCCGCTCGCTCGAAAAAATCTAGTCCAACCTCACAACCGATCCCACACGTTCGCAAATTTGAAATATGTCGCCACCATATCGAATAATGAACGGAAGGTGGATTGGTTTTAGGTTAGGCTATAGCTTTCGTGCGAGCGCAGCGAACGAGAGACGCGTAAAGGTGTGTCACAAACCATCGGTTTGGCACATACGGACATTGATATATTCGCACCAGCCCGAGGGGCCGGAAGTCTTTATCCTATTGCCTTCTGACAAATGTTTACGGTTTACCAATAGTTTCACATAATTAGTACCGTTTCCTCATAGTACAGTGCAACGTGATGTCCGAAATGGCTGACAAAATTAGGTACAAGCACGAAATATATGGAAGACAATATATGGTATATGTATAGCTTGGAAATTGTGACCGTTGCTCGCTCGCTCCGCTCGCTCGTAAAAATCTAGTCCAACCCCACAACCGATCCGACACGTTCGCAAATTTGAAACATGTCGCCACCATATCGAATAATGAACGCAAGATGGATTGGTTTTAGGTTAGGCTATAGTTTTCGAGCGAGCGCCGCGAGCGAGAGACGCGTATAGGTGTGTCACAAACCAACGGTTTGGCACATACGGACATTGAAATATTCGCACCAGCCCGAGGAGCCGGAAGTATTTATCCTATTGCCTACCGACACATGTTTACAGTTTATGAATAGTTTCACATAAATAGTACTATTTCCACATAGTACAATGCAATGTGATGTCCGAAATGGCTGACAAAATTAGGTAATAACACGACATATATGCAAGGCAATATAAGGTGTATGTATAGGTTGGAAATTGTGATCGTTGCTCGCTCGCTCCGCTCGCTCCGCTCGCTCGAAAAAATCTAGTCCAACCTCACAACCGATCCCACACGTTCGCAAATTTGAAATATGTCGCCACCATATCGAATAATGAACGGAAGGTGGATTGGTTTTAGGTTAGGCTATAGTTTTCGAGCGAGCGCCGCGAGCGATAGACGCGTAAAGGTGTGTCACAAACCATCGGTTTGGCACATACGGACATTGATATATTCGCACCAGCCCGAGGAGCCGGAAGTCTTTATCCTATTGCCTTCTGACAACTGATTACGGTTTACCAATAGTTTCACATAATTAGTACCGCTTCCTCATAGTACAGTGCAACGTGATGTCCGAAATGGCTGACAAAATTAGGTACAAGCACGAAATATATGCAAGACAATATATGGTATATGTCTAGCTTGGAAATTGTGACCGTTGCTCGCTCGCTCCGCTCGCTCGTAAAAATCTAGTCCAACCCCACAACTGATCCGACACGTTCGCAAATTTGAAATATGTCGCCATCATATCGAATAATGAACGCAAGATGGATTGGTTTTAGGATAGGCTATAGTTTTCGAGCGTGCGCAGCGAGCGAGAGACGCGTATAGGTGTGTCATAAACCAACGGTTTGGCACATACGGACATTGAAATATTCGCACCAGCCCGAGGAGCCGGAAGTATTTATCCTATTGCCTACCGACACATGTCTACAGTTTATGAATAGTTTCACATAAATAGTACTATTTCCTCATAGTACAGTGCAATGTGATGTCCGAAATGGCTGACAAAATTAGGTAATAACACGAAATATATGGAAGGCAATATAAGGTATATGTATAGCTTGGAAATTGTGACCGTTGCTCGCTCGCTCCGCTCGCTCGTAAAAATCTAGTCCAACCTCACAACCGATCCCACACGTTCGCAAATTTGAAATATGTCGCCACCATATCGAATAATGAACGGAAGATGGATTGGTTTCAGGTTAGGTTATAGCTTTCGTGCGAGCGCAGCGAACGATAGACGCGTAAAGGTGTGTCACAAACCAACGGTTTGGCACATACGGACATTGAAATATTCGCACCAGCCCGAGGAGCCGGAAGTCTTTATCCTATTGCCTTCTGACAAATGTTTACGGTTTACCAATAGTTTCACATAATTAGTAACGTTTCCTCATAGTACAGTGCAACGTGATGTCCGAAATGGCTGACAAAATTAGGTACAAGCACGAAATACATGCAAGACAATATATGGTATATGTATAGCTTGGAAATTGTGACCGTTGCTCGCTCGCTCCGCTCGCTCGTAAAAATCTAGTCCAACCCCACAACCGATCCGACACGTTCGCAAATTTGAAATATGTCGCCATCATATCGAATAATGAACGCAAGATGGATTGGTTTTAGGATAGGCTATAGTTTTCGAGCGTGCGCAGCGAGCGAGAGACGCGTATAGGTGTGTCATAAACCAACGGTTTGGCACATACGGACATTGAAATATTCGCACCAGCCCGAGGAGCCGGAAGTATTTATCCTATTGCCTACCGACACATGTCTACAGTTTATGAATAGTTTCACATAAATAGTACTATTTCCTCATAGTACAGTGCAATGTGATGTCCGAAATGGCTGACAAAATTAGGTAATAACACGAAATATATGGAAGGCAATATAAGGTATATGTATAGCTTGGAAATTGTGACCGTTGCTCGCTCGCTCCGCTCGCTCGTAAAAATCTAGTCCAACCCCACAACCGATCCGACACGTTCGCAAATTTGAAACATGTCGCCACCATATCGAATAATGAACGCAAGATGGATTGGTTTTAGGTTATGCTATAGTTTTCGAGCGAGCGCCGCGAGCGAGAGACGCGTATAGGTGTGTCACAAACCAACGGTTTGGCACATACGGACATTGAAATATTCGCACCAGCCCGAGGAGCCGGAAGTATTTATCCTATTGCCTACCGACACATGTTTACAGTTTATGAATAGTTTCACATAAATAGTACTATTTCCACATAGTACAATGCAATGTGATGTCCGAAATGGCTGACAAAATTAGGTAATAACACGACATATATGCAAGGCAATATAAGGTGTATGTATAGGTTGGAAATTGTGATCGTTGCTCGCTCGCTCCGCTCGCTCCGCTCGCTCGAAAAAATCTAGTCCAACCTCACAACCGATCCCACACGTTCGCAAATTTGAAATATGTCGCCACCATATCGAATAATGAACGGAAGGTGGATTGGTTTTAGGTTAGGCTATAGCTTTCGTGCGAGCGCAGCGAACGAGAGACGCGTAAAGGTGTGTCACAAACCATCGTTTTGGCACATACGGACATTGATATATTCGCACCAGCCCGAGGGGCCGGAAGTCTTTATCCTATTGCCTTCTGACAAATGTTTACGGTTTACCAATAGTTTCACATAATTAGTACCGTTTCCTCATAGTACAGTGCAACGTGATGTCCGAAATGGCTGACAAAATTAGGTACAAGCACGAAATATATGGAAGACAATATATGGTATATGTATAGCTTGGAAAGTGTGACCGTTGCTCGCTCGCTCCGCTCGCTCGTAAAAATCTAGTCCAACCCCACAACCGATCCGACACGTTCGCAAATTTGAAACATGTCGCCATCATATCGAATAATGAACGCAAGATGGATTGGTTTTAGGTTAGGCTATAGTTTTCGAGCGAGCGCCGCGAGCGAGAGACGCGTATAGGTGTGTCATAAACCAACCGTTTGGCACATACGGACATTGAAATATTCGCACCAGCCCGAGGAGCCGGAAGTATTTATCCTATTGCCTACCGACACATGTTTACAGTTTATGAATAGTTTCACATATATAGTACTATTTCCTCATAGTACAGTGCAATGTGATGTCCGAAATGGCTGACAAAATTAGGTAATAACACGATATATATGGAAGGGAATATAAGGTATATGTATAGCTTGGAAATTGTGACCGTTGCTCGCTCGCTCCGCTCGCTCGTAAAAATCTTGTCCAACCTCACAACCGAACCCACACGTTCGCAAATTTGAAATATGTCGCCACCATATCGAATAATGAAAGGAAGATGGATTGGTTTTAGGTTAGGCTATAGCTTTCGTGCGAGCGCAGCGAACGAGAGACGCGTAAAGGTGTGTCACAAACCATCGGTTTGGCACATACGGACATTGATATATTCGCACCAGCCCGAGGAGCCGGAAGTCTTTATCCTATTGCCTTCTGACAAATGTTTACGGTTTACCAATAGTTTCACATAATTAGTACCGCTTCCTCATAGTACAGTGCAACGTGATGTCCGAAATGGCTGACAAAATTAGGTACAAGCACGAAATATATGCAAGACAATATATGGTATATGTATAGCTTGGAAATTGTGACCGTTGCTCGCTCGCTCCGCTCGCTCGTAAAAATCTAGTCCAACCCCACAACCGATCCGACACGTTCGCAAATTTGAAATATGTCGCCATCATATCGAATAATGAACGCAAGATGGATAGGTTTTAGGTTAGGCTATAGTTTTCGAGCGTGCGCAGCGAGCGAGAGACGCGTATAGGTGTGTCATAAACCAACGGTTTGGCAAATACGGACATTGAAATATTCGCACCAGCCCGAGGAGCCGGAAGTATTTATCCTATTGCCTACCGACACATGTATACAGTTTTCAATAGTTTCACATAAATAGTACTATTTCCTCATAGTACAGTGCAATGTGATGTCCGAAATGGCTGACAAAATTAGGTAATAACACGAAATATATGAAAGGCAATATAAGGTATATGTATAGCTTGGAAATTGTGACCGTTGCTCGCTCGCTCCGCTCGCTCGTAAAAATCTAGTCCAACCTCACAACCGATCCCACACGTTCGCAAATTTGAAATATGTCGCCACCATATCGAATAATGAACGGAAGATGGATTGGTTTCAGGTTAGGCTATAGCTTTCGTGCGAGCGCAGCGAACGATAGACGCGTAAAGGTGTGTCACAAACCAACGGTTTGGCACATACGGACATTGAAATATTCGCACCAGCCCGAGGAGCCGGAAGTATTTATCCTATTGCCTTCTGACAAATGTTTACGGTTTACCAATAGTTTCACATAATTAGTAACGTTTCCTCATAGTACAGTGCAACGTGATGTCCGAAATGGCTGACAAAATTAGGTACAAGCACGAAATACATGCAAGACAATATATGGTATATGTATAGCTTGGAAATTGTGACCGTTGCTCGCTCGCTCCGCTCGCTCGTAAAAATCTAGTCCAACCCCACAACCGATCCGACACGTTCGCAAATTTGAAATATGTCGCCATCATATCGAATAATGAACGCAAGATGGATTGGTTTTAGGATAGGCTATAGTTTTCGAGCGTGCGCAGCGAGCGAGAGACGCGTATAGGTGTGTCATAAACCAACGGTTTGGCACATACGGACATTGAAATATTCGCACCAGCCCGAGGAGCCGGAAGTATTTATCCTATTGCCTACCGACACATGTCTACAGTTTATGAATAGTTTCACATAAATAGTACTATTTCCTCATAGTACAGTGCAATGTGATGTCCGAAATGGCTGACAAAATTAGGTAATAACACGAAATATATGGAAGGCAATATAAGGTATATGTATAGCTTGGAAATTGTGACCGTTGCTCGCTCGCTCCGCTCGCTCGTAAAAATCTAGTCCAACCCCACAACCGATCCGACACGTTCGCAAATTTGAAACATGTCGCCACCATATCGAATAATGAACGCAAGATGGATTGGTTTTAGGTTAGGCTATAGTTTTCGAGCGAGCGCCGCGAGCGAGAGACGCGTATAGGTGTGTCACAAACCAACGGTTTGGCACATACGGACATTGAAATATTCGCACCAGCCCGAGGAGCCGGAAGTATTTATCCTATTGCCTACCGACACATGTTTACAGTTTATGAATAGTTTCACATAAATAGTACTATTTCCACATAGTACAATGCAATGTGATGTCCGAAATGGCTGACAAAATTAGGTAATAACACGACATATATGCAAGGCAATATAAGGTGTATGTATAGGTTGGAAATTGTGATCGTTGCTCGCTCGCTCCGCTCGCTCCGCTCGCTCGAAAAAATCTAGTCCAACCTCACAACCGATCCCACACGTTCGCAAATTTGAAATATGTCGCCACCATATCGAATAATGAACGGAAGGTGGATTGGTTTTAGGTTAGGCTATAGCTTTCGTGCGAGCGCAGCGAACGAGAGACGCGTAAAGGTGTGTCACAAACCATCGGTTTGGCACATACGGACATTGATATATTCGCACCAGCCCGAGGGGCCGGAAGTCTTTATCCTATTGCCTTCTGACAAATGTTTACGGTTTACCAATAGTTTCACATAATTAGTACCGTTTCCTCATAGTACAGTGCAACGTGATGTCCGAAATGGCTGACAAAATTAGGTACAAGCACGAAATATATGGAAGACAATATATGGTATATGTATAGCTTGGAAATTGTGACCGTTGCTCGCTCGCTCCGCTCGCTCGTAAAAATCTAGTCCAACCCCACAACCGATCCGACACGTTCGCAAATTTGAAACATGTCGCCACCATATCGAATAATGAACGCAAGATGGATTGGTTTTAGGTTAGGCTATAGTTTTCGAGCGAGCGCCGCGAGCGAGAGACGCGTATAGGTGTGTCACAAACCAACGGTTTGGCACATACGGACATTGAAATATTCGCACCAGCCCGAGGAGCCGGAAGTATTTATCCTATTGCCTACCGACACATGTTTACAGTTTATGAATAGTTTCACATAAATAGTACTATTTCCACATAGTACAATGCAATGTGATGTCCGAAATGGCTGACAAAATTAGGTAATAACACGACATATATGCAAGGCAATATAAGGTGTATGTATAGGTTGGAAATTGTGATCGTTGCTCGCTCGCTCCGCTCGCTCCGCTCGCTCGAAAAAATCTAGTCCAACCTCACAACCGATCCCACACGTTCGCAAATTTGAAATATGTCGCCACCATATCGAATAATGAACGGAAGGTGGATTGGTTTTAGGTTAGGCTATAGCTTTCGTGCGAGCGCAGCGAACGAGAGACGCGTAAAGGTGTGTCACAAACCATCGGTTTGGCACATACGGACATTGATATATTCGCACCAGCCCGAGGGGCCGGAAGTCTTTATCCTATTGCCTTCTGACAAATGTTTACGGTTTACCAATAGTTTCACATAATTAGTACCGTTTCCTCATAGTACAGTGCAACGTGATGTCCGAAATGGCTGACAAAATTAGGTACAAGCACGAAATATATGGAAGACAATATATGGTATATGTATAGCTTGGAAAGTGTGACCGTTGCTCGCTCGCTCCGCTCGCTCGTAAAAATCTAGTCCAACCCCACAACCGATCCGACACGTTCGCAAATTTGAAACATGTCGCCATCATATCGAATAATGAACGCAAGATGGATTGGTTTTAGGTTAGGCTATAGTTTTCGAGCGAGCGCCGCGAGCGAGAGACGCGTATAGGTGTGTCATAAACCAACCGTTTGGCACATACGGACATTGAAATATTCGCACCAGCCCGAGGAGCCGGAAGTATTTATCCTATTGCCTACCGACACATGTTTACAGTTTATGAATAGTTTCACATAAATAGTACTATTTCCTCATAGTACAGTGCAATGTGATGTCCGAAATGGCTGACAAAATTAGGTAATAACACGATATATATGGAAGGGAATATAAGGTATATGTATAGCTTGGAAATTGTGACCGTTGCTCGCTCGCTCCGCTCGCTCGTAAAAATCTTGTCCAACCTCACAACCGAACCCACACGTTCGCAAATTTGAAATATGTCGCCACCATATCGAATAATGAAAGGAAGATGGATTGGTTTTAGGTTAGGCTATAGCTTTCGTGCGAGCGCAGCGAACGAGAGACGCGTAAAGGTGTGTCACAAACCATCGGTTTGGCACATACGGACATTGATATATTCGCACCAGCCCGAGGAGCCGGAAGTCTTTATCCTATTGCCTTCTGACAAATGTTTACGGTTTACCAATAGTTTCACATAATTAGTACCGCTTCCTCATAGTACAGTGCAACGTGATGTCCGAAATGGCTGACAAAATTAGGTACAAGCACGAAATATATGCAAGACAATATATGGTATATGTATAGCTTGGAAATTGTGACCGTTGCTCGCTCGCTCCGCTCGCTCGTAAAAATCTAGTCCAACCCCACAACCGATCCGACACGTTCGCAAATTTGAAATATGTCGCCATCATATCGAATAATGAACGCAAGATGGATAGGTTTTAGGTTAGGCTATAGTTTTCGAGCGTGCGCAGCGAGCGAGAGACGCGTATAGGTGTGTCATAAACCAACGGTTTGGCAAATACGGACATTGAAATATTCGCACCAGCCCGAGGAGCCGGAAGTATTTATCCTATTGCCTACCGACACATGTCTACAGTTTTCAATAGTTTCACATAAATAGTACTATTTCCTCATAGTACAGTGCAATGTGATGTCCGAAATGGCTGACAAAATTAGGTAATAACACGAAATATATGGAAGGCAATATAAGGTATATGTATAGCTTGGAAATTGTGACCGTTGCTCGCTCGCTCCGCTCGCTCGTAAAAATCTAGTCCAACCTCACAACCGATCCCACACGTTCGCAAATTTGAAATATGTCGCCACCATATCGAATAATGAACGGAAGATGGATTGGTTTCAGGTTAGGCTATAGCTTTCGTGCGAGCGCAGCGAACGATAGACGCGTAAAGGTGTGTCACAAACCAACGGTTTGGCACATACGGACATTGAAATGTTCGCACCAGCCCGAGGAGCCGGAAGTATTTATCCTATTGCCTTCTGACAAATGTTTACGGTTTACCAATAGTTTCACATAATTAGTAACGTTTCCTCATAGTACAGTGCAACGTGATGTCCGAAATGGCTGACAAAATTAGGTACAAGCACGAAATACATGCAAGACAATATATGGTATATGTATAGCTTGGAAATTGTGACCGTTGCTCGCTCGCTCCGCTCGCTCGTAAAAATCTAGTCCAACCCCACAACCGATCCGACACGTTCGCAAATTTGAAATATGTCGCCATCATATCGAATAATGAACGCAAGATGGATTGGTTTTAGGATAGGCTATAGTTTTCGAGCGTGCGCAGCGAGCGAGAGACGCGTATAGGTGTGTCATAAACCAACGGTTTGGCACATACGGACATTGAAATATTCGCACCAGCCCGAGGAGCCGGAAGTATTTATCCTATTGCCTACCGACACATGTCTACAGTTTATGAATAGTTTCACATAAATAGTACTATTTCCTCATAGTACAGTGCAATGTGATGTCCGAAATGGCTGACAAAATTAGGTAATAACACGAAATATATGGAAGGCAATATAAGGTATATGTATAGCTTGGAAATTGTGACCGTTGCTCGCTCGCTCCGCTCGCTCGTAAAAATCTAGTCCAACCCCACAACCGATCCGACACGTTCGCAAATTTGAAACATGTCGCCACCATATCGAATAATGAACGCAAGATGGATTGGTTTTAGGTTAGGCTATAGTTTTCGAGCGAGCGCCGCGAGCGAGAGACGCGTATAGGTGTGTCACAAACCAACGGTTTGGCACATACGGACATTGAAATATTCGCACCAGCCCGAGGAGCCGGAAGTATTTATCCTATTGCCTACCGACACATGTTTACAGTTTATGAATAGTTTCACATAAATAGTACTATTTCCACATAGTACAATGCAATGTGATGTCCGAAATGGCTGACAAAATTAGGTAATAACACGACATATATGCAAGGCAATATAAGGTGTATGTATAGGTTGGAAATTGTGATCGTTGCTCGCTCGCTCCGCTCGCTCGTAAAAATCTAGTCCAACCCCACAACCGATCCGACACGTTCGCAAATTTGAAACATGTCGCCATCATATCGAATAATGAACGCAAGATGGATTGGTTTTAGGTTAGGCTATAGTTTTCGAGCGAGCGCAGCGAACGAGAGACGCGTAAAGGTGTGTCACAAACCATCGGTTTGGCACATACGGACATTGATATATTCGCACCAGCCCGAGGAGCCGGAAGTCTTTATCCTATTGCCTTCTGACAAATGTTTACGGTTTACCAATAGTTTCACATAATTAGTACCGCTTCCTCATAGTACAGTGCAACGTGATGTCCGAAATGGCTGACAAAATTAGGTACAAGCACGAAATATATGCAAGACAATATATGGTATATGTATAGCTTGGAAATTGTGACCGTTGCTCGCTCGCTCCGCTCGCTCGTAAAAATCTAGTCCAACCCCACAACCGATCCGACACGTTCGCAAATTTGAAATATGTCGCCATCATATCGAATAATGAACGCAAGATGGATAGGTTTTAGGTTAGGCTATAGTTTTCGAGCGTGCGCAGCGAGCGAGAGACGCGTATAGGTGTGTCATAAACCAACGGTTTGGCAAATACGGACATTGAAATATTCGCACCAGCCCGAGGAGCCGGAAGTATTTATCCTATTGCCTACCGACACATGTCTACAGTTTTCAATAGTTTCACATAAATAGTACTATTTCCTCATAGTACAGTGCAATGTGATGTCCGAAATGGCTGACAAAATTAGGTAATAACACGAAATATATGGAAGGCAATATAAGGTATATGTATAGCTTGGAAATTGTGACCGTTGCTCGCTCGCTCCGCTCGCTCGTAAAAATCTAGTCCAACCTCACAACCGATCCCACACGTTCGCAAATTTGAAATATGTCGCCACCATATCGAATAATGAACGGAAGATGGATTGGTTTCAGGTTAGGCTATAGCTTTCGTGCGAGCGCAGCGAACGATAGACGCGTAAAGGTGTGTCACAAACCAACGGTTTGGCACATACGGACATTGAAATATTCGCACCAGCCCGAGGAGCCGGAAGTCTTTATCCTATTGCCTTCTGACAAATGCTTACGGTTTACCAATAGTTTCACATAATTAGTAACGTTTCCTCATAGTACAGTGCAACGTGATGTCCGAAATGGCTGACAAAATTAGGTACAAGCACGAAATATATGCAAGACAATATATGGTATATGTATAGCTTGGAAATTGTGACCGTTGCTCGCTCGCTCCGCTCGCTCGTAAAAATCTAGTCCAACCCCACAAACGATCCGACACGTTCGCAAATTTGAAACATGTCGCCATCATATCGAATAATGAACGCAAGATGGATTGGTTTTAGGATAGGCTATAGTTTTCGAGCGAGCGCAGCGATCGAGAGACGCGTATAGGTGTGTCATAAACCAACGGTTTGGCACATACGGACATTGAAATATTCGCACCAGCCCGCGGAGCCGGAAGTATTTATCCTACTGCCTACCGACACATGTTTACAGTTTATGAATAGTTTCACATAAATAGTACTATTTCCACATAGTACAATGCAATGTGATGTCCGAAATGGCTGACAAAATTAGGTACAAGCACGAAATATATGCAAGACAATATATGGTATATGTATAGCTTGGAAATTGTGACCGTTGCTCGCTCGCTCCGCTCGCTCGTAAAAATCTAGTCCAACCCCACAACCGATCCGACACGTTCGCAAATTTGAAATATGTCGCCATCATATCGAATAATGAACGCAAGATGGATTGGTTTTAGGTTAGGCTATAGTTTTCGAGCGAGCGCCGCGAGCGAGAGACGCGTATAGGTGTGTCATAAACCAACGGTTTGGCACATACGGACATTGAAATATTCGCACCAGCCCGAGGAGCCGGAAGTATTTATCCTATTGCCTACCGACACATGTCTACAGTTTATGAATAGTTTCACATAAATAGTACTATTTCCTCATAGTACAGTGCAATGTGATGTCCGAAATGGCTGACAAAATTAGGTAATAACACGAAATATATGGAAGGCAATATAAGGTATATGTATAGCTTGGAAATTGTGACCGTTGCTCGCTCGCTCCGCTCGCTCGTAAAAATCTAGTCCAACCTCACAACCGATCCCACACGTTCGCAAATTTGAAATATGTCGCCACCATATCGAATAATGAACGGAAGGTGGATTGGTTTTAGGTTAGGCTATAGCTTTCGTGCGAGCGCAGCGAACGAGAGACGCGTAAAGGTGTGTCACAAACCATCGGTTTGGCACATACGGACATTGATATATTCGCACCAGCCCGAGGGGCCGGAAGTCTTTATCCTATTGCCTTCTGACAAATGTTTACGGTTTACCAATAGTTTCACATAATTAGTACCGTTTCCTCATAGTACAGTGCAACGTGATGTCCGAAATGGCTGACAAAATTAGGTACAAGCACGAAATATATGGAAGACAATATATGGTATATGTATAGCTTGGAAAGTGTGACCGTTGCTCGCTCGCTCCGCTCGCTCGTAAAAATCTAGTCCAACCCCACAACCGATCCGACACGTTCGCAAATTTGAAACATGTCGCCATCATATCGAATAATGAACGCAAGATGGATTGGTTTTAGGTTAGGCTATAGTTTTCGAGCGAGCGCCGCGAGCGAGAGACGCGTATAGGTGTGTCATAAACCAACCGTTTGGCACATACGGACATTGAAATATTCGCACCAGCCCGAGGAGCCGGAAGTATTTATCCTATTGCCTACCGACACATGTTTACAGTTTATGAATAGTTTCACATAAATAGTACTATTTCCTCATAGTACAGTGCAATGTGATGTCCGAAATGGCTGACAAAATTAGGTAATAACACGATATATATGGAAGGGAATATAAGGTATATGTATAGCTTGGAAATTGTGACCGTTGCTCGCTCGCTCCGCTCGCTCGTAAAAATCTTGTCCAACCTCACAACCGAACCCACACGTTCGCAAATTTGAAATATGTCGCCACCATATCGAATAATGAAAGGAAGATGGATTGGTTTTAGGTTAGGCTATAGCTTTCGTGCGAGCGCAGCGAACGAGAGACGCGTAAAGGTGTGTCACAAACCATCGGTTTGGCACATACGGACATTGATATATTCGCACCAGCCCGAGGAGCCGGAAGTCTTTATCCTATTGCCTTCTGACAAATGTTTACGGTTTACCAATAGTTTCACATAATTAGTACCGCTTCCTCATAGTACAGTGCAACGTGATGTCCGAAATGGCTGACAAAATTAGGTACAAGCACGAAATATATGCAAGACAATATATGGTATATGTATAGCTTGGAAATTGTGACCGTTGCTCGCTCGCTCCGCTCGCTCGTAAAAATCTAGTCCAACCCCACAACCGATCCGACACGTTCGCAAATTTGAAATATGTCGCCATCATATCGAATAATGAACGCAAGATGGATAGGTTTTAGGTTAGGCTATAGTTTTCGAGCGTGCGCAGCGAGCGAGAGACGCGTATAGGTGTGTCATAAACCAACGGTTTGGCACATACGGACATTGAAATATTCGCACCAGCCCGAGGAGCCGGAAGTATTTATCCTATTGCCTACCGACACATGTCTACAGTTTTCAATAGTTTCACATAAATAGTACTATTTCCTCATAGTACAGTGCAATGTGATGTCCGAAATGGCTGACAAAATTAGGTAATAACACGAAATATATGGAAGGCAATATAAGGTATATGTATAGCTTGGAAATTGTGACCGTTGCTCGCTCGCTCCGCTCGCTCGTAAAAATCTAGTCCAACCTCACAACCGATCCCACACGTTCGCAAATTTGAAATATGTCGCCACCATATCGAATAATGAACGGAAGATGGATTGGTTTCAGGTTAGGCTATAGCTTTCGTGCGAGCGCAGCGAACGATAGACGCGTAAAGGTGTGTCACAAACCAACGGTTTGGCACATACGGACATTGAAATATTCGCACCAGCCCGAGGAGCCGGAAGTCTTTATCCTATTGCCTTCTGACAAATGCTTACGGTTTACCAATAGTTTCACATAATTAGTAACGTTTCCTCATAGTACAGTGCAACGTGATGTCCGAAATGGCTGACAAAATTAGGTACAAGCACGAAATATATGGAAGGCAATATAAGGTATATGTATAGCTTGGAAATTGTGACCGTTGCTCGCTCGCTCCGCTCGCTCGTAAAAATCTAGTCCAACCCCACAAACGATACGACACGTTCGCAAATTTGAAACATGTCGCCATCATATCGAATAATGAACGCAAGATGGATTGGTTTTAGGTTAGGCTATAGTTTTCGAGCGAGCGCCGCGAGCGAGAGACGCGTATAGGTGTGTCACAAACCAACGGTTTGGCACATACGGACATTGAAATATTCGCACCAGCCCGAGGAGCCGGAAGTATTTATCCTATTGCCTACCGACACATGTTTACAGTTTATGAATAGTTTCACATAAATAGTACTATTTCCACATAGTACAATGCAATGTGATGTCCGAAATGGCTGACAAAATTAGGTAATAACACGACATATATGCAAGGCAATATAAGGTGTATGTATAGGTTGGAAATTGTGATCGTTGCTCGCTCGCTCCGCTCGCTCCGCTCGCTCGAAAAAATCTAGTCCAACCTCACAACCGATCCCACACGTTCGCAAATTTGAAATATGTCGCCACCATATCGAATAATGAACGGAAGGTGGATTGGTTTTAGGTTAGGCTATAGCTTTCGTGCGAGCGCAGCGAACGAGAGACGCGTAAAGGTGTGTCACAAACCATCGGTTTGGCACATACGGACATTGATATATTCGCACCAGCCCGAGGGGCCGGAAGTCTTTATCCTATTGCCTTCTGACAAATGTTTACGGTTTACCAATAGTTTCACATAATTAGTACCGTTTCCTCATAGTACAGTGCAACGTGATGTCCGAAATGGCTGACAAAATTAGGTACAAGCACGAAATACATGCAAGACAATATATGGTATATGTATAGCTTGGAAATTGTGACCGTTGCTCGCTCGCTCCGGTCGCTCGTAAAAATCTAGTCCAACCCCACAACCGATCCGACACGTTCGCAAATTTGAAATATGTCGCCATCATATCGAATAATGAACGCAAGATGGATTGGTTTTAGGATAGGCTATAGTTTTCGAGCGTGCGCAGCGAGCGAGAGACGCGTATAGGTGTGTCATAAACCAACGGTTTGGCACATACGGACATTGAAATATTCGCACCAGCCCGAGGAGCCGGAAGTATTTATCCTATTGCCTACCGACACATGTCTACAGTTTATGAATAGTTTCACATAAATAGTACTATTTCCTCATAGTACAGTGCAATGTGATGTCCGAAATGGCTGACAAAATTAGGTAATAACACGAAATATATGGAAGGCAATATAAGGTATATGTATAGCTTGGAAATTGTGACCGTTGCTCGCTCGCTCCGCTCGCTCGTAAAAATCTAGTCCAACCTCACAACCGATCCCACACGTTCGCAAATTTGAAATATGTCGCCACCATATCGAATAATGAACGGAAGATGGATTGGTTTCAGGTTAGGTTATAGCTTTCGTGCGAGCGCAGCGAACGATAGACGCGTAAAGGTGTGTCACAAACCAACGGTTTGGCACATACGGACATTGAAATATTCGCACCAGCCCGAGGAGCCGGAAGTCTTTATCCTATTGCCTTCTGACAAATGTTTACGGTTTACCAATAGTTTCACATAATTAGTAACGCTTCCTCATAGTACAGTGCAACGTGATGTCCGAAATGGCTGACAAAATTAGGTACAAGCACGAAATACATGCAAGACAATATATGGTATATGTATAGCTTGGAAATTGTGACCGTTGCTCGCTCGCTCCGCTCGCTCGTAAAAATCTAGTCCAACCCCACAACCGATCCGACACGTTCGCAAATTTGAAATATGTCGCCATCATATCGAATAATGAACGCAAGATGGATTGGTTTTAGGATAGGCTATAGTTTTCGAGCGTGCGCAGCGAGCGAGAGACGCGTATAGGTGTGTCATAAACCAACGGTTTGGCACATACGGACATTGAAATATTCGCACCAGCCCGAGGAGCCGGAAGTATTTATCCTATTGCCTACCGACACATGTCTACAGTTTATGAATAGTTTCACATAAATAGTACTATTTCCTCATAGTACAGTGCAATGTGATGTCCGAAATGGCTGACAAAATTAGGTAATAACACGAAATATATGGAAGGCAATATAAGGTATATGTATAGCTTGGAAATTGTGACCGTTGCTCGCTCGCTCCGCTCGCTCGTAAAAATCTAGTCCAACCCCACAACCGATCCGACACGTTCGCAAATTTGAAACATGTCGCCACCATATCGAATAATGAACGCAAGATGGATTGGTTTTAGGTTAGGCTATAGTTTTCGAGCGAGCGCCGCGAGCGAGAGACGCGTATAGGTGTGTCACAAACCAACGGTTTGGCACATACGGACATTGAAATATTCGCACCAGCCCGAGGAGCCGGAAGTATTTATCCTATTGCCTACCGACACATGTTTACAGTTTATGAATAGTTTCACATAAATAGTACTATTTCCGCATAGTACAATGCAATGTGATGTCCGAAATGGCTGACAAAATTAGGTAATAACACGACATATATGCAAGGCAATATAAGGTGTATGTATAGGTTGGAAATTGTGATCGTTGCTCGCTCGCTCGAAAAAATCTAGTCCAACCTCACAACCGATCCCACACGTTCGCAAATTTGAAATATGTCGCCACCATATCGAATAATGAACGGAAGGTGGATTGGTTTTAGGTTAGGCTATAGCTTTCGTGCGAGCGCAGCGAACGAGAGACGCGTAAAGGTGTGTCACAAACCATCGGTTTGGCACATACGGACATTGATATATTCGCACCAGCCCGAGGGGCCGGAAGTCTTTATCCTATTGCCTTCTGACAAATGTTTACGGTTTACCAATAGTTTCACATAATTAGTACCGTTTCCTCATAGTACAGTGCAACGTGATGTCCGAAATGGCTGACAAAATTAGGTACAAGCACGAAATATATGGAAGACAATATATGGTATATGTATAGCTTGGAAAGTGTGACCGTTGCTCGCTCGCTCCGCTCGCTCGTAAAAATCTAGTCCAACCCCACAACCGATCCGACACGTTCGCAAATTTGAAACATGTCGCCATCATATCGAATAATGAACGCAAGATGGATTGGTTTTAGGTTAGGCTATAGTTTTCGAGCGAGCGCCGCGAGCGAGAGACGCGTATAGGTGTGTCATAAACCAACCGTTTGGCACATACGGACATTGAAATATTCGCACCAGCCCGAGGAGCCGGAAGTATTTATCCTATTGCCTACCGACACATGTTTACAGTTTATGAATAGTTTCACATAAATAGTACTATTTCCTCATAGTACAGTGCAATGTGATGTCCGAAATGGCTGACAAAATTAGGTAATAACACGATATATATGGAAGGGAATATAAGGTATATGTATAGCTTGGAAATTGTGACCGTTGCTCGCTCGCTCCGCTCGCTCGTAAAAATCTTGTCCAACCTCACAACCGAACCCACACGTTCGCAAATTTGAAATATGTCGCCACCATATCGAATAATGAAAGGAAGATGGATTGGTTTTAGGTTAGGCTATAGCTTTCGTGCGAGCGCAGCGAACGAGAGACGCGTAAAGGTGTGTCACAAACCATCGGTTTGGCACATACGGACATTGATATATTCGCACCAGCCCGAGGAGCCGGAAGTCTTTATCCTATTGCCTTCTGACAAATGTTTACGGTTTACCAATAGTTTCACATAATTAGTACCGCTTCCTCATAGTACAGTGCAACGTGATGTCCGAAATGGCTGACAAAATTAGGTACAAGCACGAAATATATGCAAGACAATATATGGTATATGTATAGCTTGGAAATTGTGACCGTTGCTCGCTCGCTCCGCTCGCTCGTAAAAATCTAGTCCAACCCCACAACCGATCCGACACGTTCGCAAATTTGAAATATGTCGCCATCATATCGAATAATGAACGCAAGATGGATAGGTTTTAGGTTAGGCTATAGTTTTCGAGCGTGCGCAGCGAGCGAGAGACGCGTATAGGTGTGTCATAAACCAACGGTTTGGCACATACGGACATTGAAATATTCGCACCAGCCCGAGGAGCCGGAAGTATTTATCCTATTGCCTACCGACACATGTCTACAGTTTTCAATAGTTTCACATAAATAGTACTATTTCCTCATAGTACAGTGCAATGTGATGTCCGAAATGGCTGACAAAATTAGGTAATAACACGAAATATATGGAAGGCAATATAAGGTATATGTATAGCTTGGAAATTGTGACCGTTGCTCGCTCGCTCCGCTCGCTCGTAAAAATCTAGTCCAACCTCACAACCGATCCCACACGTTCGCAAATTTGAAATATGTCGCCACCATATCGAATAATGAACGGAAGATGGATTGGTTTCAGGTTAGGCTATAGCTTTCGTGCGAGCGCAGCGAACGATAGACGCGTAAAGGTGTGTCACAAACCAACGGTTTGGCACATACGGACATTGAAATATTCGCACCAGCCCGAGGAGCCGGAAGTCTTTATCCTATTGCCTTCTGACAAATGCTTACGGTTTACCAATAGTTTCACATAATTAGTAACGTTTCCTCATAGTACAGTGCAACGTGATGTCCGAAATGGCTGACAAAATTAGGTACAAGCACGAAATATATGCAAGACAATATATGGTATATGTATAGCTTGGAAATTGTGACCGTTGCTCGCTCGCTCCGCTCGCTCGTAAAAATCTAGTCCAACCCCACAAACGATCCGACACGTTCGCAAATTTGAAACATGTCGCCATCATATCGAATAATGAACGCAAGATGGATTGGTTTTAGGTTAGGCTATAGTTTTCGAGCGAGCGCCGCGATCGAGAGACGCGTATAGGTGTGTCATAAACCAACGGTTTGGCACATACGGACATTGAAATATTCGCACCAGCCCGCGGAGCCGGAAGTATTTATCCTATTGCCTACCGACACATGTTTACAGTTTATGAATAGTTTCACATAAATAGTACTATTTCCACATAGTACAATGCAATGTGATGTCCGAAATGGCTGACAAAATTAGGTACAAGCACGAAATATATGCAAGACAATATATGGTATATGTATAGCTTGGAAATTGTGACCGTTGCTCGCTCGCTCCGCTCGCTCGTAAAAATCTAGTCCAACCCCACAACCGATCCGACACGTTCGCAAATTTGAAATATGTCGCCATCATATCGAATAATGAACGCAAGATGGATTGGTTTTAGGTTAGGCTATAGTTTTCGAGCGAGCGCCGCGAGCGAGAGACGCGTATAGGTGTGTCATAAACCAACGGTTTGGCACATACGGACATTGAAATATTCGCACCAGCCCGAGGAGCCGGAAGTATTTATCCTATTGCCTACCGACACATGTCTACAGTTTATGAATAGTTTCACATAAATAGTACTATTTCCTCATAGTACAGTGCAATGTGATGTCCGAAATGGCTGACAAAATTAGGTAATAACACGAAATATATGGAAGGCAATATAAGGTATATGTATAGCTTGGAAATTGTGACCGTTGCTCGCTCGCTCCGCTCGCTCGTAAAAATCTAGTCCAACCTCACAACCGATCCCACACGTTCGCAAATTTGAAATATGTCGCCACCATATCGAATAATGAACGGAAGATGGATTGGTTTCAGGTTAGGTTATAGCTTTCGTGCGAGCGCAGCGAACGATAGACGCGTAAAGGTGTGTCACAAACCAACGGTTTGGCACATACGGACATTGAAATATTCGCACCAGCCCGAGGAGCCGGAAGTCTTTATCCTATTGCCTTCTGACAAATGTTTACGGTTTACCAATAGTTTCACATAATTAGTAACGTATCCTCATAGTACAGTGCAACGTGATGTCCGAAATGGCTGACAAAATTAGGTACAAGCACGAAATACATGCAAGACAATATATGGTATATGTATAGCTTGGAAATTGTGACCGTTGCTCGCTCGCTCCGGTCGCTCGTAAAAATCTAGTCCAACCCCACAACCGATCCGACACGTTCGCAAATTTGAAACATGTCGCCACCATATCGAATAATGAACGCAAGATGGATTGGTTTTAGGTTAGGCTATTTTTCGAGCGAGCGCCGCGAGCGAGAGACGCGTATAGGTGTGTCACAAACCAACGGTTTGGCACATACGGACATTGAAATATTCGCACCAGCCCGAGGAGCCGGAAGTATTTATCCTATTGCCTACCGACACATGTTTACAGTTTATGAATAGTTTCACATAAATAGTACTATTTCCACATAGTACAATGCAATGTGATGTCCGAAATGGCTGACAAAATTAGGTAATAACACGACATATATGCAAGGCAATATAAGGTGTATGTATAGGTTGGAAATTGTGATCGTTGCTCGCTCGCTCGTAAAAATCTAGTCCAACCCCACAACCGATCCGACACGTTCGCAAATTTGAAACATGTCGCCACCATATCGAATAATGAACGCAAGATGGATTGGTTTTAGGTTAGGCTATAGTTTTCGAGCGAGCGCCGCGAGCGAGAGACGCGTATAGGTGTGTCACAAACCAACGGTTTGGCACATACGGACATTGAAATATTCGCACCAGCCCGAGGAGCCGGAAGTATTTATCCTATTGCCTACCGACACATGTTTACAGTTTATGAATAGTTTCACATAAATAGTACTATTTCCACATAGTACAATGCAATGTGATGTCCGAAATGGCTGACAAAATTAGGTAATAACACGACATATATGCAAGGCAATATAAGGTGTATGTATAGGTTGGAAATTGTGATCGTTGCTCGCTCGCTCCGCTCGCTCCGCTCGCTCGAAAAAATCTAGTGCAACCTCACAACCGATCCCACACGTTCGCAAATTTGAAATATGTCGCCACCATATCGAATAATGAACGGAAGGTGGATTGGTTTTAGGTTAGGCTATAGCTTTCGTGCGAGCGCAGCGAACGAGAGACGCGTAAAGGTGTGTCACAAACCATCGGTTTGGCACATACGGACATTGATATATTCGCACCAGCCCGAGGGGCCGGAAGTCTTTATCCTATTGCCTTCTGACAAATGTTTACGGTTTTCCAATAGTTTCACATAATTAGTACCGTTTCCTCATAGTACAGTGCAACGTGATGTCCGAAATGGCTGACAAAATTAGGTACAAGCACGAAATATATGGAAGACAATATATGGTATATGTATAGCTTGGAAAGTGTGACCGTTGCTCGCTCGCTCCGCTCGCTCGTAAAAATCTAGTCCAACCCCACAACCGATCCGACACGTTCGCAAATTTGAAACATGTCGCCATCATATCGAATAATGAACGCAAGATGGATTGGTTTTAGGTTAGGCTATAGTTTTCGAGCGAGCGCCGCGAGCGAGAGACGCGTATAGGTGTGTCATAAACCAACCGTTTGGCACATACGGACATTGAAATATTCGCACCAGCCCGAGGAGCCGGATGTATTTATCCTATTGCCTACCGACACATGTTTACAGTTTATGAATAGTTTCACATAAATAGTACTATTTCCTCATAGTACAGTGCAATGTGATGTCCGAAATGGCTGACAAAATTAGGTAATAACACGATATATATGGAAGGGAATATAAGGTATATGTATAGCTTGGAAATTGTGACCGTTGCTCGCTCGCTCCGCTCGCTCGTAAAAATCTTGTCCAACCTCACAACCGAACCCACACGTTCGCAAATTTGAAATATGTCGCCACCATATCGAATAATGAAAGGAAGATGGATTGGTTTTAGGTTAGGCTATAGCTTTCGTGCGAGCGCAGCGAACGAGAGACGCGTAAAGGTGTGTCACAAACCATCGGTTTGGCACATACGGACATTGATATATTCGCACCAGCCCGAGGAGCCGGAAGTCTTTATCCTATTGCCTTCTGACAAATGTTTACGGTTTACCAATAGTTTCACATAATTAGTACCGCTTCCTCATAGTACAGTGCAACGTGATGTCCGAAATGGCTGACAAAATTAGGTACAAGCACGAAATATATGCAAGACAATATATGGTATATGTATAGCTTGGAAATTGTGACCGTTGCTCGCTCGCTCCGCTCGCTCGTAAAAATCTAGTCCAACCCCACAACCGATCCGACACGTTCGCAAATTTGAAATATGTCGCCATCATATCGAATAATGAACGCAAGATGGATAGGTTTTAGGTTAGGCTATAGTTTTCGAGCGTGCGCAGCGAGCGAGAGACGCGTATAGGTGTGTCATAAACCAACGGTTTGGCACATACGGACATTGAAATATTCGCACCAGCCCGAGGAGCCGGAAGTATTTATCCTATTGCCTACCGACACATGTCTACAGTTTTCAATAGTTTCACATAAATAGTACTATTTCCTCATAGTACAGTGCAATGTGATGTCCGAAATGGCTGACAAAATTAGGTAATAACACGAAATATATGGAAGGCAATATAAGGTATATGTATAGCTTGGAAATTGTGACCGTTGCTCGCTCGCTCCGCTCGCTCGTAAAAATCTAGTCCAACCTCACAACCGATCCCACACGTTCGCAAATTTGAAATATGTCGCCACCATATCGAATAATGAACGGAAGATGGATTGGTTTCAGGTTAGGCTATAGCTTTCGTGCGAGCGCAGCGAACGATAGACGCGTAAAGGTGTGTCACAAACCAACGGTTTGGCACATACGGACATTGAAATATTCGCACCAGCCCGAGGAGCCGGAAGTCTTTATCCTATTGCCTTCTGACAAATGCTTACGGTTTACCAATAGTTTCACATAATTAGTAACGTTTCCTCATAGTACAGTGCAACGTGATGTCCGAAATGGCTGACAAAATTAGGTACAAGCACGAAATATATGCAAGACAATATATGGTATATGTATAGCTTGGAAATTGTGACCGTTGCTCGCTCGCTCCGCTCGCTCGTAAAAATCTAGTCCAACCCCACAAACGATCCGACACGTTCGCAAATTTGAAACATGTCGCCATCATATCGAATAATGAACGCAAGATGGATTGGTTTTAGGTTAGGCTATAGTTTTCGAGCGAGCGCCGCGATCGAGAGACGCGTATAGGTGTGTCATAAACCAACGGTTTGGCACATACGGACATTGAAATATTCGCACCAGCCCGCGGAGCCGGAAGTATTTATCCTATTGCCTACCGACACATGTTTACAGTTTATGAATAGTTTCACATAAATAGTACTATTTCCACATAGTACAATGCAATGTGATGTCCGAAATGGCTGACAAAATTAGGTACAAGCACGAAATATATGCAAGACAATATATGGTATATGTATAGCTTGGAAATTGTGACCGTTGCTCGCTCGCTCCGCTCGCTCGTAAAAATCTAGTCCAACCCCACAACCGATCCGACACGTTCGCAAATTTGAAATATGTCGCCATCATATCGAATAATGAACGCAAGATGGATTGGTTTTAGGTTAGGCTATAGTTTTCGAGCGAGCGCCGCGAGCGAGAGACGCGTATAGGTGTGTCATAAACCAACGGTTTGGCACATACGGACATTGAAATATTCGCACCAGCCCGAGGAGCCGGAAGTATTTATCCTATTGCCTACCGACACATGTCTACAGTTTATGAATAGTTTCACATAAATAGTACTATTTCCTCATAGTACAGTGCAATGTGATGTCCGAAATGGCTGACAAAATTAGGTAATAACACGAAATATATGGAAGGCAATATAAGGTATATGTATAGCTTGGAAATTGTGACCGTTGCTCGCTCGCTCCGCTCGCTCGTAAAAATCTAGTCCAACCTTACAACCGATCCCACACGTTCGCAAATTTGAAATATGTCGCCACCATATCGAATAATGAACGGAAGATGGATTGGTTTTAGGATAGGCTATAGTTTTCGAGCGTGCGCAGCGAGCGAGAGACGCGTATAGGTGTGTCATAAACCAACGGTTTGGCACATACGGACATTGAAATATTCGCACCAGCCCGAGGAGCCGGAAGTATTTATCCTATTGCCTACCGACACATGTCTACAGTTTATGAATAGTTTCACATAAATAGTACTATTTCCTCATAGTACAGTGCAATGTGATGTCCGAAATGTCTGACAAAATTAGGTAATAACACGAAATATATGGAAGGCAATATAAGGTATATGTATAGCTTGGAAATTGTGACCGTTGCTCGCTCGCTCCGCTCGCTCGTAAAAATCTAGTCCAACCTCACAACCGATCCCACACGTTCGCAAATTTGAAATATGTCGCCACCATATCGAATAATGAACGGAAGATGGATTGGTTTCAGGTTAGGTTATAGCTTTCGTGCGAGCGCAGCGAACGATAGACGCGTAAAGGTGTGTCACAAACCAACGGTTTGTCCCATACGGACATTGAAATATTCGCACCAGCCCGAGGAGCCGGAAGTCTTTATCCTATTGCCTTCTGACAAATGTTTACGGTTTACCAATAGTTTCACATAGTTAGTAACGTTTCCTCATAGTACAGTGCAACGTGATGTCCGAAATGGCTGACAAAATTAGGTACAAGCACGAAATACATGCAAGACAATATATGGTATATGTATAGCTTGGAAATTGTGACCGTTGCTCGCTCGCTCCGCTCGCTCGTAAAAATCTAGACCAACCCCACAACCGATCCGACACGTTCGCAAATTTGAAATATGTCGCCATCATATCGAATAATGAACGCAAGGTGGATTGGTTTTAGGATAGGCTATAGTTTTCGAGCGTGCGCAGCGAGCGAGAGACGCGTATAGGTGTGTCATAAACCAACGGTTTGGCACATACGGACATTGAAATATTCGCACCAGCCCGAGGAGCCGGAAGTATTTATCCTATTGCCTACCGACACATGTCTACAGTTTATGAATAGTTTCACATAAATAGTACTATTTCCTCATAGTACAGTGCAATGTGATGTCCGAAATGTCTGACAAAATTAGGTAATAACACGAAATATATGGAAGGCAATATAAGGTATATGTATAGCTTGGAAATTGTGACCGTTGCTCGCTCGCTCCGCTCGCTCGTAAAAATCTAGTCCAACCTCACAACCGATCCCACACGTTCGCAAATTTGAAATATGTCGCCACCATATCGAATAATGAACGGAAGATGGATTGGTTTCAGGTTAGGTTATAGCTTTCGTGCGAGCGCAGCGAACGATAGACGCGTAAAGGTGTGTCACAAACCAACGGTTTGGCCCATACGGACATTGAAATATTCGCACCAGCCCGAGGAGCCGGAAGTCTTTATCCTATTGCCTTCTGACAAATGTTTACGGTTTACCAATAGTTTCACATAGTTAGTAACGTTTCCTCATAGTACAGTGCAACGTGATGTCCGAAATGGCTGACAAAATTAGGTACAAGCACGAAATACATGCAAGACAATATATGGTATATGTATAGCTTGGAAATTGTGACCGTTGCTCGCTCGCTCCGCTCGCTCGTAAAAATCTAGTCCAACCCCACAACCGATCCGACACGTTCGCAAATTTGAAATATGTCGCCATCATATCGAATAATGAACGCAAGGTGGATTGGTTTTAGGATAGGCTATAGTTTTCGAGCGTGCGCAGCGAGCGAGAGACGCGTATAGGTGTGTCATAAACCAACGGTTTGGCACATACGGACATTGAAATATTCGCACCAGCCCGAGGAGCCGGAAGTATTTATCCTATTGCCTACCGACACATGTCTACAGTTTATGAATAGTTTCACATAAATAGTACTATTTCCTCATAGTACAGTGCAATGTGATGTCCGAAATGGCTGACAAAATTAGGTAATAACACGAAATATATGGAAGGCAATATAAGGTATATGTATAGCTTGGAAATTGTGACCGTTGCTCGCTCGCTCCGCTCGCTCGTAAAAATCTAGTCCAACCCCACAACCGATCCGACACGTTCGCAAATTTGAAACATGTCGCCACCATATCGAATAATGAACGCAAGATGGATTGGTTTTAGGTTAGGCTATAGTTTTCGAGCGAGCGCCGCGAGCGAGAGACGCGTATAGGTGTGTCACAAACCAACGGTTTGGCACATACGGACATTGAAATATTCGCACCAGCCCGAGGAGCCGGAAGTATTTATCCTATTGCCTACCGACACATGTTTACAGTTTATGAATAGTTTCACATAAATAGTACTATTTCCACATAGTACAATGCAATGTGATGTCCGAAATGGCTGACAAAATTAGGTAATAACACGACATATATGCAAGGCAATATAAGGTGTATGTATAGGTTGGAAATTGTGATCGTTGCTCGCTCGCTCCGCTCGCTCCGCTCGCTCGAAAAAATCTAGTCCAACCTCACAACCGATCCCACACGTTCGCAAATTTGAAATATGTCGCCACCATATCGAATAATGAACGGAAGGTGGATTGGTTTTAGGTTAGGCTATAGCTTTCGTGCGAGCGCAGCGAACGAGAGACGCGTAAAGGTGTGTCACAAACCATCGGTTTCGCACATACGGACATTGATATATTCGCACCAGCCCGAGGGGCCGGAAGTCTTTATCCTATTGCCTTCTGACAAATGTTTACGGTTTTCCAATAGTTTCACATAATTAGTACCGTTTCCTCATAGTACAGTGCAACGTTATGTCCGAAATGGCTGACAAAATTAGGTACAAGCACGAAATATATGGAAGACAATATATGGTATATGTATAGCTTGGAAAGTGTGACCGTTGCTCGCTCGCTCCGCTCGCTCGTAAAAATCTAGTCCAACCCCACAACCGATCCGACACGTTCGCAAATTTGAAACATGTCGCCATCATATCGAATAATGAACGCAAGATGGATTGGTTTTAGGTTAGGCTATAGTTTTCGAGCGAGCGCCGCGAGCGAGAGACGCGTATAGGTGTGTCATAAACCAACCGTTTGGCACATACGGACATTGAAATATTCGCACCAGCCCGAGGAGCCGGAAGTATTTATCCTATTGCCTACCGACACATGTTTACAGTTTATGAATAGTTTCACATAAATAGTACTATTTCCTCATAGTACAGTGCAATGTGATGTCCGAAATGGCTGACAAAATTAGGTAATAACACGATATATATGGAAGGGAATATAAGGTATATGTATAGCTTGGAAATTGTGACCGTTGCTCGCTCGCTCCGCTCGCTCGTAAAAATCTTGTCCAACCTCACAACCGAACCCACACGTTCGCAAATTTGAAATATGTCGCCACCATATCGAATAATGAAAGGAAGATGGATTGGTTTTAGGTTAGGCTATAGCTTTCGTGCGAGCGCAGCGAACGAGAGACGCGTAAAGGTGTGTCACAAACCATCGGTTTGGCACATACGGACATTGATATATTCGCACCAGCCCGAGGAGCCGGAAGTCTTTATCCTATTGCCTTCTGACAAATGTTTACGGTTTACCAATAGTTTCACATAATTAGTACCGCTTCCTCATAGTACAGTGCAACGTGATGTCCGAAATGGCTGACAAAATTAGGTACAAGCACGAAATATATGCAAGACAATATATGGTATATGTATAGCTTGGAAATTGTGACCGTTGCTCGCTCGCTCCGCTCGCTCGTAAAAATCTAGTCCAACCCCACAACCGATCCGACACGTTCGCAAATTTGAAATATGTCGCCATCATATCGAATAATGAACGCAAGATGGATAGGTTTTAGGTTAGGCTATAGTTTTCGAGCGTGCGCAGCGAGCGAGAGACGCGTATAGGTGTGTCATAAACCAACGGTTTGGCACATACGGACATTGAAATATTCGCACCAGCCCGAGGAGCCGGAAGTATTTATCCTATTGCCTACCGACACATGTCTACAGTTTTCAATAGTTTCACATAAATAGTACTATTTCCTCATAGTACAGTGCAATGTGATGTCCGAAATGGCTGACAAAATTAGGTAATAACACGAAATATATGGAAGGCAATATAAGGTATATGTATAGCTTGGAAATTGTGACCGTTGCTCGCTCGCTCCGCTCGCTCGTAAAAATCTAGTCCAACCTCACAACCGATCCCACACGTTCGCAAATTTGAAATATGTCGCCACCATATCGAATAATGAACGGAAGATGGATTGGTTTCAGGTTAGGCTATAGCTTTCGTGCGAGCGCAGCGAACGATAGACGCGTAAAGGTGTGTCACAAACCAACGGTTTGGCACATACGGACATTGAAATATTCGCACCAGCCCGAGGAGCCGGAAGTCTTTATCCTATTGCCTTCTGACAAATGCTTACGGTTTACCAATAGTTTCACATAATTAGTAACGTTTCCTCATAGTACAGTGCAACGTGATGTCCGAAATGGCTGACAAAATTAGGTACAAGCACGAAATATATGCAAGACAATATATGGTATATGTATAGCTTGGAAATTGTGACCGTTGCTCGCTCGCTCCGCTCGCTCGTAAAAATCTAGTCCAACCCCACAACCGATCCGACACGTTCGCAAATTTGAAATATGTCGCCATCATATCGAATAATGAACGCAAGATGGATTGGTTTTAGGTTAGGCTATAGTTTTCGAGCGAGCGCCGCGAGCGAGAGACGCGTATAGGTGTGTCATAAACCAACGGTTTGGCACATACGGACATTGAAATATTCGCACCAGCCCGAGGAGCCGGAAGTATTTATCCTATTGCCTACCGACACATGTCTACAGTTTATGAATAGTTTCACATAAATAGTACTATTTCCTCATAGTACAGTGCAATGTGATGTCCGAAATGGCTGACAAAATTAGGTAATAACACGAAATATATGGAAGGCAATATAAGGTATATGTATAGCTTGGAAATTGTGACCGTTGCTCGCTCGCTCCGCTCGCTCGTAAAAATCTAGTCCAACCTCACAACCGATCCCACACGTTCGCAAATTTGAAACATGTCGCCACCATATCGAATAATGAACGCAAGATGGATTGGTTTTAGGTTAGGCTATAGTTTTCGAGCGAGCGCCGCGAGCGAGAGACGCGTATAGGTGTGTCACAAACCAACGGTTTGGCACATACGGACATTGAAATATTCGCACCAGCCCGAGGAGCCGGAAGTATTTATCCTATTGCCTACCGACACATGTTTACAGTTTATGAATAGTTTCACATAAATAGTACTATTTCCACATAGTACAATGCAATGTGATGTCCGAAATGGCTGACAAAATTAGGTAATAACACGACATATATGCAAGGCAATATAAGGTGTATGTATAGGTTGGAAATTGTGATCGTTGCTCGCTCGCTCGAAAAAATCTAGTCCAACCTCACAACCGATCCCACACGTTCGCAAATTTGAAATATGTCGCCACCATATCGAATAATGAACGGAAGGTGGATTGGTTTTAGGTTAGGCTATAGCTTTCGTGCGAGCGCAGCGAACGAGAGACGCGTAAAGGTGTGTCACAAACCATCGGTTTGGCACATACGGACATTGATATATTCGCACCAGCCCGAGGGGCCGGAAGTCTTTATCCTATTGCCTTCTGACAAATGTTTACGGTTTACCAATAGTTTCACATAATTAGTACCGCTTCCTCATAGTACAGTGCAACGTGATGTCCGAAATGGCTGACAAAATTAGGTACAAGCACGAAATATATGCAAGACAATATATGGTATTTGTATAGCTTGGAAATTGTGACCGTTGCTCGCTCGCTCCGCTCGCTCGTAAAAATCTAGTCCAACCCCACAACCGATCCGACACGTTCGCAAATTTGAAATATGTCGCCATCATATCGAATAATGAACGCAAGATGGATAGGTTTTAGGTTAGGCTATAGTTTTCGAGCGTGCGCAGCGAGCGAGAGACGCGTATAGGTGTGTCATAAACCAACGGTTTGGCACATACGGACATTGAAATATTCGCACCAGCCCGAGGAGCTGGAAGTATTTATCCTATTGCCTACCGACACATGTTTACAGTTTTCAATAGTTTCACATAAATAGTACTATTTCCTCATAGTTCAGTGCAATGTGATGTCCGAAATGGCTGACAAAATTAGGTAATAACACGAAATATATGGAAGGCAATATAAGGTATATGTATAGCTTGGAAATTGTGACCGTTGCTCGCTCGCTCCGCTCGCTCGTAAAAATCTAGTCCAACCTCACAACCGATCCCACACGTTCGCAAATTTGAAATATGTCGCCACCATATCGAATAATGAACGGAAGATGGATTGGTTTCAGGTTAGGCTATAGCTTTCGTGCGAGCGCAGCGAACGATAGACGCGTAAAGGTGTGTCACAAACCAACGGTTTGGCACATACGGACATTGAAATATTCGCACCAGCCCGAGGAGCCGGAAGTCTTTATCCTATTGCCTTCTGACAAATGCTTACGGTTTACCAATAGTTTCACATAATTAGTAACGTTTCCTCATAGTACAGTGCAACGTGATGTCCGAAATGGCTGACAAAATTAGGTACAAGCACGAAATATATGCAAGACAATATATGGTATATGTATAGCTTGGAAATTGTGACCGTTGCTCGCTCGCTCCGCTCGCTCGTAAAAATCTAGTCCAACCCCACAAACGATCCGACACGTTCGCAAATTTGAAACATGTCGCCATCATATCGAATAATGAACGCAAGATGGATTGGTTTTAGGTTAGGCTATAGTTTTCGAGCGAGCGCCGCGATCGAGAGACGCGTATAGGTGTGTCATAAACCAACGGTTTGGCACATACGGACATTGAAATATTCGCACCAGCCCGCGGAGCCGGAAGTATTTATCCTATTGCCTACCGACACATGTTTACAGTTTATGAATAGTTTCACATAAATAGTACTATTTCCACATAGTACAATGCAATGTGATGTCCGAAATGGCTGACAAAATTAGGTACAAGCACGAAATATATGCAAGACAATATATGGTATATGTATAGCTTGGAAATTGTGACCGTTGCTCGCTCGCTCCGCTCGCTCGTAAAAATCTAGTCCAACCCCACAACCGATCCGACACGTTCGCAAATTTGAAATATGTCGCCATCATATCGAATAATGAACGCAAGATGGATTGGTTTTAGGTTAGGCTATAGTTTTCGAGCGAGCGCCGCGAGCGAGAGACGCGTATAGGTGTGTCATAAACCAACGGTTTGGCACATACGGACATTGAAATATTCGCACCAGCCCGAGGAGCCGGAAGTATTTATCCTATTGCCTACCGACACATGTCTACAGTTTATGAATAGTTTCACATAAATAGTACTATTTCCTCATAGTACAGTGCAATGTGATGTCCGAAATGGCTGACAAAATTAGGTAATAACACGAAATATATGGAAGGCAATATAAGGTATATGTATAGCTTGGAAATTGTGACCGTTGCTCGCTCGCTCCGCTCGCTCGTAAAAATCTAGTCCAACCTCACAACCGATCCCACACGTTCGCAAATTTGAAATATGTCGCCACCATATCGAATAATGAACGGAAGATGGATTGGTTTTAGGATAGGCTATAGTTTTCGAGCGTGCGCAGCGAGCGAGAGACGCGTATAGGTGTGTCATAAACCAACGGTTTGGCACATACGGACATTGAAATATTCGCACCAGCCCGAGGAGCCGGAAGTATTTATCCTATTGCCTACCGACACATGTCTACAGTTTTCAATAGTTTCACATAAATAGTACTATTTCCTCATAGTACAGTGCAATGTGATGTCCGAAATGGCTGACAAAATTAGGTAATAACACGAAATATATGGAAGGCAATATAAGGTATATGTATAGCTTGGAAATTGTGACCGTTGCTCGCTCGCTCCGCTCGCTCGTAAAAATCTAGTCCAACCTCACAACCGATCCCACACGTTCGCAAATTTGAAATATGTCGCCACCATATCGAATAATGAACGGAAGATGGATTGGTTTCAGGTTAGGTTATAGCTTTCGTGCGAGCGCAGCGAACGATAGACGCGTAAAGGTGTGTCACAAACCAACGGTTTGGCACATACGGACATTGAAATATTCGCACCAGCCCGAGGAGCCGGAAGTCTTTATCCTATTGCCTTCTGACAAATGCTTACGGTTTACCAATAGTTTCACATAATTAGTAACGTTTCCTCATAGTACAGTGCAACGTGATGTCCGAAATGGCTGACAAAATTAGGTACAAGCACGAAATATATGCAAGACAATATATGGTATATGTATAGCTTGGAAATTGTGACCGTTGCTCGCTCGCTCCGCTCGCTCGTAAAAATCTAGTCCAACCCCACAAACGATCCGACACGTTCGCAAATTTGAAACATGTCGCCATCATATCGAATAATGAACGCAAGATGGATTGGTTTTAGGTTAGGCTATAGTTTTCGAGCGAGCGCCGCGATCGAGAGACGCGTATAGGTGTGTCATAAACCAACGGTTTGGCACATACGGACATTGAAATATTCGCACCAGCCCGCGGAGCCGGAAGTATTTATCCTATTGCCTACCGACACATGTTTACAGTTTATGAATAGTTTCACATAAATAGTACTATTTCCACATAGTACAATGCAATGTGATGTCCGAAATGGCTGACAAAATTAGGTACAAGCACGAAATATATGCAAGACAATATATGGTATATGTATAGCTTGGAAATTGTGACCGTTGCTCGCTCGCTCCGCTCGCTCGTAAAAATCTAGTCCAACCCCACAACCGATCCGACACGTTCGCAAATTTGAAATATGTCGCCATCATATCGAATAATGAACGCAAGATGGATTGGTTTTAGGTTAGGCTATAGTTTTCGAGCGAGCGCCGCGAGCGAGAGACGCGTATAGGTGTGTCATAAACCAACGGTTTGGCACATACGGACATTGAAATATTCGCACCAGCCCGAGGAGCCGGAAGTATTTATCCTATTGCCTACCGACACATGTCTACAGTTTATGAATAGTTTCACATAAATAGTACTATTTCCTCATAGTACAGTGCAATGTGATGTCCGAAATGGCTGACAAAATTAGGTAATAACACGAAATATATGGAAGGCAATATAAGGTATATGTATAGCTTGGAAATTGTGACCGTTGCTCGCTCGCTCCGCTCGCTCGTAAAAATCTAGTCCAACCTCACAACCGATCCCACACGTTCGCAAATTTGAAATATGTCGCCACCATATCGAATAATGAACGGAAGATGGATTGGTTTTAGGTTAGGCTATAGTTTTCGAGCGAGCGCCGCGAGCGATAGACGCGTAAAGGTGTGTCACAAACCATCGGTTTGGCACATACGGACATTGATATATTCGCACCAGCCCGAGGAGCCGGAAGTCTTTATCCTATTGCCTTCTGACAAATGTTTACGGTTTACCAATAGTTTCACATAATTAGTACCGCTTCCTCATAGTACAGTGCAACGTGATGTCCGAAATGGCTGACAAAATTAGGTACAAGCACGAAATATATGCAAGACAATATATGGTATATGTCTAGCTTGGAAATTGTGACCGTTGCTCGCTCGCTCCGCTCGCTCGTAAAAATCTAGTCCAACCCCACAACCGATCCGACACGTTCGCAAATTTGAGACATGTCGCCATCATATCGAATAATGAACGCAAGATGGATTGGTTTTAGGTTAGGCTATAGTTTTCGAGCGAGCGCCGCGAGCGAGAGACGCGTATAGGTGTGTCATAAACCAACGGTTTGGCACATACGGACATTGAAATATTCGCACCAGCCCGAGGAGCCGGAAGTATTTATCCTATTGCCTACCGACACATGTTTACAGTTTATGAATAGTTTCACATAAATAGTACTATTTCCTCATAGTACAGTGCAATGTGATGTTCGAAATGGCTGACAAAATTAGGTAATAACACGAAATATATGGAAGGCAATATAAGGTATATGTATAGCTTGGAAATTGTGACCGTTGCTCGCTCGCTCCGCTCGCTCGTAAAAATCTAGTCCAACCTCACAACCGATCCCACACGTTCGCAAATTTGAAATATGTCGCCACCATATCGAATAATGAACGGAAGGTGGATTGGTTTTAGGTTAGGCTATAGCTTTCGTGCGAGCGCCGCGAGCGAGAGACGCGTATAGGTGTGTCATAAACCAACGGTTTGGCACATACGGACATTGAAATATTCGCACCAGCCCGGGGAGCCGGAAGTCTTTATCCTATTGCCTTCTGACAAATGTTTACGGTTTACCAATAGTTTCACATAATTAGTACCGTTTCCTCATAGTACAGTGCAACGTGATGTCCGAAATGGCTGACAAAATTAGGTAATAACACGAAATATATGGAAGGCAATATAAGGTATATGTATAGCTTGGAAATTGTGACCGTTGCTCGCTCGCTCCGCTCGCTCGTAAAAATCTAGTCCAACCCCACAACCGATCCGACACGTTCGCAAATTTGAAACATGTCGCCACCATATCGAATAATGAACGCAAGATGGATTGGTTTTAGGTTAGGCTATAGTTTTCGAGCGAGTGCCGCGAGCGAGAGACGCGTATAGGTGTGTCACAAACCAACGGTTTGGCACATACGGACATTGAAATATTCGCACCAGCCCGAGGAGCCGGAAGTATTTATCCTATTGCCTACCGACACATGTTTACAGTTTATGAATAGTTTCACATAAATAGTACTATTTCCACATAGTACAATGCAATGTGATGTCCGAAATGGCTGACAAAATTAGGTAATAACACGACATATATGCAAGGCAATATAAGGTGTATGTATAGGTTGGAAATTGTGATCGTTGCTCGCTCGCTCGAAAAAATCTAGTCCAACCTCACAACCGATCCCACACGTTCGCAAATTTGAAATATGTCGCCACCATATCGAATAATGAACGGAAGGTGGATTGGTTTTAGGTTAGGCTATAGCTTTCGTGCGAGCGCAGCGAACGAGAGACGCGTAAAGGTGTGTCACAAACCATCGGTTTGGCACATACGGACATTGATATATTCGCACCAGCCCGAGGAGCCGGAAGTCTTTATCCTATTGCCTTCTGACAAATGTTTACGGTTTACCAATAGTTTCACATAATTAGTACCGTTTCCTCATAGTACAGTGCAACGTGATGTCCGAAATGGCGGACAAAATTAGGTACAAGCACGAAATATATGGAAGACAATATATGGTATATGTATAGCTTGGAAAGTGTGACCGTTGCTCGCTCGCTCCGCTCGCTCGTAAAAATCTAGTTCAACCCCACAACCGATCCGACACGTTCGCAAATTTGAAACATGTCGCCATCATATCGAATAATGAACGCAAGATGGATTGGTTTTAGGTTAGGCTATAGTTTTCGAGCGAGCGCCGCGAGCGAGAGACGCGTATAGGTGTGTCATAAACCAACCGTTTGGCACATACGGACATTGAAATATTGGCACCAGGCCGAGGAGCCGGAAGTATTTATCCTATTGCCTACCGACACATGTTTACAGTTTATTAATAGTATCACATAAATAGTACTATTTCCTCATAGTACAGTGCAATGTGATGTCCGAAATGGCTGACAAAATTAGGTACAAGCACGAAATATATGCAAGACAATATATGGTATATGTATAGCTTGGAAATTGTGACCGTTGCTCGCTCGCTCCGCTCGCTCGTAAAAATCTAGTCCAACCCCACAACCGATCCGACACGTTCGCAAATTTGAAATATGTCGCCACCATATCGAATAATGAACGGAAGATGGATTGGTTTCAGGTTAGGTTATAGCTTTCGTGCGAGCGCAGCGAACGATAGACGCGTAAAGGTGTGTCACAAACCAACGGTTTGGCACATACGGACATTGAAATATTCGCACCAGCCCGAGGAGCCGGAAGTCTTTATCCTATTGCCTTCTGACAAATGCTTACGGTTTACCAATAGTTTCACATAATTAGTAACGTTTCCTCATAGTACAGTGCAACGTGATGTCCGAAATGGCTGACAAAATTAGGTACAAGCACGAAATATATGCAAGACAATATATGGTATATGTATAGCTTGGAAATTGTGACCGTTGCTCGCTCGCTCCGCTCGCTCGTAAAAATCTAGTCCAACCCCACAAACGATCCGACACGTTCGCAAATTTGAAACATGTCGCCATCATATCGAATAATGAACGCAAGATGGATTGGTTTTAGGTTAGGCTATAGTTTTCGAGCGAGCGCCGCGATCGAGAGACGCGTATAGGTGTGTCATAAACCAACGGTTTGGCACATACGGACATTGAAATATTCGCACCAGCCCGCGGAGCCGGAAGTATTTATCCTATTGCCTACCGACACATGTTTACAGTTTATGAATAGTTTCACATAAATAGTACTATTTCCACATAGTACAATGCAATGTGATGTCCGAAATGGCTGACAAAATTAGGTACAAGCACGAAATATATGCAAGACAATATATGGTATATGTATAGCTTGGAAATTGTGACCGTTGCTCGCTCGCTCCGCTCGCTCGTAAAAATCTAGTCCAACCCCACAACCGATCCGACACGTTCGCAAATTTGAAATATGTCGCCATCATATCGAATAATGAACGCAAGATGGATTGGTTTTAGGTTAGGCTATAGTTTTCGAGCGAGCGCCGCGAGCGAGAGACGCGTATAGGTGTGTCATAAACCAACGGTTTGGCACATACGGACATTGAAATATTCGCACCAGCCCGAGGAGCCGGAAGTATTTATCCTATTGCCTACCGACACATGTCTACAGTTTATGAATAGTTTCACATAAATAGTACTATTTCCTCATAGTACAGTGCAATGTGATGTCCGAAATGGCTGACAAAATTAGGTAATAACACGAAATATATGGAAGGCAATATAAGGTATATGTATAGCTTGGAAATTGTGACCGTTGCTCGCTCGCTCCGCTCGCTCGTAAAAATCTAGTCCAACCTCACAACCGATCCCACACGTTCGCAAATTTGAAATATGTCGCCACCATATCGAATAATGAACGGAAGATGGATTGGTTTTAGGTTAGGCTATAGTTTTCGAGCGAGCGCCGCGAGCGATAGACGCGTAAAGGTGTGTCACAAACCATCGGTTTGGCACATACGGACATTGATATATTCGCACCAGCCCGAGGAGCCGGAAGTCTTTATCCTATTGCCTTCTGACAAATGTTTACGGTTTACCAATAGTTTCACATAATTAGTACCGCTTCCTCATAGTACAGTGCAACGTGATGTCCGAAATGGCTGACAAAATTAGGTACAAGCACGAAATATATGCAAGACAATATATGGTATATGTCTAGCTTGGAAATTGTGACCGTTGCTCGCTCGCTCCGCTCGCTCGTAAAAATCTAGTCCAACCCCACAACCGATCCGACACGTTCGCAAATTTGAGACATGTCGCCATCATATCGAATAATGAACGCAAGATGGATTGGTTTTAGGTTAGGCTATAGTTTTCGAGCGAGCGCCGCGAGCGAGAGACGCGTATAGGTGTGTCATAAACCAACGGTTTGGCACATACGGACATTGAAATATTCGCACCAGCCCGAGGAGCCGGAAGTATTTATCCTATTGCCTACCGACACATGTTTACAGTTTATGAATAGTTTCACATAAATAGTACTATTTCCTCATAGTACAGTGCAATGTGATGTTCGAAATGGCTGACAAAATTAGGTAATAACACGAAATATATGGAAGGCAATATAAGGTATATGTATAGCTTGGAAATTGTGACCGTTGCTCGCTCGCTCCGCTCGCTCGTAAAAATCTAGTCCAACCTCACAACCGATCCCACACGTTCGCAAATTTGAAATATGTCGCCACCATATCGAATAATGAACGGAAGGTGGATTGGTTTTAGGTTAGGCTATAGCTTTCGTGCGAGCGCCGCGAGCGAGAGACGCGTATAGGTGTGTCATAAACCAACGGTTTGGCACATACGACATTGAAATATTCGCACCAGCCCGGGGAGCCGGAAGTATTTATCCTATTGCCTACCGACACATGTTTACAGTTTATGAATAGTTTCACATAAATAGTACTATTTCCACATAGTACAATGCAATGTGATGTCCGAAATGGCTGACAAAATTAGGTAATAACACGACATATATGCAAGGCAATATAAGGTGTATGTATAGGTTGGAAATTGTGATCGTTGCTCGCTCGCTCGAAAAAATCTAGTCCAACCTCACAACCGATCCCACACGTTCGCAAATTTGAAATATGTCGCCACCATATCGAATAATGAACGGAAGGTGGATTGGTTTTAGGTTAGGCTATAGCTTTCGTGCGAGCGCAGCGAACGAGAGACGCGTAAAGGTGTGTCACAAACCATCGGTTTGGCACATACGGACATTGATATATTCGCACCAGCCCGAGGAGCCGGAAGTCTTTATCCTATTGCCTTCTGACAAATGTTTACGGTTTACCAATAGTTTCACATAATTAGTACCGTTTCCTCATAGTACAGTGCAACGTGATGTCCGAAATGGCGGACAAAATTAGGTACAAGCACGAAATATATGGAAGACAATATATGGTATATGTATAGCTTGGAA
Organism: Bombus affinis; assembly: GCF_024516045.1. NCBI lineage: Eukaryota > Metazoa > Arthropoda > Insecta > Hymenoptera > Apidae > Bombus > Bombus affinis. Next base: position 1,018,544 of record NW_026108826.1, read on the forward strand.
AGTGTGACCGTTGCTCGCTCGCTCCGCTCGCTCGTAAAAATCTAGTTCAACCCCACAACCGATCCGACACGTTCGCAAATTTGAAACATGTCGCCATCATATCGAATAATGAACGCAAGATGGATTGGTTTTAGGTTAGGCTATAGTTTTCGAGCGAGCGCCGCGAGCGAGAGACGCGTATAGGTGTGTCATAAACCAACCGTTTGGCACATACGGACATTGAAATATTGGCACCAGGCCGAGGAGCCGGAAGTATTTATCCTATTGCCTACCGACACATGTTTACAGTTTATTAATAGTATCACATAAATAGTACTATTTCCTCATAGTACAGTGCAATGTGATGTCCGAAATGGCTGAAAAAATTAGGTAATAACACGAAATATATGGAAGGCAATATAAGGTATATGTATAGCTTGGAAATTGTGACCGTTGCTCGCTCGCTCCGCTCGCTCGTAAAAATCGAGTCCAACCCCGCAACCGATCCCACACGTTCGCAAATTTGAAATATGGCGCCACCATATCGAATAATGAACGCAAGATGGATTGGTTTTAGGTTAGGCTATAGTTTTCTAGCGAGAGACGCATATAGGTGTGTCATAAACCAACGGTTTGGCACATACGGACATTGAAATATTCGCAACAGCCCGAGGAGCCGGAAGTCTTTATCCTATTGCCTTCTGACAAATGTTTACGGTTTACCAATAGTTTCACATAATTAGTACCGTTTCCTCATAGTACAGTGCAACGTTATGTCCGAAATGGCTGACAAAATTAGGTAATAACACGAAATATATGGAAGGCAATATAAGGTATATGTATAGCTTGGAAATTGTGACCGTTGCTCGCTCGCTCCGCTCGCTCGTAAAAATCTAGTCCAACCCCACAACCGATCCGACACGTTCGCAAATTTGAAATATGTCGCCATCATATCGAATAATGAACGCAAGATGGATTGGTTTTAGGTTAGGCTATAGTTTTCGACCGAGCGCCGCGAGCGAGAGACGCGTAAAGGTGTGTCATAAACCAACGGTTTTGCACATACGGACATTGAAATATTCGCACCAGCCCGTGGAGCCGGAAGTATTTATCCTATTGCCTACCGACACATGTTTACAGTTTATGAATAGTTTCACATAATTAGTACCGTTTCCTCATAGTACAGTGCAACGTGATGTCCGAAATGGCTGACAAAATTAGGTACAATTACGAAATATATGGAAGACAATATATGGTATATGTATAGCTTGGAAAGTGTGACCGTTGCTCGCTCGCTCCGCTCGCTCGTAAAAATCTAGTCCAACCCCACAACCGATCCGACACGTTCGCAAATTTGAAATATGTCGCCACCATATCGAATAATGAACGGAAGGTGGATTGGTTTTAGGTTAGGCTATAGCTTTCGTGCGAGCGCAGCGAACGAGAGACGCGTAAAGGTGTGTCACAAACCATCGGTTTGGCACATACGGACATTGATATATTCGCACCAGCCCGAGGAGTCGGAAGTCTTTATCCTATTGCCTACCGACACATGTTTACAGTTTATGAATAGTTTCACATAAATAGTACTATTTCCTCATAGTACAGTGCAATGTGATGTCCGAAATGGCTGACAAAATTAGGTAATAACACGAAATATATGGAAGGCAATATAAGGTATATGTATAGCTTGGAAATTGTGACCGTTGCTCGCTCGCTCCGCTCGCTCGTAAAAATCGAGTCCAACCCCACAACCGATCCCACACGTTCGCAAATTTGAAATATGTCGCCACCATATCGAATAATGAACGCAAGATGGAATGGTTTTAGGTTAGGCCTATAGTTTTCGAGCGAGCGCCGCGAGCGAGAGACGCGTATAGGTGTGTCATAAACCAACGGTTTGGCACATACGGACATTGAAATATTCGCACCAGCCCGAGGTGCCGGAAGTCTTTATCCTATTGCCTTCTGACAAATGTTTACGGTTTACCAATAGTTTCACATAATTAGTACCGTTTCCCTCATAGTACAGTGCAACGTGATGTCCGAAATGGCTGACAAAATTAGGTAATAACACGAAATATATGGAAGGCAATATAAGGTATATGTATAGCTTGGAAATTGTGACCGTTGCTCGCTCGCTCCGCTCGCTCGTAAAAATCTAGTCCAACCCCACAACCGATCCGACACGTTCGCAAATTTGAAATATGTCGCCATCATATCGAATAATGAACGCAAGATGGATTGGTTTTAGGTTAGGCTATAGTTTTCGAGCGAGCGCCGCGAGCGAGAGACGCGTAAAGGTGTGTCATAAACCAACGGTTTGGCACATACGGACATTGAAATATTCGCACCAGCCCGAGGAGCCGGAAGTATTTATCCTATTGCCTACCGACACATGTTTACAGTTTATGAATAGTTTCACATAAATAGTACTATTTCCTCATAGTACAGTGCAATGTGATGTCCGAAATGGCTGACAAAATTAGGTAATAACACGAAATATATGGAAGGCATATAAGGTATATGTATAGCTTGGAAATTGTGACCGTTGCTCGCTCGCTCCGCTCGCTCGTAAAAATCTAGTCCAACCTCACAACCGATCCCACACGTTCGCAAATTTGAAATATGTCGCCACCATATCGAATAATGAACGGAAGGTGGATTGGTTTTAGGTTAGGCTATAGCTTTCGTGCGAGCGCAGCGAACGAGAGACGCGTAAAGGTGTGTCACAAACCATCGGTTTGGCACATACGGACATTGATATATTCGCACCAGCCCCGAGGAGCCGGGAGTCTTTATCCTATTGCCTTCTGACAAATGTTTACGGTTTACCAATAGTTTCACATAATTAGTACCGTTTCCTCATAGTACAGTGCAACGTGATGTCCGAAATGGCTGACAAAATTAGGTACAAGCACGAAATATATGGAAGACAATATATGGTATATGTATAGCTTGGAAAGTGTGACCGTTGCTCGCTCGCTCCGCTCGCTCGTAAAAATCTAGTCCAACCCCACAACCGATCCGACACGTTCGCAAATTTGAAACATGTCGCCATCATATCGAATAATGAACGCAAGATGGATTGGTTTTAGGTTAGGCTATAGTTTTCGAGCGAGCGCCGCGAGCGAGAGACGCGTATAGGTGTGTCATAAACCAACGGTTTGGCACATACGGACATTGAAATATTCGCACCAGCCCGAGGAGCCGAAGTATTTATCCTATTGCCTACCGACACATGTTTACAGTTTATGAATAGTTTCACATAAATAGTACTATTTCCTCATAGTACAGTGCAATGTGATGTCCGAAATGGCTGACAAAATTAGGTAATAACACGAAATATATGGAAGGCAATATAAGGTATATGTATAGCTTGGAAATTGTGACCGTTGCTCGCTCGCTCCGCTCGCTCGTAAAAATCTAGTCCAACCTCACAACCGATCCCACACGTTCGCAAATTTGAAATATGTCGCCACCATATCGAATAATGAACGGAAGGTGGATTGGTTTTAGGTTAGGCTATGGCTTTCGTGCGAGCGCCGCGAGCGAGAGACGCGTATAGGTGTGTCATAAACCAACGGTTTGGCACATACGGACATTGAAATATTCGCACCAGCCCGGGGAGCCGGAAGTCTTTATCCTATTGCCTTCTGACAAATGTTTACGGTTTACCAATAGTTTCACATAATTAGTACCGTTTCCTCATAGTACAGTGCAACGTGATGTCCGAAATGGCTGACAAAATTAGGTAATAACACGAAATATATGGAAGGCAATATAAGGTATATGTATAGCTTGGAAATTGTGACCGTTGCTCGCTCGCTCCGCTCGCTCGTAAAAATCTAGTCCAACCCCCAGAACCGATCCGACACGTTCGCAAATTTGAAACATGTCGCCACCATATCGAATAATGAACGCAAGATGGATTGGTTTTAGGTTAGGCTATAGTTTTCGAACGAGCGCCGCGAGCGAGAGACGCGTATAGATGTGTCACAAACCAACGGTTTGGCACATACGGACATTGAAATATTCGCACCAGCCCGAGGAGCCGGAAGTATTTATCCTATTGCCTACCGACACATGTTTACAGTTTATGAATAGTTTCACATAAATAGTACTATTTCCTCATAGTACAGTGCAATGTGATGTCCGAAATGGCTGACAAAATTAGGTAATAACACGAAATATATGGAAGGCAATATAAGGTATATGTATAGCTTGGAAATTGTGACCGTTGCTCGCTCGCTCCGCTCGCTCGTAAAAATCTAGTCCAACCCCACAACCGATCCGACACGTTCGCAAATTTGAAATATGTCGCCATCATATCGAATAATGAACGCAAGATGGATTGGTTTTAGGTTAGGCTATAGCTTTCGTGCGAGTGCAGCGAACGAGAGACGCGTAAAGGTGTATCACAAACCAACGGTTTGGCACATACGGACATTGAAATATTCGCACCAGCCCGTGGAGCCGGAAGTATTTATCCTATTGCCTACCGACACATGTTTACAGTTTTATGAATAGTTTCACATAAATAGTACTATTTCCTCATAGTACAGTGCAATGTGATGTCCGAAATGGCTGACAAAATTAGGTAATAACACGAAATATATGGAAGGCAATATAAGGTATATGTATAGCTTGGAAATTGTGACCGTTGCTCGCTCGCTCCGCTCGCTCGTAAAAATCTAGTCCAACCTCACAACCGATCCCACACGTTCGCAAATTTGAAATATGTCGCCACCATATCGAATAATGAACGGAAGGTGAATTGGTTTTAGGTTAGGCTATAGCTTTCGTGCGAGCGCCGCGAGCGAGAGACGCGTATAGGTGTGTCATAAACCCACGGTTTGGCACATACGGACATTGAAATATTCGCACCAGCCCGGGGAGCCGGAAGTCTTTATCCTATTGCCTTCTGACAAATGTTTACGGTTTACCAATAGTTTCACATAATTCGTACCGTTTCCTCATAGTACAGTGCAACGTGATGTCCGAAATGGCTGACAAAATTAGGTACAAGCACGAAATATATGCAAGACAATATATGGTATATGTATAGCTTGGAAATTGTGACCGTTGCTCGCTCGCTCCGCTCGCTCATAAAAATCTAGTCCAACCCCACAACCGATCCGACACGTTCGCAAATTTGAAACATGTCGCCATCATATCGAATAATGAACGCAAGATGGATTGGTTTTAGGTTAGGCTATAGTTTTCGAGCGAGAGCCGCGAGCGAGAAACGCGTATAGGTGTGTCATAAACCAACGGTTTGGCACATACGGACATTGAAATATTCGCACCAGCCCGAGGAGCCGGAAGTATTTATCCTATTGCCTACCGACACATGTTTACAGTTTATGAATAGTTTCACATAAATAGTACTATTTCCTCATAGTACAGTGCAATGTGATGTCCGAAATGGCTGACAAAATTAGGTAATAACACGAAATATATGGAAGGCAATATAAGGTATCTGTATAGCTTGGAAATTGTGACCGTTGCTCGCTCGCTCCGCTCGCTCGTAAAAATCTAGTCCAACCCCACAACCGATCCGACACGTTCGCAAATTTGAAATATGTCGCCATCATATCGAATAATGAACGCAAGATGGATTGGTTTTAGGTTAGGCTATAGCTTTCGTGCGAGTGCAGCGAACGAGAGACGCGTAAAGGTGTGTCACAAACCAACGGTTTGGCACATACGGACATTGAAATATTCGCACCAGCCCGTGGAGCCGGAAGTATTTATCCTATTGCCTACCGACACATGTTTACAGTTTATGAATAGTTTCACATAAATAGTACTATTTCCTCATAGTACAGTGCAATGTGATGTCCGAAATGGCTGACAAAATTAGGTAATAACACGAAATATATGGAAGGCAATATAAGGTATATGTATAGCTTGGAAATTGTGACCGTTGCTCGCTCGCTCCGCTCGCTCGTAAAAATCTAGTCCAACCTCACAACCGATCCCACACGTTCGCAAATTTGAAATATGTCGCCACCATATCGAATAATGAACGGAAGGTGAATTGGTTTTAGGTTAGGCTATAGCTTTCGTGCGAGCGCCGCGAGCGAGAGACGCGTATAGGTGTGTCATAAACCAACGGTTTGGCACATACGGACATTGAAATATTCGCACCAGCCCGGGGAGCCGGAAGTCTTTATCCTATTGCCTTCTGACAAATGTTTACGGTTTACCAATAGTTTCACATAATTAGTACCGTTTCCTCATAGTACAGTGCAACGTGATGTCCGAAATGGCTGACAAAATTAGGTACAAGCACGAAATATATGCAAGACAATATATGGTATATGTATAGCTTGGAAATTGTGACCGTTGCTCGCTCGCTCCGCTCGCTCATAAAAATCTAGTCCAACCCCACAACCGATCCGACACGTTCGCAAATTTGAAACATGTCGCCATCATATCGAATAATGAACGCAAGATGGATTGGTTTTAGGTTAGGCTATAGTTTTCGAGCGAGAGCCGCGAGCGAGAAACGCGTATAGGTGTGTCATAAACCAACGGTTTGGCACATACGGACATTGAAATATTCGCACCAGCCCGAGGAGCCGGAAGTATTTATCCTATTGCCTACCGACACATGTTTACAGTTTATGAATAGTTTCACATAAATAGTACTATTTCCTCATAGTACAGTGCAATGTGATGTCCGAAATGGCTGACAAAATTAGGTAATAACACGAAATATACGGAAGGCAATATAAGGTATATGTATAGCTTGGAAATTGTGACCGTTGCTCGCTCGCTCCGCTCGCTCGTAAAAATCTAGTCCAACCTCACAACCGATCCCACTCGTTCGCAAATTTGAAATATGTCGCCACCATATCGAATAATGAACGGAAGATGGATTGGTTTTAGGTTAGGCTATAGCTTTCGTGCGAGCGCAGCGAACGAGAGACGCGTAAAGGTGTGTCACAAACCATCGGTTTGGCATATACGGACATTGATATATTCGCACCAGCCCGAGGAGCCGGAAGTATTTATCCTATTGCCTACCAACACATGTTTACAGTTTATGAATAGTTTCACATAAATAGTACTATTTCCTCATAGTACAGTGCAATGTGATGTCCGAAATGGCTGACAAAATTAGGTAATAACACGAAATATATGGAAGGCAATATAAGGTATATGTATAGCTTGGAAATTGTGACCGTTGCTCGCTCGCTCCGCTCGCTCGTAAAAATCTAGTCCAACCTCACAACCGATCCCACACGTTCGCAAATTTGAAATATGTCGCCACCATATCGAATAATGAACGGAAGGTGAATTGGTTTTAGGTTAGGCTATAGCTTTCGTGCGAGCGCCGCGAGCGAGAGACGCGTATAGGTGTGTCATAAACCGACGGTTTGGCACATACGGACATTGAAATATTCGCACCAGCCCGGGGAGCCGGAAGTCTTTATCCTATTGCCTTCTGACAAATGTTTACGGTTTACCAATAGTTTCACATAATTAGTACCGTTTCCTCATAGTACAGTGCAACGTGATGTCCGAAATGGCTGACAAAATTAGGTACAAGCACGAAATATATGCAAGACAATATATGGTATATGTATAGCTTGGAAATTGTGACCGTTGCTCGCTCGCTCCGCTCGCTCATAAAAATCTAGTCCAACCCCACAACCGATCCGACACGTTCGCAAATTTGAAACATGTCGCCATCATATCGAATAATGAACGCAAGATGGATTGGTTTTAGGTTAGGCTATAGTTTTCGAGCGAGAGCCGCGAGCGAGAAACGCGTATAGGTGTGTCATAAACCAACGGTTTGGCACATACGGACATTGAAATATTCGCACCAGCCCGAGGAGCCGGAAGTATTTATCCTATTGCCTACCGACACATGTTTACAGTTTATGAATAGTTTCACATAAATAGTACTATTTCCTCATAGTACAGTGCAATGTGATGTCCGAAATGGCTGACAAAATTAGGTAATAACACGAAATATACGGAAGGCAATATAAGGTATATGTATAGCTTGGAAATTGTGACCGTTGCTCGCTCGCTCCGCTCGCTCGTAAAAATCTAGTCCAACCTCACAACCGATCCCACTCGTTCGCAAATTTGAAATATGTCGCCACCATATCGAATAATGAACGGAAGATGGATTGGTTTTAGGTTAGGCTATAGCTTTCGTGCGAGCGCAGCGAACGAGAGACGCGTAAAGGTGTGTCACAAACCATCGGTTTGGCATATACGGACATTGATATATTCGCACCAGCCCGAGGAGCCGGAAGTATTTATCCTATTGCCTACCAACACATGTTTACAGTTTATGAATAGTTTCACATAAATATTACTATTTCCTCATAGTACAGTGCAATGTGATGTCCGAAATGGCTGACAAAATTAGGTAATAACACGAAATATATGGAAGGCAATATAAGGTATATGTATAGCTTGGAAATTGTGACCGTTGCTCGCTCGCTCCGCTCGCTCGTAAAAATCTAGTCCAACCTCACAACCGATCCCACACGTTCGCAAATTTGAAATATGTCGCCACCATATCGAATAATGAACGGAAGGTGAATTGGTTTTAGGTTAGGCTATAGCTTTCGTGCGAGCGCCGCGAGCGAGAGACGCGTATAGGTGTGTCATAAACCGACGGTTTGGCACATACGGACATTGAAATATTCGCACCAGCCCGGGGAGCCGGAAGTCTTTATCCTATTGCCTTCTGACAAATGTTTACGGTTTACCAATAGTTTCACATAATTAGTACCGTTTCCTCATAGTACAGTGCAACGTGATGTCCGAAATGGCTGACAAAATTAGGTACAAGCACGAAATATATGCAAGACAATATATGGTATATGTATAGCTTGGAAATTGTGACCGTTGCTCGCTCGCTCCGCTCGCTCATAAAAATCTAGTCCAACCCCACAACCGATCCGACACGTTCGCAAATTTGAAACATGTCGCCATCATATCGAATAATGAACGCAAGATGGATTGGTTTTAGGTTAGGCTATAGTTTTCGAGCGAGAGCCGCGAGCGAGAAACGCGTATAGGTGTGTCATAAACCAACGGTTTGGCACATACGGACATTGAAATATTCGCACCAGCCCGAGGAGCCGGAAGTATTTATCCTATTGCCTACCGACACATGTTTACAGTTTATGAATAGTTTCACATAAATAGTACTATTTCCTCATAGTACAGTGCAATGTGATGTCCGAAATGGCTGACAAAATTAGGTAATAACACGAAATATACGGAAGGCAATATAAGGTATATGTATAGCTTGGAAATTGTGACCGTTGCTCGCTCGCTCCGCTCGCTCGTAAAAATCTAGTCCAACCTCACAACCGATCCCACTCGTTCGCAAATTTGAAATATGTCGCCACCATATCGAATAATGAACGGAAGATGGATTGGTTTTAGGTTAGGCTATAGCTTTCGTGCGAGCGCAGCGAACGAGAGACGCGTAAAGGTGTGTCACAAACCATCGGTTTGGCATATACGGACATTGATATATTCGCACCAGCCCGAGGAGCCGGAAGTATTTATCCTATTGCCTACCAACACATGTTTACAGTTTATGAATAGTTTCACATAAATAGTACTATTTCCTCATAGTACAGTGCAATGTGATGTCCGAAATGGCTGACAAAATTAGGTAATAACACGAAATATATGGAAGGCAATATAAGGTATATGTATAGCTTGGAAATTGTGACCGTTGCTCGCTCGCTCCGCTCGCTCGTAAAAATCTAGTCCAACCTCACAACCGATCCCACACGTTCGCAAATTTGAAATATGTCGCCACCATATCGAATAATGAACGGAAGGTGAATTGGTTTTAGGTTAGGCTATAGCTTTCGTGCGAGCGCCGCGAGCGAGAGACGCGTATAGGTGTGTCATAAACCGACGGTTTGGCACATACGGACATTGAAATATTCGCACCAGCCCGGGGAGCCGGAAGTCTTTATCCTATTGCCTTCTGACAAATGTTTACGGTTTACCAATAGTTTCACATAATTAGTACCGTTTCCTCATAGTACAGTGCAACGTGATGTCCGAAATGGCTGACAAAATTAGGTACAAGCACGAAATATATGCAAGACAATATATGGTATATGTATAGCTTGGAAATTGTGACCGTTGCTCGCTCGCTCCGCTCGCTCATAAAAATCTAGTCCAACCCCACAACCGATCCGACACGTTCGCAAATTTGAAACATGTCGCCATCATATCGAATAATGAACGCAAGATGGATTGGTTTTAGGTTAGGCTATAGTTTTCGAGCGAGAGCCGCGAGCGAGAAACGCGTATAGGTGTGTCATAAACCAACGGTTTGGCACATACGGACATTGAAATATTCGCACCAGCCCGAGGAGCCGGAAGTATTTATCCTATTGCCTACCGACACATGTTTACAGTTTATGAATAGTTTCACATAAATAGTACTATTTCCTCATAGTACAGTGCAATGTGATGTCCGAAATGGCTGACAAAATTAGGTAATAACACGAAATATATGGAAGGCAATATAAGGTATATGTATAGCTTGGAAATTGTGACCGTTGCTCGCTCGCTCCGCTCGCTCGTAAAAATCTAGTCCAACCCCACAACCGATCCGACACGTTCGCAAATTTGAAATATGTCGCCATCATATCGAATAATGAACGCAAGATGGATTGGTTTTAGGTTAGGCTATAGCTTTCGTGCGAGTGCAGCGAACGAGAGACGCGTAAAGGTGTGTCACAAACCAACGGTTTGGCACATACGGACATTGAAATATTCGCACCAGCCCGTGGAGCCGGAAGTATTTATCCTATTGCCTACCGACACATGTTTACAGTTTATGAATAGTTTCACATAAATAGTACTATTTCCTCATAGTACAGTGCAATGTGATGTCCGAAATGGCTGACAAAATTAGGTAATAACACGAAATATATGGAAGGCAATATAAGGTATATGTATAGCTTGGAAATTGTGACCGTTGCTCGCTCGCTCCGCTCGCTCGTAAAAATCTAGTCCAACCCCACAACCGATCCGACACGTTCGCAAATTTGAAATATGTCGCCATCATATCGAATAATGAACGCAAGATGGATTGGTTTTAGGTTAGGCTATAGCTTTCGTGCGAGTGCAGCGAACGAGAGACGCGTAAAGGTGTGTCACAAACCAACGGTTTGGCACATACGGACATTGAAATATTCGCACCAGCCCGTGGAGCCGGAAGTATTTATCCTATTGCCTACCGACACATGTTTACAGTTTATGAATAGTTTCACATAAATAGTACTATTTCCTCATAGTACAGTGCAATGTGATGTCCGAAATGGCTGACAAAATTAGGTAATAACACGAAATATACGGAAGGCAATATAAGGTATATGTATAGCTTGGAAATTGTGACCGTTGCTCGCTCGCTCCGCTCGCTCGTAAAAATCTAGTCCAACCTCACAACCGATCCCACTCGTTCGCAAATTTGAAATATGTCGCCACCATATCGAATAATGAACGGAAGATGGATTGGTTTTAGGTTAGGCTATAGCTTTCGTGCGAGCGCAGCGAACGAGAGACGCGTAAAGGTGTGTCACAAACCATCGGTTTGGCACATACGGACATTGATATATTCGCACCAGCCCGAGGAGCCGGAAGTATTTATCCTATTGCCTACCAACACATGTTTACAGTTTATGAATAGTTTCACATAAATAGTACTATTTCCTCATAGTACAGTGCAATGTGATGTCCGAAATGGCTGACAAAATTAGGTAATAACACGAAATATATGGAAGGCAATATAAGGTATATGTATAGCTTGGAAATTGTGACCGTTGCTCGCTCGCTCCGCTCGCTCGTAAAAATCTAGTCCAACCTCACAACCGATCCCACACGTTCGCAAATTTGAAATATGTCGCCACCATATCGAATAATGAACGGAAGGTGAATTGGTTTTAGGTTAGGCTATAGCTTTCGTGCGAGCGCCGCGAGCGAGAGACGCGTATAGGTGTGTCATAAACCAACGGTTTGGCACATACGGACATTGAAATATTCGCACCAGCCCGGGGAGCCGGAAGTCTTTATCCTATTGCCTTCTGACAAATGTTTACGGTTTACCAATAGTTTCACATAATTAGTACCGTTTCCTCATAGTACAGTGCAACGTGATGTCCGAAATGGCTGACAAAATTAGCTACAAGCACGAAATATATGCAAGACAATATATGGTATATGTATAGCTTGGAAATTGTGACCGTTGCTCGCTCGCTCCGCTCGCTCATAAAAATCTAGTCCAACCCCACAACCGATCCGACACGTTCGCAAATTTGAAACATGTCGCCATCATATCGAATAATGAACGCAAGATGGATTGGTTTTAGGTTAGGCTATAGTTTTCGAGCGAGAGCCGCGAGCGAGAAACGCGTATAGGTGTGTCATAAACCAACGGTTTGGCACATACGGACATTGAAATATTCGCACCAGCCCGAGGAGCCGGAAGTATTTATCCTATTGCCTACCGACACATGTTTACAGTTTATGAATAGTTTCACATAAATAGTACTATTTCCTCATAGTACAGTGCAATGTGATGTCCGAAATGGCTGACAAAATTAGGTAATAACACGAAATATATGGAAGGCAATATAAGGTATATGTATAGCTTGGAAATTGTGACCGTTGCTCGCTCGCTCCGCTCGCTCGTAAAAATCTAGTCCAACCCCACAACCGATCCGACACGTTCGCAAATTTGAAATATGTCGCCATCATATCGAATAATGAACGCAAGATGGATTGGTTTTAGGTTAGGCTATAGCTTTCGTGCGAGTGCAGCGAACGAGAGACGCGTAAAGGTGTATCACAAACCAACGGTTTGGCACATACGGACATTGAAATATTCGCACCAGCCCGTGGAGCCGGAAGTATTTATCCTATTGCCTACCGACACATGTTTACAGTTTATGAATAGTTTCACATAAATAGTACTATTTCCTCATAGTACAGTGCAATGTGATGTCCGAAATGGCTGACAAAATTAGGTAATAACACGAAATATATGGAAGGCAATATAAGGTATATGTATAGCTTGGAAATTGTGACCGTTGCTCGCTCGCTCCGCTCGCTCGTAAAAATCTAGTCCAACCTCACAACCGATCCCACACGTTCGCAAATTTGAAATATGTCGCCACCATATCGAATAATGAACGGAAGGTGAATTGGTTTTAGGTTAGGCTATAGCTTTCGTGCGAGCGCCGCGAGCGAGAGACGCGTATAGGTGTGTCATAAACCAACGGTTTGGCACATACGGACATTGAAATATTCGCACCAGCCCGGGGAGCCGGAAGTCTTTATCCTATTGCCTTCTGACAAATGTTTACGGTTTACCAATAGTTTCACATAATTAGTACCGTTTCCTCATAGTACAGTGCAACGTGATGTCCGAAATGGCTGACAAAATTAGGTACAAGCACGAAATATATGCAAGACAATATATGGTATATGTATAGCTTGGAAATTGTGACCGTTGCTCGCTCGCTCCGCTCGCTCATAAAAATCTAGTCCAACCCCACAACCGATCCGACACGTTCGCAAATTTGAAACATGTCGCCATCATATCGAATAATGAACGCAAGATGGATTGGTTTTAGGTTAGGCTATAGTTTTCGAGCGAGAGCCGCGAGCGAGAAACGCGTATAGGTGTGTCATAAACCAACGGTTTGGCACATACGGACATTGAAATATTCGCACCAGCCCGAGGAGCCGGAAGTATTTATCCTATTGCCTACCGACACATGTTTACAGTTTATGAATAGTTTCACATAAATAGTACTATTTCCTCATAGTACAGTGCAATGTGATGTCCGAAATGGCTGACAAAATTAGGTAATAACACGAAATATATGGAAGGCAATATAAGGTATATGTATAGCTTGGAAATTGTGACCGTTGCTCGCTCGCTCCGCTCGCTCGTAAAAATCTAGTCCAACCCCACAACCGATCCGACACGTTCGCAAATTTGAAATATGTCGCCATCATATCGAATAATGAACGCAAGATGGATTGGTTTTAGGTTAGGCTATAGCTTTCGTGCGAGTGCAGCGAACGAGAGACGCGTAAAGGTGTATCACAAACCAACGGTTTGGCACATACGGACATTGAAATATTCGCACCAGCCCGTGGAGCCGGAAGTATTTATCCTATTGCCTACCGACACATGTTTACAGTTTATGAATAGTTTCACATAAATAGTACTATTTCCTCATAGTACAGTGCAATGTGATGTCCGAAATGGCTGACAAAATTAGGTAATAACACGAAATATATGGAAGGCAATATAAGGTATATGTATAGCTTGGAAATTGTGACCGTTGCTCGCTCGCTCCGCTCGCTCGTAAAAATCTAGTCCAACCTCACAACCGATCCCACACGTTCGCAAATTTGAAATATGTCGCCACCATATCGAATAATGAACGGAAGGTGAATTGGTTTTAGGTTAGGCTATAGCTTTCGTGCGAGCGCCGCGAGCGAGAGACGCGTATAGGTGTGTCATAAACCAACGGTTTGGCACATACGGACATTGAAATATTCGCACCAGCCCGGGGAGCCGGAAGTCTTTATCCTATTGCCTTCTGACAAATGTTTACGGTTTACCAATAGTTTCACATAATTAGTACCGTTTCCTCATAGTACAGTGCAACGTGATGTCCGAAATGGCTGACAAAATTAGGTACAAGCACGAAATATATGCAAGACAATATATGGTATATGTATAGCTTGGAAATTGTGACCGTTGCTCGCTCGCTCCGCTCGCTCATAAAAATCTAGTCCAACCCCACAACCGATCCGACACGTTCGCAAATTTGAAACATGTCGCCATCATATCGAATAATGAACGCAAGATGGATTGGTTTTAGGTTAGGCTATAGTTTTCGAGCGAGAGCCGCGAGCGAGAAACGCGTATAGGTGTGTCATAAACCAACGGTTTGGCACATACGGACATTGAAATATTCGCACCAGCCCGAGGAGCCGGAAGTATTTATCCTATTGCCTACCGACACATGTTTACAGTTTATGAATAGTTTCACATAAATAGTACTATTTCCTCATAGTACAGTGCAATGTGATGTCCGAAATGGCTGACAAAATTAGGTAATAACACGAAATATATGGAAGGCAATATAAGGTATATGTATAGCTTGGAAATTGTGACCGTTGCTCGCTCGCTCCGCTCGCTCGTAAAAATCTAGTCCAACCCCACAACCGATCCCACTCGTTCGCAAATTTGAAATATGTCGCCACCATATCGAATAATGAACGGAAGATGGATTGGTTTTAGGTTAGGCTATAGCTTTCGTGCGAGCGCAGCGAACGAGAGACGCGTAAAGGTGTGTCACAAACCATCGGTTTGGCACATACGGACATTGATATATTCGCACCAGCCCGAGGAGCCGGAAGTATTTATCCTATTGCCTACCAACACATGTTTACAGTTTATGAATAGTTTCACATAAATAGTACTATTTCCTCATAGTACAGTGCAATGTGATGTCCGAAATGGCTGACAAAATTAGGTAATAACACGAAATATATGGAAGGCAATATAAGGTATATGTATAGCTTGGAAATTGTGACCGTTGCTCCCTCGCTCCGCTCGCTCGTAAAAATCTAGTCCAACCTCACAACCGATCCCACACGTTCGCAAATTTGAAATATGTCGCCACCATATCGAATAATGAACGGAAGGTGAATTGGTTTTAGGTTAGGCTATAGCTTTCGTGCGAGCGCCGCGAGCGAGAGACGCGTATAGGTGTGTCATAAACCAAGGGTTTGGCACATACGGACATTGAAATATTCGCACCAGCCCGGGGAGCCGGAAGTCTTTATCCTATTGCCTTCTGACAAATGTTTACGGTTTACCAATAGTTTCACATAATTAGTACCGTTTCCTCATAGTACAGTGCAACGTGATGTCCGAAATGGCTGACAAAATTAGGTACAAGCACGAAATATATGCAAGACAATATATGGTATATGTATAGCTTGGAAATTGTGACCGTTGCTCGCTCGCTCCGCTCGCTCATAAAAATCTAGTCCAACCCCACAACCGATCCGACACGTTCGCAAATTTGAAACATGTCGCCATCATATCGAATAATGAACGCAAGATGGATTGGTTTTAGGTTAGGCTATAGTTTTCGAGCGAGAGCCGCGAGCGAGAAACGCGTATAGGTGTGTCATAAACCAACGGTTTGGCACATACGGACATTGAAATATTCGCACCAGCCCGAGGAGCCGGAAGTATTTATCCTATTGCCTACCGACACATGTTTACAGTTTATGAATAGTTTCACATAAATAGTACTATTTCCTCATAGTACAGTGCAATGTGATGTCCGAAATGGCTGACAAAATTAGGTAATAACACGAAATATATGGAAGGCAATATAAGGTATATGTATAGCTTGGAAATTGTGACCGTTGCTCGCTCGCTCCGCTCGCTCGTAAAAATCTAGTCCAACCCCACAACCGATCCGACACGTTCGCAAATTTGAAATATGTCGCCATCATATCGAATAATGAACGCAAGATGGATTGGTTTTAGGTTAGGCTATAGCTTTCGTGCGAGTGCAGCGAACGAGAGACGCGTAAAGGTGTGTCACAAACCAACGGTTTGGCACATACGGACATTGAAATATTCGCACCAGCCCGTGGAGCCGGAAGTATTTATCCTATTGCCTACCGACACATGTTTACAGTTTATGAATAGTTTCACATAAATAGTACTATTTCCTCATAGTACAGTGCAATGTGATGTCCGAAATGGCTGACAAAATTAGGTAATAACACGAAATATATGGAAGGCAATATAAGGTATATGTATAGCTTGGAAATTGTGACCGTTGCTCGCTCGCTCCGCTCGCTCGTAAAAATCTAGTCCAACCTCACAACCGATCCCACACGTTCGCAAATTTGAAATATGTCGCCACCATATCGAATAATGAACGGAAGGTGAATTGGTTTTAGGTTAGGCTATAGCTTTCGTGCGAGCGCCGCGAGCGAGAGACGCGTATAGGTGTGTCATAAACCAACGGTTTGGCACATACGGACATTGAAATATTCGCACCAGCCCGGGGAGCCGGAAGTCTTTATCCTATTGCCTTCTGACAAATGTTTACGGTTTACCAATAGTTTCACATAATTAGTACCGTTTCCTCATAGTACAGTGCAACGTGATGTCCGAAATGGCTGACAAAATTAGGTAATAACACGAAATATATGGAAGGCAATATAAGGTATATGTATAGCTTGGAAATTGTGACCGTTGCTCGCTCGCTCCGCTCGCTCGTAAAAATCTAGTCCAACCTCACAACCGATCCCACTCGTTCGCAAATTTGAAATATGTCGCCACCATATCGAATAATGAACGGAAGATGGATTGGTTTTAGGTTAGGCTATAGCTTTCGTGCGAGCGCAGCGAACGAGAGACGCGTAAAGGTGTGTCACAAACCATCGGTTTGGCACATACGGACATTGATATATTCGCACCAGCCCGAGGAGCCGGAAGTATTTATCCTATTGCCTACCAACACATGTTTACAGTTTATGAATAGTTTCACATAAATAGTACTATTTCCTCATAGTACAGTGCAATGTGATGTCCGAAATGGCTGACAAAATTAGGTAATAACACGAAATATATGGAAGGCAATATAAGGTATATGTATAGCTTGGAAATTGTGACCGTTGCTCGCTCGCTCCGCTCGCTCGTAAAAATCTAGTCCAACCTCACAACCGATCCCACACGTTCGCAAATTTGAAATATGTCGCCACCATATCGAATAATGAACGGAAGGTGAATTGGTTTTAGGTTAGGCTATAGCTTTCGTGCGAGCGCCGCGAGCGAGAGACGCGTATAGGTGTGTCATAAACCAACGGTTTGGCACATACGGACATTGAAATATTCGCACCAGCCCGGGGAGCCGGAAGTCTTTATCCTATTGCCTTCTGACAAATGTTTACGGTTTACCAATAGTTTCACATAATTAGTACCGTTTCCTCATAGTACAGTGCAACGTGATGTCCGAAATGGCTGACAAAATTAGGTACAAGCACGAAATATATGCAAGACAATATATGGTATATGTATAGCTTGGAAATTGTGACCGTTGCTCGCTCGCTCCGCTCGCTCATAAAAATCTAGTCCAACCCCACAACCGATCCGACACGTTCGCAAATTTGAAACATGTCGCCATCATATCGAATAATGAACGCAAGATGGATTGGTTTTAGGTTAGGCTATAGTTTTCGAGCGAGAGCCGCGAGCGAGAAACGCGTATAGGTGTGTCATAAACCAACGGTTTGGCACATACGGACATTGAAATATTCGCACCAGCCCGAGGAGCCGGAAGTATTTATCCTATTGCCTACCGACACATGTTTACAGTTTATGAATAGTTTCACATAAATAGTACTATTTCCTCATAGTACAGTGCAATGTGATGTCCGAAATGGCTGACAAAATTAGGTAATAACACGAAATATATGGAAGGCAATATAAGGTATATGTATAGCTTGGAAATTGTGACCGTTGCTCGCTCGCTCCGCTCGCTCGTAAAAATCTAGTCCAACCCCACAACCGATCCGACACGTTCGCAAATTTGAAATATGTCGCCATCATATCGAATAATGAACGCAAGATGGATTGGTTTTAGGTTAGGCTATAGCTTTCGTGCGAGTGCAGCGAACGAGAGACGCGTAAAGGTGTGTCACAAACCAACGGTTTGGCACATACGGACATTGAAATATTCGCACCAGCCCGTGGAGCCGGAAGTATTTATCCTATTGCCTACCGACACATGTTTACAGTTTATGAATAGTTTCACATAAATAGTACTATTTCCTCATAGTACAGTGCAATGTGATGTGCGAAATGGCTGACAAAATTAGGTAATAACACGAAATATACGGAAGGCAATATAAGGTATATGTATAGCTTGGAAATTGTGACCGTTGCTCGCTCGCTCCGCTCGCTCGTAAAAATCTAGTCCAACCTCACAACCGATCCCACTCGTTCGCAAATTTGAAATATGTCGCCACCATATCGAATAATGAACGGAAGATGGATTGGTTTTAGGTTAGGCTATAGCTTTCGTGCGAGCGCAGCGAACGAGAGACGCGTAAAGGTGTGTCACAAACCATCGGTTTGGCACATACGGACATTGATATATTCGCACCAGCCCGAGGAGCCGGAAGTATTTATCCTATTGCCTACCAACACATGTTTACAGTTTATGAATAGTTTCACATAAATAGTACTATTTCCTCATAGTACAGTGCAATGTGATGTCCGAAATGGCTGACAAAATTAGGTAATAACACGAAATATATGGAAGGCAATATAAGGTATATGTATAGCTTGGAAATTGTGACCGTTGCTCGCTCGCTCCGCTCGCTCGTAAAAATCTAGTCCAACCCCACAACCGATCCGACACGTTCGCAAATTTGAAATATGTCGCCATCATATCGAATAATGAACGCAAGATGGATTGGTTTTAGGTTAGGCTATAGCTTTCGTGCGAGTGCAGCGAACGAGAGACGCGTAAAGGTGTGTCACAAACCAACGGTTTGGCACATACGGACATTGAAATATTCGCACCAGCCCGTGGAGCCGGAAGTATTTATCCTATTGCCTACCGACACATGTTTACAGTTTATGAATTAGTTTCACATAAATAGTACTATTTCCTCATAGTACAGTGCAATGTGATGTCCGAAATGGCTGACAAAATTAGGTAATAACACGAAATATTATGGAAGGCAATATAAGGTATATGTATAGCTTGGAAATTGTGACCGTTGCTCGCTCGCTCCGCTCGCTCGTAAAAATCTAGTCCAACCTCACAACCGATCCCACACGTTCGCAAATTTGAAATATGTCGCCACCATATCGAATAATGAACGGAAGGTGAATTGGTTTTAGGTTAGGCTATAGCTTTCGTGCGAGCGCCGCGAGCGAGAGACGCGTATAGGTGTGTCATAAACCAACGGTTTGGCACATACGGACATTGAAATATTCGCACCAGCCCGGGGAGCCGGAAGTCTTTATCCTATTGCCTTCTGACAAATGTTTACGGTTTACCAATAGTTTCACATAATTAGTACCGTTTCCTCATAGTACAGTGCAACGTGATGTCCGAAATGGCTGACAAAATTAGGTACAAGCACGAAATATATGCAAGACAATATATGGTATATGTATAGCTTGGAAGTTGTGACCGTTGCTCGCTCGCTCCGCTCGCTCATAAAAATCTAGTCCAACCCCACAACCGATCCGACACGTTCGCAAATTTGAAACATGTCGCCATCATATCGAATAATGAACGCAAGATGGATTGGTTTTAGGTTAGGCTATAGTTTTCGAGCGAGAGCCGCGAGCGAGAAACGCGTATAGGTGTGTCATAAACCAACGGTTTGGCACATACGGACATTGAAATATTCGCACCAGCCCGAGGAGCCGGAAGTATTTATCCTATTGCCTACCGACACATGTTTACAGTTTATGAATAGTTTCACATAAATAGTACTATTTCCTCATAGTACAGTGCAATGTGATGTCCGAAATGGCTGACAAAATTAGGTAATAACACGAAATATATGGAAGGCAATATAAGGTATATGTATAGCTTGGAAATTGTGACCGTTGCTCGCTCGCTCCGCTCGCTCGTAAAAATCTAGTCCAACCCCACAACCGATCCGACACGTTCGCAAATTTGAAATATGTCGCCATCATATCGAATAATGAACGCAAGATGGATTGGTTTTAGGTTAGGCTATAGCTTTCGTGCGAGTGCAGCGAACGAGAGACGCGTAAAGGTGTGTCACAAACCAACGGTTTGGCACATACGGACATTGAAATATTCGCACCAGCCCGTGGAGCCGGAAGTATTTATCCTATTGCCTACCGACACATGTTTACAGTTTATGAATAGTTTCACATAAATAGTACTATTTCCTCATAGTACAGTGCAATGTGATGTCCGAAATGGCTGACAAAATTAGGTAATAACACGAAATATACGGAAGGCAATATAAGGTATATGTATAGCTTGGAAATTGTGACCGTTGCTCGCTCGCTCCGCTCGCTCGTAAAAATCTAGTCCAACCTCACAACCGATCCCACTCGTTCGCAAATTTGAAATATGTCGCCACCATATCGAATAATGAACGGAAGATGGATTGGTTTTAGGTTAGGCTATAGCTTTCGTGCGAGCGCAGCGAACGAGAGACGCGTAAAGGTGTGTCACAAACCATCGGTTTGGCACATACGGACATTGATATATTCGCACCAGCCCGAGGAGCCGGAAGTATTTATCCTATTGCCTACCAACACATGTTTACAGTTTATGAATAGTTTCACATAAATAGTACTATTTCCTCATAGTACAGTGCAATGTGATGTCCGAAATGGCTGACAAAATTAGGTAATAACACGAAATATATGGAAGGCAATATAAGGTATATGTATAGCTTGGAAATTGTGACCGTTGCTCGCTCGCTCCGCTCGCTCGTAAAAATCTAGTCCAACCTCACAACCGATCCCACACGTTCGCAAATTTGAAATATGTCGCCACCATATCGAATAATGAACGGAAGGTGAATTGGTTTTAGGTTAGGCTATAGCTTTCGTGCGAGCGCCGCGAGCGAGAGACGCGTATAGGTGTGTCATAAACCAACGGTTTGGCACATACGGACATTGAAATATTCGCACCAGCCCGGGGAGCCGGAAGTCTTTATCCTATTGCCTTCTGACAAATGTTTACGGTTTACCAATAGTTTCACATAATTAGTACCGTTTCCTCATAGTACAGTGCAACGTGATGTCCGAAATGGCTGACAAAATTAGGTACAAGCACGAAATATATGCAAGACAATATATGGTATATGTATAGCTTGGAAATTGTGACCGTTGCTCGCTCGCTCCGCTCGCTCATAAAAATCTAGTCCAACCCCACAACCGATCCGACACGTTCGCAAATTTGAAACATGTCGCCATCATATCGAATAATGAACGCAAGATGGATTGGTTTTAGGTTAGGCTATAGTTTTCGAGCGAGAGCCGCGAGCGAGAAACGCGTATAGGTGTGTCATAAACCAACGGTTTGGCACATACGGACATTGAAATATTCGCACCAGCCCGAGGAGCCGGAAGTATTTATCCTATTGCCTACCGACACATGTTTACAGTTTATGAATAGTTTCACATAAATAGTACTATTTCCTCATAGTACAGTGCAATGTGATGTCCGAAATGGCTGACAAAATTAGGTAATAACACGAAATATATGGAAGGCAATATAAGGTATATGTATAGCTTGGAAATTGTGACCGTTGCTCGCTTGCTCCGCTCGCTCGTAAAAATCTAGTCCAACCCCACAACCGATCCGACACGTTCGCAAATTTGAAATATGTCGCCATCATATCGAATAATGAACGCAAGATGGATTGGTTTTAGGTTAGGCTATAGCTTTCGTGCGAGTGCAGCGAACGAGAGACGCGTAAAGGTGTGTCACAAACCAACGGTTTGGCACATACGGACATTGAAATATTCGCACCAGCCCGTGGAGCCGGAAGTATTTATCCTATTGCCTACCGACACATGTTTACAGTTTATGAATAGTTTCACATAAATAGTACTATTTCCTCATAGTACAGTGCAATGTGATGTCCGAAATGGCTGACAAAATTAGGTAATAACACGAAATATACGGAAGGCAATATAAGGTATATGTATAGCTTGGAAATTGTGACCGTTGCTCGCTCGCTCCGCTCGCTCGTAAAAATCTAGTCCAACCTCACAACCGATCCCACTCGTTCGCAAATTTGAAATATGTCGCCACCATATCGAATAATGAACGGAAGATGGATTGGTTTTTGGTTAGGCTATAGCTTTCGTGCGAGCGCAGCGAACGAGAGACGCGTAAAGGTGTGTCACAAACCATCGGTTTGGCACATACGGACATTGATATATTCGCACCAGCCCGAGGAGCCGGAAGTATTTATCCTATTGCCTACCGACACATGTTTACAGTTTATGAATAGTTTCACTTAAATAGTACTATTTCCTCATAGTACAGTGCAATGTGATGTCCGAAATGGCTGACAAAATTAGGTAATAACACGAAATATATGGAAGGCAATATAAGGTATATGTATAGCTTGGAAATTGTGACCGTTGCTCGCTCGCTCCGCTCGCTCGTAAAAATCTAGTCCAACCCCACAACCGATCCGACACGTTCGCAAATTTGAAATATGTCGCCATCATATCGAATAATGAACGCAAGATGGATTGGTTTTAGGTTAGGCTATAGCTTTCGTGCGAGTGCAGCGAACGAGAGACGCGTAAAGGTGTGTCACAAACCAACGGTTTGGCACATACGGACATTGAAATATTCGCACCAGCCCGTGGAGCCGGAAGTATTTATCCTATTGCCTACCGACACATGTTTACAGTTTATGAATAGTTTCACATAAATAGTACTATTTCCTCATAGTACAGTGCAATGTGATGTCCGAAATGGCTGACAAAATTAGGTAATAACACGAAATATACGGAAGGCAATATAAGGTATATGTATAGCTTGGAAATTGTGACCGTTGCTCGCTCGCTCCGCTCGCTCGTAAAAATCTAGTCCAACCTCACAACCGATCCCACTCGTTCGCAAATTTGAAATATGTCGCCACCATATCGAATAATGAACGGAAGATGGATTGGTTTTAGGTTAGGCTATAGCTTTCGTGCGAGCGCAGCGAACGAGAGACGCGTAAAGGTGTGTCACAAACCATCGGTTTGGCACATACGGACATTGATATATTCGCACCAGCCCGAGGAGCCGGAAGTATTTATCCTATTGCCTACCAACACATGTTTACAGTTTATGAATAGTTTCACATAAATAGTACTATTTCCTCATAGTACAGTGCAATGTGATGTCCGAAATGGCTGACAAAATTAGGTAATAACACGAAATATATGGAAGGCAATATAAGGTATATGTATAGCTTGGAAATTGTGACCGTTGCTCGCTCGCTCCGCTCGCTCGTAAAAATCTAGTCCAACCCCACAACCGATCCGACACGTTCGCAAATTTGAAACATGTCGCCATCATATCGAATAATGAACGCAAGATGGATTGGTTTTAGGTTAGGCTATAGTTTTCGAGCGAGAGCCGCGAGCGAGAAACGCGTATAGGTGTGTCATAAACCAACGGTTTGGCACATACGGACATTGAAATATTCGCACCAGCCCGAGGAGCCGGAAGTATTTATCCTATTGCCTACCGACACATGTTTACAGTTTATGAATAGTTTCACATAAATAGTACTATTTCCTCATAGTACAGTGCAATGTGATGTCCGAAATGGCTGACAAAATTAGGTAATAACACGAAATATATGGAAGGCAATATAAGGTATATGTATAGCTTGGAAATTGTGACCGTTGCTCGCTCGCTCCGCTCGCTCGTAAAAATCTAGTCCAACCCCACAACCGATCCGACACGTTCGCAAATTTGAAATATGTCGCCATCATATCGAATAATGAACGCAAGATGGATTGGTTTTAGGTTAGGCTATAGCTTTCGTGCGAGTGCAGCGAACGAGAGACGCGTAAAGGTGTGTCACAAACCAACGGTTTGGCACATACGGACATTGAAATATTCGCACCAGCCCGTGGAGCCGGAAGTATTTATCCTATTGCCTACCGACACATGTTTACAGTTTATGAATAGTTTCACATAAATAGTACTATTTCCTCATAGTACAGTGCAATGTGATGTCCGAAATGGCTGACAAAATTAGGTAATAACACGAAATATACGGAAGGCAATATAAGGTATATGTATAGCTTGGAAATTGTGACCGTTGCTCGCTCGCTCCGCTCGCTCGTAAAAATCTAGTCCAACCTCACAACCGATCCCACTCGTTCGCAAATTTGAAATATGTCGCCACCATATCGAATAATGAACGGAAGATGGATTGGTTTTAGGTTAGGCTATAGCTTTCGTGCGAGCGCAGCGAACGAGAGACGCGTAAAGGTGTGTCACAAACCATCGGTTTGGCACATACGGACATTGATATATTCGCACCAGCCCGAGGAGCCGGAAGTATTTATCCTATTGCCTACCAACACATGTTTACAGTTTATGAATAGTTTCACATAAATAGTACTATTTCCTCATAGTACAGTGCAATGTGATGTCCGAAATGGCTGACAAAATTAGGTAATAACACGAAATATATGGAAGGCAATATAAGGTATATGTATAGCTTGGAAATTGTGACCGTTGCTCGCTCGCTCCGCTCGCTCGTAAAAATCTAGTCCAACCCCACAACCGATCCGACACGTTCGCAAATTTGAAATATGTCGCCATCATATCGAATAATGAACGCAAGATGGATTGGTTTTAGGTTAGGCTATAGCTTTCGTGCGAGTGCAGCGAACGAGAGACGCGTAAAGGTGTGTCACAAACCAACGGTTTGGCACATACGGACATTGAAATATTCGCACCAGCCCGTGGAGCCGGAAGTATTTATCCTATTGCCTACCGACACATGTTTACAGTTTATGAATAGTTTCACATAAATAGTACTATTTCCTCATAGTACAGTGCAATGTGATGTCCGAAATGGCTGACAAAATTAGGTAATAACACGAAATATATGGAAGGCAATATAAGGTATATGTATAGCTTGGAAATTGTGACCGTTGCTCGCTCGCTCCGCTCGCTCGTAAAAATCTAGTCCAACCTCACAACCGATCCCACTCGTTCGCAAATTTGAAATATGTCGCCACCATATCGAATAATGAACGGAAGATGGATTGGTTTTAGGTTAGGCTATAGCTTTCGTGCGAGCGCAGCGAACGAGAGACGCGTAAAGGTGTGTCACAAACCATCGGTTTGGCACATACGGACATTGATATATTCGCACCAGCCCGAGGAGCCGGAAGTATTTATCCTATTGCCTACCAACACATGTTTACAGTTTATGAATAGTTTCACATAAATAGTACTATTTCCTCATAGTACAGTGCAATGTGATGTCCGAAATGGCTGACAAAATTAGGTAATAACACGAAATATATGGAAGGCAATATAAGGTATATGTATAGCTTGGAAATTGTGACCGTTGCTCGCTCGCTCCGCTCGCTCGTAAAAATCTAGTCCAACCCCACAACCGATCCGACACGTTCGCAAATTTGAAATATGTCGCCATCATATCGAATAATGAACGCAAGATGGATTGGTTTTAGGTTAGGCTATAGCTTTCGTGCGAGTGCAGCGAACGAGAGACGCGTAAAGGTGTGTCACAAACCAACGGTTTGGCACATACGGACATTGAAATATTCGCACCAGCCCGTGGAGCCGGAAGTATTTATCCTATTGCCTACCGACACATGTTTACAGTTTATGAATAGTTTCACATAAATAGTACTATTTCCTCATAGTACAGTGCAATGTGATGTCCGAAATGGCTGACAAAATTAGGTAATAACACGAAATATATGGAAGGCAATATAAGGTATATGTATAGCTTGGAAATTGTGACCGTTGCTCGCTCGCTCCGCTCGCTCGTAAAAATCTAGTCCAACCTCACAACCGATCCCACACGTTCGCAAATTTGAAATATGTCGCCACCATATCGAATAATGAACGGAAGGTGAATTGGTTTTAGGTTAGGCTATAGCTTTCGTGCGAGCGCCGCGAGCGAGAGACGCGTATAGGTGTGTCATAAACCAACGGTTTGGCACATACGGACATTGAAATATTCGCACCAGCCCGGGGAGCCGGAAGTATTTATCCTATTGCCTACCGACACATGTTTACAGTTTATGAATAGTTTCACATAAATAGTACTATTTCCTCATAGTACAGTGCAATGTGATGTCCGAAATGGCTGACAAAATTAGGTACAAGCACGAAATATATGCAAGACAATATATGGTATATGTATAGCTTGGAAATTGTGACCGTTGCTCGCTCGCTCCGCTCGCTCATAAAAATCTAGTCCAACCCCACAACCGATCCGACACGTTCGCAAATTTGAAACATGTCGCCATCATATCGAATAATGAACGCAAGATGGATTGGTTTTAGGTTAGGCTATAGTTTTCGAGCGAGAGCCGCGAGCGAGAAACGCGTATAGGTGTGTCATAAACCAACGGTTTGGCACATACGGACATTGAAATATTCGCACCAGCCCGAGGAGCCGGAAGTATTTATCCTATTGCCTACCGACACATGTTTACAGTTTATGAATAGTTTCACATAAATAGTACTATTTCCTCATAGTACAGTGCAATGTGATGTCCGAAATGGCTGACAAAATTAGGTAATAACACGAAATATATGGAAGGCAATATAAGGTATATGTATAGCTTGGAAATTGTGACCGTTGCTCGCTCGCTCCGCTCGCTCGTAAAAATCTAGTCCAACCCCACAACCGATCCGACACGTTCGCAAATTTGAAATATGTCGCCATCATATCGAATAATGAACGCAAGATGGATTGGTTTTAGGTTAGGCTATAGCTTTCGTGCGAGTGCAGCGAACGAGAGACGCGTAAAGGTGTGTCACAAACCAACGGTTTGGCACATACGGACATTGAAATATTCGCACCAGCCCGTGGAGCCGGAAGTATTTATCCTATTGCCTACCGACACATGTTTACAGTTTATGAATAGTTTCACATAAATAGTACTATTTCCTCATAGTACAGTGCAATGTGATGTCCGAAATGGCTGACAAAATTAGGTAATAACACGAAATATACGGAAGGCAACATAAGGTATATGTATAGCTTGGAAATTGTGACCGTTGCTCGCTCGCTCCGCTCGCTCGTAAAAATCTAGTCCAACCTCACAACCGATCCCACTCGTTCGCAAATTTGAAATATGTCGCCACCATATCGAATAATGAACGGAAGATGGATTGGTTTTAGGTTAGGCTATAGCTTTCGTGCGAGCGCAGCGAACGAGAGACGCGTAAAGGTGTGTCACAAACCATCGGTTTGGCACATACGGACATTGATATATTCGCACCAGCCCGAGGAGCCGGAAGTATTTATCCTATTGCCTACCAACACATGTTTACAGTTTATGAATAGTTTCACATAAATAGTACTATTTCCTCATAGTACAGTGCAATGTGATGTCCGAAATGGCTGACAAAATTAGGTAATAACACGAAATATATGGAAGGCAATATAAGGTATATGTATAGCTTGGAAATTGTGACCGTTGCTCGCTCGCTCCGCTCGCTCGTAAAAATCTAGTCCAACCCCACAACCGATCCGACACGTTCGCAAATTTGAAATATGTCGCCATCATATCGAATAATGAACGCAAGATGGATTGGTTTTAGGTTAGGCTATAGCTTTCGTGCGAGTGCAGCGAACGAGAGACGCGTAAAGGTGTGTCACAAACCAACGGTTTGGCACATACGGACATTGAAATATTCGCACCAGCCCGTGGAGCCGGAAGTATTTATCCTATTGCCTACCGACACATGTTTACAGTTTATGAATAGTTTCACATAAATAGTACTATTTCCTCATAGTACAGTGCAATGTGATGTCCGAAATGGCTGACAAAATTAGGTAATAACACGAAATATACGGAAGGCAATATAAGGTATATGTATAGCTTGGAAATTGTGACCGTTGCTCGCTCGCTCCGCTCGCTCGTAAAAATCTAGTCCAACCTCACAACCGATCCCACTCGTTCGCAAATTTGAAATATGTCGCCACCATATCGAATAATGAACGGAAGATGGATTGGTTTTAGGTTAGGCTATAGCTTTCGTGCGAGCGCAGCGAACGAGAGACGCGTAAAGGTGTGTCACAAACCATCGGTTTGGCACATACGGACATTGATATATTCTCACCAGCCCGAGGAGCCGGAAGTATTTATCCTATTGCCTACCAACACATGTTTACAGTTTATGAATAGTTTCACATAAATAGTACTATTTCCTCATAGTACAGTGCAATGTGATGTCCGAAATGGCTGACAAAATTAGGTAATAACACGAAATATATGGAAGGCAATATAAGGTATATGTATAGCTTGGAAATTGTGACCGTTGCTCGCTCGCTCCGCTCGCTCGTAAAAATCTAGTCCAACCCCACAACCGATCCGACACGTTCGCAAATTTGAAATATGTCGCCATCATATCGAATAATGAACGCAAGATGGATTGGTTTTAGGTTAGGCTATAGCTTTCGTGCGAGTGCAGCGAACGAGAGACGCGTAAAGGTGTGTCACAAACCAACGGTTTGGCACATACGGACATTGAAATATTCGCACCAGCCCGTGGAGCCGGAAGTATTTATCCTATTGCCTACCGACACATGTTTACAGTTTATGAATAGTTTCACATAAATAGTACTATTTCCTCATAGTACAGTGCAATGTGATGTCCGAAATGGCTGACAAAATTAGGTAATAACACGAAATATATGGAAGGCAATATAAGGTATATGTATAGCTTGGAAATTGTGACCGTTGCTCGCTCGCTCCGCTCGCTCGTAAAAATCTAGTCCAACCTCACAACCGATCCCACACGTTCGCAAATTTGAAATATGTCGCCACCATATCGAATAATGAACGGAAGGTGAATTGGTTTTAGGTTAGGCTATAGCTTTCGTGCGAGCGCCGCGAGCGAGAGACGCGTATAGGTGTGTCATAAACCAACGGTTTGGCACATACGGTCATTGAAATATTCGCACCAGCCCGGGGAGCCGGAAGTCTTTATCCTATTGCCTTCTGACAAATGTTTACGGTTTACCAATAGTTTCACATAATTAGTACCGTTTCCTCATAGTACAGTGCAACGTGATGTCCGAAATGGCTGACAAAATTAGGTACAAGCACGAAATATATGCAAGACAATATATGGTATATGTATAGCTTGGAAATTCTGACCGTTGCTCGCTCGCTCCGCTCGCTCATAAAAATCTAGTCCAACCCCACAACCGATCCGACACGTTCGCAAATTTGAAACATGTCGCCATCATATCGAATAATGAACGCAAGATGGATTGGTTTTAGGTTAGGCTATAGTTTTCGAGCGAGAGCCGCGAGCGAGAAACGCGTATAGGTGTGTCATAAACCAACGGTTTGGCACATACGGACATTGAAATATTCGCACCAGCCCGAGGAGCCGGAAGTATTTATCCTATTGCCTACCGACACATGTTTACAGTTTATGAATAGTTTCACATAAATAGTACTATTTCCTCATAGTACAGTGCAATGTGATGTCCGAAATGGCTGACAAAATTAGGTAATAACACGAAATATATGGAAGGCAATATAAGGTATATGTATAGCTTGGAAATTGTGACCGTTGCTCGCTCGCTCCGCTCGCTCGTAAAAATCTAGTCCAACCTCACAACCGATCCCACACGTTCGCAAATTTGAAATATGTCGCCACCATATCGAATAATGAACGGAAGGTGAATTGGTTTTAGGTTAGGCTATAGCTTTCGTGCGAGCGCCGCGAGCGAGAGACGCGTATAGGTGTGTCATAAACCAACGGTTTGGCACATACGGACATTGAAATATTCGCACCAGCCCGGGGAGCCGGAAGTCTTTATCCTATTGCCTTCTGACAAATGTTTACGGTTTACCAATAGTTTCACATAATTAGTACCGTTTCCTCATAGTACAGTGCAACGTGATGTCCGAAATGGCTGACAAAATTAGGTACAAGCACGAAATATATGCAAGACAATATATGGTATATGTATAGCTTGGAAATTGTGACCGTTGCTCGCTCGCTCCGCTCGCTCATAAAAATCTAGTCCAACCCCACAACCGATCCGACACGTTCGCAAATTTGAAACATGTCGCCATCATATCGAATAATGAACGCAAGATGGATTGGTTTTAGGTTAGGCTATAGTTTTCGAGCGAGAGCCGCGAGCGAGAAACGCGTATAGGTGTGTCACAAACCAACGGTTTGGCACATACGGACATTGAAATATTCGCACCAGCCCGAGGAGCCGGAAGTATTTATCCTATTGCCTACCGACACATGTTTACAGTTTATGATTAGTTTCACATAAATAGTACTATTTCCTCATAGTACAGTGCAATGTGATGTCCGAAATGGCTGACAAAATTAGGTAATAACACGAAATATATGGAAGGCAATATAAGGTATATGTATAGCTTGGAAATTGTGACCGTTGCTCGCTCGCTCCGCTCGCTCGTAAAAATCTAGTCCAACCCCACAACCGATCCGACACGTTCGCAAATTTGAAATATGTCGCCATCATATCGAATAATGAACGCAAGATGGATTGGTTTTAGGTTAGGCTAAAGCTTTCGTGCGAGTGCAGCGAACGAGAGACGCGTAAAGGTGTGTCACAAACCAACGGTTTGGCACATACGGACATTGAAATATTCGCACCAGCCCGTGGAGCCGGAAGTATTTATCCTATTGCCTACCGACACATGTTTACAGTTTATGAATAGTTTCACATAAATAGTACTATTTCCTCATAGTACAGTGCAATGTGATGTCCGAAATGGCTGACAAAATTAGGTAATAACACGAAATATATGGAAGGCAATATAAGGTATATGTATAGCTTGGAAATTGTGACCGTTGCTCGCTCGCTCCGCTCGCTCGTAAAAATCTAGTCCAACCCCACAACCGATCCGACACGTTCGCAAATTTGAAATATGTCGCCATCATATCGAATAATGAACGCAAGATGGATTGGTTTTAGGTTAGGCTATAGCTTTCGTGCGAGTGCAGCGAACGAGAGACGCGTAAAGGTGTGTCACAAACCAACGGTTTGGCACATACGGACATTGAAATATTCGCACCAGCCCGTGGAGCCGGAAGTATTTATCCTATTGCCTACCGACACATGTTTACAGTTTATGAATAGTTTCACATAAATAGTACTATTTCCTCATAGTACAGTGCAATGTGATGTCCGAAATGGCTGACAAAATTAGGTAATAACACGAAATATACGGAAGGCAATATAAGGTATATGTATAGCTTGGAAATTGTGACCGTTGCTCGCTCGCTCCGCTCGCTCGTAAAAATCTAGTCCAACCTCACAACCGATCCCACTCGTTCGCAAATTTGAAATATGTCGCTACCATATCGAATAATGAACGGAAGATGGATTGGTTTTAGGTTAGGCTATAGCTTTCGTGCGAGCGCAGCGAACGAGAGACGCGTAAAGGTGTGTCACAAACCATCGGTTTGGCACATACGGACATTGATATATTCGCACCAGCCCGAGGAGCCGGAAGTATTTATCCTATTGCCTACCAACACATGTTTACAGTTTATGAATAGTTTCACATAAATAGTACTATTTCCTCATAGTACAGTGCAATGTGATGTCCGAAATGGCTGACAAAATTAGGTAATAACACGAAATATATGGAAGGCAATATAAGGTATATGTATAGCTTGGAAATTGTGACCGTTGCTCGCTCTCTCCGCTCGCTCGTAAAAATCTAGTCCAACCTCACAACCGATCCCACACGTTCGCAAATTTGAAATATGTCGCCACCATATCGAATAATGAACGGAAGGTGAATTGGTTTTAGGTTAGGCTATAGCTTTCGTGCGAGCGCCGCGAGCGAGAGACGCGTATAGGTGTGTCATAAACCAACGGTTTGGCACATACGGACATTGAAATATTCGCACCAGCCCGGGGAGCCGGAAGTCTTTATCCTATTGCCTTCTGACAAATGTTTACGGTTTACCAATAGTTTCACATAATTAGTACCGTTTCCTCATAGTACAGTGCAACGTGATGTCCGAAATGGCTGACAAAATTAGGTACAAGCACGAAATATATGCAAGACAATATATGGTATATGTATAGCTTGGAAATTGTGACCGTTGCTCGCTCGCTCCGCTCGCTCATAAAAATCTAGTCCAACCCCACAACCGATCCGACACGTTCGCAAATTTGAAACATGTCGCCATCATATCGAATAATGAACGCAAGATGGATTGGTTTTAGGTTAGGCTATAGTTTTCGAGCGAGAGCCGCGAGCGAGAAACGCGTATAGGTGTGTCATAAACCAACGGTTTGGCACATACGGACATTGAAATATTCGCACCAGCCCGAGGAGCCGGAAGTATTTATCCTATTGCCTACCGACACATGTTTACAGTTTATGAATAGTTTCACATAAATAGTACTATTTCCTCATAGTACAGTGCAATGTGATGTCCGAAATGGCTGACAAAATTAGGTAATAACACGAAATATATGGAAGGCAATATAAGGTATATGTATAGCTTGGAAATTGTGACCGTTGCTCGCTCGCTCCGCTCGCTCGTAAAAATCTAGTCCAACCCCACAACCGATCCGACACGTTCGCAAATTTGAAATATGTCGCCATCATATCGAATAATGAACGCAAGATGGATTGGTTTTAGGTTAGGCTATAGCTTTCGTGCGAGTGCAGCGAACGAGAGACGCGTAAAGGTGTGTCACAAACCAACGGTTTGGCACATACGGACATTGAAATATTCGCACCAGCCCGTGGAGCCGGAAGTATTTATCCTATTGCCTACCGACACATGTTTACAGTTTATGAATAGTTTCACATAAATAGTACTATTTCCTCATAGTACAGTGCAATGTGATGTCCGAAATGGCTGACAAAATTAGGTAATAACACGAAATATACGGAAGGCAATATAAGGTATATGTATAGCTTGGAAATTGTGACCGTTGCTCGCTCGCTCCGCTCGCTCGTAAAAATCTAGTCCAACCTCACAACCGATCCCACTCGTTCGCAAATTTGAAATATGTCGCCACCATATCGAATAATGAACGGAAGATGGATTGGTTTTAGGTTAGGCTATAGCTTTCGTGCGAGCGCAGCGAACGAGAGACGCGTAAAGGTGTGTCACAAACCATCGGTTTGGCACATACGGACATTGATATATTCGCACCAGCCCGAGGAGCCGGAAGTATTTATCCTATTGCCTACCAACACATGTTTACAGTTTATGAATAGTTTCACATAAATAGTACTATTTCCTCATAGTACAGTGCAATGTGATGTCCGAAATGGCTGACAAAATTAGGTAATAACACGAAATATATGGAAGGCAATATAAGGTATATGTATAGCTTGGAAATTGTGACCGTTGCTCGCTCGCTCCGCTCGCTCGTAAAAATCTAGTCCAACCTCACAACCGATCCCACACGTTCGCAAATTTGAAATATGTCGCCACCATATCGAATAATGAACGGAAGGTGAATTGGTTTTAGGTTAGGCTATAGCTTTCGTGCGAGCGCCGCGAGCGAGAGACGCGTATAGGTGTGTCATAAACCAACGGTTTGGCACATACGGACATTGAAATATTCGCACCAGCCCGGGGAGCCGGAAGTCTTTATCCTATTGCCTTCTGACAAATGTTTACGGTTTACCAATAGTTTCACATAATTAGTACCGTTTCCTCATAGTACAGTGCAACGTGATGTCCGAAATGGCTGACAAAATTAGGTACAAGCACGAAATATATGCAAGACAATATATGGTATATGTATAGCTTGGAAATTGTGACCGTTGCTCGCTCGCTCCGCTCGCTCATAAAAATCTAGTCCAACCCCACAACCGATCCGACACGTTCGCAAATTTGAAACATGTCGCCATCATATCGAATAATGAACGCAAGATGGATTGGTTTTAGGTTAGGCTATAGTTTTCGAGCGAGAGCCGCGAGCGAGAAACGCGTATAGGTGTGTCATAAACCAACGGTTTGGCACATACGGACATTGAAATATTCGCACCAGCCCGAGGAGCCGGAAGTATTTATCCTATTGCCTACCGACACATGTTTACAGTTTATGAATAGTTTCACATAAATAGTACTATTTCCTCATAGTACAGTGCAATGTGATGTCCGAAATGGCTGACAAAATTAGGTAATAACACGAAATATATGGAAGGCAATATAAGGTATATGTATAGCTTGGAAATTGTGACCGTTGCTCGCTCGCTCCGCTCGCTCGTAAAAATCTAGTCCAACCCCACAACCGATCCGACACGTTCGCAAATTTGAAATATGTCGCCATCATATCGAATAATGAACGCAAGATGGATTGGTTTTAGGTTAGGCTATAGCTTTCGTGCGAGTGCAGCGAACGAGAGACGCGTAAAGGTGTGTCACAAACCAACGGTTTGGCACATACGGACATTGAAATATTCGCACCAGCCCGTGGAGCCGGAAGTATTTATCCTATTGCCTACCGACACATGTTTACAGTTTATGAATAGTTTCACATAAATAGTACTATTTCCTCATAGTACAGTGCAATGTGATGTCCGAAATGGCTGACAAAATTAGGTAATAACACGAAATATACGGAAGGCAATATAAGGTATATGTATAGCTTGGAAATTGTGACCGTTGCTCGCTCGCTCCGCTCGCTCGTAAAAATCTAGTCCAACCTCACAACCGATCCCACTCGTTCGCAAATTTGAAATATGTCGCCACCATATCGAATAATGAACGGAAGATGGATTGGTTTTAGGTTAGGCTATAGCTTTCGTGCGAGCGCAGCGAACGAGAGACGCGTAAAGGTGTGTCACAAACCATCGGTTTGGCACATACGGACATTGATATATTCGCACCAGCCCGAGGAGCCGGAAGTATTTATCCTATTGCCTACCAACACATGTTTACAGTTTATGAATAGTTTCACATAAATAGTACTATTTCCTCATAGTACAGTGCAATGTGATGTCCGAAATGGCTGACAAAATTAGGTAATAACACGAAATATACGGAAGGCAATATAAGGTATATGTATAGCTTGGAAATTGTGACCGTTGCTCGCTCGCTCCGCTCGCTCGTAAAAATCTAGTCCAACCTCACAACCGATCCCACTCGTTCGCAAATTTGAAATATGTCGCCACCATATCGAATAATGAACGGAAGATGGATTGGTTTTAGGTTAGGCTATAGCTTTCGTGCGAGCGCAGCGAACGAGAGACGCGTAAAGGTGTGTCACAAACCATCGGTTTGGCACATACGGACATTGATATATTCGCACCAGCCCGAGGAGCCGGAAGTATTTATCCTATTGCCTACCAACACATGTTTACAGTTTATGAATAGTTTCACATAAATAGTACTATTTCCTCATAGTACAGTGCAATGTGATGTCCGAAATGGCTGACAAAATTAGGTAATAACACGAAATATATGGAAGGCAATATAAGGTATATGTATAGCTTGGAAATTGTGACCGTTGCTCGCTCGCTCCGCTCGCTCGTAAAAATCTAGTCCAACCTCACAACCGATCCCACACGTTCGCAAATTTGAAATATGTCGCCACCATATCGAATAATGAACGGAAGGTGAATTGGTTTTAGGTTAGGCTATAGCTTTCGTGCGAGCGCCGCGAGCGAGAGACGCGTATAGGTGTGTCATAAACCAACGGTTTGGCACATACGGACATTGAAATATTCGCACCAGCCCGGGGAGCCGGAAGTCTTTATCCTATTGCCTTCTGACAAATGTTTACGGTTTACCAATAGTTTCACATAATTAGTACCGTTTCCTCATAGTACAGTGCAACGTGATGTCCGAAATGGCTGACAAAATTAGGTACAAGCACGAAATATATGCAAGACAATATATGGTATATGTATAGCTTGGAAATTGTGACCGTTGCTCGCTCGCTCCGCTCGCTCATAAAAATCTAGTCCAACCCCACAACCGATCCGACACGTTCGCAAATTTGAAACATGTCGCCATCATATCGAATAATGAACGCAAGATGGATTGGTTTTAGGTTAGGCTATAGTTTTCGAGCGAGAGCCGCGAGCGAGAAACGCGTATAGGTGTGTCATAAACCAACGGTTTGGCACATACGGACATTGAAATATTCGCACCAGCCCGAGGAGCCGGAAGTATTTATCCTATTGCCTACCGACACATGTTTACAGTTTATGAATAGTTTCACATAAATAGTACTATTTCCTCATAGTACAGTGCAATGTGATGTCCGAAATGGCTGACAAAATTAGGTAATAACACGAAATATATGGAAGGCAATATAAGGTATATGTATAGCTTGGAAATTGTGACCGTTGCTCGCTCGCTCCGCTCGCTCGTAAAAATCTAGTCCAACCCCACAACCGATCCGACACGTTCGCAAATTTGAAATATGTCGCCATCATATCGAATAATGAACGCAAGATGGATTGGTTTTAGGTTAGGCTATAGCTTTCGTGCGAGTGCAGCGAACGAGAGACGCGTAAAGGTGTGTCACAAACCAACGGTTTGGCACATACGGACATTGAAATATTCGCACCAGCCCGTGGAGCCGGAAGTATTTATCCTATTGCCTACCGACACATGTTTACAGTTTATGAATAGTTTCACATAAATAGTACTATTTCCTCATAGTACAGTGCAATGTGATGTCCGAAATGGCTGACAAAATTAGGTAATAACACGAAATATACGGAAGGCAATATAAGGTATATGTATAGCTTGGAAATTGTGACCGTTGCTCGCTCGCTCCGCTCGCTCGTAAAAATCTAGTCCAACCTCACAACCGATCCCACTCGTTCGCAAATTTGAAATATGTCGCCACCATATCGAATAATGAACGGAAGATGGATTGGTTTTAGGTTAGGCTATAGCTTTCGTGCGAGCGCAGCGAACGAGAGACGCGTAAAGGTGTGTCACAAACCATCGGTTTGGCACATACGGACATTGATATATTCGCACCAGCCCGAGGAGCCGGAAGTATTTATCCTATTGCCTACCAACACATGTTTACAGTTTATGAATAGTTTCACATAAATAGTACTATTTCCTCATAGTACAGTGCAATGTGATGTCCGAAATGGCTGACAAAATTAGGTAATAACACGAAATATATGGAAGGCAATATAAGGTATATGTATAGCTTGGAAATTGTGACCGTTGCTCGCTCGCTCCGCTCGCTCGTAAAAATCTAGTCCAACCCCACAACCGATCCGACACGTTCGCAAATTTGAAATATGTCGCCATCATATCGAATAATGAACGCAAGATGGATTGGTTTTAGGTTAGGCTATAGCTTTCGTGCGAGTGCAGCGAACGAGAGACGCGTAAAGGTGTGTCACAAACCAACGGTTTGGCACATACGGACATTGAAATATTCGCACCAGCCCGTGGAGCCGGAAGTATTTATCCTATTGCCTACCGACACATGTTTACAGTTTATGAATAGTTTCACATAAATAGTACTATTTCCTCATAGTACAGTGCAATGTGATGTCCGAAATGGCTGACAAAATTAGGTAATAACACGAAATATATGGAAGGCAATATAAGGTATATGTATAGCTTGGAAATTGTGACCGTTGCTCGGTCGCTCCGCTCGCTCGTAAAAATCTAGTCCAACCTCACAACCGATCCCACACGTTCGCAAATTTGAAATATGTCGCCACCATATCGAATAATGAACGGAAGGTGAATTGGTTTTAGGTTAGGCTATAGCTTTCGTGCGAGCGCCGCGAGCGAGAGACGCGTATAGGTGTGTCATAAACCAACGGTTTGGCACATACGGACATTGAAATATTCGCACCAGCCCGGGGAGCCGGAAGTCTTTATCCTATTGCCTTCTGACAAATGTTTACGGTTTACCAATAGTTTCACATAATTAGTACCGTTTCCTCATAGTACAGTGCAACGTGATGTCCGAAATGGCTGACAAAATTAGGTACAAGCACGAAATATATGCAAGACAATATATGGTATATGTATAGCTTGGAAATTGTGACCGTTGCTCGCTCGCTCCGCTCGCTCATAAAAATCTAGTCCAACCCCACAACCGATCCGACACGTTCGCAAATTTGAAACATGTCGCCATCATATCGAATAATGAACGCAAGATGGATTGGTTTTAGGTTAGGCTATAGTTTTCGAGCGAGAGCCGCGAGCGAGAAACGCGTATAGGTGTGTCATAAACCAACGGTTTGGCACATACGGAC
The DNA here is from genome assembly GCF_024516045.1 of Bombus affinis. Lineage (NCBI taxonomy): Eukaryota > Metazoa > Arthropoda > Insecta > Hymenoptera > Apidae > Bombus > Bombus affinis. Next base: position 1,057,578 of record NW_026108826.1, read on the forward strand.
ATTGAAATATTCGCACCAGCCCGAGGAGCCGGAAGTATTCGTGTTATTACCTAATTTTGTCAGCCATTTCGGACATCACATTGCACTGTACTATGAGGAAATAGTACTATTTATGTGAAACTATTCATAAACTGTAAACATGTGTCGGCAGGCAATAGGATAAATACTTCCGGCTCTTCGGGCTGGTGCGAATATTTCAATGTCCGTATGTGCCAAACCGTTGGTTTATGACACACCTATACGCGTCTCTCGCTCGCGGCGCTCGCTCGAAAGCTATAGCCTAACCTAAAACCAATCCATCTTGCGTTCATTATTCGATATGGTGGCGACATATTTCACATTTGCGAACGTGTGGGATCGGTTGTGGGGTTGGACTAGATTTTTACGAGCGAGCGGAGCGAGCGAGCAACGGTCACAATTTCCAAGCTATACATATACCTTGTATTGCCTTCCATATATTTCGTGTTATTACCTAATTTTGTCAGCCATTTCGGACATCACATTGCACTGTACTATGAGGAAGGAGTACTATTTATGTGAAACTATTCATAAACTGTAAACATGTGTCGGTAGGCAATAGGATAAATACTTCCGGATCCTCGGGCTGTTGCGAATATTTCAATGTCCCTATGTGGCAAACCGTTGGTTTATGACACACCTTTACGCGTCTCTCGCTCGCGGCGCACGCTCGAAAACTATAGCCTAACCTAAAACCAATCCATCTTGCGCTCATTATTCGATATGGTGGCGAGGTATTTCAAATTTGCGAACGTGTCGGATCGGTTGTGGGGTTGGACTAGATTTTTACGAGCGAGCGGAGCGAGCGAGCAACGGTCACAATTTCCAAGCTATACATATACCATATATTGTCTTGCATATATTTCGTGCTTGTACCTAATTTTGTCAGCCATTTCGGACATCACGTTGCACTGTACTATGAGGAAACGTTACTAATTATGTGAAACTATTGGTAAACCGTAAACATTTGTCAGAAGGCAATAGGATAAAGACTTCCGGCTCCTCGGGCTGGTGCGAATATATCAATGTCCGTATGTGCCAAACCGATGGTTTGTGACACACCTTTACGCGTCTCTCGTTCGCTGCGCTCGCACGAAAGCTATAGCCTAACCTAAAACCAATCCAGCTTCCGTTCATTATTCGATATGGTGGTGACATGTTTCAAATTTGCGAACGTGTGGGATCGGTTGTGAGGTTGTACAAGATTTTTACGAGCGAGCGGAGCGAGCGAGCAACGGTCACAATTTCCAAGCTATACATATAACTTATATTCCCTTCCATATATATCGTGTTATTACCTAATTTTGTCAGCCATTTCGGACATCACATTGCACTGTACTATGAGGAAATAGTACTATTTATGTGAAACTATTCATAAACTGTAAACATGTGTCGGTAGGCAATAGGATAAATACTTCCTGCTCCTCGGGCTGTTGCGAATATTTCAATGTCCGTATGTGCCAAACCGTTGGTTTATGACACACCTTTACGCGTCTCTCGCTCGCGGCGCACGCTCGAAAACTATAGCCTAACCTAAAACCAATCCATCTTGCGCTCATTATTCGATATGATGGCGACATATTTCAAATTTGCGAACGTGTCGGATCGGTTGTGAGGTTGGACTAGATTTTTTCGAGCGAGCGGAGCGAGCGAGCAACGGTCACAATTTCCAAGCTATACATATACCTTATATTGCCTTCCATATATTTCGTGTTATTACCTAATTTTGTCAGCCATTTCGGACATCACATTGCACTGTACTATGAGGAAATAGTACTATTTATGTGAAACTATTCATAAACTGTAAACATGTGTCGGTAGGCAATAGGATAAATACTTCCGGCTCCTCGGGCTGGTGCGAATATTTCAATGTCCGTATGTGCCAAACCGTTGGTTTATGACACACCTATACGCGTCTCTCGATCGCGGCGCTCGCTCGAAAACTATAGCCTAACCTAAAACCAATCCATCTTGCGTTCATTATTCGATATGATGGCGACATGTTTTAAATTTGCGAACGTGTCGGATCGTTTGTGGGGTTGGACTAGATTTTTACGAGCGAGCGGAGCGAGCGAGCAACGGTCACAATTTCCAAGCTATACATATACCATATATTGTCTTGCATATATTTCGTGCTTGTACCTAATTTTGTCAGCCATTTCGGACATCACGTTGCACTGTACTATGAGGAAACGTTACTAATTATGTGAAACTATTGGTAAACCGTAAACATTTGTCAGAAGGCAATAGGATAAAGACTTCCTGCTCCTCGGGCTGGTGCGAATATTTCAATGTCCGTATGTGCCAAACCGTTGGTTTGTGACACACCTATACGCGTCTCTCGTTCGCTGCGCTCGCACGAAAGCTATAGCCTAACCTAAAACCAATCCATCTTCCGTTCATTATTCGATATGGTGGTGACATGTTTCAAATTTGCGAACGTGTGGGATCGGTTGTGAGGTTGGACAAGATTTTTACGAGCGAGCGGAGCGAGCGAGCAACGGTCACAATTTCCAAGCTATACATATAACTTATATTCCCTTCCATATATATCGTGTTATTACCTAATTTTGTCAGCCATTTCGGACATCACATTGCACTGTACTATGAGGAAGGAGTACTATTTATGTGAAACTATTCATAAACTGTAAACATGTGTCGGTAGGCAATAGGATAAATACTTCCGGCTCCTCGGGCTGTTGCGAATATTTCAATGTCCGTATGTGCCAAACCGTTGGTTTATGACACACCTTTACGCGTCTCTCGCTCGCGGCGCACGCTCGAAAACTATAGCCTAACCTAAAACCAATCCATCTTGCGCTCATTATTCGATATGATGGCGACATATTTCAAATTTGCGAACGTGTCGGATCGGTTGTGGGGTTGGACTAAATTTTTACGAGCGAGCGGAGCGAGCGAGCAACGGTCACAATTTCCAAGCTATACATATACCATATATTGTCTTGCATATATTTCGTGCTTGTACCTAATTTTGTCAGCCATTTCGGACATCACATTGCATTGTACTATGTGGAAATAGTACTATTTATGTGAAACTATTCATAAACTGTAAACATGTGTCGGTAGGCAATAGGATAAATACTTCCGGCTCCTCGGGCTGGTGCGAATATTTCAATGTCCGTATGTGCCAAACCGTTGGTTTATGACACACCTATACGCGTCTCTCGATCGCGGCGCTCGCTCGAAAACTATAGCCTAATCTAAAACCAATCCATCTTGCGTTCATTATTCGATATGATGGCGACATGTTTTAAATTTGCGAACGTGTCGGATCGTTTGTGGGGTTGGACTAGATTTTTACGAGCGAGCGGAGCGAGCGAGCAACGGTCACAATTTCCAAGCTATACATATACCATATATTGTCTTGCATATATTTCGTGCTTGTACCTAATTTTGTCAGCCATTTCGGACATCACGTTGCAATGTACTATGAGGAAATAGTACTATTTATGTGAAACTATTCATAAACTGTAAACATGTGTCGGTAGGCAATAGGATAAATACTTCCGGCTCCTTGGGCTGGTGCGAACATTTCAATGTCCGTATGTGCCAAACCGTTGGTTTATGACACACCTATACGCGTCTCTCGCTCGCTGCGCTCGCTCGAAAACTATAGCCTAACCTAAAACCAATCCATCTTGCGTTCATTATTCGATATGATGGCGACATATTTCAAATTTGCGAACGTGTGGGGTCGGTTGTGGGGTTGGACTAGATTTTTACGAGCGAGCGGAGCGAGCGAGCAACGGTCACAATTTCCAAGCTATACATATACCATATATTGTCTTGCATATATTTCGTGCTTGTACCTAATTTTGTCAGCCATTTCGGACATCACATTGCATTGTACCATGTGGAAATAGTACTATTTATGTGAAACCATTCATAAACTGTAAACATGTGTCGGTAGGCAATAGGATAAATACTTCCGGCTCCTCGGGCTGGTGCGAATATTTCAATGTCCGTATGTGCCAAACCGTTGGTTTATGACACACCTATACGCGTCTCTCGATCGCGGCGCTCGCTCGAAAACTATAGCCTAACCTAAAACCAATCCATCTTGCGTTCATTATTCGATATGATGGCGACATGTTTTAAATTTGCGAACGTGTCGGATCGTTTGTGGGGTTGGACTAGATTTTTACGAGCGAGCGGAGCGAGCGAGCAACGGTGACAATTTCCAAGCTATACATATACCATATATTGTCTTGCATATATTTCGTGCTTGTACCTAATTTTGTCAGCCATTTCGGACATCACGTTGCACTGTACTATGAGGAAACGTTACTAATTATGTGAAACTATTGGTAAACCGTAAACATGTGTCGGTAGGCAATAGGATAAATACTTCCGGCTCCTCGGGCTGTTCCGAATATTTAAATGTCCGTATGTGCCAAACCGTTGGTTTATGACACACCTTTACGCGTCTCTCGCTCGCGGCGCACGCTCGAAAACTATAGCCTAACCTAAAACCAATCCATCTTGCACTCATTATTCGATATGATGGCGACATATTTCAAATTTGCGAACGTGTCGGATCGGTTGTGAGGTTGGACTAGATTTTTTCGAGCGAGCGGAGCGAGCGAGCAACGGTCACAATTTCCAAGCTATACATATACCTTATATTGCCTTCCATATATTTCGTGTTATTACCTAATTTTGTCAGCCATTTCGGACATCACATTGCACTGTACTATGAGGAAATAGTACTATTTATGTGAAACTATTCATAAACTGTAAACATGTGTCGGTAGGCAATAGGATAAATACTTCCGGCTCCTCGGGCTGGTGCGAATATTTCAATGTCCGTATGTGCCAAACCGTTGGTTTATGACACACCTATACGCGTCTCTCGCTCGCTGCGCTCGCTGGAAAACTATAGCCTATCCTAAAACCAATCCATCTTGCGTTCATTATTCGATATGATGGCGACATATTTCAAATTTGCGAACGTGTCGGATCGGTTGTGGGGTTGTACTAGATTTTTACGAGCGAGCGGAGCGAGCGAGCAACGGTCACAATTTCCAAGCTATACATATACCTTATATTGCCTTCCATATATTTCGTGTTATTACCTAATTTTGTCAGCCATTTCGGACATCACATTGCACTGTACTATGAGGAAAATGGTACTATTTATGTGAAACTATTCATAAACTGTAGACATGTGTCGGTAGGCAATAGGATAAATACTTCCGGCTCCTCGGGCTGGTGCGAATATTTCAATGTCCGTATGTGCCAAACCGTTGGTTTATGACACACCTATACGCGTCTCTCGCTCGCTGCGCACGCTCGAAAACTATAGCCTAACCTAAAACCAATCCATCTTGCGTTCATTATTCGATATGATGGCGACATATTTCAAATTTGCGAACGTGTCGGATCGGTTGTGGGGTTGGACTAGATTTTTACGAGCGAGCGGAGCGAGCGAGCAACGGTCACAATTTCCAAGCTATACATATACCATATATTGTCTTGCATATATTTCTTGCTTGTACCTAATTTTGTCAGCCATTTCGGACATCACGTTGCACTGTACTATGAGGAAGCGGTACTAATTATGTGAAACTGTTGGTAAACCGTTAACATTTGTCAGAAGGCAATAGGATAAAGACTTCCGGCTCCTCGGGCTCGTGCGAATATATCAATGTCCGTATGTGCCAAACCGATGGTTTGTGACACCCCTCTACGCGTCTCTCGCTCGCTGCGCTCGCTCGAAAACTATAGCCTAACCTAAAACCAATCCATCTTGCGTTCATTATTCGATATGATGGCGACATATTTCAAATTTGCGAACGTGTCGGATCGGTTGTGGGGTTGGACTAGATTTTTACGAGCGAGCGGAGCGAGCGAGCAACGGTCACAATTTTCACGCTATACATATACCATATATTGTCTGGCATATATTTCGTGCTTGTACTTAATTTTGTCAGTCATTTCGGACATCACGTTGCACTGTACTATGAGGAAACGGTACTAATTATGTGAAACTATTGGTAAACCGTAAACATTTGTCAGAAGGCAATAGGATAAAGACTTCCGGCTCCTCGGGCTGTTGCGAATATATCAATGTCCGTATGTGCCAAACCGATGGTTTGTGACACACCTTTACGCGTCTCTCGTTCGCTGCGCTCGCACGAAAGCTATAGCCTAACCTAAAACCAATCCATCTTCCGTTCATTATTCGATATGGTGGCGACATATTTCAAATTTGCGAACGTGTCGGATCGGTTGTGGGGTTGGACTAGATTTTTACGAGCGAGCGGAGCGAGCGAGCAACGGTCACAATTTTCACGCTATACATATACCTTATATTGCCTTCCATATATTTCGTGTTATTACCTAATTTTGTCAGCCATTTCGGACATCACATTGCACTGTACTATGAGGAAATAGTACTATTTATGTGAAACTATTCATAAACTGTAAACATGTGTCGGTAGGCAATAGGATAAATACTTCCGGCTCCGCGGGCTGGTGCGAATATTTCAATGTCCGTATGTGCCAAACCGTTGGTTTATGACACACCTATACGCGTATCTCGCTCGCGGCGCTCGCTCGAAAACTATAGCCTAACATAAAACCAATCCATCTTGCGATCATTATTCGATATGATGGCGACATATTTCAAATTTGCGAACGTGTCGGATCGGTTGTGGGGTTGGACTAGATTTTTACTAGCGAGCGGAGCGAGCGAGCAACGGTCACAATTTCCAAGCTATACATATACCATATATTGTCTTGCATATATTTCGTGCTTGTACCTAATTTTGTCAGCCATTTCGGACATCACGTTGCACTGTACTATGAGGAAACGGTACTAATTATGTGAAACTATTGGTAAACCGTAAACATTTGTCAGAAGGCAATAGGATAAAGACTTCCGGCTCCTCGGGCTGGTGCGAATATTTCAATGTCCGTATGTGCCAAACCGTTGGTTTATGACACACCTATACGCGTCTCTCGCTCGCGGCGCTCGCTCGAAAACTATAGCCTAACCTGAAACCAATCCATCTTGCGTTCATTATTCGATATGGTGGCGACATATTTCAAATTTGCGAACGTGTCGGATCGGTTGTGGGGTTGGACTCGATTTTTACGAGCGAGCGGAGCGAGCGAGCAACGGTCACAATTTCCAAGCTATACATATACCTTATATTGCCTTCCATATATTTCGTGTTATTACCTAATTTTGTCAGCCATTTCGGACATCACATTGCACTGTACTATGAGGAAATAGTACTATTTATGTGAAACTATTCATAAACTGTAAACATGTGTCGGCAGGCAATAGGATAAATACTTCCGGCTCCTCGGGCTGGTGCGAATATTTCAATGTCCGTATGTGCCAAACCGTTGGTTTATGACACACCTATACGCGTCTCTCGCTCGCGGCGCTCGCTCGAAAGCTATAGCCTAACCTAAAACCAATCCATCTTGCGTTCATTATTCGATATGGTGGCGACATATTTCACATTTGCGAACGTGTGGGATCGGTTGTGGGGTTGGACTAGATTTTTACGAGCGAGCGGAGCGAGCGAGCAACGGTCACAATTTCCAAGCTATACATATACCTTGTATTGCCTTCCATATATTTCGTGTTATTACCTAATTTTGTCAGCCATTTCGGACATCACATTGCACTGTACTATGAGGAAGGAGTACTATTTATGTGAAACTATTCATAAACTGTAAACATGTGTCGGTAGGCAATAGGATAAATACTTCCGGATCCTCGGGCTGTTGCGAATATTTCAATGTCCGTATGTGGCAAACCGTTGGTTTATGACACACCTTTACGCGTCTCTCGCTCGCGGCGCACGCTCGAAAACTATAGCCTAACCTAAAACCAATCCATCTTGCGCTCATTATTCGATATGGTGGCGAGATATTTCAAATTTGCGAACGTTTGGGATCGGTTGTGGGGTTGGACTAGATTTTTACGAGCGAGCGGAGCGAGCGAGCAACGGTCACAATTTCCAAGCTATACATATACCATATATTGTCTTGCATATATTTCGTGCTTGTACCTAATTTTGTCAGCCATTTCGGACATCACGTTGCACTGTACTATGAGGAAACGGTACTAATTATGTGAAACTATTGGTAAACCGTAAACATTTGTCAGAAGGCAATAGGATAAAGACTTCCGGCTCCTCGGGCTGGTGCGAATATATCAATGTCCGTATGTGCCAAACCGATGGTTTGTGACACACCTTCACGCGTCTCTCGTTCGCTGCGCTCGCACGAAAGCTATAGCCTAACCTAAAACCAATCCACCTTCCGTTCATTATTCGATATGGTGGCGACATATTTCAAATTTGCGAACGTGTGGGATCGGTTGTGAGGTTGGACTAGATTTTTACGAGCGAGCGGAGCGAGCGAGCAACGGTCACAATTTCCAAGCTATACATATACCTTATATTGCCTTCCATATATTTCGTTTTATTACCTAATTTTGTCAGCCATTTCGGACATCACATTGCACTGTACTATGAGGAAATAGTACTATTTATGTGAAACTATTCATAAACTGTAAACATGTGTCGGTAGGCAATAGGATAAATACTTCCGGCTCCTCGGGCTGGTGCGAATATTTCAATGTCCGTATGTGCCAAACCGTTGGTTTACGACACACCTATACGCGTCTCTCGCTCGCGGCGCTCGCTCGAAAACTATAGCCTAACCTAAAACCAATCCATCTTGCGTTCATTATTCGATATGATGGCGACATGTTTCAAATTTGCGAACGTATCGGATCGGTTGTGGGGTTGGACTAGATTTTTACGAGCGAGCGGAGCGAGCGAGCAACGGTCACACTTTCCAAGCTATACATATACCATATATTGTCTTCCATATATTTCGTGCTTGTACCTAATTTTGTCAGCCATTTCGGACATCACGTTGCACTGTACTATGAGGAAACGGTACTAATTATGTGAAACTATTGGTAAACCGTAAACATTTGTCAGAAGGCAATAGGATAAAGACTTCCGGCTCCTCGGGCTGGTGCGAATATATCAATGTCCGTATGTGCCAAACCGATGGTTTGTGACACACCTTTACGCGTCTCTCGTTCGCTGCGCTCGCACGAAAGCTATAGCCTAACCTAAAACCAATCCACCTTCCGTTCATTATTCGATATGGTGGCGACATATTTCAAATTTGCGAACGTGTGGGATCGGTTGTGAGGTTGGACTAGATTTTTACGAGCGAGCGGAGCGAGCGAGCAACGGTCACAATTTCCAAGCTATACATATACCTTATATTGCCTTCCATATATTTCGTGTTATTACCTAATTTTGTCAGCCATTTCGGACATCACGTTGCACTGTACTATGAGGAAACGGTACTAATTATGTGAAACTATTGGTAAACCGTAAACATGTGTCGGTAGGCAATAGGATAAATACTTCCAGCTCCTCGGGCTGGTGCGAATATTTCAATGTCCGTATGTGCCAAACCGTTGGTTTATGACACACCTTTACGCGTCTCTCGCTCGCGGCGCTCGCTCGAAAACTATAGCCTAACCTAAAACCAATCCATCTTGCGTTCATTATTCGATATGATGGCGACATATTTCAAATTTGCGAACGTGTCGGATCGGTTGTGGGGTTGGACTAGATTTTTACGAGCGAGCGGAGCGAGCGAGCAACGGTCACAATTTCCAAGCTATACATATACCTTATATTGCCTTCCATATATTTCGTGTTATTACCTAATTTTGTCAGCCATTTCGGACATCACGTTGCACTGTACTATGAGGAAACGGTACTAATTATGTGAAACTATTGGTAAACCGTAAACATTTGTCAGAAGGCAATAGGATAAAGACTTCCGGCTCCTCGGGCTGGTGCGAATATTTCAATGTCCGTATGTGCCAAACCGTTGGTTTATGACACACCTATACGCGTCTCTCGCTCGCGGCGCTCGCTCGAAAACTATAGCCTAACCTAAAACCAATCCATCTTGCGTTCATTATTCGATATGGTGGCGACATATTTCAAATTTGCGAACGTGTGGGATCGGTTGTGGGGTTGGACTCGATTTTTACGAGCGAGCGGAGCGAGCGAGCAACGGTCACAATTTCCAAGCTATACATATACCTTATATTGCCTTCCATATATTTCGTGTTATTACCTAATTTTGTCAGCCATTTCGGACATCACATTGCACTGTACTATGAGGAAATAGTACTATTTATGTGAAACTATTCATAAACTGTAAACATGTGTCGGCAGGCAATAGGATAAATACTTCCGGCTCCTCGGGCTGGTGCGAATATTTCAATGTCCGTATGTGCCAAACCGTTGGTTTATGACACACCTATACGCGTCTCTCGCTCGCGGCGCTCGCTCGAAAACTATAGCCTAACCTAAAACCAATCCATCTTGCGTTCATTATTCGATATTGTGGCGACATATTTCACATTTGCGAACGTGTGGGATCGGTTGTGGGGTTGGACTAGATTTTTACGAGCGAGCGGAGCGAGCGAGCAACGGTCACAATTTCCAAGCTATACATATACCTTATATTGCCTTCCATATATTTCGTGTTATTACCTAATTTTGTCAGCCATTTCGGACATCACATTGCACTGTACTATGAGGAAGGAGTACTATTTATGTGAAACTATTCATAAACTGTAAACATGTGTCGGTAGGCAATAGGATAAATACTTCCGGATCCTCGGGCTGTTGCGAATATTTCAATGTCCGTATGTGGCAAACCGTTGGTTTATGACACACCTTTACGCGTCTCTCGCTCGCGACGCACGCTCGAAAACTATAGCCTAACCTAAAACCAAACCATCTTGCGCTCATTATCCGATATGGTGGCGAGATATTTCAAATTTGCGAACGTTTGGGATCGGTTGTGGGGTTGGACTAGATTTTTACGAGCGAGCGGAGCGAGCGAGCAACGGTCACAATTTCCAAGCTATACATATGCCATATATTGTCTTGCATATATTTCGTGCTTGTACCTAATTTTGTCAGCCATTTCGGACATCACGTTGCACTGTACTATGAGGAAACGGTACTAATTATGTGAAACAATTGGTAAACCGTAAACATTTGTCAGAAGGCAATAGGATAAAGACTTCCGGCTCCTCGGGCTGGTGCGACTATATCAATGTCCGTATGTGCCAAACCGATGGTTTGTGACACACCTTTACGCGTCTCCCGTTCGCTGCGCTCGCACGAAAGCTATAGCCTAACCTAAAACCAATCCACCTTCCGTTCATTATTCGATATGGTGGCGACATATTTCAAATTTGCGAACGTGTGGGATCGGTTGTGAGGTTGGACTAGATTTTTACGAGCGAGCGGAGCGAGCGAGCAACGGTCACAATTTCCAAGCTATACATATACCTTATATTGCCTTCCATATATTTCGTGTTATTACCTAATTTTGTCAGCCATTTCGGACATCACGTTGCACTGTACTATGAGGAAACGGTACTAATTATGTGAAACTATTGGTAAACCGTAAACATGTGTCGGTAGGCAATAGGATAAATACTTCCGGATCCTCGGGCTGTTGCGAATATTTCAATGTCCGTATGTGGCAAACCGTTGGTTTATGACACACCTTTACGCGTCTCTCGCTCGCGGCGCACGCTCGAAAACTATAGCCTAACCTAAAACCAATCCATCTTGCGCTCATTATTCGATATGGTGGCGAGATATTTCAAATTTGCGAACGTGTGGGATCGGTTGTGGGGTTGGACTAGATTTTTACGAGCGAGCGGAGCGAGCGAGCAACGGTCACAATTTCCAAGCTATACATATACCATATATTGTCTTGCATATATTTCGTGCTTGTACCTAATTTTGTCAGCCATTTCGGACATCACGTTGCACTGTACTATGAGGAAACGGTACTAATTATGTGAAACTATTGGTAAACCGTAAACATTTGTCAGAAGGCAATAGGATAAAGACTTCCGGCTCCTCGGGCTGGTGCGAATATATCAATGTCCGTATGTGCCAAACCGATGGTTTGTGACACACCTTTACGCGTCTCTCGTTCGCTGCGCACGCACGAAAGCTATAGCCTAACCTAAAACCAATCCACCTTCCGTTCATTATTCGATATGGTGGCGACATATTTCAAATTTGCGAACGTGTGGGATCGGTTGTGAGGTTGGACTAGATTTTTACGAGCGAGCGGAGCGAGCGAGCAACGGTCACAATTTCCAAGCTATACATATACCTTATATTGCCTTCCATATATTTCGTGTTATTACCTAATTTTGTCAGCCATTTCGGACATCACATTGCACTGTACTATGAGGAAATAGTACTATTTATGTGAAACTATTCATAAACTGTAAACATGTGTCGGTAGGCAATAGGATAAATACTTCCGGCTCCTCGGGCTGGTGCGAATATTTCAATGTCCGTATGTGCCAAACCGTTGGTTTATGACACACCTATACGCGTCTCTCGCTCGCGGCGCTCGCTCGAAAACTATAGCCTAACCTAAAACCAATCCATCTTGCGTTCATTATTCGATATGATGGCGACATGTTTCAAATTTGCGAACGTGTCGGATCGGTTGTGGGGTTGGACTAGATTTTTACGAGCGAGCGGAGCGAGCGAGCAACGGTCACACTTTCCAAGCTATACATATACCATATATTGTCTTCCATATATTTCGTGTTATTACCTAATTTTGTCAGCCATTTCGGACATCACATTGCACTGTACTATGAGGAAATAGTACTATTTATGTGAAACTATTCATAAACTGTAAACATGTGTCGGTAGGCAATAGGATAAATACTTCCGGCTCCTCGGGCTGGTGCGAATATTTCAATGTCCGTATGTGCCAATCCGTTGGTTTATGACACACCTTTACGCGTCTCTCGCTCGGGGCGCTCGCTCGAAAACTATAGCCTAACCTAAAACCAATCCATCTTGCGTTCATTATTCGATATGATGGCGACATATTTCAAATTTGCGAACGTGTCGGATCGGTTGTGAGGTTGGAATAGATTTTTTCGAGCGAGCGGAGCGAGCGAGCAACGGTCACAATTTCCAAGCTATACATATACCATATATTGTCTTGCATATATTTCGTGCTTGTACCTAATTTTGTCAGCCATTTCGGACATCACGTTGCACTGTACTATGAGGAAACGGTACTAATTATGTGAAACTATTGGTAAACCGTAAACATTTGTCAGAAGGCAATAGGATAAAGACTTCCGGCTCCTCGGGCTGGTGCGAATATTTCAATGTCCGTATGTGTCAAACCGTTGGTTTGTGACACACCTTTACGCGTCTCTCGTTCGCTGCGCTCGCACGAAAGCTATAGCCTAACCTAGAACCAATCCATCTTCCGTTCATTATTCGATATGGTGGCGACATATTTCAAATTTGCGAACGTGTCGGATCGGTTGTGAGGGTGGACTAGATTTTTTCGAGCGAGCCGAGCGAGCGAGCAACGATCACAATTTCCAACCCATACATACACCTTATATTGCCTTGCATATATGTCGTGTTATTACCTAATTTTGTCAGCCATTTCGGACATCACATTGCATTGTACTATGTGGAAATAGTACTATTTATGTGAAACTATTCATAAACTGTAAACATGTGTCGGTAGGCAATAGGATAAATACTTCCGCCTCCTCGGGCTGGTGCGAATATTTCAATGTCCGTATGTGCCAAACCGTTGGTTTGTGACACACCTATACGCGTCTCTCGCTCGCGGCGCTCGCTCGAAAACTATAGCCTAACCTAAAACCAATCCATCTTGCGTTCATTATTCGATATGGTGGCGACATGTTTCAAATTTGCGAACGTGTCGGATCGGTTGTGGGGTTGGACTAGATTTTTACGAGCGAGCGCAGCGAGCGAGCAACGGTCACAATTTCCAAGCTATACATATACCTTATATTGCCTTCCATATATTTCGTGTTATTACCTAATTTTGTCAGCCATTTCGGACATCACATTGCACTGTACTATGAGGAAATAGTACTATTTATGTGAAACTATTCATAAACTGTAGACATGTGTCGGTAGGCAATAGGATAAATACTTCCGGCTCCTCGGGCTGGTGCGAATATTTCAATGTCCGTATGTGCCAAACCGTTGGTTTATGACACACCTATACGCGTCTCTCGCTCGCTGCGCACGCTCGAAAACTATAGCCTATCCTAAAACCAATCCATCTTGCGTTCATTATTCGATATGGTGGCGACATATTTCAAATTTGCGAACGTGTCGGATCGGTTGTGGGGTTGGACTAGATTTTTACGAGCGAGCGGAGCGAGCGAGCAACGGTCACAATTTCCAAGCTATACATATACCATATATTGTCTTGCATATATTTCGTGCTTGTACCTAATTTTGTCAGCCATTTCGGACATCACGTTGCACTGTACTATGAGGAAACGTTACTAATTATGTGAAACTATTGGTAAACCGTAAACATTTGTCAGAAGGCAATAGGATAAAGACTTCCGGCTCCTCGGGCTGGTGCGAATATTTCAATGTCCGTATGTGCCAAACCGTTGGTTTGTGACACACCTTTACGCGTCTATCGTTCGCTGCGCTCGCACGAAAGCTATAGCCTAACCTGAAACCAATCCATCTTCCGTTCATTATTCGATATGGTGGCGACATATTTCAAATTTGCGAACGTGTGGGATCGGTTGTGATGTTGGACTAGATTTTTACGAGCGAGCGGAGCGAGCGAGCAACGGTCACAATTTCCAAGCTATACATATACCTTATATTGCCTTCCATATATTTCGTGTTATTACCTAATTTTGTCAGCCATTTCGGACATCACATTGCACTGTACTATGAGGAAATAGTACTATTTATGTGAAACTATTCATAAACTGTAGACATGTGTCGGTAAGCAATAGGATAAATACTTCCGGCTCCTCGGGCTGGTGCGAATATTTCAATGTCCGTATGTGCCAAACCATTGGTTTATGACACACCTATACGCGTCTCTCGCTCGCTGCGCACGCTCGAAAACTATAGCCTAACCTAAAACCAATCCATCTTGCGATCATTATTCGATATGATGGCGACATATTTCAAATTTGCGAACGTGTCGGATCGGTTGTGGGGTTGGACTAGATTTTTACGAGCGAGCGGAGCGAGGGAGCAACGGTCACAATTTCCAAGCTATACATATACCATATATTGTCTTGCATATATTTCGTGCTTGTACCTAATTTTGTCAGCCATTTCGGACATCACGTTGCACTGTACTATAAGGAAGCGGTACTAATTATGTGAAACTATTGGTAAACCGTAAACATTTGTCAGAAGGCAATAGGATAAAGACTTCCGGCTCCTCGGGCTGGTGCGAATATATCAATGTCCGTATGTGCCAAACCGATGGTTTGTGACACACCTTTACGCGTCTATCGCTCGCGGCGCTCGCTCGAAAACTATAGCCTAACCTAAAACCAATCCATCTTCCGTTCATTATTCGATATGGTGGCGACATATTTCAAATTTGCGAACGTGTGGGATCGTTTGTGAGGTTGGACTAGATTTTTACGAGCGAGCGGAGCGAGCGAGCAACGGTCACAATTTCCAAGCTATACATATACCTTATATTGCCTTCCATATATTTCGTGTTATTACCTAATTTTGTCAGCCATTTCGGACATCACATTGCACTGTACTATGAGGAAATAGTACTATTTATGTGAAACTATTCATAAACTGTAGACATGTGTCGGTAGGCAATAGGATAAATACTTCCGGCTCCTCGGGCTGGTGCGAATATTTCAATGTCCGTATGTGCCAAACCGTTGGTTTATGACACACCTATACGCGTCTCTCGCTCGCTGCGCACGCTCGAAAACTATAGCCTAACCTAAAACCAATCCATCTTGCGTTCATTATTCGATATGATGGCGACATATTTCAAATTTGCGAACGTGTCGGATCGGTTGTGGGGTTGGACTAGATTTTTACGAGCGAGCGGAGCGAGCGAACAACGGTCACAATTTCCAAGCTATACATATACCATATATTGTCTTGCATATATTTCGTGCTTGTACCTAATTTTGTCAGCCATTTCGGACATCACGTTGCACTGTACTATGAGGAAGCGGGTACTAATTATGTGAAAACTATTGGTAAACCGTAAACATTTGTCAGAAGGCAATAGGATAAAGACTTCGGCTCCTCGGGCTGGTGCGAATATATCAATGTCCGTATGTGCCAAACCGATGGTTTGTGACACACCTTTACGCGTCTCTCGTTCGCTGCGCTCGCACGAAAGCTATAGCCTAACCTAAAACCAATCCATCTTCCTTTCATTATTCGATATGGTGGCGACATATTTCAAATTTGCGAACGTGTGGGATCGGTTGTGAGGTTGGACTAGATTTTTACGAGCGAGCGGAGCGAGCGAGCAACGGTCACAATTTCCAAGCTATACATATACCTTATATTGCCTTCCATATATTTCGTGTTATTACCTAATTTTGTCAGCCATTTCGGACATCACATTGCACTGTACTATGAGGAAATAGTACTATTTATGTGAAACTATTCATAAACTGTAGACATGTGTCGGTAGGCAATAGGATAAATACTTCCGGCTCCTCGGGCTGGTGCGAATATTTCAATGTCCGTATGTGCCAAACCGTTGGTTTATGACACACCTATACGCGTCTCTCGCTCGCTGCGCACGCTCGAAAACTATAGCCTAACCTAAAACCAATCCATCTTGCGTTCATTATTCGATATGATGGCGACATATTTCAAATTTGCGAACGTGTCGGATCGGTTGTGGGGCTGGACTAGATTTTTACGAGCGAGCGGAGCGAGCGAGCAACGGTCACAATTTCCAAGCTATACATATACCATATACTGTCTTGCATATATTTCGTGCTTGTACCTAATTTTGTCAGCCATTTCGGACATCACGTTGCACTGTACTATGAGGAAGCGGTACTAATTATGTGAAACTATTGGTAAACCGTAAACATTTGTCAGAAGGCAATAGGATAAAGACTTCCGGCTCCTCGGGCTGGTGCGAATATATCAATGTCCGTCTGTGCCAAACCGATGGTTTGTGACACACCTTTACGCGTCTCTCGTTCGCTGCGCTCGCACGAAAGCTATAGCCTAACCTAAAACCAATCCATCTTCCTTTCATTATTCGATATGGTGGCGACATATTTCAAATTTGCGAACGTGTGGGTTCGGTTGTGAGGTTGGACAAGATTTTTACGAGCGAGCGGAGCGAGCGAGCAACGGTCACAATTTCCAAGCTATACATATACCTTATATTCCCTTCCATATATATCGTGTTATTACCTAATTTTGTCAGCCATTTCGGACATCACATTGCACTGTACTATGAGGAAATAGTACTATTTATGTGAAACTATTCATAAACTGTAGACATGTGTCGGTAGGCAATAGGATAAATACTTCCGGCTCCTCGGGCTGGTGCGAATATTTCAATGTCCGTATGTGCCAAACCGTTGGTTTATGACACACCTATACGCGTCTCTCGCTCGCTGCGCTCGCTCGAAAACTATAGCCTAACCTAAAACCAATCCATCTTGCGTTCATTATTCGATATGATGGCGACATATTTCAAATTTGCGAACGTGTCGGATCGGTTGTGGGGTTGGACTAGATTTTTACGAGCGAGCGGAGCGAGCGAGCAACGGTCACAATTTCCAAGCTATACATATACCATATATTGTCTTGCATATATTTCGTGCTTGTACCTAATTTTGTCAGCCATTTCGGACATCACGTTGCACTGTACTATGAGGAAACGTTACTAATTATGTGAAACTATTGGTAAACCGTAAACATTTTTCAGTAGGCAATAGGATAAAGACTTCCGGCTCCTCGGGCAGGTGCGAATATTTCAATGTCCGTATGTGCCAAACCGTTGGTTTGTGACACACATTTACGCGTCTATCGTTCGCTGCGCTCGCACGAAAGCTATAGCCTAACCTAAAACCAATCCATCTTCCGTTCATTATTCGATATGGTGGCGACATATTTCAAATTTGCGAACGTGTCGGATCGGTTGTGAAGGTGGACTAGATTTTTTCGAGCCAGCGGAGCGAGCGAGCAACGATCACAATTTCCAACCTATACATACACCTTATATTGCCTTGCATATATGTCGTGTTATTACCTAATTTTGTCAGCCATTTCGGACATCACATTGCATTGTACTATGAGGAAACGGTACTAATTATGTGAAACTATTGGTAAACCGTAAACATTTGTCAGAAGGCAATAGGATAAAGACTTCCGGCTCCTCGGGCTGGTGCGAATATTTCAATGTCCGTATGTGCCAAACCGTTGGTTTATGACACACCTATACGCGTCTCTCGCTCGCTGCGCTCGCTCGAAAACTATAGCCTAACCTAAAACCAATCCATCTTGCGCTCATTATTCGATATGATGGCGACATATTTCAAATTTGCGAACGTGTCGGATCGGTTGTGAGGTTGGACTAGATTTTTTCGAGCGAGCGGAGCGAGCGAGCAACGGTAACAATTTCCAAGCTATACATATACCTTATATTGCCTTCCATATATTTCGCGTTATTACCTAATTTTGTCAGCCATTTCGGACATCACATTGCACTGTACTATGAGGAAATAGTACTATTTATGTGAAACTATTGAAAACTGTAGACATGTGTCGGTAGGCAATAGGATAAATACTTCCGGCTCCTCGGGCTGGTGCGAATATTTCAATGTCCGTATGTGCCAAACCGTTGGTTTATGACACACCTATACGCGTCTCTCGCTCGCTGCGCACGCTCGAAAACTGTAGCCTAACCTAAAACCTATCCATCTTGCGTTCATTATTCGATATGATGGCGACATATTTCAAATTTGCGAACGTGTCGGATCGGTTGTGGGGTTGGACTAGATTTTTACGAGCGAGCGGAGCGAGCGAGCAACGGTCACAATTTCCAAGCTATACATATACCATATATTGTCTTGCATATATTTCGTGCTTGTACCTAATTTTGTCAGCCATTTCGGACATCACGTTGCACTGTACTATGAGGAAACGGTACTAATTATGTGAAACTGTTGGTAAACCGTAAACATTTGTCAGAAGGCAATAGGATAAAGACTTCCGGCTCCTCGGGCTGGTGCGAATATATCAATGTCCGTATGTGCCAAACCGATGGTTTGTGACACACCTTTACGCGTCTCTCGTTCGCTGCTCTCGCACGAAAGCTATAGCCTAACCTAAAACCAATCCATCTTCCGTTCATTATTCGATATGGTGGTGACATGTTTCAAATTTGCGAACGTGTGGGATCGGTTGTGAGGTTGGACAAGATTTTTACGAGCGAGCGGAGCGAGCGAGCAACGGTCACAATTTCCAAGCTATACATATAACTTATATTCCCTTCCATATATATCGTGTTATTACCTAATTTTGTCAGCCATTTCGGACATCACATTGCACTGTACTATGAGGAAGGAGTACTATTTATGTGAAACTATTCATAAACTGTAAACATGTGTCGGTAGGCAATAGGATAAATACTTCCGGCTCCTCGGGCTGTTGCGAATATTTCAATGTCCGTATGTGCCAAACCGTTGGTTTATGACACACCTTTACGCGTCTCTCGCTCGCGGCGCACGCTCGAAAACTATAGCCTAACCTAAAACCAATCCATCTTGCGCTCATTATTCGATATGATGGCGACATATTTCAAATTTGCGAACGTGTCGGATCGGTTGTGAGGTTGGACTAGATTTTTTCGAGCGAGCGGAGCGAGCGAGCAACGGTAACAATTTCCAAGCTATACATATACCTTATATTGCCTTCCATACATTTCGCGTTATTACCTAATTTTGTCAGCCATTTCGGACATCACATTGCACTGTACTATGAGGAAATAGTACTATTTATGTGAAACTATTCATAAACTGTAAACATGTGTCGGTAGGCAATAGGATAAATACTTCCGGCTCCTTGGGCTGGTGCGAATATTTCAATGTCCGTATGTGCCAAACCGTTGGTTTATGACACACCTATAGCGTCTCTCGCTCGCTGCGCTCGCTCGAAAACTATAGCCTAACCTAAAACCAATCCATCTTGCGTTCATTATTCGATATGATGGCGACATATTTCAAATTTGCGAACGTGTCGGATCGGTTGTGGGGTTGGACTAAATTTTTACGAGCGAGCGGAGCGAGCGAGCAACGGTCACAATTTCCAAGCTATACATATACCATATATTGTCTTGCATATATTTCGTGCTTGTACCTAATTTTGTCAGCCATTTCGGACATCACATTGCATTGTACTATGTGGAAATAGTACTATTTATGTGAAACTATTCATAAACTGTAAACATGTGTCGGTAGGCAATAGGATAAATACTTCCGGCTCCTCGGGCTGGTGCGAATATTTCAATGTCCGTATGTGCCAAACCGTTGGTTTATGACACACCTATACGCGTCTCTCGATCGCGGCGCTCGCTCGAAAACTATAGCCTAACCTAAAACCAATCCATCATGCGTACATTATTCGATATGATGGCGACATATTTCAAATTTGCGAACGTGTCGGATCGGTTGTGGGGTTGGACTAAATTTTTACGAGCGGGCGGAGCGAGCGAGCAACGGTCACAATTTCCAAGCTATACATATACCATATATTGTCTTGCATATATTTCGTGCTTGTACCTAATTTTGTCAGCCATTTCGGACATCACATTGCATTGTACTATGTGGAAATAGTACTATTTATGTGAAACTATTCATAAACTGTAAACATGTGTCGGTAGGCAATAGGATAAATACTTCCGGCTCCTCGGGCTGGTGCGAATATTTCAATGTCCGTATGTGCCAAACCGTTGGTTTGTGACACACCTTTACGCGTCTATCGTTCGCTGCGCTCGCACGAAAGCTATAGCCTAACCTAAAACCAATCCATCTTCCGTTCATTATTCGATATGGTGGTGACATGTTTCAAATTTGCGAACGTGTGGGATCGGTTGTGAGGTTGGACAAGATTTTTACGAGCGAGCGGAGCGAGCGAGCAACGGTCACAATTTCCAAGCTATACATATACCTTATATTGCCTTCCATATATTTCGTGTTATTACCTAATTTTGTCAGCCATTTCGGACATCACATTGCACTGTACTATGAGGAAATAGTACTATTTATGTGAAACTATTCATAAACTGTAAACATGTGTCGGTAGGCAATAGGATAAATACTTCCGGCTCCTCGGGCTGGTGCGAATATTCCAATGTCCGTATGTGCTAAACCGTTGGTTTATGACACACCTATACGCGTCTCTCGCTCGCTGCGCTGGCAAGAAAACTATAGCCTTACCTAAAACCAATCCATCTTGCGTTCATTATTCGATATGATGGCGACATATTTCAAATTTGCGAACGTGTCGTTTCGGATGTGGGGTTAGACTAGATTTTTACGAGCGAGCGGAGCGAGCGAGCAACGGTCACAATTTCCAAGCTACACATATACCATATATTGTCTTGCATATATTTCGTGCTTGTACCTAATTTTGTCAGCCATTTCGGACATCACGTTGCACTGTACTATGAGGAAACGGTACTAATTATGTGAAACTATTGGTAAACCGTAAACATTTGTCAGAAGGCAATAGGATAAAGACTTCCGGCTCCTCGGGCTGGTGCGAATATATCAATGTCCGTATGTGCCAAACCGATGGTTTGTGACACACCTTTACGCGTGTCTCGTTCGCTGCGCTCGCACGAAAGCTATAGCCTAACCTAAAACCAATCCATCTTCCGTTCATTATTCGATATGGTGGTGACATGTTTCAAATTTGCGAACGTGTGGGATCGGTTGTGAGGTTGGACAAGATTTTTACGAGCGAGCGGAGCGAGCGAGCAACGGTCACAATTTCCAAGCTATACATATAACTTATATTCCCTTCCATATATATCGTGTTATTACCTAATTTTGTCAGCCATTTCGGACATCACGTTGCACTGTACTATGAGGAAACGGTACTAATTATGTGAAACTATTGGTAAACCGTAAACATGTGTCGGTAGGCAATAGGATAAATACTTCCGGCTCCTCGGGCTGGTGCGAATATATCAATGTCCGTATGTGCCAAACCGATGGTTTGTGACACACCATTACGCGTCTCTCGTTCGCTGCGCTCGCACGAAAGCTATAGCCTAACCTAAAACCAATCCATCTTCCGTTCATTATTCGATATGGTGGTGACATGTTTCAAATTTGCGAACGTGTGGGATCGGTTGTGAGGTTGGACAAGATTTTTACGAGCGAGCGGAGCGAGCTAGCAACGGTCACAATTTCCAAGCTATACATATAACTTATATTCCCTTCCATATATATCGTGTTATTACCTAATTTTGTCAGCCATTTCGGACATCACATTGCCCTGTACTATGAGGAAGGAGTACTATTTATGTGAAACTATTCATAAACTGTAAACATGTGTCGGTAGGCAATAGGATAAATACTTCCGGCTCCTCGGGCTGTTGCGAATATTTCAATGTCCGTATGTGCCAAACCGTTGGTTTATGACACACCTTTACGCGTCTCTCGCTCGCGGCGCACGCTCGAAAACTATAGCCTAACCTAAAACCAATCCATCTTGCGCTCATTATTCGATATGATGGCGACATATTTCCAATTTTCGAACGTGTCGGATCGGTTGTGAGGTTGGACTAGATTTTTTCGAGCGAGCGGAGCGAGCGAGCAACGGTCACAATTTCCAAGCTATACATATACCTTATATTGCCTTCCATATATTTCGTGTTATTACCTAATTTTGTCAGCCATTTCGGACATCACATTGCACTGTACTATGAGGAAATAGTACTATTTATGTGAAACTATTCATAAACTGTAAACATGTGTCGGTAGGCCATAGGATAAATACCTCCGGCTCCTTGGGCTGGTACGAATATTTCAATGTCCGTATGTGCCAAACCGTTGGTTTATGACACACCTATACGCGTCTCTCGCTCGCTGCGCTCGCTCGAAAACTATAGCCTAACCTAAAACCAATCCATCTTGCGTTCATTATTCGATATGATGGAGACATATTTCAAATTTGCGAACGTGTCGGATCGGTTGTGGGGTTGGACTAGATTTTTACGAGCGAGCGGAGCGAGCGAGCAACGGTCACAATTTCCAAGCTATACATATATCATATATTGTCTTGCATATATTTCGTGCTTGTACCTAATTTTGTCAGCCATTTCGGACATCACATTGCATTGTACTATGTGGAAATAGTACTATTTATGTGAAACCATTCATAAACTGTAAACATGTGTCGGTAGGCAATAGGATAAATACTTCCGGCTCCTCGGGCTGGTGCGAATATTTCAATGTCCGTATGTGCCAAACCGTTGGTTTATGACACACCTATACGCGTCTCTCGATCGCGGCGCTCGCTCGAAAACTATAGCCTAACCTAAAACCAATCCATCTTGCGTTCATTATTCGATATGATGGCGACATGTTTTAAATTTGCGAACGTGTCGGATCGTTTGTGGGGTTGGACTAGATTTTTACGAGCGAGCGGAGCGAGCGAGCAACGGTCACAATTTCCAAGCTATACATATACCATATATTGTCTTGCATATATTTCGTGCTTGTACCTAATTTTGTCAGCCATTTCGGACATCACGTTGCACTGTACTATGAGGAAACGGTACTAATTATGTGAAACTGTTGGTAAACCGTAAACATTTGTCAGAAGGCAATAGGATAAAGACTTCCGGCTCCTCGGGCTGGTGCGAATATATCAATGTCCGTATGTGCCAAACCGATGGTTTGTGACACACCTTTACGCGTCTCTCGTTCGCTGCTCTCGCACGAAAGCTATAGCCTAACCTAAAACCAATCCATCTTCCGTTCATTATTCGATATGGTGGTGACATGTTTCAAATTTGCGAACGTGTGGGATCGGTTGTGAGGTTGGACAAGATTTTTACGAGCGAGCGGAGCGAGCGAGCAACGGTCACAATTTCCAAGCTATACATATAACTTATATTCCCTTCCATATATATCGTGTTATTACCTAATTTTGTCAGCCATTTCGGACATCACATTGCACTGTACTATGAGGAAGGAGTACTATTTATGTGAAACTATTCATAAACTGTAAACATGTGTCGGTAGGCAATAGGATAAATACTTCCGGCTCCTCGGGCTGTTGCGAATATTTCAATGTCCGTATGTGCCAAACCGTTGGTTTATGACACACCTTTACGCGTCTCTCGCTCGCGGCGCACGCTCGAAAACTATAGCCTAACCTAAAACCAATCCATCTTGCGCTCATTATTCGATATGATGGCGACATATTTCAAATTTGCGAACGTGTCGGATCGGTTGTGAGGTTGGACTAGATTTTTTCGAGCGAGCGGAGCGAGCGAGCAACGGTAACAATTTCCAAGCTATACATATACCTTATATTGCCTTCCATACATTTCGCGTTATTACCTAATTTTGTCAGCCATTTCGGACATCACATTGCACTGTACTATGAGGAAATAGTACTATTTATGTGAAACTATTCATAAACTGTAAACATGTGTCGGTAGGCAATAGGATAAATACTTCCGGCTCCTTGGGCTGGTGCGAATATTTCAATGTCCGTATGTGCCAAACCGTTGGTTTATGACACACCTATAGCGTCTCTCGCTCGCTGCGCTCGCTCGAAAACTATAGCCTAACCTAAAACCAATCCATCTTGCGTTCATTATTCGATATGATGGCGACATATTTCAAATTTGCGAACGTGTCGGATCGGTTGTGGGGTTGGACTAAATTTTTACGAGCGAGCGGAGCGAGCGAGCAACGGTCACAATTTCCAAGCTATACATATACCATATATTGTCTTGCATATATTTCGTGCTTGTACCTAATTTTGTCAGCCATTTCGGACATCACATTGCATTGTACTATGTGGAAATAGTACTATTTATGTGAAACTATTCATAAACTGTAAACATGTGTCGGTAGGCAATAGGATAAATACTTCCGGCTCCTCGGGCTGGTGCGAATATTTCAATGTCCGTATGTGCCAAACCGTTGGTTTATGACACACCTATACGCGTCTCTCGATCGCGGCGCTCGCTCGAAAACTATAGCCTAACCTAAAACCAATCCATCATGCGTACATTATTCGATATGATGGCGACATATTTCAAATTTGCGAACGTGTCGGATCGGTTGTGGGGTTGGACTAAATTTTTACGAGCGGGCGGAGCGAGCGAGCAACGGTCACAATTTCCAAGCTATACATATACCATATATTGTCTTGCATATATTTCGTGCTTGTACCTAATTTTGTCAGCCATTTCGGACATCACATTGCATTGTACTATGTGGAAATAGTACTATTTATGTGAAACTATTCATAAACTGTAAACATGTGTCGGTAGGCAATAGGATAAATACTTCCGGCTCCTCGGGCTGGTGCGAATATTTCAATGTCCGTATGTGCCAAACCGTTGGTTTGTGACACACCTTTACGCGTCTATCGTTCGCTGCGCTCGCACGAAAGCTATAGCCTAACCTAAAACCAATCCATCTTCCGTTCATTATTCGATATGGTGGTGACATGTTTCAAATTTGCGAACGTGTGGGATCGGTTGTGAGGTTGGACAAGATTTTTACGAGCGAGCGGAGCGAGCGAGCAACGGTCACAATTTCCAAGCTATACATATACCTTATATTGCCTTCCATATATTTCGTGTTATTACCTAATTTTGTCAGCCATTTCGGACATCACATTGCACTGTACTATGAGGAAATAGTACTATTTATGTGAAACTATTCATAAACTGTAAACATGTGTCGGTAGGCAATAGGATAAATACTTCCGGCTCCTCGGGCTGGTGCGAATATTCCAATGTCCGTATGTGCTAAACCGTTGGTTTATGACACACCTATACGCGTCTCTCGCTCGCTGCGCTGGCAAGAAAACTATAGCCTTACCTAAAACCAATCCATCTTGCGTTCATTATTCGATATGATGGCGACATATTTCAAATTTGCGAACGTGTCGTTTCGGATGTGGGGTTAGACTAGATTTTTACGAGCGAGCGGAGCGAGCGAGCAACGGTCACAATTTCCAAGCTACACATATACCATATATTGTCTTGCATATATTTCGTGCTTGTACCTAATTTTGTCAGCCATTTCGGACATCACGTTGCACTGTACTATGAGGAAACGGTACTAATTATGTGAAACTATTGGTAAACCGTAAACATTTGTCAGAAGGCAATAGGATAAAGACTTCCGGCTCCTCGGGCTGGTGCGAATATATCAATGTCCGTATGTGCCAAACCGATGGTTTGTGACACACCTTTACGCGTGTCTCGTTCGCTGCGCTCGCACGAAAGCTATAGCCTAACCTAAAACCAATCCATCTTCCGTTCATTATTCGATATGGTGGTGACATGTTTCAAATTTGCGAACGTGTGGGATCGGTTGTGAGGTTGGACAAGATTTTTACGAGCGAGCGGAGCGAGCGAGCAACGGTCACAATTTCCAAGCTATACATATAACTTATATTCCCTTCCATATATATCGTGTTATTACCTAATTTTGTCAGCCATTTCGGACATCACGTTGCACTGTACTATGAGGAAACGGTACTAATTATGTGAAACTATTGGTAAACCGTAAACATGTGTCGGTAGGCAATAGGATAAATACTTCCGGCTCCTCGGGCTGGTGCGAATATATCAATGTCCGTATGTGCCAAACCGATGGTTTGTGACACACCATTACGCGTCTCTCGTTCGCTGCGCTCGCACGAAAGCTATAGCCTAACCTAAAACCAATCCATCTTCCGTTCATTATTCGATATGGTGGTGACATGTTTCAAATTTGCGAACGTGTGGGATCGGTTGTGAGGTTGGACAAGATTTTTACGAGCGAGCGGAGCGAGCTAGCAACGGTCACAATTTCCAAGCTATACATATAACTTATATTCCCTTCCATATATATCGTGTTATTACCTAATTTTGTCAGCCATTTCGGACATCACATTGCCCTGTACTATGAGGAAGGAGTACTATTTATGTGAAACTATTCATAAACTGTAAACATGTGTCGGTAGGCAATAGGATAAATACTTCCGGCTCCTCGGGCTGTTGCGAATATTTCAATGTCCGTATGTGCCAAACCGTTGGTTTATGACACACCTTTACGCGTCTCTCGCTCGCGGCGCACGCTCGAAAACTATAGCCTAACCTAAAACCAATCCATCTTGCGCTCATTATTCGATATGATGGCGACATATTTCCAATTTTCGAACGTGTCGGATCGGTTGTGAGGTTGGACTAGATTTTTTCGAGCGAGCGGAGCGAGCGAGCAACGGTCACAATTTCCAAGCTATACATATACCTTATATTGCCTTCCATATATTTCGTGTTATTACCTAATTTTGTCAGCCATTTCGGACATCACATTGCACTGTACTATGAGGAAATAGTACTATTTATGTGAAACTATTCATAAACTGTAAACATGTGTCGGTAGGCCATAGGATAAATACCTCCGGCTCCTTGGGCTGGTACGAATATTTCAATGTCCGTATGTGCCAAACCGTTGGTTTATGACACACCTATACGCGTCTCTCGCTCGCTGCGCTCGCTCGAAAACTATAGCCTAACCTAAAACCAATCCATCTTGCGTTCATTATTCGATATGATGGAGACATATTTCAAATTTGCGAACGTGTCGGATCGGTTGTGGGGTTGGACTAGATTTTTACGAGCGAGCGGAGCGAGCGAGCAACGGTCACAATTTCCAAGCTATACATATATCATATATTGTCTTGCATATATTTCGTGCTTGTACCTAATTTTGTCAGCCATTTCGGACATCACATTGCATTGTACTATGTGGAAATAGTACTATTTATGTGAAACCATTCATAAACTGTAAACATGTGTCGGTAGGCAATAGGATAAATACTTCCGGCTCCTCGGGCTGGTGCGAATATTTCAATGTCCGTATGTGCCAAACCGTTGGTTTATGACACACCTATACGCGTCTCTCGATCGCGGCGCTCGCTCGAAAACTATAGCCTAACCTAAAACCAATCCATCTTGCGTTCATTATTCGATATGATGGCGACATGTTTTAAATTTGCGAACGTGTCGGATCGTTTGTGGGGTTGGACTAGATTTTTACGAGCGAGCGGAGCGAGCGAGCAACGGTCACAATTTCCAAGCTATACATATACCATATATTGTCTTGCATATATTTCGTGCTTGTACCTAATTTTGTCAGCCATTTCGGACATCACGTTGCACTGTACTATGAGGAAACGTTACTAATTATGTGAAACTATTGGTAAACCGTAAACATTTGTCAGAAGGCAATAGGATAAAGACTTCCGGCTCCTCGGACTGGTGCGAATATTTCAATGTCCGTATGTGCCAAACCGTTGGTTTGTGACACACCTTTATGCGTCTATCGTTCGCTGCGCTCGCACGAAAGCTATAGCCTAACCTAAAACCAATCCATCTTGCGTTCATTATTCGATATGATGGCGACATGTTTTAAATTTGCGAACGTGTCGGATCGTTTGTGGGGTTGGACTAGAATTTTACGAGCGAGCGGAGCGAGCGAGCAACGGTCACAATTTCCAAGCTATACATATACCTTATATTGCCTTCCATATATTTCGTGGTATTACCTAATTTTGTCAGCCATTTCGGATATCTCATTGCACTGTACTATGGGGAAGGAGTACTATTTATGTGAAACTATTCATAAACTGTAAACATGTGTCGGTAGGCAATAGGATAAATACTTCCGGCTCCTCGGGCTGTTCCGAATATTTAAATGTCCGTATGTGCCAAACCGTTGGTTTATGACACACCTTTACGCGTCTCTCGCTCGCGGCGCACGCTCGAAAACTATAGCCTAACCTAAAACCAATCCATCTTGCACTCATTATTCGATATGATGGCGACATATTTCAAATTTTCGAACGTGTCGGATCGGTTGTGAGGTTGGACTAGATTTTTTCGAGCGAGCGGAGCGAGCGAGCAACGGTCACAATTTCCAAGCTATACATATACCTTATATTGCCTTCCATATATTTCGTGTTATTACCTAATTTTGTCAGCCATTTCGGACATCACATTGCACTGTACTATGAGGAAATAGTACTATTTATGTGAAACTATTCATAAACTGTAAACATGTGTCGGTAGGCAATAGGATAAATACCTCCGGCTCCTTGGGCTGGTGCGAATATTTCAATGTCCGTATGTGCCAAACCGTTGGTTTATGACACACCTATACGCGTCTCTCGCTCGCTGCGCTCGCTCGAAAACTATAGCCTAACCTAAAACCAATCCATCTTGCGTTCATTATTCGATATGATGGCGACATATTTCAAATTTGCGAACGTGTCGGATCGGTTGTGGGGTTGGACTAGATTTTTACGAGCGAGCGGAGCGAGCGAGCAACGGTCACAATTTCCAAGCTATACATATACCATATATTGTCTTGCATATATTTCGTGCTTGTACCTAATTTTGTCAGCCATTTCGGACATCACATTGCATTGTACTATGTGGAAATAGTACTATTTATGTGAAACCATTCATAAACTGTAAACATGTGTCGGTAGGCAATAGGATAAATACTTCCGGCTCCTCGGGCTGGTGCGAATATTTCAATGTCCGTATGTGCCAAACCGTTGGTTTATGACACACCTATACGCGTCTCTCGATCGCGGCGCTCGCTCGAAAACTATAGCCTAACCTAAAACCAATCCATCTTGCGTTCATTATTCGATATGATGGCGACATGTTTTAAATTTGCGAACGTGTCGGATCGTTTGTGGGGTTGGACTAGATTTTTTCGAGCGAGCGGAGCGAGCGAGCAACGGTCACAATTTCCAAGCTATACATATACCTTATATTGCCTCCCATATATTTCGTGTTATTACCTAATTTTGTCAGCCATTTCGGACATCACATTGCACTGTACTATGAGGAAATAGTACTATTTATGTGAAACTGTTCATAAACTGTAAACATGTGTCGGTAGGCAATAGGATAAATACTTCCGGCTCCTCGGGCTGGTGCGAGTATTTCAATGTCCGTATGTGCCAAACCGTTGGTTTATGACACACCTTTACGCGTCTCTCGCTCGCTGCGCTCGCTCGGATACTATAGCCTAACCTAAAACCAATCCATCTTGCGTTCATTATTCGATATGGTGGCGACATATTTCAAATTTGCGAACGTGTCGGATCGGTTGTGGGGTTGGACTAGATTTTTACGAGCGAGCGGAGCGAGCGAGCAACGGTCACAATTTCCAAGCTATACATATACCTTATATTGCCTTCCATATATTTCGTGTTATTACCTAATTTTGTCAGCCATTTCGGACATCACATTGCACTGTACTATGAGGAAATAGTACTATTTATGTGAAACTGTTCATAAACTGTAAACATGTGTCGGTAGGCAATAGGATAAATACTTCCGGCTCCTCGGGCTGGTGCGAATATTTCAATGTCCGTATGTGCCAAACCGTTGGTTTATGACACACCTATACGCGTCTCTCGCTCGCTGCGCTCGCTCGAAAACTATAGCCTAACCTAAAACCAATCCATCTTGCGTTCATTATTCGATATGATGGCGACATATTTCAAATTTGCGAACGTGTCGGATCGGTTGTGGGGTTGGACTAGATTTTTACGAGCGAGCGGAGCGAGCGAGCAACGGTCACAATTTCCAAGCTATACATATACCTTATATTGCCTTCCATATATTTCGTGTTATTACCTAATTTTGTCAGCCATTTCGGACATCACATTGCACTGTACTATGAGGAAATAGTACTATTTATGTGAAACTATTCATAAACTGTAGACATGTGTCGGTAGGCAATAGGATAAATACTTCCGGCTCCTCGGGCTGGTGCGAATATTTCAATGTCCGTATGTGCCAAACCGTTGGTTTATGACACACCTATACGCGTCTCTCGCTCGCTGCGCACGCTCGAAAACTATAGCCTAACCTAAAACCAATCCATCTTGCGTTCATTATTCGATATGGTGGCGACATATTTCAAATTTGCGAACGTGTGGGATCGGTTGTGAGGTTGGACTAGATTTTTACGAGCGAGCGGAGCGAGCGAGCAACGGTCACAATTTCCAAGCTATACATAAACCTTATATTGCCTTCCATATATTTCGTGTTATTACCTAATTTTGTCAGCCATTTCGGACATCACATTGCACTGTACTATGAGGAAATAGTACTATTTATGTGAAACTATTCATAAACTGTAAACATGTGTCGGTAGGCAATAGGATAAATACTTCCGGCTCCTCGGGCTGGTGCGAATATTTCAATGTCCGTATGTGCCAAACCGTTGGTTTATGACACACCTTTACGCGTCTCCCGCTCGCGGCGCTCGCTCGAAAACTATAGCCTAACCTAAAACCAATCCATCTTGCGTTCATTATTCGATATGATGGCGACATATTTCAAATTTGCGAACGTGTCGGATCGGTTGTGAGGTTGGAATAGATTTTTACGAGCGAGCGGAGCGAGCGAGCAACGGTCACAATTTCCAAGCTATACATATACCATATATTGTCTTGCATATATTTCGAGCTTGTACCTAATTTTGTCAGCCATTTCGGACATCACGCTGCACTGTACTATGAGGAAACGGTACTAATTATGTGAAACTATTGGTAAACCGTAAACATTTGTCAGAAGGCAATAGGATAAAGACTGCCGGCTCCTCGGGTTGGTGCGAATATTTCAATGTCCGTATGTGCCAAACCGTTGGTTTGTGACACACCTTTACGCGTCTCTCGTTCGCTGCGCTCGCACGAAAGCTATAGCCTAACCTAAAACCAATCCATCTTCCTTTCATTATTCGATATGGTGGCGACATATTTCAAATTTGCGAACGTGTCGGATCGGTTGTGAGGTTGGACTAGATTTTTTCGAGCGAGCGGAGCGAGCGAGCAACGATCACAATTTCCAACCTATACATACACCTTATATCGCCTTGCATATATGTCGTGTTATTACCTAATTCTGTCAGCCATTTCGGACATCACGTTGCATTGTACTATGTGGAAATAGTGCTATTTATGTGAAACTATTCATAAACTGTAAACATGTGTCGGTAGGCAATAGGATAAATACTTCCGGCTCCTCGGGCTGGTGCGAATATTTCAATATCCGTATGTGCCAAACCTTTGGTTTATGACACACCTTTACGCGTCTCTCGCTCGCTGCGCTCGCTCGGATACTATAGCCTAACCTAAAACCAATCCATCTTGCGTTCATTATTCGATATGGTGGCGACATATTTCAAATTTGCGAACGTGTGGGATCGGTTGTGAGGTTGGACTAGATTTTTACGAGCGAGCGGAGCGAGCGAGCAACGGTCACAATTTCCAAGCTATACATATACCTTATATTGCCTTCCATATATTTCGTGTTATTACCTAATTTTGTCAGCCATTTCGGACATCACATTGCACTGTACTATGAGGAAATAGTACTATTTATGTGAAACTATTCATAAACTGTAAACATGTGTCGGTAGGCAATAGGATAAATACTTCCGGCTCCTCGGGCTGGTGCGAATATTTCAATATCCGTATGTGCCAAACCTTTGGTTTATGACACACCCTTACGCGTCTCTCGCTCGCTGCGCTCGCTCGGATACTATAGCCTAACCTAAAACCAATCCATCTTGCGTTCATTATTCGATATGGTGGCGACGTATTTCAAATTTGCGAACGTGTGGGATCGGTTGTGAGGTTGGAATAGATTTTTACGAGCGAGCGGAGCGAGCGAGCAACGGTCACAATTTCCAAGCTATACATATACCTTATATTGCCTTCCATATATTTCGTGTTATCACCTAATTTTGTCAGCCATTTCGGACATCACATTACACTGTACTATGAGAAAATAGTACTATTTATGTGAAACTATTCATAAACTGTAAACATGTGTCGGTAGGCAATAGGATAAATACTTCCGGCTCCTCGGGCTGGAGCGAATATTTCAATGTCCGTATGTGCCGAACCGTTGGTTTATGACACACCTTTACGCGTCTCTCGCTCGCGGCGCTCGCTCGAAAACTATAGCCTAACCTAAAACCAATCCATCTTGCGTTCATTATTCGATATGATGGCGACATATTTCAAATTTGCGAACGTGTCGGATCGGTTGTGAGGTTGGACTAGATTTTTACGAGCGAGCGGAGCGAGCGAGCAACGGTCACAATTTCCAAGCTATACATATACCATATATTGTCTTGCATATATTTCGAGCTTGTACCTAATTTTGTCAGCCATTTCGGACATCACGCTGCACTGTACTATGAGGAAACGGTACTAATTATGTGAAACTATTGGTAAACCGTAAACATTTGTCAGAAGGCAATAGGATAAAGACTTCCGGCTCCTCGGGTTGGTGCGAATATTTCAATGTCCGTATGTGCCAAACCGTTGGTTTATGACACACCGATACGCGTCTCTGGCTCGCGGCGCTCGCTCGAAAACTATAGCCTAACCTAAAACCAATCCATCTTCCGTTCATTATTCGATATGGTGGCGACATATTTCAAATTTGCGAACGTGTCGGATCGGTTGTGAGGTTGGACTAGATTCTTACGAGCGAGCGGAGCGAGCGAGCAACGGTCACAATTTCCAAGCTATACATATACCTTATATTGCCTTCCATATATTTCGTGTTATTACCTAATTTTGTCAGCCATTTCGGACATCACATTGCACTGTACTATGAGGAAATAGTACTATTTATGTGAAACTATTCATAAACTGTAAACATGTGTCGGTAGGCAATAGGATAAATACTTCCGGCTCCTCGGGCTGGTGCGAATATTTCAATATCCGTATGTGCCAAACCTTTGGTTTATGACACACCTTTACGAGTCTCTCGCTGGCTGCGCTCGCTCGGATACTATAGCCTAACCTAAAACCAATCCATCTTGCGTTCATTATTCGATATGGTGGCGACATATTTCAAATTTGCGAACGTGTGGGATCGGTTGTGAGGTTGGACTAGATTTTTACGAGCGAGCGGAGCGAGCGAGCAACGGTCACAATTTCCAAGCTATACATATACCTTATATTGCCTTCCATATATTTCGTGTTATTACCTAATTTTGTCAGCCATTTCGGACATCACATTACACTGTACTATGAGAAAATAGTACTATTTATGTGAAACTATTCATAAACTGTAAACATGTGTCGGTAGGCAATAGGATAAATACTTCCGGCTCCTCGGGCTGGTGCGAATATTTCAATGTCCGTATGTGCCGAACCGTTGGTTTATGACACACCTTTTCGCGTCTCTCGCTCGCGGCGCTCGCTCGAAAACTATAGCCTAACCTAAAACCAATCCATCTTGCGTTCATTATTCGATATGATGGCGACATATTTCAAATTTGCGAACGTGTCGGATCGGTTGTGAGGTTGGACTAGATTTTTACGAGCGAGCGGAGCGAGCGAGCAGCGGTCACAATTTCCAAGCTATACATATACCATATATTGTCTTGCATAAATTTCATGCTTGTACCTAATTTTGTCAGCCATTTCGGACATCACGTTGCACTGTACTATGAGGAAACGGTACTAATTATGTGAAACTATTGGTAAACCGTAAACATTTGTCAGAAGGCAATAGGATAAAGACTTCCGGCTCCTCGGGCTGGTGCCAGTATTTCAATGTCCGTGTGTGCCAAACCGCTTGTTTATGACACACCTTTACGCGTCTCTCGTTCGCTGCGCTCGCACGAAAGCTATAGCCTAACCTAAAACCAATCCATCTTCCGTTCATTATTCGATATGGTGGCGACATATTTCAAATTTGCGAACGTGTCGGATCGGTTGTGAGGTTGGACTAGATTTTTTCGAGCGAGCGGAGCGAGCGAGCAACGATCACAATTTCCAACCTATACATACACCTTATATCGCCTTGCATATATGTCGTGTTATTACCTAATTCTGTCAGCCATTTCGGACATCACGTTGCATTGTACTATGTGGAAATAGTGCTATTTATGTGAAACTATTCATAAACTGTAAACATGTGTCGGTAGGCAATAGGATAAATACTTCCGGCTCCTCGGGCTGGTGCGAATATTTCAATATCCGTATGTGCCAAACCTTTGGTTTATGACACACCTTTACGCGTCTCTCGCTCGCTGCGCTCGCTCGGATACTATAGCCTAACCTAAAACCAATCCATCTTGCGTTCATTATTCGATATGGTGGCGACATATTTCAAATTTGCGAACGTGTGGGATCGGTTGTGAGGTTGGACTAGATTTTTACGAGCGAGCGGAGCGAGCGAGCAACGGTCACAATTTCCAAGCTATACATATACCTTATATTGCCTTCCATATATTTCGTGTTATTACCTAATTTTGTCAGCCATTTCGGACATCACATTGCACTGTACTATGAGAAAATAGTACTATTTATGTGAAACTATTCATAAACTGTAAACATGTGTCGGTAGGCAATAGGATAAATACTTCCGGCTCCTCGGGCTGGTGCGAATATTTCAATGTCCGTATGTGCCAAACCGTTGGTTTATGACACACCTATACGCGTCTCTCGCTCGCTGCGCTCGCTCGAAAACTATAGCCTAACCTAAAACCAATCCACCTTGCGTTCATTATTCGATATGATGGCGACATATTTCAAATTTGCGAACGTGTCGGATCGGTTGTGGGGTTGGACTAGATTTTTACGAGCGAGCGGAGCGAGCGAGCAGCGGTCACAATTTCCAAGCTATACATATACCATATATTGTCTTGCATATATTTCATGCTTGTACCTAATTTTGTCAGCCATTTCGGACATCACGTTGCACTGTACTATGAGGAAACGGTACTAATTATGTGAAACTATTGGTAAACCGTAAACATTTGTCAGAAGGCAATAGGATAAAGACTTCCGGCTCCTCGGGCTGGTGCCAATATTTCAATGTCCGTGTGTGCCAAACCGTTTGTTTATGACACACCTATACGTGTCTCTCGCTCGCTGCGCTCGCTCGAAAACTATAGCCTAACCTAAAACCAATCCATCTTCCGTTCATTATTCGATATGGTGGCGACATATTTCAAATTTGCGAACGTGTGGGATCGGTTGTGAGGTTGGACTAGATTTTTACGAGCGAGCGGAGCGAGCGAGCAACGGTCACAATTTCCAAGCTATACATAAACCTTATATTGCCTTCCATATATTTCGTGTTATTACCTAATTTTGTCAGCCATTTCGGACATCACATTGCACTGTACTATGAGGAAATAGTACTATTTATGTGAAACTATTCATAAACTGTAAACATGTGTCGGTAGGCAATAGGATAAATACTTCCGGCTCCTCGGGCTGGTGCGAATATTTCAATGTCCGTATGTGCCAAACCTTTGGTTTATGACACACCTTTACGCGTCTCTCGCTCGCTGCGCTCGCTCGGATACTATAGCCTAACCTAAAACCAATCCATCTTGCGTTCATTATTCGATATGGTGGCGACATATTTCAAATTTGCGAACGTGTGGGATCGGTTGTGAGGTTGGACTAGATTTTTCCGAGCGAGCGGAGCGAGCGAGCAACGGTCACAATTTCCAAGCTATACATATACCTTATATTGCCTTCCATATATTTCGTGTTATTACCTAATTTTGTCAGCCATTTCGGACATCACATTGCACTGTACTATGAGAAAATAGTACTATTTATGTGAAACTATTCATAAACTGTAAACATGTGTCGGTAGGCAATAGGATAAATACTTCCGGCTCCTCGGGCTGGTGCGAATATTTCAATGTCCGTATGTGCCAAACCGTTGGTTTATGACACACCTATACGCGTCTCTCGCTCGCTGCGCTCGCTCGAAAACTATAGCCTAACCTAAAACCAATCCACCTTGCGTTCATTATTCGATATGATGGCGACATATTTCAAATTTGCGAACGTGTCGGATCGGTTGTGGGGTTGGACTAGATTTTTACGAGCGAGCGGAGCGAGCGAGCAGCGGTCACAATTTCCAAGCTATACATATACCATATATTGTCTTGCATATATTTCATGCTTGTACCTAATTTTGTCAGCCATTTCGGACATCACGTTGCACTGTACTATGAGGAAACGGTACTAATTATGTGAAACTATTGGTAAACCGTAAACATTTGTCAGAAGGCAATAGGATAAAGACTTCCGGCTCCTCGGGCTGGTGCCAATATTTCAATGTCCGTGTGTGCCAAACCGTTGGTTTATGACACACCTTTACGCGTCTCTCGCTCGCGGCGCTCGCTCGAAAACTATAGCCTAACCCAAAACCAATCCATCTTGCGTTCATTATTCGATATGATGGCCACATATTTCAAATTTGCGAACGTGTCGGATCGGTTGTGAGGTTGGACTAGATTTTTACGAGCGAGCGGAGCGAGCGAGCAACGGTCACAATTTCCAAGCTATACATATACCATATATTGTCTTGCATATATTTCGAGCTTGTACCTAATTTTGTCAGCCATTTCGGACATCACGCTGCACTGTACTATGAGGAAACGGTACTAATTATGTGAAACTATTCATAAACTGTAAACATGTGTCGGTAGGCAATAGGATAAATACTTCCGGCTCCTCGGGCTGGTGCGAATATTTCAATATCCGTATGTGCCAAACCTTTGGTTTATGACACACCTTTACGCGTCTCTCGCTCGCTGCGCTCGCTCGGATACTATAGCCTAACCTAAAACCAATCCATCTTGCGTTCATTATTCGATATGGTGGCGACATATTTCAAATTTGCGAACGTGTGGGATCGGTTGTGAGGTTGGACTAGATTTTTACGAGCGAGCGGAGCGAGCGAGCAACGGTCACAATTTCCAAGCTATACATATACCTTATATTGCCTTCCATATATTTCGTGTTATTACCTAATTTTGTCAGCCATTTCGGACATCACATTGCACTGTACTATGAGAAAATAGTACTATTTATGTGAAACTATTCATAAACTGTAAACATGTGTCGGTAGGCAATAGGATAAATACTTCCGGCTCCTCGGGCTGGTGCGAATATTTCAATGTCCGTATGTGCCAAACCGTTGGTTTATGACACACCTATACGCGTCTCTCGCTCGCTGCGCTCGCTCGAAAACTATAGCCTAACCTAAAACCAATCCACCTTGCGTTCATTATTCGATATGATGGCGACATATTTCAAATTTGCGAACGTGTCGGATCGGTTGTGGGGTTGGACTAGATTTTTACGAGCGAGCGGAGCGAGCGAGCAGCGGTCACAATTTCCAAGCTATACATATACCATATATTGTCTTGCATATATTTCATGCTTGTACCTAATTTTGTCAGCCATTTCGGACATCACGTTGCACTGTACTATGAGGAAACGGTACTAATTATGTGAAACTATTGGTAAACCGTAAACATTTGTCAGAAGGCAATAGGATAAAGACTTCCGGCTCCTCGGGCTGGTGCCAATATTTCAATGTCCGTGTGTGCCAAACCGTTTGTTTATGACACACCTATACGTGTCTCTCGCTCGCTGCGCTCGCTCGAAAACTATAGCCTAACCTAAAACCAATCCATCTTCCGTTCATTATTCGATATGGTGGCGACATATTTCAAATTTGCGAACGTGTGGGATCGGTTGTGAGGTTGGACTAGATTTTTACGAGCGAGCGGAGCGAGCGAGCAACGGTCACAATTTCCAAGCTATACATAAACCTTATATTGCCTTCCATATATTTCGTGTTATTACCTAATTTTGTCAGCCATTTCGGACATCACATTGCACTGTACTATGAGGAAATAGTACTATTTATGTGAAACTATTCATAAACTGTAAACATGTGTCGGTAGGCAATAGGATAAATACTTCCGGCTCCTCGGGCTGGTGCGAATATTTCAATGTCCGTATGTGCCAAACCTTTGGTTTATGACACACCTTTACGCGTCTCTCGCTCGCTGCGCTCGCTCGGATACTATAGCCTAACCTAAAACCAATCCATCTTGCGTTCATTATTCGATATGGTGGCGACATATTTCAAATTTGCGAACGTGTGGGATCGGTTGTGAGGTTGGACTAGATTCTTCCGAGCGAGCGGAGCGAGCGAGCAACGGTCACAATTTCCAAGCTATACATATACCTTATATTGCCTTCCATATATTTCGTGTTATTACCTAATTTTGTCAGCCATTTCGGACATCACATTGCACTGTACTATGAGAAAATAGTACTATTTATGTGAAACTATTCATAAACTGTAAACATGTGTCGGTAGGCAATAGGATAAATACTTCCGGCTCCTCGGGCTGGTGCGAATATT
The DNA here is from genome assembly GCF_024516045.1 of Bombus affinis. Taxonomy (NCBI): domain Eukaryota; kingdom Metazoa; phylum Arthropoda; class Insecta; order Hymenoptera; family Apidae; genus Bombus; species Bombus affinis. Next base: position 1,097,019 of record NW_026108826.1, read on the forward strand.
TCAATGTCCGTATGTGCCAAACCGTTGGTTTATGACACACCTATACGCGTCTCTCGCTCGCTGCGCTCGCTCGAAAACTATAGCCTAACCTAAAACCAATCCACCTTGCGTTCATTATTCGATATGATGGCGACATATTTCAAATTTGCGAACGTGTCGGATCGGTTGTGGGGTTGGACTAGATTTTTACGAGCGAGCGGAGCGAGCGAGCAGCGGTCACAATTTCCAAGCTATACATATACCATATATTGTCTTGCATATATTTCATGCTTGTACCTAATTTTGTCAGCCATTTCGGACATCACGTTTGCACTGTACTATGAGGAAACGGTACTAATTATGTGAAACTATTGGTAAACCGTAAACATTTGTCAGAAGGCAATAGGATAAAGACTTCCGGCTCCTCGGGCTGGTGCCAATATTTCAATGTCCGTGTGTGCCAAACCGTTTGTTTATGACACACCTATACGTGTCTCTCGCTCGCTGCGCTCGCTCGAAAACTATAGCCTAACCTAAAACCAACCCATCTTCCGTTCATTATTCGATATGGTGGCGACATATTTCAAATTTGCCAACGTGTGGGATCGGTTGTGAGGTTGGACTAGATTTTTACGAGCGAGCGGAGCGAGCGAGCAACGGTCTCAATTTCCAAGCTATACATAAACCTTATATAGCCTTCCATATATTTCGTGTTATTACCTAATTTTGTCAGCCATTTCGGACATCACATTGCACTGTACTATGAGGAAATAGTACTATTTATGTGAAACTATTCATAAACTGTAAACATGTGTCGGTAGGCAATAGGATAAATACTTCCGGCTCCTCGGGCTGGTGCGAATATTTCAATGTCCGTATGTGCCAAACCGTTGGTTTATGACACACCTTTACGCGTCTCTCGCTCGCGGCGCTCGCTCGAAAACTATAGCCTAACACAAAACCAATCCATCTTGCGTTCATTATTCGATATGATGGCGACATATTTCAAATTTGCGAACGTGTCGGATCGGTTGTGAGGTTGGACTAGATTTTTACGAGCGAGCGGAGCGAGCGAGCAACGGTCACAATTTCCAAGCTATACATATACCATATATTGTCTTGCATATATTTCGAGCTTGTACCTAATTTTGTCAGCCATTTCGGACATCACGCTGCACTGTACTATGAGGAAACGGTACTAATTATGTGAAACTATTGGTAAACCGTAAACATTTGTCAGAAGGCAATAGGATAAAGACTTCCGGCTCCTCGGGCTGGTGCGAATATTTCAATGTCCGTATGTGCCAAACCGTTGGTTTGTGACCACACCTTTACGCGTCTCTCGTTCGCTGCGCTCGCACGAAAGCTATAGCCTAACCTAAAACCAATCCATCTTCCGTTCATTATTCGATATGGTGGCGACATATTTCAAATTTGCGAACGTGTCGGATCGGTTGTGAGGTTGGACTAGATTTTTTCGAGCGAGCGGAGCGAGCGAGCAACGATCACAATTTCCAACCTATACATACACCTTATATCGCCTTGCATATATGTCGTGTTATTACCTAATTCTGGTCAGCCATTTCGGACATCACGTTGCATTGTACTATGTGGAAATAGTGCTATTTATGTGAAACTATTCATAAACTGTAAACATGTGTCGGTAGGCAATAAGATAAATACTTCCGGCTCCTCGGGCTGGTGCGAATATTTCAATGTCCGTATGTGCCAAACCGTTGGTTTATGACACACCGATACGCGTCTCTGGCTCGCGGCGCTCGCTCGAAAACTATAGCCTAACCTAAAACCAATCCATCTTCCGTTCATTATTCGATATGGTGGCGACATATTTCAAATTTGCGAACGTGTCGGATCGGTTGTGAGGTTGGACTAGATTCTTACGAGCGAGCGGAGCGAGCGAGCAACGGTCACAATTTCCAAGCTATACATATACCTTATATTGCCTTCCATATATTTCGTGTTATTACCTAATTTTGTCAGCCATTTCGGACATCACATTGCACTGTACTATGAGGAAATAGTACTATTTATGTGAAACTATTCATAAACTGTAAACATGTGTCGGTAGGCAATAGGATAAATACTTCCGGCTCCTCGGGCTGGTGCGAATATTTCAATATCCGTATGTGCCAAACCTTTGGTTTATGACACACCTTTACGCGTCTCTCGCTCGCTGCGCTCGCTCGGATACTATAGCCTAACCTAAAACCAATCCATCTTGCGTTCATTATTCGATATGGTGGCGACATATTTCAAATTTGCGAACGTGTGGGATCGGTTGTGAGGTTGGACTAGATTTTTACGAGCGAGCGGAGCGAGCGAGCAACGGTCACAATTTCCAAGCTATACATATACCTTATATTGCCTTCCATATATTTCGTGTTATTACCTAATTTTGTCAGCCATTTCGGACATCACATTCCACTGTACTATGAGAAAATAGTACTATTTATGTGAAACTATTCATAAACTGTAAACATGTGTCGGTAGGCAATAGGATAAATACTTCCGGCTCCTCGGGCTGGTGCGAATATTTCAATGTCCGTATGTGCCGAACCGTTGGTTTATGACACACCTTTACGCGTCTCTCGCTCGCGGCGCTCGCTCGAAAACTATAGCCTAACCTAAAACCAATCCATCTTGCGTTCATTATTCGATATGATGGCGACATATTTCAAATTTGCGAACGTGTCGGATCGGTTGTGAGGTTGGACTAGATTTTTACGAGCGAGCAGAGCGAGCGAGCAACGGTCACAATTTCCAAGCTATACATATACCATATATTGTCTTGCATATATTTCGAGCTTGTACCTAATTTTGTCAGCCATTTCGGACATCACGCTGCACTGTACTATGAGGAAACGGTACTAATTATGTGAAACTATTGGTAAACCGTAAACATTTGTCAGAAGGCAATAGGATAAAGACTTCCGGCTCCTCGGGCTGGTGCGAATATTTCAATGTCCGTATGTGCCAAACCGTTGGTTTGTGACACTCCTTTACGCGTCTCTCGTTCGCTGCGCTCGCACGAAAGCTATAGCGTAACCTAAAACCAATCCATCTTCCGTTCATTATTCGATATGGTGGAGACATATTTCAAATTTGCGAACGTGTCGGATCGGTTGTGAGGTTGGACTAGATTTTTACAAGCGAGCGGAGCGAGCGAGCAACGGTCACAATTTCCAAACTATACATATACCTTATATTGCCTTCCATATATTTCGTGTTATTATCTAATGTTGTCAGCCATTTCGGACATCACATTGCACTGTACTATGAGGAAATAGTACTGTTTATGTGAAACTATTCATAAACTGTAAACATGTGTCGGTAGGCAATAGGATAAACACTTCCGGCTCCTCGGGCTGGTGCGAATATTTCAATATCCGTATGTGCCAAACCTTTGGTTTATGACACACCTTTACGCGTCTCTCGCTCGCTGCGCTCGCTCGGATACTATAGCCTAACCTAAAACCAATCCATCTTGCGTTCATTATTCGATATGATGGCGACATATTTCAAATTTGCGAACGTGTCGTATCGGTTGTGAGGTTGGACTAGATTTTTACGAGCGAGCGGAGCGAGCGAGCAACGGTCACAATTTCCAAGCTATACATATACCATATATTGCCTTGCATATATTTCGTGTTATTACCTAATTTTGTCAGCCATTTCGGACATCACATTGCACTGTACTATGAGGACATAGTACTATTTATGTGAAACTATTCATAAACTGTAAACATTTGTCAGAAGGCAATAGGATAAAGACTTCCGGCTCCTCGGGCTGGTGCGAATATATCAATGTCCGTATGTGCCAAACCGATGGTTTGTGACACACCTTTACGCGTCTCTCGTTCGCTGCGCTCGCACGAAAGCTATAGCCTAACCTAAGACCAATCCATCTTCCGTTCATTATTCGATATGGTGGCGACATATTTCAAATTTGCGAACGTGTGGGATCGGTTGTGCGGTTGGACTAGATTTTTACGAGCGAGCGGAGCGAGCGAGCAACGGTCACAATTTCCAAGCTATACATATACCTTATATTGCCTTCCATATGTTTCGTGTTATTACCTAATTTTGTCAGCCATTTCGGACATCACATTGCACTGTACTATGAGGAAATAGTACTATTTATGTGAAACTATTCATAAACTGTAAACATGTGTCGGTAGGCAATAAGATAAATACTTCAGGCTCCTCGGGCTGGTGCGAATATTTCAATGTCCGTATGTGCCAAACCGTTGGTTTATGACACACCGATACGCGTCTCTGGCTCGCGGCGCTTGCTCGAAAACTATAGCCTAACCTAAAACCAATCCATTTTGCGTTCATTATTCGATATAATGGCGACATATTTCAAATTTGCGAACGTTTCGGATCGGTTGTGGGGTTGGACTAGATTTTTACGAGCGAGCGGAGCGAGCGAGCAACGGTCACAATTTCCAAGCTATACATATACCATATATTGTCTTGCATATATTTCGTGCTTGTACCTAATTTTGTCAGCCATTTCGGACATCACGTTGCACTGTACTATGAGGAAACGGTACTAATTATGTGAGACTATTGGTAAACCGTAAACATTTGTCAGAAGGCAGTAGGATAAAGACTTCCGGCTCCTCGGGCTGGTGCGAATATATCAATGTCCGTATGTGCCAAACCGATGGTTTGTGACACACCTTTACGCGTCTCTCGTTCGCTGCGCTCGCACGAAAGCTATAGCCTAACCTAAAACCAATCCATCTTCCGTTCATTATTCGATATGGTGGCGACATATTTCAAATTTGCGAACGTGTCGGATCGGTTGTGAGGTTGGACTAGATTTTTTCGAGCGAGCGGAGCGAGCGAGCAACGATCACAATTTCCAACCTATACATACACCTTATATCGCCTTGCATATATGTCGTGTTATTACCTAATTCTGTCAGCCATTTCGGACATCACGTTGCATTGTACTATGTGGAAATAGTGCTATTTATGTGAAACTATTCATAAACTGTAAACATGTGTCGGTAGGCAATAGGATAAATACTTCCGGCTCCTCGGGCTGGTGCGAATATTTCAATGTCCGTATGTGCCAAACCGTTGGTTTATGACACACCTTTACGCGTCTCTCGCTCGCGGCGCTCGCTCGAAAACTATAGCCTAACCTAAAACCAATCCATCTTGCGTTCATTATTCGATATGATGGCGACATATTTCAAATTTGCGAACGTGTCGGATCGGTTGTGAGGTTGGACTAGATTTTTACGAGCGAGCGGGGCGAGCGAGCAACGGTCACAATTTTCCAAGCTATACATATACCATATATTGTCTTGCATATATTTCGAGCTTGTACCTAATTTTTGTCAGCCATTTCGGACATCACGCTGCACTGTACCATGAGGAAACGGTACTAATTGTGTGAAACTATTGGTAAAACCGTAAACATTTGTCAGAAGGCAATAGGATAAAGACTTCCGGCTCCTCGGGCTGGGTGCCAATATTTCAATGTCCGTATGTGCCAAACCGTTGGTTTGTGACACACCTTTACGCGTCTCTCGTTCGCTGCGCGCTCGCACGAAAGCTATAGCCTAACCTAAAACCAATCCATCTTCCGTTCATTATTCGATATGGTGGCGACATATTTCAAATTTGCGAACGTGTCGGATCGGTTGTGAGGTTGGATTAGATTTTTACGAGCGAGCGGAGCGAGCGAGCAACGGTCACAATTTCCAAGCTATACATATACCATATATTGCCTTGCATATATTTCGTGTTATTACCTAATTTTGTCAGCCATTTCGGACATCACATTGCACTGTACTATGACGACATAGTACTATTTATGTGAAACTATTCATAAACTGTAAACATGTGTCGGTAGGCAATAGGATAAATACTTCCGGCCCCTCGGGCTGGTGCGAATATTTCAATGTCCGTATGTGCCAAACCGTTGGTTTATGACACACCATTACGCGTCTCTCGCTCGCGGCGCTCGCACGAAAGCTATAGCCTAACCTAAAACCAATCCATCTTCGTTCATTATTCGATATGGTGGCGACATATGTCAAATTTGCGAACGTGTGGGATCGGTTGTGAGGTTGGACTAGATTTTTACGAGCGAGCGGAGCGAGCGAGCAACGGTCACAATTTCCAAGCTATACATATACCATATATTGTCTTGCATATATTTCGTGCTTGTACCTAATTTTGTCCGCCATTTCGGACATCACGTTGCACTGTACTATGAGGAAACGGTACTAATTATGTGAAACTATTGGTAAACCGTATACATTTGTCAGAAGGCAATAGGATAAAGACTTCCGGCTCCTCGGGCTGGTGCGAATATTTCAATGTCCGTATGTGCCAAACCGTTGGTTTGTGACACACCTTTACGCGTCTCTCGTTCGCTGCGCTCGCACGAAAGCTATAGCCTAACCTAAAAACAATCCATCTTCCGTTCACTATTCGATATGGTGGCGACATATTTCAAATTTGCGAATGTGTAGGATCGGTTGTGAGGTTGGGCTAGATTTTTACGAGCGAGCGGAGCGAGCGAGCAACGGTCACAATTTCCAAGCTATACATATACCATATATTGTCTTGCATATATTTCGAGCTTGTACCTAATTTTGTCAGCCATTTCGGACATCACGCTGCACTGTACTATGAGGAAACGGTACTAATTATGTGAAACTATTGGTAAACCGTAAACATTTGTCAGAAGGCAATAGGATAAAGACTTCCGGCTCCTCGGGCTGGTGCGAATATTTCAATGTCCGTATGTGCCAAACCGTTGGTTTGTGACACACCTTTACGCGTCTCTCGTTCGCTGCGCTCGCACGAAAGCTATAGCCTAACCTAAAACCAATCCATCTTGCGTTCATTATTCGATATGATGGCGACATATTTCAAATTTGCGAACGTGTCGGATCGGTTGTGGGGTTGGACTAGATTTTTACGAGCGAGCGGAGCGAGCGAGCAACGGTCACAATTTCCAAGCTATACATAAACCTTATATTGCCTTCCATATATTTCGTGTTATTACCTAATTTTGTCAGCCATTTCGGACATCACATTGCACTGTACTATGAGGAAATAGTACTATTTATGTGAAACTATTCATAAACTGTAAACATGTGTCGGTAGGCAATAGGATAAATACTTCCGGCTCCTCGGGCTGGTGCGAATATTTCAATGTCCGTATGTGCCAAACCGTTGGTTTATGACACACCTTTACGCGTCTCTCGCTCGCGGCGCTCGCTCGAAAACTATAGCCTAACCTAAAACCAATCCACCTTGCGTTCATTATTCGATATGATGGCGACATATTTCAAATTTGCGAACGTGTCGGATCGGTTGTGAGGTTGGACTAGATTTTTACGAGCGAGCGGAGCGAGCGAGCAACGGTCACAATTTCCAAGCTATACATATACCATATATTGTCTTGCATATATTTCGAGCTTGTACCTAATTTTGTCAGCCATTTCGGACATCACGCCTGCACTGTACCATGAGGAAACGGTACTAATTATGTGAAACTATTGGTAAACCGTAAACATTTGTCAGAAGGCAATAGGATAAAGACTTCCGGCTCCTCGGGCTGGTGCCAATATTTCAATGTCCGTATGTGCCAAACCGTTGGTTTGTGACACACCTTTACGCGTCTCTCGTTCGCTGCGCTCGCACGAAAGCTATAGCCTAACCTAAAACCAATCCATCTTCCGTTCATTATTCGATATGGTGGCGACATATTTCAAATTTGCGAACGTGTCGGATCGGTTGTGAGGTTGGACTAGATTTTTACGAGCGAGCGGAGCGAGCGAGCAACTGTCACAATTTCCAAGCTATACATATACCTTATATTGCCTTCCATATATTTCGTGTTATTACCTAATTTTGTCAGCCATTTCGGACATCACATTGCACTGTACTATGAGGAAATAGTACTATTTATGTGAAACTATTCATAAACTGTAAACATGTGTCGGTAGGCAATAGGATAAATACTTCCGGCTCCTCGGGCTGGTGCGAATATTTCAATATCCGTATGTGCCAAACCTTTGGTTTATGACACACCTTTACGCGTCTCTCGCTCGCTGCGCTCGCTCGGATACTATAGCCTAACCTAAAACCAATCCATCTTGCGTTCATTATTCGATATGATGGCGACATATTTCAAATTTGCGAACGTGTCGTATCGGTTGTGAGGTTGGACTAGATTTTTACGAGCGAGCGGAGCGAGCGAGCAACGGTCACAATTTCCAAGCTATACATATACCATATATTGCCTTGCATATATTTCGTGTTATTACCTGATTTTGTCAGCCATTTCGGACATCGCATTGCACTGTACTATGACGACATAGTACTATTTATGTGAAACTATTCATAAACTGTAAACATGTGTCGGTAGGCAATAGGATAAATACTTCCGGCCCCTCGGGCTGGTGCGAATATTTCAATGTCCGTATGTGCCAAACCGTTGGTTTATGACACACCATTACGCGTCTCTCGCTCGCGGCGCTCGCACGAAAGCTATAGCCTAACCTAAAACCAATCCATCTTCCGTTCATTATTCGATATGGTGGCGACATATTTCAAATTTGCGAACGTGTGGGATCGGTTGTGAGGTTGGACTAGATTTTTACGAGCGAGCGGAGCGAGCGAGCAACGGTCACAATTTCCAAGCTATACATATACCATATATTGTCTTGCATATATTTCGTGCTTGTACCTAATTTTGACCGCCATTTCGGACATCACGTTGCACTGTACTATGAGGAAACGGTACTAATTATGTGAAACTATTGATAAACCGTAAACATTTGTCCGAAGGCAATAGGATAAAGACTTCCGGCTCCTCGGGCTGGTGCGAATATTTCAATGTCCGTATGTGCCAAACCGTTGGTTTGTGACACACCTTTACGCGTCTCTCGTTCGCTGCGCTCGCACGAAAGCTATAGCCTAACCTAAAACCAATCCATCTTCCGTTCACTATTCGATATGGTGGCGACATATTTCAAATTTGCGAATGTGTAGGATCGGTTGTGAGGTTGGGCTAGATTTTTACGAGCGAGCGGAGCGAGCGAGCAACGGTCACAATTTCCAAGCTATACATATACCTTATATTGCCTTCCATATATTTCGTGTTATTACCTAATTTTGTCAGCCATTTCGGACATCACGCTGCACTGTACTATGAGGAAACGGTACTAATTATGTGAAACTATTGGTAAACCGTAAACATTTGTCAGAAGGCAATAGGATAAAGACTTCCGGCTCCTCGGGCTGGTGCGAATATTTCAATGTCCGTATGTGCCAAACCGTTGGTTTGTGACACACCTTTACGCGTCTCTCGTTCGCTGCGCTCGCAAGAAAGCTATAGCCTAACCTAAAACCAATCCATCTTCCGTTCATTATTCGATATGGTGGCGACATATTTCAAATTTGCGAACGTGTCGGATCGGTTGTGAGGTTGGACTAGATTTTTACGAGCGAGCGGAGCGAGCGAGCAACGGTCACAATTTCCAAGCTATACATATACCTTATATTGCCTTCCATATATTTCGTGTTATTACCTAATTTTGTCAGCCATTTCGGACATCACATTGCACTGTACTATGAGGAAATAGTACTATTTATGTGAAACTATTCATAAACTGTAAACATGTGTCGGTAGGCAATAGGATAAATACTTCCGGCTCCTCGGGCTGGTGCGAATATTTCAATATCCGTATGTGCCAAACCTTTGGTTTATGACACACCTTTACGCGTCTCTCGCTCGCTGCGCTCGCTCGGATACTATAGCCTAACCTAAAACCAATCCATCTTGCGTTCATTATTCGATATGATGGCGACATATTTCAAATTTGCGAACGTGTCGTATCGGTTGTGAGGTTGGACTAGATTTTTACGAGCGAGCGGAGCGAGCGAGCAACGGTCACAATTTCCAAGCTATACATATACCATATATTGCCTTGCATATATTTCGTGTTATTACCTGATTTTGTCAGCCATTTCGGACATCGCATTGCACTGTACTATGACGACATAGTACTATTTATGTGAAACTATTCATAAACTGTAAACATGTGTCGGTAGGCAATAGGATAAATACTTCCGGCCCCTCGGGCTGGTGCGAATATTTCAATGTCCGTATGTGCCAAACCGTTGGTTTATGACACACCATTACGCGTCTCTCGCTCGCGGCGCTCGCACGAAAGCTATAGCCTAACCTAAAACCAATCCATCTTCCGTTCATTATTCGATATGGTGGCGACATATTTCAAATTTGCGAACGTGTGGGATCGGTTGTGAGGTTGGACTAGATTTTTACGAGCGAGCGGAGCGAGCGAGCAACGGTCACAATTTCCAAGCTATACATATACCATATATTGTCTTGCATATATTTCGTGCTTGTACCTAATTTTGTCCGCCATTTCGGACATCACGTTGCACTGTACTATGAGGAAACGGTACTAATTATGTGAAACTATTGATAAACCGTAAACATTTGTCAGAAGGCAATAGGATAAAGACTTCCGGCTCCTCGGGCTGGTGCGAATATTTCAATGTCCGTATGTGCCAAACCGTTGGTTTATGACACACCTTTACGCGTCTCTCGCTCGCTGCGCTCGTTCGAAAACTATAGCCTAACCTAAAACGAATCCATCTTCCGTTCATTATTCGATATGGTGGCGACATATTTCAAATTTGCGAACGTGTCGGATCGGTTGTGAGGTTGGACTAGATTTTTACGAGCGAGCGGAGCGAGCGAGCAACGGTCACAATTTCCAAGCTATACATATACCTTATATTGCCTTGCATATATTTCGTGCTAGTACCTAACTTTGTCAGCGATTTCGGACATCACACTGCACTGTACTATGTGGAAATAGTACTATTTATGTGAAGCTATTCATAAACTGTAAACATGTGTCGGTAGGCAATAGGATAAATACTTCCGGCTACTCGGGCTGGTACGAATATTTCAATGTCCGTATGTGCCAAACCGTTCGTTTAAGACACACCTTCACGCGTCTCTCGCTCGCTGCGCTCGCACGAAAGCTATAGCCTAACCTAAAACCAATCCATCTTGCGTTCATTATTCGATATGATGGCGACATATTTCAAATTTGCGAACGTGTCGGATCGGTTGTGGGGTTGGACTAGATTTTTACGAGCGAGCGGAGCGAGCGAGCAACGGTCACAATTTCCAAGCTATACATAAACCTTATATTGCCTTCCATATATTTCGTGTTATTACCTAATTTTGTCAGCCATTTCGGACATCACATTGCACTGTACTATGAGGAAATAGTACTATTTATGTGAAACTATTCATAAACTGTAAACATGTGTCGGTAGGCAATAGGATAAATACTTCCGGCTCCTCGGGCTGGTGCGAATATTTCAATGTCCGTATGTGCCAAACCGTTGGTTTATGACACACCTTTACGCGTCTCTCGCTCGCGGCGCTCGCTCGAAAACTATAGCCTAACCTAAAACCAATCCACCTTGCGTTCATTATTCGATATGATGGCGACATATTTCAAATTTGCGAACGTGTCGGATCGGTTGTGAGGTTGGACTAGATTTTTACGAGCGAGCGGAGCGAGCGAGCAACGGTCACAATTTCCAAGCTATACATATACCATATATTGTCTTGCATATATTTCGAGCTTGTACCTAATTTTGTCAGCCATTTCGGACATCACGCTGCACTGTACCATGAGGAAACGGTACTAATTATGTGAAACTATTGGTAAACCGTAAACATTTGTCAGAAGGCAATAGGATAAAGACTTCCGGCTCCTCGGGCTGGTGCCAATATTTCAATGTCCGTATGTGCCAAACCGTTGGTTTGTGACACACCTTTACGCGTCTCTCGTTCGCTGCGCTCGCACGAAAGCTATAGCCTAACCTAAAACCAATCCATCTTCCGTTCATTATTCGATATGGTGGCGACATATTTCAAATTTGCGAACGTGTCGGATCGGTTGTGAGGTTGGACTAGATTTTTACGAGCGAGCGGAGCGAGCGAGCAACTGTCACAATTTCCAAGCTATACATATACCTTATATTGCCTTCCATATATTTCGTGTTATTACCTAATTTTGTCAGCCATTTCGGACATCACATTGCACTGTACTATGAGGAAATAGTACTATTTATGTGAAACTATTCATAAACTGTAAACATGTGTCGGTAGGCAATAGGATAAATACTTCCGGCTCCTCGGGCTGGTGCGAATATTTCAATATCCGTATGTGCCAAACCTTTGGTTTATGACACACCTTTACGCGTCTCTCGCTCGCTGCGCTCGCTCGGATACTATAGCCTAACCTAAAACCAATCCATCTTGCGTTCATTATTCGATATGATGGCGACATATTTCAAATTTGCGAACGTGTCGTATCGGTTGTGAGGTTGGACTAGATTTTTACGAGCGAGCGGAGCGAGCGAGCAACGGTCACAATTTCCAAGCTATACATATACCATATATTGCCTTGCATATATTTCGTGTTATTACCTGATTTTGTCAGCCATTTCGGACATCGCATTGCACTGTACTATGACGACATAGTACTATTTATGTGAAACTATTCATAAACTGTAAACATGTGTCGGTAGGCAATAGGATAAATACTTCCGGCCCCTCGGGCTGGTGCGAATATTTCAATGTCCGTATGTGCCAAACCGTTGGTTTATGACACACCATTACGCGTCTCTCGCTCGCGGCGCTCGCACGAAAGCTATAGCCTAACCTAAAACCAATCCATCTTCCGTTCATTATTCGATATGGTGGCGACATATTTCAAATTTGCGAACGTGTGGGATCGGTTGTGAGGTTGGACTAGATTTTTACGAGCGAGCGGAGCGAGCGAGCAACGGTCACAATTTCCAAGCTATACATATACCATATATTGTCTTGCATATATTTCGTGCTTGTACCTAATTTTGACCGCCATTTCGGACATCACGTTGCACTGTACTATGAGGAAACGGTACTAATTATGTGAAACTATTGATAAACCGTAAACATTTGTCCGAAGGCAATAGGATAAAGACTTCCGGCTCCTCGGGCTGGTGCGAATATTTCAATGTCCGTATGTGCCAAACCGTTGGTTTGTGACACACCTTTACGCGTCTCTCGTTCGCTGCGCTCGCACGAAAGCTATAGCCTAACCTAAAACCAATCCATCTTCCGTTCACTATTCGATATGGTGGCGACATATTTCAAATTTGCGAATGTGTAGGATCGGTTGTGAGGTTGGGCTAGATTTTTACGAGCGAGCGGAGCGAGCGAGCAACGGTCACAATTTCCAAGCTATACATATACCTTATATTGCCTTGCATATATTTCGTGCTAGTACCTAACTTTGTCAGCGATTTCGGACATCACACTGCACTGTACTATGTGGAAATAGTACTATTTATGTGAAGCTATTCATAAACTGTAAACATGTGTCGGTAGGCAATAGGATAAATACTTCCGGCTACTCGGGCTGGTACGAATATTTCAATGTCCGTATGTGCCAAACCGTTCGTTTAAGACACACCTTCACGCGTCTCTCGCTCGCTGCGCTCGCACGAAAGCTATAGCCTAACCTAAAACCAATCCATCTTGCGTTCATTATTCGATATGATGGCGACATATTTCAAATTTGCGAACGTGTCGGATCGGTTGTGGGGTTGGACTAGATTTTTACGAGCGAGCGGAGCGAGCGAGCAACGGTCACAATTTCCAAGCTATACATAAACCTTATATTGCCTTCCATATATTTCGTGTTATTACCTAATTTTGTCAGCCATTTCGGACATCACATTGCACTGTACTATGAGGAAATAGTACTATTTATGTGAAACTATTCATAAACTGTAAACATGTGTCGGTAGGCAATAGGATAAATACTTCCGGCTCCTCGGGCTGGTGCGAATATTTCAATGTCCGTATGTGCCAAACCGTTGGTTTATGACACACCTTTACGCGTCTCTCGCTCGCGGCGCTCGCTCGAAAACTATAGCCTAACCTAAAACCAATCCATCTTGCGTTCATTATTCGATATGATGGCGACATATTTCAAATTTGCGAACGTGTCGGATCGGTTGTGAGGTTGGACTAGATTTTTACGAGCGAGCGGAGCGAGCGAGCAACGGTCACAATTTCCAAGCTATACATATACCTTATATTGCCTTCCATATATTTCGTGTTATTACCTAATTTTGTCAGCCATTTCGGACATCACATTGCACTGTACTATGAGGCAATAGTACTATTTATGTGAAACTATTCATAAACTGTAAACATGTGTCGGTAGGCAATAAGATAAATACTTCAGGCTCCTCGGGCTGGTGCGAATATTTCAATGTCCGTATGTGCCAAACCGTTGGTTTATGACACACCGATACGCGTCTCTGGCTCGCGGCGCTTGCTCCAAAACTATAGCCTAACCTAAAACCAATCCATTTTGCGTTCATTATTCGATATAATGGCGACATATTTCAAATTTGCGAACGTTTCGGATCGGTTGTGGGGTTGGACTAGATTTTTACGAGCGAGCGGAGCGAGCGAGCAACGGTCACAATTTCCAAGCTATACATATACCATATATTGTCTTGCATATATTTCGTGCTTGTACCTAATTTTGTCAGCCATTTCGGACATCACGTTGCACTGTACTATGAGGAAACGGTACTAATTATGTGAGACTATTGGTAAACCGTAAACATTTGTCAGAAGGCAGTAGGATAAAGACTTCCGGCTCCTCGGGCTGGTGCGAATATATCAATGTCCGTATGTGCCAAACCGATGGTTTGTGACACACCTTTACGCGTCTCTCGTTCGCTGCGCTCGCACGAAAGCTATAGCCTAACCTAAAACCAATCCATCTTCCGTTCATTATTCGATATGGTGGCGACATATTTCAAATTTGCGAACGTGTCGGATCGGTTGTGAGGTTGGACTAGATTTTTTCGAGCGAGCGGAGCGAGCGAGCAACGATCACAATTTCCAACCTATACATATACCTTATATTGCCTTCCATATATTTCGTGTTATTACCCAATTTTGTCAGCCATTTCGGACATCACATTTGCACTGTACTATGAGGAAATAGTACTATTTATGTGAAACTATTCATAAACTGTAAACATGTGTCGGTAGGCAATAGGATAAATACTTCCGGCTCCTCGGGCTGGTGCGAATATTTCAATATCCGTATGTGCCAAACCTTTGGTTTATGACACACCTTTACGCGTCTCTCGCTCGCTGCGCTCGCTCGGATACTATAGCCTAACCTAAAACCAATCCATCTTGCGTTCATTATTCGATATGATGGCGACATATTTCAAATTTGCGAACGTGTCGTATCGGTTGTGAGGTTGGACTAGATTTTTACGAGCGAGCGGAGCGAGCGAGCAACGGTCACAATTTCCAAGCTATACATATACCATATATTGCCTTGCATATATTTCGTGTTATTACCTGATTTTGTCAGCCATTTCGGACATCACGCTGCACTGTACCATGAGGAAACGGTACTAATTATGTGAAACTATTGGTAAACCGTAAACATTTGTCAGAAGGCAATAGGATAAAGACTTCCGGCTCCTCGGGCTGGTGCCAATATTTCAATGTCCGTATGTGCCAAACCGTTGGTTTGTGACACACCTTTACGCGTCTCTCGTTCGCTGCGCTCGCACGAAAGCTATAGCCTAACCTAAAACCAATCCATCTTCCGTTCATTATTCGATATGGTGGCGACATATTTCAAATTTGCGAACGTGTCGGATCGGTTGTGAGGTTGGACTAGATTTTTACGAGCGAGCGGAGCGAGCGAGCAACGGTCACAATTTCCAAGCTATACATATACCATATATTGCCTTGCATATATTTCGTGTTATTACCTAATTTTGTCAGCCATTTCGGACATCACATTGCACTGTACTATGACGACATAGTACTATTTATGTGAAACTATTCATAAACTGTAAACATGTGTCGGTAGGCAATAGGATAAATACTTCCGGCCCCTCGGGCTGGTGCGAATATTTCAATGTCCGTATGTGCCAAACCGTTGGTTTATGACACACCATTACGCGTCTCTCGCTCGCGGCGCTCGCACGAAAGCTATAGCCTAACCTAAAACCAATCCATCTTCCGTTCATTATTCGATATGGTGGCGACATATTTCAAATTTGCGAACGTGTGGGATCGGTTGTGAGGTTGGACTAGATTTTTACGAGCGAGCGGAGCGAGCGAGCAACGGTCACAATTTCCAAGCTATACATATACCATATATTGTCTTGCATATATTTCGTGCTTGTACCTAATTTTGTCCGCCATTTCGGACATCACGTTGCACTGTACTATGAGGAAACGGTACTAATTATGTGAAACTATTGGTAAACCGTAAACATTTGTCAGAAGGCAATAGGATAAAGACTTCCGGCTCCTCGGGCTGGTGCGAATATTTCAATGTCCGTATGTGCCAAACCGTTGGTTTGTGACACACCTTTACGCGTCTCTCGTTCGCTGCGCTCGCACGAAAGCTATAGCCTAACCTAAAACCAATCCATCTTCCGTTCACTATTCGATATGGTGGCGACATATTTCAAATTTGCGAATGTGTAGGATCGGTTGTGAGGTTGGGCTAGATTTTTACGAGCGAGCGGAGCGAGCGAGCAACGGTCACAATTTCCAAGCTATACATATACCATATATTGTCTTGCATATATTTCGAGCTTGTACCTAATTTTGTCAGCCATTTCGGACATCACGCTGCACTGTACTATGAGGAAACGGTACTAATTATGTGAAACTATTGGTAAACCGTAAACATTTGTCAGAAGGCAATAGGATACAGACTTCCGGCTCCTCGGGCTGGTGCGAATATTTCAATGTCCGTATGTGCCAAACCGTTGGTTTGTGACACACCTTTACGCGTCTCTCGTTCGCTGCGCTCGCACGAAAGCTATAGCCTAACCTAAAACCAATCCATCTTGCGTTCATTATTCGATATGATGGCGACATATTTCAAATTTGCGAACGTGTCTGATCGGTTGTGAGGTTGGACTAGATTTTTACGAGCGAGCGGAGCGAGCGAGCAACGGTCACAATTTCCAAGCTATACATAAACCTTATATTGCCTTCCATATATTTCGTGTTATTACCTAATTTTGTCAGCCATTTCGGACATCACATTGCACTGTACTATGAGGAAATAGTACTATTTATGTGAAACTATTGATAAACCGTAAACATTTGTCAGAAGGCAATAGGATAAAGACTTCCGGCTCCTCGGGCTGGTGCGAATATTTCAATGTCCGTATGTGCCAAACCGTTGGTTTATGACACACCTTTACGCGTCTCTCGCTCGCGGCGCTCGCTCGAAAACTATAGCCTAACCTAAAACCAATCCATCTTGCGTTCATTATTCGATATGATGGCGACATATTTCAAATTTGCGAACGTGTCGGATCGGTTGTGAGGTTGGACTAGATTTTTACGAGCGAGCGGAGCGAGCGAGCAACGGTCACAATTTCCAAGCTATACATATACCATATATTGTCTTGCATATATTTCGAGCTTGTACCTAATTTTGTCAGCCATTTCGGACATCACGCTGCACTGTACCATGAGGAAACGGTACTAATTATGTGAAACTATTGGTAAACCGTAAACATTTGTCAGGAGGCAATAGGATAAAGACTTCCGGCTCCTCGGGCTGGTGCCAATATTTCAATGTCCGTATGTGCCAAACCGTTGGTTTGTGACACACCTTTACGCGTCTCTCGTTCGCTGCGCTCGCACGAAAGCTATAGCCTAACATAAAACCAATCCATCTTCCGTTCATTATTCGATATGGTGGCGACATATTTCAAATTTGCGAACGTGTCGGATCGGTTGTGAGGTTGGACTAGATTTTTACGAGCGAGCGGAGCGAGCGAGCAACTGTCACAATTTCCAAGCTATACATATACCTTATATTGCCTTCCATATATTTCGTGTTATTACCTAATTTTGTCAGCCATTTCGGACATCACATTGCACTGTACTATGAGGAAATAGTACTATTTATGTGAAACTATTCATAAACTGTAAACATGTGTCGGTAGGCAATAGGATAAATACTTCCGGCTCCTCGGGCTGGTGCGAATATTTCAATATCCGTATGTGCCAAACCTTTGGTTTATGACACACCTTTACGCGTCTCTCGCTCGCTGCGCTCGCTCGGATACTATAGCCTAACCTAAAACCAATCCATCTTGCGTTCATTATTCGATATGATGGCGACATATTTCAAATTTGCGAACGTGTCGTATCGGTTGTGAGGTTGGACTAGATTTTTACGAGCGAGCGGAGCGAGCGAGCAACGGTCACAATTTCCAAGCTATACATATACCATATATTGCCTTGCATATGTTTCGTGTTATTACCTGATTTTGTCAGCCATTTCGGACATCACATTGCACTGTACTATGACGACATAGTACTATTTATGTGAAACTATTCATAAACTGTAAACATGTGTCGGTAGGCAATAGGATAAATACTTCCGGCCCCTCGGGCTGGTGCGAATATTTCAATGTCCGTATGTGCCAAACCGTTGGTTTATGACACACCATTACGCGTCTCTCGCTCGCGGCGCTCGCACGAAAGCTATAGCCTAACCTAAAACCAATCCATCTTCCGTTCATTATTCGATATGGTGGCGACATATTTCAAATTTGCGAACGTGTGGGATCGGTTGTGAGGTTGGACTAGATTTTTACGAGCGAGCGGAGCGAGCGAGCAACGGTCACAATTTCCAAGCTATACATATACCATATATTGTCTTGCATATATTTCGTGCTTGTACCTAATTTTGTCCGCCATTTCGGACATCACGTTGCACTGTACTATGAGGAAACGGTACTAATTATGTGAAACTATTGATAAACCGTAAACATTTGTCAGAAGGCAATAGGATAAAGACTTCCGGCTCCTCGGGCTGGTGCGAATATTTCAATGTCCGTATGTGCCAAACCGTTGGTTTGTGACACACCTTTACGCGTCTCTCGTTCGCTGCGCTCGCACGAAAGCTATAGCCTAACCTAAAACCAATCCATCTTCCGTTCACTATTCGATATGGTGGCGACATATTTCAAATTTGCGAATGTGTAGGATCGGTTGTGAGGTTGGGCTAGATTTTTACGAGCGAGCGGAGGGAGCGAGCAACGGTCACAATTTCCAAGCTATACATATACCTTATATTGCCTTCCATATATTTCGTGTTATTACCTAATTTTGTCAGCCATTTCGGACATCACGCTGCACTGTACTATGAGGAAACGGTACTAATTATGTGAAACTATTGGTAAACCGTAAACATTTGTCAGAAGGCAATAGGATAAAGACTTCCGGCTCCTCGGGCTGGTGCGAATATTTCAATGTCCGTATGTGCCAAACCGTTGGTTTGTGACACACCTTTACGCGTCTCTCGTTCGCTGCGCTCGCACGAAAGCTATAGCCTAACCTAAAACCAATCCATCTTCCGTTCATTATTCGATATGGTGGCGACATATTTCAAATTTGCGAACGTGTCCGATCGGTTGTGAGGTTGGACTAGATTTTTACGAGCGACCGGAGCGAGCGAGCAACGGTCACAATTTCCAAGCTATACATATACCATATATTGCCTTCCATATATTTCGTGTTATTACGTAATTTTGTCAGCCATTTCGGACATCACATTGCACTGTACTATGTGGAAATAGTACTATTTATGTGAAACGATTCATAAACTGTAAACATGTGTCGGTAGGCAATAGGATAAATACTTCCGGCTCCTCGGGCTGGTGCGAATATTTCAATGTCCGTATGTGCCAAACCGTTGGTTTATGACACAACTTTACGCGTCTCTCGCTCGCTGCGCTCGTTCGAAAACTATAGCCTAACCTAAAACGAATCCATCTTCCGTTCATTATTCGATATGGTGGCGACATATTTCAAATTTGCGAACGTGTCGGATCGGTTGTGAGGTTGGACTAGATTTTTACGAGCGAGCGGAGCGAGCGAGCAACGGTCACAATTTCCAAGCTATACATATACCTTATATTGCCTTCCATATATTTCGTGTTATTGCGTAATTTTGTCAGCCATTTCGGACATCACATTGCACTGTACTATGAGGAAATAGTACTATTTATGTGAAACTGTTCATAAACTGTAAACATGTGTCGGTAGGCAATAGGATAAATACTTCCGGCTCCTCGGGCTGGTGCGAATATTTCAATATCCGTATGTGCCAAACCTTTGGTTTATGACACACCTTTACGCGTCTCTCGCTCGCTGCGCTCGCTCGGATACTATAGCCTAACCTAAAACCAATCCATCTTCCGTTCATTATTCGATATGGTGGCGACATATTTCAAATTTGCGAACGTGTGGGATCGGTTGTGAGGTTGGACTAGATTTTTACGAGCGAGCGGAGCGAGCGAGCAACGGTCACAATTTCCAAGCTATACATATACCTTATATTGCCTTGCATATATTTCGTGCTAGTACCTAACTTTGTCAGCCATTTCGGACATCACACTGCACTGTACTATGTGGAAATTGTACTATTTATGTGAAGCTATTCATAAACTGTAAACATGTGTCGGTAGGCAATAGGATAAATACTTCCGGCTACTCGGGCTGGTGCGAATATTTCAATGTCCGTATGTGCCAAACCGTTCGTTTATGACACACCTTCACGCGTCTCTCGCTCGCTGCGCTCGCTCGAAAACTATAGCCTAACCTAAAACCAATCCATATTGCGTTGAGTATTTCATATGATGGCGACATATTTCAAATTTGCGAACGTGTCCGATCGGTTGTGAGGTTGGACTAGATTTTTACGAGCGACCGGAGCGAGCGAGCAACGGTCACAATTTCCCAGCTATACATATACCATATATTGCCTTGCATATATTTCTTATTATTACCTACTTTTGTCAGCCATTTTGGACATCACATTGCACTGTTATATGTGGAAATAGTACTATTTATGTGAAACTATTCATAAACTGTAAGCATTTGTCAGTAGGCAATAGGATAAGTACTTCCGGCTCCTCGGGCTGGTGCGAATATTTCAATGTCCGTATGTGCCAAACCGTTGGTTTGTGACACACCTTTACGCGTCTCTCGCTCGCTGCGCTCGCACGAAAGCTATAGCCTAACCTAAAACCAATCCATCTTCCGTTCATTATTGGATATGGTGGCGACATATTTCAAATTTGCGAACGTGTCGGATCGCTTGTGAGGTTGGACTAGATTTTTGCGAGCGAGCGGAGCGAGATAGCAATGGTCACAATTTCCAAGCTATACATATACCATATATTGCCTTGCATATATTTCTTATTATTACCTACTTTTGTCAGCCATTTTGGACATCACATTGCACTGTTATATGTGGAAATAGTACTATTTATGTGAAACGATTCATAAACTGTAAACATGTGTCGGTAGGCAATAGGATAAATACTTCCGGCCCCTCGGGCTGGTGCGAATATTTCAATGTCCGTATGTGCCAAACCGTTGGTTTATGACACACCATTACGCGTCTCTCGCTCGCGGCGCTCGCACGAAAGCTATAGCCTAACCTAAAACCAATCCATCTTCCGTTCATTATTCGATATGGTGGCGACATATTTCAAATTTGCGAACGTGTGGGATCGGTTGTGAGGTTGGACTAGATTTTTACGAGCGAGCGGAGCGAGCGAGCAACGGTCACAATTTCCAAGCTATACATATACCATATATTGTCTTGCATATATTTCGTGCTTGTACCTAATTTTGTCCGCATTTCGGACATCACGTTGCACTGTACTATGAGGAAACGGTACTAATTATGTGAAACTATTGATAAACCGTAAACATTTGTCAGAAGGCAATAGGATAAAGACTTCCGGCTCCTCGGGCTGGTGCGAATATTTCAATGTCCGTATGTGCCAAACCGTTGGTTTG
Source organism: Bombus affinis (assembly GCF_024516045.1). Classification (NCBI taxonomy): domain Eukaryota; kingdom Metazoa; phylum Arthropoda; class Insecta; order Hymenoptera; family Apidae; genus Bombus; species Bombus affinis. The sequence goes on from NW_026108826.1 coordinate 1,119,004, forward strand.
TGACACACCTTTACGCGTCTCTCGTTCGCTGCGCTCGCACGAAAGCTATAGCCTAACCTAAAACCAATCCATCTTCCGTTCACTATTCGATATGGTGGCGACATATTTCAAATTTGCGAATGTGTAGGATCGGTTGTGGAGGTTGGGCTAGATTTTTACGAGCGAGCGGAGGGAGCGAGCAACGGTCACAATTTCCAAGCTATACATATACCTTATATTGCCTTCCATATATTTCGTGTTATTACCTAATTTTGTCAGCCATTTCGGACATCACGCTGCACTGTACTATGAGGAAACGGTACTAATTATGTGAAACTATTGGTAAACCGTAAACATTTGTCAGAAGGCAATAGGATAAAGACTTCCGGCTCCTCGGGCTGGTGCGAATATTTCAATGTCCGTATGTGCCAAACCGTTGGTTTGTGACACACCTTTACGCGTCTCTCGTTCGCTGCGCTCGCACGAAAGCTATAGCCTAACCTAAAACCAATCCATCTTCCGTTCATTATTCGATATGGTGGCGACATATTTCAAATTTGCGAACGTGTCCGATCGGTTGTGAGGTTGGACTAGATTTTTACGAGCGACCGGAGCGAGCGAGCAACGGTCACAATTTCCAAGCTATACATATACCATATATTGCCTTCCATATATTTCGTGTTATTACGTAATTTTGTCAGCCATTTCGGACATCACATTGCACTGTACTATGTGGAAATAGTACTATTTATGTGAAACGATTCATAAACTGTAAACATGTGTCCGGTAGGCAATAGGATAAATACTTCCGGCTCCTCGGGCTGGTGCGAATATTTCAATGTCCGTATGTGCCAAAACCGTTGGTTTATGACACAACTTTACGCGTCTCTCGCTCGCTGCGCTCGTTCGAAAACTATAGCCTAACCTAAAACGAATCCATCTTCGTTCATTATTCGATATGGTGGCGACATATTTCAAATTTGCGAACGTGTCGGATCGGTTGTGAGGTTGGACTAGATTTTTACGAGCGTGCGGAGCGAGCGAGCAACGGTCACAATTTCCAAGCTATACATATACCTTATATTGCCTTCCATATATTTCGTGTTATTGCGTAATTTTGTCAGCCATTTCGGACATCACATTGCACTGTACTATGAGGAAATAGTACTATTTATGTGAAACTGTTCATAAACTGTAAACATGTGTCGGTAGGCAATAGGATAAATACTTCCGGCTCCTCGGGCTGGTGCGAATATTTCAATATCCGTATGTGCCCAAACCTTTGGTTTATGACACACCTTTACGCGTCTCTCGCTCGCTGCGCTCGCTCGGATACTATAGCCTAACCTAAAACCAATCCATCTTCCGTTCATTATTCGATATGGTGGCGACATATTTCAAATTTGCGAACGTGTGGGATCGGTTGTGAGGTTGGACTAGATTTTTACGAGCGAGCGGAGCGAGCGAGCAACGGTCACAATTTCCAAGCTATACATATACCTTATATTGCCTTGCATATATTTCGTGCTAGTACCTAACTTTGTCAGCCATTTCGGACATCACACTGCACTGTACTATGTGGAAATTGTACTATTTATGTGAAGCTATTCATAAACTGTAAACCATGTGTCGGTAGGCAATAGGATAAATACTTCCGGCTACTCGGGCTGGTGCGAATATTTCAATGTCCGTATGTGCCAAACCGTTCGTTTATGACACACCTTCACGCGTCTCTCGCTCGCTGCGCTCGCTCGAAAAACTATAGCCTAACCTAAAACCAATCCATATTGCGTTGAGTATTTCATATGATGGCGACATATTTCAAATTTGCGAACGTGTCCGATCGGTTGTGAGGTTGGACTAGATTTTTACGAGCGACCGGAGCGAGCGAGCAACGGTCACAATTTCCCAGCTATACATATACCATATATTGCCTTGCATATATTTCTTATTATTACCTACTTTTGTCAGCCATTTTGGACATCACATTGCACTGTTATATGTGGAAATAGTACTATTTATGTGAAACTATTCATAAACTGTAAGCATTTGTCAGTAGGCAATAGGATAAGTACTTCCGGCTCCTCGGGCTGGTGCGAATATTTCAATGTCCGTATGTGCCAAACCGTTGGTTTGTGACACACCTTTACGCGTCTCTCGCTCGCTGCGCTCGCACGAAAGCTATAGCCTAACCTAAAACCAATCCATCTTCCGTTCATTATTGGATATGGTGGCGACATATTTCAAATTTGCGAACGTGTCGGATCGCTTGTGAGGTTGGACTAGATTTTTGCGAGCGAGCGGAGCGAGATAGCAATGGTCACAATTTCCAAGCTATACATATACCATATATTGCCTTGCATATATTTCTTATTATTACCTACTTTTGTCAGCCATTTTGGACATCACATTGCACTGTTATATGTGGAAATAGTACTATTTATGTGAAAACTATTCATAAACTGTAAGCATTTGTCAGTAGGCAATAGGATAAGTACTTCCGGCTCCTCGGGCTGGTGCGAATATTTCAATGTCCGTATGTGCCAAACCGTTGGTTTGTGACACACCTTTACGCGTCTCTCGCTCGCTGCGCTCGCACGAAAGCTATAGCCTAACCTAAAACCAATCCATCTTCCGTTCATTATTGGATATGGTGGCGACATATTTCAAATTTGCGAACGTGTCGGATCGCTTGTGAGGTTGGGACTAGATTTTTGCGAGCGAGCGGAGCGAGCGAGCAATGGTCACAATTTCCAAGCTATACATATACCATATATTGCCTTGCATATATTTCGTGCTAGTACCTAATTGTGTCAGCCATTTCGGACATCACATTGCACTGTACTATGTGGAAATAGTACTATTTATGTGAAACGATTCATAAACTGTAAAACATGTGTCGGTAGGCAATAGGATAAATACTTCCGGCTCCTCGGGCTGGTGCGAATATTTCAATGTCCGTATGTGCCAAACCGTTGGTTTATGACACACCTTTACGCGTCTCTCGCTCGCTGCGCTCGTTCGAAAACTATAGCCTAACCTAAAACGAATCCATCTTCCGTTCATTATTCGATATGGTGGCGACATATTTCAAATTTGCGAACGTGTGGGGATTCGGTTGTGAGGTTGGACTAGATTTTTACGAGCGAGCGGAGCGAGCGAGCAACGGTCACAATTTCCAAGCTTATACATATACCTTATATTGCCTTCCATATATTTCGTGTTATTACCTAATTTTGTCAGCCATTTCGGACATCACATTGCACTGTACTATGAGGAAATAGTACTATTATGTGAAACTATTCATAAACTGTAAACATGTGTCGGTAGGGCAATAGGATAAATACTTCCGGCTCCTCGGGCTGGTGCGAATATTTCAATGTCCGTATGTGCCAAACCGTTGGTTTATGACACACCTATACGCGTCTCTCGCTCGCTGCGCTCGCTCGAAAACTATAGCCTAACCTAAAACCAATCCATCTTTCGTTCATTATTCGACATGATGGCGACATATTTCAAATTTGCGAACGTGTCGGATCGGTTGTGGGGTTGGACTAGATTTTTACGAGCGAGCGGAGCGAGCGAGCAACGGTCACAATTTCCAAGCTATACATATACCATATATTGTCTTGCATATATTTCGTGCTTGTACCTAATTCTGTCAGCCATTTCGGACATCACGTTGCACTGTACTATGAGGAAACGGTACTAATTATATGAGACTATTGGTAAACCGTAAACATTTATCAGAAGGCAATAGGATAAAGACTTCCGGCTCCTCGGGCTGGTGCGAATATATCAATGTCCGTATGTGCCAAACCGATGGTTTGTGACACACCTTTACGCGTCTCTCGTTCGCTGCGCTCGCACGAAAGCTATGGCCTAACCTAAAACCAATCCATCTTCCGTTCATTATTCGATATGGTGGCGACATATTTCAAATTTGCGAACGTGTGGGATCGGTTGTGAGGTTGGACTAGATTTTTACGAGCGAGCGGAGCGAGCGAGCAACGGTCACAATTTCCAAGCTATACATATACCTTATATTGCCTTGCATATATTTCGTGCTAGTACCTAACTTTGTCAGCCATTTCGGACATCACACTGCACTGTACTATGTGGAAATAGTACTATTTATGTGAAGCTATTCATAAACTGTAAACATGTGTCGGTAGGCAATAGGATAAATACTTCCGGCTACTCGGGCTGGTGCGAATATTTCAATGTCCGTATGTGCCAAACCGTTCGTTTATGACACACCTTTACGCGTCTCTCGCTCGCTGCGCTCGCTCGAAAACTATAGCCTAACCTAAAACCAATCCATATTGCGTTGAGTATTTCATATGATGGCGACATATTTCAAATTTGCGAACGTGTCGGATCGGTTGTGGGGTTGGACTAGATTTTTACGAGCGAGCGGAGCGAGCGAGCAACGGTCACAATTTCCAAGCTATACATATACCATATATTGCCTTGCATATATTTCTTATTATTACCTACTTTTGTCAGCCATTTTGGACATCACATTGCACTGTTATATGTGGAAATAGTACTATTTATGTGAAACTATTCATAAACTGTAAGCATTTGCCAGTAGGCAATAGGATAAGTACTTCCGGCTCCTCGGGCTGGTGCGAATATTTCAATGTCCGTATGTGCCAAACCGTTGGTTTGTGACACACCTTTACGCGTCTCTCGCTCGCTGCGCTCGCACGAAAGCTATAGCCTAACCTAAAACCAATCCATCTTCCGTTCATTATTGGATATGGTGGCGACATATTTCAAATTTGCGAAAGTGTCGGATCGCTTGTGAGGTTGGATTAGATTTTTGCGAGCGAGCGGAGCGAGCGAGCAATGGTCACAATTTCCAAGCTATACATATACCATATATTGCCTTGCACATATTTCGTGCTAGTACCTAATTGTGTCAGCCATTTCGGACATCACATTGCACTGTACTATGTGGAAATAGTACTATTTATGTGAAACGATTCATAAACTGTAAACATGTGTCGGTAGGCAATAGGATAAATACTTCCGGCTCCTCGGGCTGGTGCGAATATTTCAATGTCCGTATGTGCCAAACCGTTGGTTTATGACACACCTTTACGCGTCTCTCGCTCGCTGCGCTCGTTCGAAAACTATAGCCTAACCTAAAACGAATCCATCTTCCGTTCATTATTCGATATGGTGGCGACATATTTCAAATTTGCGAACGTGTGGGATCGGTTGTGAGGTTGGACTAGATTTTTACGAGCGAGCGGAGCGAGCGAGCAACGGTCACAATTTCCAAGCTATACATATACCTTATATTGCCTTCCATATATTTCGTGTTATTACCTAATTTTGTCAGCCATTTCGGACATCACATTGCACTGTACTATGAGGAAATAGTACTATTTATGTGAAACTATTCATAAACTGTAAACATGTGTCGGTAGGCAATAGGATAAATACTTCCGGCTCCTCGGGCTGGTGCGAATATTTCAATGTCCGTATGTGCCAAACCGTTGGTTTATGACACACCTATACGCGTCTCTCGCTCGCTGCGCTCGCTCGAAAACTATAGCCTAACCTAAAACCAATCCATCTTTCGTTCATTATTCGATATGATGGCGACATATTTCAAATTAGCGAACGTGTCGGATCGGTTGTGGGGTTGGACTAGATTTTTACGAGCGAGCGGAGCGAGCGAGCAACGGTCACAATTTCCAAGCTATACATATACCATATATTGTCTTGCATATATTTCGTGCTTGTACCTAATTTTGTCAGCCATTTCGGACATCACACTGCACTGTACTATGTGGAAATAGTACTATTTATGTGAAGCTATTCATAAACTGTAAACATGTGTCGGTAGGCAACAGGATAAATACTTCCGGCTACTCGGGCTGGTGCGAATATATCAATGTCCGTATGTGCCAAACCGTTGGATTATGACACACCTTTACGCGTCTCTCGCTCGCTGCGCTCGTTCGAAAACTATAGCCTAACCTAAAACGAATCCATCTTCCGTTCATTATTCGATATGGTGGCGACATATTTCAAATTTGCGAACGTGTCCGATCGGTTGTGAGGTTGGACTAGATTTTTACGAGCGACCGGAGCGAGCGAGCAACGGTCACAATTTCCAAGCTATACATATACCATATATTGCCTTGCATATATTTCTTATTATTACCTACTTTTGTCAGCCATTTTGGACATCACATTGCACTGTTATATGTGGAAATAGTACTATTCATGTGAAACTATTCATAAACTGTAAGCATTTGTCAGTAGGCAATAGGATAAATACTTCCGGCTCCTCGGGCTGGTGCGAATATTTCAATGTCCGTATGTGCCAAACCGTTGGTTTGTGACACACCTTTACGCGTCTCTCACTCGCTGCGCTCGCACGAAAGCTATAGCCTAACCTAAAACCAATCCATCTTCCGTTCATTATTGGATATGGTGGCGACATGTTTCAAATTTGCGAACGTGTCGGATCGCTTGTGAGGTTGGACTAGATTTTTGCGAGCGAGCGGAGCGAGCGAGCAATGGTCACAATTTCCAAGCTATACATATACCATATATTGCCTTGCATATATTTCGTGCTTGTACCTAATTGTGTCAGCCATTTCGGACATCACATTGCACTGTACTATGTGGAAATAGTACTATTTATGTGAAACTGTTCATAAACTGTAAACATGTGTCGGTAGGCAATAGGATAAATACTTCCGGCTCCTCGGGCTGGTGCGAATATTTCAATATCCGTATGTGCCAAACCTTTGGTTTATGACACACCTTTACGCGTCTCTCGCTCGCTGCGCTCGCTCGGATACTATAGCCTAACCTAAAACCAATCCATCTTCCGTTCATTATTCGATATGGTGGCGACATATTTCAAATTTGCGAACGTGTGGGATCGGTTGTGAGGTTGGACTAGATTTTTACGAGCGAGCGGAGCGAACGAGCAACGGTCACAATTTCCAAGCTATACATATACCTTATATTGCCTTGCATATATTTCGTGCTAGTACCTAACTTTGTCAGCCATTTCGGACATCACACTGCACTGTACTATGTGGAAATAGTACTATTTATGTGAAGCTATTCATAAACTGTAAACATGTGTCGGTAGGCAATAGGATAAATACTTCCGGCTACTCGGGCTGGTGCGAATATTTCAATGTCCGTATGTGCCAAACCGTTCGTTTATGACACACCTTTACGCGTCTCTCGCTCGCTGCGCTCGCTCGAAAACTATAGCCTAACCTAAAACCAATCCATATTGCGTTGAGTATTTCATATGATGGCGACATATTTCAAATTTGCGAACGTGTCCGATCGGTTGTGAGGTTGGACTAGATTTTTACGAGCGACCGGAGCGAGCGAGCAACGGTCACAATTTCCAAGCTATACATATACCATATATTGCCTTGCATATATTTCTTATTATTACCTACTTTTGTCAGCCATTTTGGACATCACATTGCACTGTTATATGTGGAAATAGTACTATTTATGTGAAACTATTCATAAACTGTAAGCATTTGTCAGTAGGCAATAGGATAAGTACTTCCGGCTCCTCGGGCTGGTGCGAATATTTCAATGTCCGTATGTGCCAAACCGTTGGTTTGTGACACACCTTTACGCGTTTTTCGCTCGCTGCGCTCGCACGAAAGCTATAGCCTAACCTAAAACCAATCCATCTTCCGTTCATTATTGGATATGGTGGCGACATATTTCAAATTTGCGAACGTGTCGGATCGCTTGTGAGGTTGGACTAGATTTTTGCGAGCGAGCGGAGCGAGCGAGCAATGGTCACAATTTCCAAGCTATACATATACCATATATTGCCTTGCATATATTTCGTGCTAGTACCTAATTGTGTCAGCCATTTCGGACATCACATTGCACTGTACTATGTGGAAATAGTACTATTTATGTGAAACGATTCATAAACTGTAAACATGTGTCGGTAGGCAATAGGATAAATACTTCCGGCTCCTCGCGCTGGTGCGAATATTTCAATGTCCGTATGTGCCAAACCGTTGGTTTATGACACACCTTTACGCGTCTCTCGCTCGCTGCGCTCGTTCGAAAACTATAGCCTAACCTAAAACGAATCCATCTTCCGTTCATTATTCGATATGGTGGCGACATATTTCAAATTTGCGAACGTGTGGGATCGGTTGTGAGGTTGGACTAGATTTTTACGAGCGAGCGGAGCGAGCGAGCAACGGTCACAATTTCCAAGCTATACATATACCTTATATTGCCTTCCATATATTTCGTGTTATTACCTAATTTTGTCAGCCATTTCGGACATCACATTGCACTGTACTATGAGGAAATAGTACTATTTATGTGAAACTATTCATAAACTGTAAACATGTGTCGGTAGGCAATAGGATAAATACTTCCGGCTCCTCGGGCTGGTGCGAATATTTCAATGTCCGTATGTGCCAAACCGTTGGTTTATGACACACCTATACGCGTCTCTCGCTCGCTGCGCTCGCTCGAAAACTATAGCCTAACCTAAAACCAATCCATCTTTCGTTCATTATTCGATATGATGGCGACATATTTCAAATTTGCGAACGTGTCGGATCGGTTGTGGGGTTGGACTAGATTTTTACGAGCGAGCGGAGCGAGCGAGCAACGGTCACAATTTCCAAGCTATACATATACCATATATTGTCTTGCATATATTTCGTGCTTGTACCTAATTTTGTCAGCCATTTCGGACATCACACTGCACTGTACTATGTGGAAATAGTACTATTTATGTGAAGCTATTCATAAACTGTAAACATGTGTCGGTAGGCAACAGGATAAATACTTCCGGCTACTCGGGCTGGTGCGAATATATCAATGTCCGTATGTGCCAAACCGATGGTTTGTGACACACCTTTACGCGTCTCTCGTTCGCTGCGCTCGCACGAAAGCTATAGCCTAACCTAAAACCAATCCATCTTCCGTTCATTATTCGATATGGTGGCGACATATTTCAAATTTGCGAACGTGTGGGATCGGTTGTGAGGTTGGACTAGATTTTTACGAGCGAGCGGAGCGAGCGAGCAACGGTCACAATTTCCAAGCTATACATATACCTTATATTGCCTTGCATATATTTCGTGCTAGTACCTAACTTTGTCAGCCATTTCGGACATCACACTGCACTGTACTATGTGGAAATAGTACTATTTATGTGAAGCTATTCATAAACTGTAAACATGTGTCGGTAGGCAATAGGATAAATACTTCCGGCTACTCGGGCTGGTGCGAATATTTCAATGTCCGTATGTGCCAAACCGTTGGTTTATGACACACCTATACGCGTCTCTCGCTCGCTGCGATCGCTCGAAAACTATATCCTAACCAAAAACCAATCCATCTTGCGTTCATTATTCGATATGATGGCGACATATTTCAAATTTGCGAACGTGTCGGATCGGTTGTGGGGTTGGACTAGATTTTTACGAGCGAGCGGAGCGAGCGAGCAACGGTCACAATTTCCAAGCTATACATATACCATATATTGTCTTGCATATATTTCGTGCTTGTACCTAATGTTGTCAGCCATTTCGGACATCACGTTGCACTGTACTATGAGGAAACGGTACTGATTATGTGAAACTATTGGTAAACCATAAACATTTGTCAGAAGGCAATAGGATAAAGACTTCCGGCTCCTCGGGCTGGTGCGAATATATCAATGTCCGTATGTGCCAAACCGATGGTTTGTGACACACCTTTACGCGTCTCTCGTTCGCTGCGATCGCACGAAAGCTATAGCCTAACCTAAAACCAATCCATCTTCCGTTCATTATTCGATATGGTGGCGACATAATTCAAATTTGCGAACGTGTGGGATCGGTTGTGAGGTTGGACTAGATTTTTACGAGCGAGCGGAGCGAGCGAGCAACGATCACAATTTCCAACCTATACATACACCTTATATTGCCTAGCATATATGTCGTGTTATTACCTAATTTTGTCAGCCATTTCGGACATAACATTGCATTGTACTATGTGGAAATAGTACTATTTATGTGAAACTATTCATAAACTGTAAACATGTGTCTGTAGGCAATAGGATAAGTACTTCCGGCTCCTCGGGCTGGTGCGAATATTTCAATGTCCGTATGTGCCAAACCGTTGGTTTATGACACACCGATACGCGTCTCTGGCTCGCTGCGCTCGCTCGAAAACTATAGCCAAACCTAAAACCAATCCATCTTGCGTTCATTATTCGATATGATGGCGACATATTTCAAATTTGCGAACGTGTCGGATCGGTTGTGGTGTTGGACTAGATTTTTACGAGCGAGCGGAGCGAGCGAGCAACGGTCACAATTTCCAAGCTATACATATACCATATATTGTCTTGCATATATTTCGTGCTTCTACCTAATTTTGTCAGCCATTTCGGACATCACGTTGCACTGTACTATGAGGAAACGGTACTAATTATGTGAGACTATTGGTAAACCGTAAAGATTTAGCAGAAGGCAATAGGATAAAGACTTCCGGCTCCTCGGGCTGGTGCGAATATATCAATGTCCGTATGTGCCAAACCGATGGTTTGTGACACACCTTTACGCGTCTCTCGTTCGCTGCGCTCGCACGAAAGCTATAGCCTAACCTAAAACCAATCCATCTTCCGTTCATTATTCGATATGGTGGCGACATATTTCAAATTTGCGAACGTGTGGGATCGGTTGTGAGGTTGGACTAGATTTTTACGAGCGAGCGGAGCGAGCGAGCAACGGTCACAATTTCCAAGCTATACATATACCTTATATTGCCTTCCATATATTTCGTGTTATTACCTACTTTTGTCAGCCATTTCGGACATCACATTGCACTGTACTATGAGGAAATAGTACTATTTATGTGAAACTATTCATAAACTGTAAACATGTGTCGGTAGGCAACAGGATAAATACTTCCGGCTACTCGGGCTGGTGCGAATATATCAATGTCCGTATGTGCCAAACCGATGGTTTGTGACACACCTTTACGCGTCTCTCGTTCGCTGCGCTCGCACGAAAGCTATAGCCTAACCTAAAACCAATCCATCTTCCGTTCATTATTCGATATGGTGGCGACATATTTCAAATTTGCGAACGTGTGGGATCGGTTGTGAGGTTGGACTAGATTTTTACGAGCGAGCGGAGCGAGCGAGCAACGGTCACAATTTCCAAGCTATACATATACCTTATATTGCCTTGCATATATTTCGTGCTTCTACCTAATTTTGTCAGCCATTTCGGACATCACGTTGCACTGTACTATGAGGAAACGGTACTAATTATGTGAGACTATTGGTAAACCGTAAAGATTTATCAGAAGGCAATAGGATAAAGACTTCCGGCTCCTCGGGCTGGTGCGAATATATCAATGTCCGTATGTGCCAAACCGATGGTTTGTGACACACCTTTACGCGTCTCTCGTTCGCTGCGCTCGCACGAAAGCTATAGCCTAACCTAAAACCAATCCATCTTCCGTTCATTATTCGATATGGTGGCGACATATTTCAAATTTGCGAACGTGTGGGATCGGTTGTGAGGTTGGACTAGATTTTTACGAGCGAGCGGAGCGAGCGAGCAACGGTCACAATTTCCAAGCTATACATATACCTTATATTGCCTTCCATATATTTCGTGTTATTACCTACTTTTGTCAGCCATTTCGGACATCACATTGCACTGTACTATGAGGAAATAGTACTATTTATGTGAAACTATTCATAAACTGTAAACATGTGTCGGTAGGCAACAGGATAAATACTTCCGGCTACTCGGGCTGGTGCGAATATATCAATGTCCGTATGTGCCAAACCGATGGTTTGTGACACACCTTTACGCGTCTCTCGTTCGCTGCGCTCGCACGAAAGCTATAGCCTAACCTAAAACCAATCCATCTTCCGTTCATTATTCGATATGGTGGCGACATATTTCAAATTTGCGAACGTGTGGGATCGGTTGTGAGGTTGGACTAGATTTTTACGAGCGAGCGGAGCGAGCGAGCAACGGTCACGATTTCCAAGCTATACATATACCTTATATTGCCTTGCATATATTTCGTGCTAGTACCTAACTTTGTCAGCCATTTCGGACATCACACTGCACTGTACTATGTGGAAATAGTACTATTTATGTGAAGCTATTCATAAACTGTAAACATGTGTCGGTAGGCAATAGGATAAATACTTCCGGCTACTCGGGCTGGTGCGAATATTTCAATGTCCGTATGTGCCAAACCGTTCGTTTATGACACACCTTTACGCGTCTCTCGCTCGCTGCGCTCGCTCGAAAACTATAGCCTAACATAAACCAATCCATATTGCGTTGAGTATTTCATATGATGGCGACATATTTCAAATTTGCGAACGTGTCCGATCGGTTGTGAGGTTGGACTAGATTTTTACGAGCGACCGGAGCGAGCGAGCAACGGCCACAATTTCCAAGCTATACATATACCATATATTGCCTTGCATATATTTCTTATTATTACCTACTTTTGTCAGCCATTTTGGACATCACATTGCACTGTTATATGTGGAAATAGTACTATTTATGTGAAACTATTCATAAACTGTAAGCATTTGTCAGTAGGCAATAGGATAAATACTTCCGGCTCCTCGGGCTGGTGCGAATATTTCAATGTCCGTATGTGCCAAACCGTTGGTTTGTGACACACCTTTACGCGTCTCTCGCTCGCTGCGCTCGCACGAAAGCTATAGCCTAACCTAAAACCAATCCATCTTCCGTTCATTATTGGATATGGTGGCGACATATTTCAAATTTGCGAACGTGTCGGATCGCTTGTGAGGTTGGACTAGATTTTTGCGAGCGAGCGGAGCGAGCGAGCAATGGTCACAATTTCCAAGCTATACATATACCATATATTGCCTTGGATATATTTCGTGCTAGTACCTAATTGTGTCAGCCATTTCGGACATCACATTGCACTGTACTATGTGGAAATAGTACTATTTATGTGAAACGATTCATAAACTGTAAACATGTGTCGGTAGGCAATAGGATAAATACTTCCGGCTCCTCGGGCTGGTGCGAATATTTCAATGTCCGTATGTGCCAAACCGTTGGTTTATGACACACCTTTACGCGTCTCTCGCTCGCTGCGCTCGTTCGAAAACTATAGCCTAACCTAAAACGAATCCATCTTCCGTTCATTATTCGATATGGTGGCGACATATTTCAAATTTGCGAACGTGTGGGATCGGTTGTGAGGTTGGACTAGATTTTTACGAGCGAGCGGAGCGAGCGAGCAACGGTCACAATTTCCAAGCTATACATATACCTTATATTGCCTTGCATATATTTCGTGCTAGTACCTAACTTTGTCAGCCATTTCGGACATCACACTGCACTGTACTATGTGGAAATAGTACTATTTATGTGAAGCTATTCATAAACTGTAAACATGTGTCGGTAGGCAATAGGATAAATACTTCCGGCTACTCGGGCTGGTGCGAATATTTCAATGTCCGTATGTGCCAAACCGTTCGTTTATGACACACCTTTACGCGTCTCTCGCTCGCTGCGCTCGCTCGAAAACTATAGCCTAACCTAAAACCAATCCATATTGCGTTGAGTATTTCATATGATGGCGACATATTTCAAATTTGCGAACGTGTCCGATCGCTTGTGAGGTTGGACTAGATTTTTACGAGCGACCGGAGCGAGCGAGCAACGGTCACAATTTCCAAGCTATACATATACCATATATTGTCTTGCATATATTTCGTGCTTGTACCTAATTTTGTCAGCCATTTCGGACATCACGTTGCACTGTACTATGAGGAAACGGTACTGATTATGTGAAACTATTGGTAAACCATAAACATTTGTCAGAAGGCAATAGGATAAAGACTTCCGGCTCCTCGGGCTGGTGCGAATATATCAATGTCCGTATGTGCCAAACCGATGGTTTGTGACACACCTTTACGCGTCTCTCGTTCGCTGCGATCGCACGAAAGCTATAGCCTAACCTAAAACCAATCCATCTTCCGTTCATTATTCGATATGGTGGCGACATAATTCAAATTTGCGAACGTGTGGGATCGGTTGTGAGGTTGGACTAGATTTTTACGAGCGAGCGGAGCGAGCGAGCAACGATCACAATTTCCAACCTATACATACACCTTATATTGCCTAGCATATATGTCGTGTTATTACCTAATTTTGTCAGCCATTTCGGACATCACATTGCATTGTACTATGTGGAAATAGTACTATTTATGTGAAACTATTCATAAACTGTAAACATGCGTCTGTAGGCAATAGGATAAGTACTTCCGGCTCCTCGGGCTGGTGCGAATATTTCAATGTCCGTATGTGCCAAACCGTTGGTTTATGACACACCGATACGCGTCTCTGGCTCGCTGCGCTCGCTCGAAAACTATAGCCAAACCTAAAACCAACCCATCTTGCGTTCATTATTCGATATGATGGCGACATATTTCAAATTTGCGAACGTGTCGGATCGGTTGTGGTGTTGGACTAGATTTTTACGAGCGAGCGGAGCGAGCGAGCAACGGTCACAATTTCCAAGCTATACATATACCTTATATTGCCTTGCATATATTTCGTGCTTCTACCTAATTTTGTCAGCCATTTCGGACATCACGTTGCACTGTACTATGAGGAAACGGTACTAATTATGTGAGACTATTGGTAAACCGTAAAGATTTATCAGAAGGCAATAGGATAAAGACTTCCGGCTCCTCGGGCTGGTGCGAATATATCAATGTCCGTATGTGCCAAACCGATGGTTTGTGACACACCTTTACGCGTCTCTCGTTCGCTGCGCTCGCACGAAAGCTATAGCCTAACCTAAAACCAATCCATCTTCCGTTCATTATTCGATACGGTGGCGACATATTTCAAATTTGCGAACGTGTGGGATCGGTTGTGAGGTTGGACTAGATTTTTACGAGCGAGCGGAGCGAGCGAGCAACGGTCACAATTTCCAAGCTATACATATACCATATATTGCCTTGCATATATTTCGTGCTAGTACCTAATTGTGTCAGCCATTTCGGACATCACATTGCACTGTGCTATGTGGAAATAGTACTATTTATGTGAAACGATTCATAAACTGTAAACATGTGTCGGTAGGCAATAGGATAAATACTTCCGGCTCCTCGGGCTGGTGCGAATATTTCAATGTCCGTATGTGCCAAACCGTTGGTTTATGACACACCTTTACGCGTCTCTCGCTCGCTGCGCTCGTTCGAAAACTATAGCCTAACCTAAAACGAATCCATCTTCCGTTCATTATTCGATATGGTGGCGACATATTTCAAATTTGCGAACGTGTGGGATCGGTTGTGAGGTTGGACTAGATTTTTACGAGCGAGCGGAGCGAGCGAGCAACGGTCACAATTTCCAAGCTATACGTATACCTTATATTGCCTTCCATATATTTCGTGTTATTACCTAATTTTGTCAGCCATTTCGGACATCACATTGCACTGTACTATGAGGAAATAGTACTATTTATGTGAAACTATTCATAAACTGTAAACATGTGTCGGTAGGCAATAGGATAAATACTTCCGGCTCCTCGGGCTGGTGCGAATATTTCAATGTCCGTATGTGCCAAACCGTTGGTTTATGACACACCTATACGCGTCTCTCGCTCGCTGCGATCGCTCGAAAACTATATCCTAACCAAAAACCAATCCATCTTGCGTTCATTATTCGATATGATGGCGACATATTTCAAATTTGCGAACGTGTCGGATCGGTTGTGGGGTTGGACTAGATTTTTACGAGCGAGCGGAGCGAGCGAGCAACGGTCACAATTTCCAAGCTATACATATACCATATATTGTCTTGCATATATTTCGTGCTTGTACCTAATTTTGTCAGCCATTTCGGACATCACGTTGCACTGTACTATGAGGAAACGGTACTGATTATGTGAAACTATTGGTAAACCATAAACATTTGTCAGAAGGCAATAGGATAAAGACTTCCGGCTCCTCGGGCTGGTGCGAATATATCAATGTCCGTATGTGCCAAACCGATGGTTTGTGACACACCTTTACGCGTCTCTCGTTCGCTGCGATCGCACGAAAGCTATAGCCTAACCTAAAACCAATCCATCTTCCGTTCATTATTCGATATGGTGGCGACATAATTCAAATTTGCGAACGTGTGGGATCGGTTGTGAGGTTGGACTAGATTTTTACGAGCGAGCGGAGCGAGCGAGCAACGATCACAATTTCCAACCTATACATACACCTTATATTGCCTAGCATATATGTCGTGTTATTACCTAATTTTGTCAGCCATTTCGGACATCACATTGCATTGTACTATGTGGAAATAGTACTATTTATGTGAAACTATTCATAAACTGTAAACATGTGTCTGTAGGCAATAGGATAAGTACTTCCGGCTCCTCGGGCTGGTGCGAATATTTCAATGTCCGTATGTGCCAAACCGTTGGTTTATGACACACCGATACGCGTCTCTGGCTCGCTGCGCTCGCTCGAAAACTATAGCCAAACCTAAAACCAATCCATCTTGCGTTCATTATTCGATATGATGGCGACATATTTCAAATTTGCGAACGTGTCGGATCGGTTGTGGTGTTGGACTAGATTTTTACGAGCGAGCGGAGCGAGCGAGCAACGGTCACAATTTCCAAGCTATACATATACCATATATTGTCTTGCATATATTTCGTGCTTCTACCTAATTTTGTCAGCCATTTCGGACATCACGTTGCACTGTACTATGAGGAAACGGTACTAATTATGTGAGACTATTGGTAAACCGTAAAGATTTATCAGAAGGCAATAGGATAAAGACTTCCGGCTCCTCGGGCTGGTGCGAATATATCAATGTCCGTATGTGCCAAACCGATGGTTTGTGACACACCTTTACGCGTCTCTCGTTCGCTGCGCTCGCACGAAAGCTATAGCCTAACCTAAAACCAATCCATCTTCCGTTCATTATTCGATATGGTGGCGACATATTTCAAATTTGCGAACGTGTGGGATCGGTTGTGAGGTTGGACTAGATTTTTACGAGCGAGCGGAGCGAGCGAGCAACGATCACAATTTCCAACCTATACATACACCTTATATTGCCTAGCATATATGTCGTGTTATTACCTAATTTTGTCAGCCATTTCGGACATCACATTGCATTGTACTATGTGGAAATAGTACTATTTATGTGAAACTATTCATAAACTGTAAACATGTGTCTGTAGGCAATAGGATAAGTACTTCCGGCTCCTCGGGCTGGTGCGAATATTTCAATGTCCGTATGTGCCAAACCGTTGGTTTATGACACACCGATACGCGTCTCTGGCTCGCTGCGCTCGCTCGAAAACTATAGCCAAACCTAAAACCAATCCATCTTGCGTTCATTATTCGATATGATGGCGACATATTTCAAATTTGCGAACGTGTCGGATCGGTTGTGGTGTTGGACTAGATTTTTACGAGCGAGCGGAGCGAGCGAGCAACGGTCACAATTTCCAAGCTATACATATACCATATATTGTCTTGCATATATTTCGTGCTTCTACCTAATTTTGTCAGCCATTTCGGACATCACGTTGCACTGTACTATGAGGAAACGGTACTAATTATGTGAGACTATTGGTAAACCGTAAAGATTTATCAGAAGGCAATAGGATAAAGACTTCCGGCTCCTCGGGCTGGTGCGAATATATCAATGTCCGTATGTGCCAAACCGATGGTTTGTGACACACCTTTACGCGTCTCTCGTTCGCTGCGCTCGCACGAAAGCTATAGCCTAACCTAAAACCAATCCATCTTCCGTTCATTATTCGATATGGTGGCGACATATTTCAAATTTGCGAACGTGTGGGATCGGTTGTGAGGTTGGACTAGATTTTTACGAGCGAGCGGAGCGAGCGAGCAACGGTCACAATTTCCAAGCTATACATATACCTTATATTGCCTTCCATATATTTCGTGTTATTACCTACTTTTGTCAGCCATTTCGGACATCACATTGCACTGTACTATGAGGAAATAGTACTATTTATGTGAAACTATTCATAAACTGTAAACATGTGTCGGTAGGCAACAGGATAAATACTTCCGGCTACTCGGGCTGGTGCGAATATATCAATGTCCGTATGTGCCAAACCGATGGTTTGTGACACACCTTTACGCGTCTCTCGTTCGCTGCGCTCGCACGAAAGCTATAGCCTAACCTAAAACCAATCCATCTTCCGTTCATTATTCGATATGGTGGCGACATATTTCAAATTTGCGAACGTGTGGGATCGGTTGTGAGGTTGGACTAGATTTTTACGAGCGAGCGGAGCGAGCGAGCAACGGTCACAATTTCCAAGCTATACATATACCTTATATTGCCTTGCATATATTTCGTGCTTCTACCTAATTTTGTCAGCCATTTCGGACATCACGTTGCACTGCACTATGAGGAAACGGTACTAATTATGTGAGACTATTGGTAAACCGTAAAGATTTATCAGAAGGCAATAGGATAAAGACTTCCGGCTCCTCGGGCTGGTGCGAATATATCAATGTCCGTATGTGCCAAACCGATGGTTTGTGACACACCTTTACGCGTCTCTCGTTCGCTGCGCTCGCACGAAAGCTATAGCCTAACCTAAAACCAATCCATCTTCCGTTCATTATTCGATACGGTGGCGACATATTTCAAATTTGCGAACGTGTGGGATCGGTTGTGAGGTTGGACTAGATTTTTACGAGCGAGCGGAGCGAGCGAGCAACGGTCACAATTTCCAAGCTATACATATACCTTATATTGCCTTGCATATATTTCGTGCTAGTACCTAACTTTGTCAGCCATTTCGGACATCACACTGCACTGTACTATGTGGAAATAGTACTATTTATGTGAAGCTATTCATAAACTGTAAACATGTGTCGGTAGGCAATAGGATAAATACTTCCGGCTACTCGGGCTGGTGCGAATATTTCAATGTCCGTATGTGCCAAACCGTTCGTTTATGACACACCTTTACGCGTCTCTCGCTCGCTGCGCTCGCTCGAAAACTATAGCCTAACCTAAAACCAATCCATATTGCGTTGAGTATTTCATATGATGGCGACATATTTCAAATTTGCGAACGTGTCCGATCGGTTGTGAGGTTGGACTAGATTTTTACGAGCGACCGGAGCGAGCGAGCAACGGTCACAATTTCCAAGCTATACATATACCATATATTGCCTTGCATATATTTCTTATTATTACCTACTTTTGTCAGCCATTTTGGACATCACATTGCACTGTTATATGTGGAAATAGTACTATTTATGTGAAACTATTCATAAACTGTAAGCATTTGTCAGTAGGCAACAGGATAAAGACTTCCGGCTCCTCGGGCTGGTGCGAATATTTCAATGTCCGTATGTGCCAAACCGTTGGTTTGTGACACACCTTTACGCGTCTCTCGCTCGCTGCGCTCGCACGAAAGCTATAGCCTAACCTAAAACCAATCCATCTTCCGTTCATTATTGGATATGGTGGCGACATATTTCAAATTTGCGAACGTGTCGGATCGCTTGTGAGGTTGGACTAGATTTTTGCGAGCGAGCGGAGCGAGCGAGCAATGGTCACAATTTCCAAGCTATACATATACCATATATTGCCTTGCATATATTTCGTGCTAGTACCTAATTGTGTCAGCCATTTCGGACATCACATTGCACTGTGCTATGTGGAAATAGTACTATTTATGTGAAACGATTCATAAACTGTAAACATGTGTCGGTAGGCAATAGGATAAATACTTCCGGCTCCTCGGGCTGGTGCGAATATTTCAATGTCCGTATGTGCCAAACCGTTGGTTTATGACACACCTTTACGCGTCTCTCGCTCGCTGCGCTCGTTCGAAAACTATAGCCTAACCTAAAACGAATCCATCTTCCGTTCATTATTCGATATGGTGGCGACATATTTCAAATTTGCGAACGTGTGGGATCGGTTGTGAGGTTGGACTAGATTTTTACGAGCGAGCGGAGCGAGCGAGCAACGGTCACAATTTCCAAGCTATACGTATACCTTATATTGCCTTGCATATATTTCGTGCTTCTACCTAATTTTGTCAGCCATTTCGGACATCACGTTGCACTGTACTATGAGGAAACGGTACTAATTATGTGAGACTATTGGTAAACCGTAAAGATTTATCAGAAGGCAATAGGATAAAGACTTCCGGCTCCTCGGGCTGGTGCGAATATTTCAATGTCCGTATGTGCCAAACCGTTGGTTTATGACACACCTATACGCGTCTCTCGCTCGCTGCGATCGCTCGAAAACTATATCCTAACCAAAAACCAATCCATCTTGCGTTCATTATTCGATATGATGGCGACATATTTCAAATTTGCGAACGTGTCGGATCGGTTGTGGGGTTGGACTAGATTTTTACGAGCGAGCGGAGCGAGCGAGCAACGGTCACAATTTCCAAGCTATACATATACCATATATTGTCTTGCATATATTTCGTGCTTGTACCTAATTTTGTCAGCCATTTCGGACATCACGTTGCACTGTACTATGAGGAAACGGTACTGATTATGTGAAACTATTGGTAAACCATAAACATTTGTCAGAAGGCAATAGGATAAAGACTTCCGGCTCCTCGGGCTGGTGCGAATATATCAATGTCCGTATGTGCCAAACCGATGGTTTGTGACACACCTTTACGCGTCTCTCGTTCGCTGCGATCGCACGAAAGCTATAGCCTAACCTAAAACCAATCCATCTTCCGTTCATTATTCGATATGGTGGCGACATAATTCAAATTTGCGAACGTGTGGGATCGGTTGTGAGGTTGGACTAGATTTTTACGAGCGAGCGGAGCGAGCGAGCAACGATCACAATTTCCAACCTATACATACACCTTATATTGCCTAGCATATATGTCGTGTTATTACCTAATTTTGTCAGCCATTTCGGACATCACATTGCATTGTACTATGTGGAAATAGTACTATTTATGTGAAACTATTCATAAACTGTAAACATGTGTCTGTAGGCAATAGGATAAGTACTTCCGGCTCCTCGGGCTGGTGCGAATATTTCAATGTCCGTATGTGCCAAACCGTTGGTTTATGACACACCGATACGCGTCTCTGGCTCGCTGCGCTCGCTCGAAAACTATAGCCAAACCTAAAACCAACCCATCTTGCGTTCATTATTCGATATGATGGCGACATATTTCAAATTTGCGAACGTGTCGGATCGGTTGTGGTGTTGGACTAGATTTTTACGAGCGAGCGGAGCGAGCGAGCAACGGTCACAATTTCCAAGCTATACATATACCTTATATTGCCTTGCATATATTTCGTGCTTCTACCTAATTTTGTCAGCCATTTCGGACATCACGTTGCACTGTACTATGAGGAAACGGTACTAATTATGTGAGACTATTGGTAAACCGTAAAGATTTATCAGAAGGCAATAGGATAAAGACTTCCGGCTCCTCGGGCTGGTGCGAATATATCAATGTCCGTATGTGCCAAACCGATGGTTTGTGACACACCTTTACGCGTCTCTCGTTCGCTGCGCTCGCACGAAAGCTATAGCCTAACCTAAAACCAATCCATCTTCCGTTCATTATTCGATACGGTGGCGACATATTTCAAATTTGCGAACGTGTGGGATCGGTTGTGAGGTTGGACTAGATTTTTACGAGCGAGCGGAGCGAGCGAGCAACGGTCACAATTTCCAAGCTATACATATACCTCATATTGCCTTCCATATATTTCGTGTTATTACCTACTTTTGTCAGCCATTTCGGACATCACATTGCACTGTACTATGAGGAAATAGTACTATTTATGTGAAACTATTCATAAACTGTAAACATGTGTCGGTAGGCAACAGGATAAATACTTCCGGCTACTCGGGCTGGTGCGAATATATCAATGTCCGTATGTGCCAAACCGATGGTTTGTGACACACCTTTACGCGTCTCTCGTTCGCTGCGCTCGCACGAAAGCTATAGCCTAACCTAAAACCAATCCATCTTCCGTTCATTATTCGATATGGTGGCGACATATTTCAAATTTGCGAACGTGTGGGATCGGTTGTGAGGTTGGACTAGATTTTTACGAGCGAGCGGAGCGAGCGAGCAACGGTCACAATTTCCAAGCTATACATATACCTTATATTGCCTTGCATATATTTCGTGCTAGTACCTAACTTTGTCAGCCATTTCGGACATCACACTGCACTGTACTATGTGGAAATAGTACTATTTATGTGAAGCTATTCATAAACTGTAAACATGTGTCGGTAGGCAATAGGATAAATACTTCCGGCTACTCGGGCTGGTGCGAATATTTCAATGTCCGTATGTGCCAAACCGTTCGTTTATGACACACCTTTACGCGTCTCTCGCTCGCTGCGCTCGCTCGAAAACTATAGCCTAACCTAAAACCAATCCATATTGCGTTGAGTATTTCATATGATGGCGACATATTTCAAATTTGCGAACGTGTCCGATCGGTTGTGAGGTTGGACTAGATTTTTACGAGCGACCGGAGCGAGCGAGCAACGGTCACAATTTCCAAGCTATACATATACCATATATTGCCTTGCATATATTTCTTATTATTACCTACTTTTGTCAGCCATTTTGGACATCACATTGCACTGTTATATGTGGAAATAGTACTATTTATGTGAAACTAATCATAAACTGTAAGCATTTGTCAGTAGGCAATAGGATAAATACTTCCGGCTCCTCGGGCTGGTGCGAATATTTCAATGTCCGTATGTGCCAAACCGTTGGTTTGTGACACACCTTTACGCGTCTCTCGCTCACTGCGCTCGAACGAAAGCTATAGCCTAACCTAAAACCAATCCATCTTCCGTTCATTATTGGATATGGTGGCGACATATTTCAAATTTGCGAACGTGTCGGATCGCTTGTGAGGTTGGACTAGATTTTTGCGAGCGAGCGGAGCGAGCGAGCAATGGTCACAATTTCCAAGCTATACATATACCATATATTGCCTTGGATATATTTCGTGCTAGTACCTAATTGTGTCAGCCATTTCGGACATCACATTGCACTGTACTATGTGGAAATAGTACTATTTATGTGAAACGATTCATAAACTGTAAACATGTGTCGGTAGGCAATAGGATAAATACTTCCGGCTCCTCGGGCTGGTGCGAATATTTCAATGTCCGTATGTGCCAAACCGTTGGTTTATGACACACCTTTACGCGTCTCTCGCTCGCTGCGCTCGTTCGAAAACTATAGCCTAACCTAAAACGAATCCATCTTCCGTTCATTATTCGATATGGTGGCGACATATTTCAAATTTGCGAACGTGTGGGATCGGTTGTGAGGTTGGACTAGATTTTTACGAGCGAGCGGAGCGAGCGAGCAACGGTCACAATTTCCAAGCTATACGTATACCTTATATTGCCTTCCATATATTTCGTGTTATTACCTAATTTTGTCAGCCATTTCGGACATCACATTGCACTGTACTATGAGGAAATAGTACTATTTATGTGAAACTATTCATAAACTGTAAACATGTGTCGGTAGGCAATAGGATAAATACTTCCGGCTCCTCGGGCTGGTGCGAATATTTCAATGTCCGTATGTGCCAAACCGTTGGTTTATGACACACCTATACGCGTCTCTCGCTCGCTGCGATCGCTCGAAAACTATATCCTAACCAAAAACCAATCCATCTTGCGTTCATTATTCGATATGATGGCGACATATTTCAAATTTGCGAACGTGTCGGATCGGTTGTGGGGTTGGACTAGATTTTTACGAGCGAGCGGAGCGAGCGAGCAACGGTCACAATTTCCAAGCTATACATATACCATATATTGTCTTGCATATATTTCGTGCTTGTACCTAATTTTGTCAGCCATTTCGGACATCACGTTGCACTGTACTATGAGGAAACGGTACTGATTATGTGAAACTATTGGTAAAGCATAAACATTTGTCAGAAGGCAATAGGATAAAGACTTCCGGCTCCTCGGGCTGGTGCGAATATATCAATGTCCGTATGTGCCAAACCGATGGTTTGTGACACACCTTTACGCGTCTCTCGTTCGCTGCGATCGCACGAAAGCTATAGCCTAACCTAAAACCAATCCATCTTCCGTTCATTATTCGATATGGTGGCGACATAATTCAAATTTGCGAACGTGTGGGATCGGTTGTGAGGTTGGACTAGATTTTTACGAGCGAGCGGAGCGAGCGAGCAACGATCACAATTTCCAACCTATACATACACCTTATATTGCGTTGCATATATGTCGTGTTATTACCTAATTTTGTCAGCCATTTCGGACATCACATTGCATTGTACTATGTGGAAATAGTACTATTTATGTGAAAATATTCATAAACTGTAAACATGTGTCGGTAGGCAATAGGATAAGTACTTCCGGCTCCTCGGGCTGGTGCGAATATTTCAATGTCCGTATGTGCCAAACCGTTGGTTTATGACACACCGATACGCGTCTCTGGCTCGCTGCGCTCGCTCGAAAACTATAGCCAAACCTAAAACCAATCCATCTTGCGTTCATTATTCGATATGATGGCGACATATTTCAAATTTGCGAACGTGTCGGATCGGTTGTGGTGTTGGACTAGATTTTTACGAGCGAGCGGAGCGAGCGAGCAACGGTCACAATTTCCAAGCTATACATATACCATATATTGTCTTGCATATATTTCGTGCTTCTACCTAATTTTGTCAGCCATTTCGGACATCACGTTGCACTGTACTATGAGGAAACGGTACTAATTATGTGAGACTATTGGTAAACCGTAAAGATTTATCAGAAGGCAATAGGATAAAGACTTCCGGCTCCTCGGGCTGGTGCGAATATATCAATGTCCGTATGTGCCAAACCGATGGTTTGTGACACACCTTTACGCGTCTCTCGTTCGCTGCGCTCGCACGAAAGCTATAGCCTAACCTAAAACCAATCCATCTTCCGTTCATTATTCGATATGGTGGCGACATATTTCAAATTTGCGAACGTGTGGGATCGGTTGTGAGGTTGGACTAGATTTTTACGAGCGAGCGGAGCGAGCGAGCAACGGTCACAATTTCCAAGCTATACATATACCTTATATTGCCTTCCATATATTTCGTGTTATTACCTACTTTTGTCAGCCATTTCGGACATCACATTGCATTGTACTATGTGGAAATAGTACTATTTATGTGAAACTATTCATAAACTGTAAACATGTGTCGGTAGGCAATAGGATAAGTACTTCCGGCTCCTCGGGCTGGTGCGAATATTTCAATGTCCGTATGTGCCAAACCGTTGGTTTATGACACACCGATACGCGTCTCTGGCTCGCTGCGCTCGCTCGAAAACTATAGCCAAACCTAAAACCAATCCATCTTGCGTTCATTATTCGATATGATGGCGACATATTTCAAATTTGCGAACGTGTCGGATCGGTTGTGGTGTTGGACTAGATTTTTACGAGCGAGCGGAGCGAGCGAGCAACGGTCACAATTTCCAAGCTATACATATACCATATATTGTCTTGCATATATTTCGTGCTTCTACCTAATTTTGTCAGCCATTTCGGACATCACGTTGCACTGTACTATGAGGAAACGGTACTAATTATGTGAGACTATTGGTAAACCGTAAAGATTTATCAGAAGGCAATAGGATAAAGACTTCCGGCTCCTCGGGCTGGTGCGAATATATCAATGTCCGTATGTGCCAAACCGATGGTTTGTGACACACCTTTACGCGTCTCTCGTTCGCTGCGCTCGCACGAAAGCTATAGCCTAACCTAAAACCAATCCATCTTCCGTTCATTATTCGATATGGTGGCGACATATTTCAAATTTGCGAACCTGTGGGATCGGACTTGTGAGGTTGGACTAGATTTTTACGAGCGAGCGGAGCGAGCGAGCAACGGTCACAATTTCCAAGCTATACATATACCTTATATTGCCTTCCATATATTTCGTGTTATTACCTACTTTTGTCAGCCATTTCGGACATCACATTGCACTGTACTATGAGGAAATAGTACTATTTATGTGAAACTATTCATAAACTGTAAACATGTGTCGGTAGGCAATAGGATAAATACTTCCGGCTCCTCGGGCTGGTGCGAATATTTCAATGTCCGTATGTGCCAAACCGTTGGTTTGTGACACACCTTTACGCGCCTCTCGCTCGCAGCGCACGCACGAAAGCTATAGCCTAACCTAAAACCAATCCATCTTGCGTTCATTATTCGATATGATGACGACATATTTCAAATTTGCGAACGTGTCGGATCGGTTGTGAGGTTGGACTAGATTTTTACGAGCGAGCGGAGCGAGCGAGCAACGGTGACAATTTCCAAGCTATACATATACCATATATTGTCTTGCATATATTTCGAGCTTGTACCTAATTTTGTCAGCCATTTCGGACATCACGCTGCACTGTACTATGAGGAAACGGTACTAATTATGTGAAACTATTGGTAAACCGTAAACATTTGTCAGAAGGCAATAGGATAAAGACTTCCGGCTCCTCGGGCTGGTGCGAATATTTCAATGTCCGTATGTGCCAAACCGTTGGTTTGTGACACACCTTTACGCGTCTCTCGTTCGCTGCGCTCGCACGAAAGCTATAGCCTAACCTAAAACCAATCCATCTTCCGTTCATTATTCGATATGGTGGCGACATATTTCAAATTTGCGAACGTGTTGGATCGGTTGTGAGGTTGGACTTGATTTTTTCGAGCGAGCGGTGCGAGCGAGCAACGATCACAATTTCCAACCTATACATACACCTTATATTGCCTTGCATATATGTCGTGTTATTACCTACTTTTGTCAGCCATTTCGGACATCACATTGCATTGTACTATGTGGAAATAGTACTATTTATGTGAAACTATTCATAAACTGTAAACATGTGTCGGTAGGCAATAGGATAAGTACTTCCGGCTCCTCGGGCTGGTGCGAATATTTCAATGTCCGTATGTGCCAAACCGTTGGTTTATGACACACCGATACGCGTCTCTGGCTCGCTGCGCTCGCTCGAAAACTATAGCCAAACCTAAAACCAATCCATCTTGCGTTCATTATTCGATATGATGGCGACATATTTCAAATTTGCGAACGTGTCGGATCGGTTGTGGTGTTGGACTAGATTTTTACGAGCGAGCGGAGCGAGCGAGCAACGGTCACAATTTCCAAGCTATACATATACCATATATTGTCTTGCATATATTTCGTGCTTGTACCTAATTTTGTCAGCCATTTCGGACATCACGTTGCACTGTACTATGAGGGAACGGTACTAATTATGTGAGACTATTGGTAAACCGTAAAGATTTATCAGAAGGCAATAGGATAAAGACTTCCGGCTCCTCGGGCTGGTGCGAATATATCAATGTCCGTATGTGCCAAACCGATGGTTTGTGACACACCTTTACGCGTCTCTCGTTCGCTGCGCTCGCACGAAAGCTATAGCCTAACCTAAAACCAATCCATCTTCCGTTCATTATTCGATATGGTGGCGACATATTTCAAATTTGCGAACGTGTGGGATCGGACTTGTGAGGTTGGACTAGATTTTTACGAGCGAGCGGAGCGAGCGAGCAACGGTCACAATTTCCAAGCTATACATATACCTTATATTGCCTTCCATATATTTCGTGTTATTACCTACTTTTGTCAGCCATTTCGGACATCACATTGCACTGTACTATGAGGAAATAGTACTATTTATGTGAAACTATTCATAAACTGTAAACATGTGTCGGTAGGCAATAGGATAAATACTTCCGGCTCCTCGGGCTGGTGCGAATATTTCAATGTCCGTATGTGCCAAACCGTTGGTTTGTGACACACCTTTACGCGCCTCTCGCTCGCAGCGCACGCACGAAAGCTATAGCCTAACCTAAAACCAATCCATCTTGCGTTCATTATTCGATATGATGACGACATATTTCAAATTTGCGAACGTGTCGGATCGGTTGTGAGGTTGGACTAGATTTTTACGAGCGAGCGGAGCGAGCGAGCAACGGTGACAATTTCCAAGCTATACATATACCATATATTGTCTTGCATATATTTCGAGCTTGTACCTAATTTTGTCAGCCATTTCGGACATCACGCTGCACTGTACTATGAGGAAACGGTACTAATTATGTGAAACTATTGGTAAACCGTAAACATTTGTCAGAAGGCAATAGGATAAAGACTTCCGGCTCCTCGGGCTGGTGCGAATATTTCAATGTCCGTATGTGCCAAACCGTTGGTTTGTGACACACCTTTACGCGTCTCTCGTTCGCTGCGCTCGCACGAAAGCTATAGCCTAACCTAAAACCAATCCATCTTCCGTTCATTATTCGATATGGTGGCGACATATTTCAAATTTGCGAACGTGTTGGATCGGTTGTGAGGTTGGACTTGATTTTTTCGAGCGAGCGGAGCGAGCGAGCAACGATCACAATTTCCAACCTATACATACACCTTATATTGCCTTGCATATATGTCGTGTTATTACCTAATTTTGTCAGCCATTTCGGACATCACATTGCATTGTACTATGTGGAAATAGTACTATTTATGTGAAACTATTCATAAACTGTAAACATGTGTCGGTAGGCAATAGGATAAATACTTCCGGCTCCTCGGGCTGGTGCGAATATTTCAATGTCCGTATGTGCCAAACCGTTGGTTTATGACACACCGATACGCGTCTCTGGCTCGCTGCGCTCGCTCGAAAACTATAGCCAAACCTAAAACCAATCCATCTTGCGTTCATTATTCGATATGATGGCGACATATTTCAAATTTGCGAACGTGTCGGATCGGTTGTGGGGTTGGACTAGATTTTTACGAGCGAGCGGAGCGAGCGAGCAACGGTCACAATTTCCAAGCTATACATATACCATATATTGTCTTGCATATATTTCGTGCTTGTACCTAATTTTGTCAGCCATTTCGGACATCACGTTGCACTGTACTATGAGGAAACGGTACTAATTATGTGAGACTATTGGTAAACTGTAAACATTGATCAGAAGGCAATAGGATAAAGACTTCCGGCTCCTCGGGCTGGTGCGAATATATCAATGTCCGTATGTGCCAAACCGATGGTTTGTGACACACCTTTACGCGTCTC
This sequence comes from Bombus affinis, assembly GCF_024516045.1. Taxonomy (NCBI): domain Eukaryota; kingdom Metazoa; phylum Arthropoda; class Insecta; order Hymenoptera; family Apidae; genus Bombus; species Bombus affinis. Next base: position 1,148,157 of record NW_026108826.1, read on the forward strand.
TCGTTCGCTGCGCTCGCACGAAAGCTATAGCCTAACCTAAAACCAATCCATCTTCCGTTCATTATTCGATATGGTGGCGACATATTTCAAATTTGCGAACGTGTGGGATCGGTTGTGAGGTTGCACTAGATTTTTACGAGCGAGCGGAGCGAGCGAGCATCGGTCACAATTTCCAAGCTATACATATACCTTATATTACCTTCCATATATTTCGTGTTATTACCTACTTTTGTCAGCCATTTCGGACATCACATTGCACTGTACTATGAGGAAATAGTACTATTTATGTGAAACTATTCATAAACTGTAAACATGTGTCGGTAGGCAATAGGATAAATACTTCCGGCTCCTCGGGCTGGTGCGAATATTTCAATGTCCGTATGTGCCAAACCGTTGGTTTGTGACACACTTTTACGCGCCTCTCGCTCGCTGCGCACGCACGAAAGCTATAGCCTAACCTAAAACCAATCCATCTTGCGTTCATTATTCGATATGATGACGACATATTTCAAATTTGCGAACGTGTCGGATCGGTTGTGAGGTTGGACTAGATTTTTACGAGCGAGCGGAGCGAGCGAGCAACGGTCACAATTTCCAAGCTATACATATACCATATATTGTCTTGCATATATTTCGAGCTTGTACCTAATTTTGTCAGCCATTTCGGACATCACATTGTACTGTACTGTGTGGAAATAGTACTATTTATGTGAAACTATTGGTAAACTGTAAACATTTGTCAGTAGCAATAGGATAAAGACATCCGGCTCCTCGGGCTGGTGCGAATATTTCAATGTCCGTATGTGCCAAACCGCTGGTTTGTGTCACACCTTTACGCGTCTCTCGCTCGCTGCGGTCGCACGAAAGCTATAGCCTAACCTAAAACCAATCCATCTTCCGTTCATTATTCGATGTGGTGGCGACATATTTCTAATTTGCGAACGTGTCGGATCGGTTGTGAGGGTGGACTAGATTTTTTACGAGCGAGCGGAGCGAGCGAGCTACGGTCACAACTTCCAAGCTATACAAATACCATATATTGCCTTGCATATATTTCGTGTTATTACATAATTTTGTCAGCCATTTCGGACATCACATTGCACTGTACTATGTGGAAATAGTACTATTTATGTGAAACTATTGGTAAACTGTAAACATTTGTCAGTAGCAATAGGATAAAGACTTCCGGCTACTCGGGCTGGTGCGAATATTTCAATGTCCGTATGTGACAAACCGTTGGTTTATGACACACCTATACGCGTCTCTCGCTCGCTGCGCTCGCTCGAAAACTATAGCCTAACCTAAAACCAATCCATATTGCGTTGAGTATTTCATATGATGGCGACATATTTCAAATTTGCGAACGTGTCCGATTGGTTGTGAGGTTGGACTAGATTTTTACGAGCGAGCGGAGCGAGCGAGCAACGGTCACAATTTCCAAGCTATACATATACCATATATTGCCTTGCATATATTTCGAGCTAGTACCTAATTTTGTCATCCATTTCGGACATCACATTGCACTGTACTATGTGGAAATAGTACTATTTATGTGAAACTATTCATAAACTGTAAACATGTGTCGGTAGGCAATAGGATAAATACTTCCGGCTCCTCGGGCTGATGCGAATATTTCAATGTCCGTATGTGCCAAACCGTTGGTTTATGACACACCTATACGCGTCTCTCGCTCGCTGCGCTCGCTCGAAAACTATAGCCTTACCTAAAACCAATCCATCTTGCGTTCATTATTCGATATGATGGCGACATATTTCAAATTTGCGAACGTGTCGGATCGGTTGTGGGGTTGGACTAGATTTTTACGAGCGAGCGGAGCGAGCGAGCAACGGTCACAATTTCCAAGCTATACGTATACCTTATATTGCCTTCCATATATTTCGTGTTATTACCTAATTTTGTCAGCCATTTCGGACATCACATTGCACTGTACTATGAGGAAATAGTACTATTTATGTGAAACTATTCATAAACTGTAAACATGTGTCGGTAGGCAATAGGATAAATACTTCCGGCTCCTCGGGCTGGTGCGAATATTTCAATGTCCGTATGTGCCAAACCGTTGGTTTGTGACACACCTTTACGCGTCTCTCGTTCGCTGCGCTCGCACGAAAGCTATAGCCTAACCTAAAACCAATCCATCTTCCGTTCATTATTCGATATGGTGGCGACATATTTCAAATTTGCGAACGTGTCGGATCGGTTGTGGGGTTGGACTAGATTTTTACGAGCGAGCGGAGCGAGCGAGCAACGGTCACAATTTCCAAGCTATACATATACCATATATTGTCTTGCATATATTTCGTGCTTGTACCTAATTTTGTCAGCCATTTCGGACATCACGTTGCACTGTACTATGAGGAAACGGTACTGATTATGTGAAACTATTGGTAAAGCATAAACATTTGTCAGAAGGCAATAGGATAAAGACTTCCGGCTCCTCGGGCTGGTGCGAATATATCAATGTCCGTATGTGCCAAACCGATGGTTTGTGACACACCTTTACGCGTCTCTCGTTCGCTGCGATCGCACGAAAGCTATAGCCTAACCTAAAACCAATCCATCTTCCGTTCATTATTCGATATGATGGCGACATATTTCAAATTTGCGAACGTGTCCGATTGGTTGTGAGGTTGGACTAGATTTTTACGAGCGAGCGGAGCGAGCGAGCAACGGTCACAATTTCCAAGCTATACATATACCATATATTGCCTTGCATATATTTCGAGCTAGTACCTAATTTTGTCATCCATTTCGGACATCACATTGCACTGTACTATGTGGAAATAGTACTATTTATGTGAAACTATTCATAAACTGTAAACATGTGTCGGTAGGCAATAGGATAAATACTTCCGGCTCCTCGGGCTGATGCGAATATTTCAATGTCCGTATGTGCCAAACCGTTGGTTTATGACACACCTATACGCGTCTCTCGCTCGCTGCGCTCGCTCGAAAACTATAGCCTTACCTAAAACCAATCCATCTTGCGTTCATTATTCGATATGATGGCGACATATTTCAAATTTGCGAACGTGTCGGATCGGTTGTGGGGTTGGACTAGATTTTTACGAGCGAGCGGAGCGAGCGAGCAACGGTCACAATTTCCAAGCTATACGTATACCTTATATTGCCTTCCATATATTTCGTGTTATTACCTAATTTTGTCAGCCATTTCGGACATCACATTGCACTGTACTATGAGGAAATAGTACTATTTATGTGAAACTATTCATAAACTGTAAACATGTGTCGGTAGGCAATAGGATAAATACTTCCGGCTCCTCGGGCTGGTGCGAATATTTCAATGTCCGTATGTGCCAAACCGTTGGTTTGTGACACACCTTTACGCGTCTCTCGTTCGCTGCGCTCGCACGAAAGCTATAGCCTAACCTAAAACCAATCCATCTTCCGTTCATTATTCGATATGGTGGCGACATATTTCAAATTTGCGAACGTGTCGGATCGGTTGTGGGGTTGGACTAGATTTTTACGAGCGAGCGGAGCGAGCGAGCAACGGTCACAATTTCCAAGCTATACATATACCATATATTGTCTTGCATATATTTCGTGCTTGTACCTAATTTTGTCAGCCATTTCGGACATCACGTTGCACTGTACTATGAGGAAACGGTACTGATTATGTGAAACTATTGGTAAAGCATAAACATTTGTCAGAAGGCAATAGGATAAAGACTTCCGGCTCCTCGGGCTGGTGCGAATATATCAATGTCCGTATGTGCCAAACCGATGGTTTGTGACACACCTTTACGCGTCTCTCGTTCGCTGCGATCGCACGAAAGCTATAGCCTAACCTAAAACCAATCCATCTTCCGTTCATTATTCGATATGGTGGCGACATAATTCAAATTTGCGAACGTGTGGGATCGGTTGTGAGGTTGGACTAGATTTTTACGAGCGAGCGGAGCGAGCGAGCAACGATCACAATTTCCAACCTATACATACACCTTATATTGCCTTGCATATATGTCGTGTTATTACCTAATTTTGTCAGCCATTTCGGACATCACATTGCATTGTACTATGTGGAAATAGTACTATTTATGTGAAACTATTCGTAAACTGTAAACATGTGTCGGTAGGCAATAGGATAAGTACTTCCGGCTCCTCGGGCTGGTGCGAATATTTCAATGTCCGTATGTGCCAAACCGTTGGTTTATGACACACCGATACGCGTCTCTGGCTCGCTGCGCTCGCTCGAAAACTATAGCCAAACCTAAAACCAATCCATCTTGCGTTCATTATTCGATATGATGGCGACATATTTCAAATTTGCGAACGTGTCGGATCGGTTGTGGTGTTGGACTAGATTTTTACGAGCGAGCGGAGCGAGCGAGCAACGGTCACAATTTCCAAGCTATACATATACCATATATTGTCTTGCATATATTTCGTGCTTCTACCTAATTTTGTCAGCCATTTCGGACATCACGTTGCACTGTACTATGAGGAAACGGTACTAATTATGTGAGACTATTGGTAAACCGTAAAGATTTATCAGAAGGCAATAGGATAAAGACTTCCGGCTCCTCGGGCTGGTGCGAATATATCAATGTCCGTATGTGCCAAACCGATGGTTTGTGACACACCTTTACGCGTATCTCGTTCGCTGCGCTCGCACGAAAGCTATAGCCTAACCTAAAACCAATCCATCTTCCGTTCATTATTCGATATGGTGGCGACATATTTCAAATTTGCGAACGTGTGGGATCGGTTGTGAGGTTGGACTAGATTTTTACGAGCGAGCGGAGCGAGCGAGCAACGGTCACAATTTCCAAGCTATACATATACCTTATATTGCCTTCCATATATTTCGTGTTATTACCTACTTTTGTCAGCCATTTCGGACATCACATTGCACTGTACTATGAGGAAATAGTACTATTTATGTGAAACTATTCATAAACTGTAAACATGTGTCGGTAGGCAATAGGATAAATACTTCCGGCTCCTCGGGCTGGTGCGAATATTTCAATGTCCGTATGTGCCAAACCGTTGGTTTGTGACACACCTTTACGCGCCTCTCGCTCGCAGCGCACGCACGAAAGCTATAGCCTAACCTAAAACCAATCCATCTTGCGTTCATTATTCGATATGATGGCGACATATTTCAAATTTGCGAACGTGTCGGATCGGTTGTGGGGTTGGACTAGATTTTTACGAGCGAGCGGAGCGAGCGAGCAACGGTCACAATTTCCAAGCTATACATATACCATATATTGTCTTGCATATATTTCGTGCTTGTACCTAATTTTGTCAGCCATTTCGGACATCACGTTGCACTGTACTATGAGGAAACGGTACTAATTATGTGAGACTATTGGTAAACTGTAAACATTGATCAGAAGGCAATAGGATAAAGACTTCCGGCTCCTCGGGCTGGTGCGAATATATCAATGTCCGTATGTGCCAAACCGATGGTTTGTGACACACCTTTACGCGTCTCTCGTTCGCTGCGCTCGCACGAAAGCTATAGCCTAACCTAAAACCAATCCATCTTCCGTTCATTATTCGATATGGTGGCGACATATTTCAAATTTGCGAACGTGTGGGATCGGTTGTGAGGTTGCACTAGATTTTTACGAGCGAGCGGAGCGAGCGAGCATCGGTCACAATTTCCAAGCTATACATATACCTTATATTACCTTCCATATATTTCGTGTTATTACCTACTTTTGTCAGCCATTTCGGACATCACATTGCACTGTACTATGAGGAAACGGTACTAATTATGTGAAACTATTGGTAAACCGTAAACATTTGTCAGAAGGCAATAGGATAAAGACTTCCGGCTCCTCGGGCTGGTGCGAATATTTCAATGTCCGTATGTGCCAAACCGTTGGTTTGTGACACACCTTTACGCGTCTCTCGTTCGCTGCGCTCGCACGAAAGCTATAGCCTAACCTAAAACCAATCCATCTTCCGTTCATTATTCGATATGGTGGCGACATATTTCAAATTTGCGAACGTGTTGGATCGGTTGTGAGGTTGGACTTGATTTTTTCGAGCGAGCGGAGCGAGCGAGCAACGATCACAATTTCCAACCTATACATACACCTTATATTGCCTTGCATATATGTCGTGTTATTACCTAATTTTGTCAGCCATTTCGGACATCACATTGCATTGTACTATGTGGAAATAGTACTATTTATGTGAAACTATTCATAAACTGTAAACATGTGTCGGTAGGCAATAGGATAAATACTTCCGGCTCCTCGGGCTGGTGCGAATATTTCAATGTCCGTATGTGCCAAACCGTTGGTTTATGACACACCGATACGCGTCTCTGGCTCGCTGCGCTCGCTCGAAAACTATAGCCAAACCTAAAACCAATCCATCTTGCGTTCATTATTCGATATGATGGCGACATATTTCAAATTTGCGAACGTGTCGGATCGGTTGTGGGGTTGGACTAGATTTTTACGAGCGAGCGGAGCGAGCGAGCAACGGTCACAATTTCCAAGCTATACATATACCATATATTGTCTTGCATATATTTCGTGCTTGTACCTAATTTTATCAGCCATTTCGGACATCACGTTGCACTGTACTATGAGGAAACGGTACTAATTATGTGAGACTATTGGTAAACTGTAAACATTGATCAGAAGGCAATAGGATAAAGACTTCCGGCTCCTCGGGCTGGTGCGAATATATCAATGTCCGTATGTGCCAAACCGATGGTTTGTGACACACCTTTACGCGTCTCTCGTTCGCTGCGCTCGCACGAAAGCTATAGCCTAACCTAAAACCAATCCATCTTCCGTTCATTATTCGATATGGTGGCGACATATTTCAAATTTGCGAACGTGTGGGATCGGTTGTGAGGTTGCACTAGATTTTTACGAGCGAGCGGAGCGAGCGAGCATCGGTCACAATTTCCAAGCTATACATATACCTTATATTACCTTCCATATATTTCGTGTTATTACCTACTTTTGTCAGCCATTTCGGACATCACATTGCACTGTACTATGAGGAAATAGTACTATTTATGTGAAACTATTCATAAACTGTAAACATGTGTCGGTAGGCAATAGGATAAATACTTCCGGCTCCTCGGGCTGGTGCGAATATTTCAATGTCCGTATGTGCCAAACCGTTGGTTTGTGACACACTTTTACGCGCCTCTCGCTCGCTGCGCACGCACGAAAGCTATAGCCTAACCTAAAACCAATCCATCTTGCGTTCATTATTCGATATGATGACGACATATTTCAAATTTGCGAACGTGTCGGATCGGTTGTGAGGTTGGACTAGATTTTTACGAGCGAGCGGAGCGAGCGAGCAACGGTCACAATTTCCAAGCTATAGATATACCATATATTGTCTTGCATATATTTCGAGCTTGTACCTAATTTTGTCAGCCATTTCGTACATCACATTGTACTGTACTGTGTGGAAATAGTACTATTTATGTGAAACTATTGGTAAACTGTAAACATTTGTCAGTAGCAATAGGATAAAGACATCCGGCTCCTCGGGCTGGTGCGAATATTTCAATGTCCGTATGTGCCAAACCGCTGGTTTGTGTCACACCTTTACGCGTCTCTCGCTCGCTGCGGTCGCACGAAAGCTATAGCCTAACCTAAAACCAATCCATCTTCCGTTCATTATTCGATGTGGTGGCGACATATTTCTAATTTGCGAACGTGTCGGATCGGTTGTGAGGGTGGACTAGATTTTTTACGAGCGAGCGGAGCGAGCGAGCTACGGTCACAACTTCCAAGCTATACAAATACCATATATTGCCTTGCATATATTTCGTGTTATTACATAATTTTGTCAGCCATTTCGGACATCACATTGCACTGTACTATGTGGAAATAGTACTATTTATGTGAAACTATTGGTAAACTGTAAACATTTGTCAGTAGCAATAGGATAAAGACTTCCGGCTACTCGGGCTGGTGCGAATATTTCAATGTCCGTATGTGACAAACCGTTGGTTTATGACACACCTATACGCGTCTCTCGCTCGCTGCGCTCGCTCGAAAACTATAGCCTAACCTAAAACCAATCCATATTGCGTTGAGTATTTCATATGATGGCGACATATTTCAAATTTGCGAACGTGTCCGATTGGTTGTGAGGTTGGACTAGATTTTTACGAGCGAGCGGAGCGAGCGAGCAACGGTCACAATTTCCAAGCTATACATATACCATATATTGCCTTGCATATATTTCGAGCTAGTACCTAATTTTGTCATCCATTTCGGACATCACATTGCACTGTACTATGTGGAAATAGTACTATTTATGTGAAACTATTCATAAACTGTAAACATGTGTCGGTAGGCAATAGGATAAATACTTCCGGCTCCTCGGGCTGATGCGAATATTTCAATGTCCGTATGTGCCAAACCGTTGGTTTATGACACACCTATACGCGTCTCTCGCTCGCTGCGCTCGCTCGAAAACTATAGCCTTACCTAAAACCAATCCATCTTGCGTTCATTATTCGATATGATGGCGACATATTTCAAATTTGCGAACGTGTCGGATCGGTTGTGGGGTTGGACTAGATTTTTACGAGCGAGCGGAGCGAGCGAGCAACGGTCACAATTTCCAAGCTATACATATACCATATATTGTCTTGCATATATTTCGTGCTTGTACCTAATTTTGTCAGCCATTTCGGACATCACGTTGCACTGTACTATGAGGAAACGGTACTAATTATGTGAAACTATTGGTAAACCGTAAGCATTTGTCAGAAGGCAATAGGATAAAGACTTCCGGCTCCTCGGGCTGGTGCGAATATTTCAATGTCCGTATGTGCCAAACCGTTGGTTTGTGACACACCTTTACGCGTCTCTCGTTCGCTGCGCTCGCACGAAAGCTATAGCCTAACCTAAAACCAATCCATCTTCCGTTCATTATTCGATATGGTGGCGACATATTTCAAATTTGCGAACGTGTCGGATCGGTTGTGAGGGTGGACTAGATTTTTTCGAGCCAGCGGAGCGAGCGAGCAACGATCACAATTTCCAACCTATACATACACCTTATATTGCCTTGCATATATGTCGTGTTATTACCTAATTTTGTCAGCCATTTCGGACATCACATTGCATTGTACTATGAGGAAACGGTACTAATTATGTGAAACTATTGGTAATCCGTAAACATTTGTCAGAAGGCAATAGGATAAAGACTTCCGGCTCCTCGGGCTGGTGCGAATATTTCAATGTCCGTATGTGCCAAACCGTTGGTTTATGACACACCTATACGCGTCTCTCGCTCGCTGCGCTCGCTCGAAAACTATAGCCTAACCTAAAACCAATCCATCTTGCGTTCATTATTCGATATGATGGCGACATATTTCAAATTTGCGAACGTGTCGGATCGGTTGTGGGGTTGGACTAGATTTTTACGACTGAGCGGAGCGAGCGAGCAACGGTCACAATTTCCAAGCTATACATATACCATATATTGTCTTGCATATATTTCGTGCTTGTACCTAATTTTGTCAGCCATTTCGGACATCACATTGCATTGTACTATGTGGAAATAGTACTATTTATGTGAAACTATTCATGAACTGTAAACATGTGTCGGTAGGCAATAGGATAAATACTTCCGGCTCCTCGGGCTGGTGCGAATATTTCAATATCCGTATGTGCCAAACCGTTGGTTTGTGACACACCTTTACGCGAATCTCGCTCGCTGCGGTCGCACGAAAGCTATAGCCTAACCTAAAACCAATCCATCTTCCGTTCATTATTCGATATGGTGGCGACATATTTCTAATTTGCGAACATGTCGTATCGGTTGTGAGGTTGGACTAGATGTTTACGAGCGAGCGGAGCGAGCGAGCAACGGTCACAACTTCCAAGCTATACATATACCATATATTGCCTTGCATATATTTCGTGCTAGTACCTAATTTTGTCAGCCACTTCGGACATCACATTGCACTGTACTATGTGGAAATAGTACTATTTATGTGAAACTATTCATAAACTGTAAACATGTGTCGGTAGGCAACAGGATTAATACTTCCGGCTCCTCGGGCTGGTGCGAATATTTCAATGTCCGTATGTGCCAAACCGTTGGTTTATGACACACCTTTACGCGTCTGTCGCTCGCTGCGCTCGCACGAAAGCTATAGCCTAACCTCAAACCAATCCATCTTCCGTTCATTATTCGATATGGTGGCGACATATTTCAAATTTGCGAACGTGTCGGATCGGTTGTGAGGGTGGACTAGATTTTTACGAGCGAGCGGAGCGAGCGAGCAACGGTCACAACTTCCAAGCTATACAAATACCATATATTGCCTTGCATATATTTCGTGCTAGTACCTAACTTTGTCAGCCATTTCGGACATCACACTGCACTGTACTATGTGGAAATAGTACTATTTATGTGAAGCTATTCATAAACTGTAAACATGTGTCGGTAGGCAATAGGATAAATACTTCCGGCTACTCGGGCTGGTGCGAATATTTCAATGTCCGTATGTGCCAAACCGTTCGTTTATGACACACCTTTACGCGTCTCTCGCTCGCTGCGCTCGCTCGAAAACTATAGCCTAACCTAAAACCAATCCATATTGCGTTGAGTATTTCATATGATGGCGACATATTTCAAATTTGCGAACGTGTCCGATCGGTTGTGAGGTTGGACTAGATTTTTACGAGCGACCGGAGCGAGCGAGCAACGGTCACAATTTCCAAGCTATACATATACCATATATTGCCTTGCATATATTTCTTATTATTACCTACTTTTGTCAGCCATTTTGGACATCACATTGCACTGTTATATGTGGAAATAGTACTATTTATGTGAAACTATTCATAAACTGTAAGCATTTGTCAGTAGGCAATAGGATAAATACTTCCGGCTCCTCGGGCTGGTGCGAATATTTCAATGTCCGTATGTGCCAAACCGTTGGTTTGTGACACACCTTTACGCGTCTCTCGCTCGCTGCGCTCGCACAAAAGCTATAGCCTAACCTAAAACCAATCCAGATTGCTTTCAGTATTTCATATGATGGCGACATATTTCAAATTTTCGAACGTGTCCGAGCGGTTGTGAGGTTGGTCTAGATTTTTACGAGCGAGCGGAGAGAGCGAGCAACGGTCACAACTTCCAAGCTATACATATACCATATATTGCCTTGCATATATTTCGTGTTATTACCTAATTTTGTCAGCCATTTCGGACATCACATTGTACTGTACTATGTGGAAATAGTACTATTTATGTGAAACTATTGGTAAACTGTAAACATTTGTCAGTAACAATAGGATAAAGACTTCCGGCTCCTCGGGCTGGTGCGAATATTTCAATGTCCGTATGTGCCAAACCGTTGGTTTGTGACACACCTTTACGCGTATCTCGCTCGCTGCGCTCGCTCGAAAACTATAGCCTAACCTAAAACCAATCCATATTGCGTTGAGTATTTCATATGATGGCGACATATTTCAAATTTGCGAACGTGTCCGATCGGTTGTGAGGTTGGACTAGATTTTTACGAGCGAGCGGAGCGAGCGAGCAACGGTCACAATTTCCAAGCTATACATATACCATATATTGCCTTGCATATATTTCGTGCTAGTACCTAATTTTGTCATCCATTTCGGACATCACATTGCACTGTACTATGTGGAAATAGTACTATTTATGTGAAACTATTCATAAACTGTAAACATGTGTCGGTAGGCAATAGGATAAATACTTCCAGCTCATCGGGCTGGTGCGAATATTTCAATGTCCGTATGTGCCAAACCGTTGTTTTATGACACACCTTTACGCATCTCTCGCTCGCTGCGCTCGCTCGAAAACTATAGCCTAACCTAAAACCAATCCACCTTGCGTTCATTATTCGATATGATGGCGACATATTTCAAATTTGCGAACGTGTCGGATCGGTTGTGAGGTTGGACGTGATTTTTACGAGCGAGCGGAGCGAGCGAGCAACGGTCACAATTTCCAAGCTATACATATACCATATATTGCCTTGCATATATTTCGTGCTAGTACCTAATTTTGTCAGCCATTTCGGACATCACATTGCACTGTACTATGAGGAAACGGTACTAATTATGTGAAACTATTGGTTAACAGTAAACATTTGTCAGAAGGCAATAGGATAAAGACTTCCGGCTCCTCGGGCTGGTGCGAATATTTCAATGTCCGTATGTGCGAAACCGTTGGTTTGTGACACACCTTTACGCGAATCTCGCTCGCTGCGGTCGCACGAAAGCTATAGCCTAACCTAAAACCAATCCATCTTCCGTTCATTATTCGATATGGTGGCGACATATTTCTAATTTGCGAACATGTCGTATCGGTTGTGAGGTTGGACTAGATTTTTACGAGCGAGCGGAGCGAGCGAGCAACGGTCACAACTTCCAAGCTATACATATACCATATATTGCCTTGCATATATTTCGTGCTAGTACCTAATTTTGTCAGCCATTTCGGACATCACATTGCACTGTACTATGAGGAACCGGTGCTAATTTTGTGAAACTATTGGTAAACCGTAAACATTTGTCAGAAGGCAATAGGATAAAGACTTCCGGCTCCTCGGGCTGGTGCGAATATTTCAATGTCCGTATGTGCCAAACCGTTGGTTTGTGACACACCTTTACGCGTCTCTCGCTCGCTGCGCTCGCACGAAAGCTATAGCCTAACCTAAAACCAATCCATATTGCGTTCAGTATTTCATGTGATGGCGACATATTGCAAATTTGCGAACGTACCTGATCGGTTGTGAGGTTGGACTAGATTTTTACGAGCGAGCGGAGCGAGCGAGCAACGGTCACAACTTCCAAGCTATACATATACCATATATTGCCTTGCATATATTTCGTGCTAGTACCTAATTTTGTCAGCCACTTCGGACATCACATTGCACTGTACTATGTGGAAATAGTACTATTTATGTGAAACTATTCATAAACTGTAAACATGTGTCGGTAGGCAACAGGATAAATACTTCCGGCTCCTCGGGCTGGTGCGAATATTTCAATGTCCGTATGTGCCAAACCGTTGGTTTATGACACACCTTTACGCGTCTCTCGCTCGCTGCGCTCGCACGAAAGCTATAGCCTAACCTAAAACCAATCCATCTTCCGTTCATTATTCGATATGGTGGCGACATATTTCAAATTTGCGAACGTGTCGGATCGGTTGTGAGGTTGGACTAGATTTTTACGAGCGAGCGGAGCGAGCGAGCAACGGTCACAATTTCCACGCTATACATATACCATATATTGCCTTGCATATATTTCGTGCTAGTACCTAATTTTGTCATCCATTTCGGACATCACATTGCACTGTACTATGTGGAAATAGTACTATTTATGTGAAACTATTCATAAACTGTAAACATGTGTCGGTAGGCAATAGGATAAATACTTCCGGCTCATCGGGCTGGTGCGAATATTTCAATGTCCGTATGTGCCAAACCGTTGTTTTATGACATACCTTTACGCATCTCTCGCTCGCTGCGCTCGCTCGAAAACTATAGCCTAACCTAAAACCAATCCACCTTGCGTTCATTATTCGATATGATGGCGACATATTTCAAATATGCGAACGTGTCGGATCGGTTGTGAGGTTGGACGTGATTTTTACGAGCGAGCGGAGCGAGCGTGCAACGGTCACAATTTCCAAGCTATACATATACCATATATTGCCTTGCATATATTTCGTGTTAGTACCTAATTTTGTCAGCCATTTCGGACATCACATTGCACTGTACTATGAGGAAACGGTACTAATTATGTGAAACTATTGGTTAACCGTAAACATTTGTCAGAAAGCAATAGGATAAAGACTTCCGGCTCCTCGGGCTGGTGCGAATATTTCAATGTCCGTATGTGCCAAACCGTTGGTTTGTGACACACCTTTACGCGAATCTCGCTCGCTGCGGTCGCACGAAAGCTATAGCCTAACCTAAAACCAATCCATCTTCCGTTCATTATTCGATATGGTGGCGACATATTTCTAATTTGCGAACATGTCGTATCGGTTGTGAGGTTGGACTAGATTTTTACGAGCGAGCGGAGCGAGCGAGCAACGGTCACAACTTCCAAGCTATACATATACCATATATTGCCTTGCATATATTTCCTGCTAGTACCTAATTTTGTCAGCCATTTCGGACATCACATTGCACTGTACTATGAGGAAACGGTACTAATTTTGTGAAACTATTGGTAAACCGTAAACATTTGTCAGAAGGCAATAGGATAAAGACTTCCGGCTCCTCGGGCTGGTGCGAATATCTCAATGTCCGTATGTGCCAAACCGTTGGTTTGTGACACACCTTTACGCGTCTCTCGCTCGCTGCGCTCGCACGAAAGCTATAGCCTAACCTAAAACCAATCCATATTGCGTTCAGTATTTCATGTGGTGGCGACATATTTCAAATTTGCGAACGTGTCTGATCGGTTGTGAGGTTGGACTAGATTTTTACGAGCGAGCGGAGCGAGCGAGCAACGGTCACAATTTCCAAGCTATACATATACCATATATTGCCATGCATATATTTCGTGCTAGTACCTAATTTTGTCATCCATTTCGGACATCACATTGCACTGTTCTATGTGGAAATAGTACTATTTATGTGAAACTATTCGTAAACTGTAAACATGTGTCGGTAGACAACAGGATAAAGACTTCCGGCTCCTCGGGCTGGTGCGAATATTTCAATGTCCGTATGTGCCAAACCGTTGGTTTGTGACACACCTTTACGCGTCTCTCGCTCGCTGCGCTCGCACGAAAGCTATAGCCTAACCTAAAACCAATCCATCTTCCGTTCATTATTCGATATGGTGGCGACATATTTCAAATTTGCGGACGTGTCGGATCGGTTGTGAGGGTGGACTAGATTTTTACGAGCGAGCGGAGCGAGCGAGCAACGGTCACAACTTCCAAGCTATACATATACCTTATATTGCCTTCCATATATTTCGTGTTATTACCTAATTTTGTCAGCCATTTCGGACATCACATTGCACTGTACTATGAGGAAATAGTATTATTTATGTGAAACTATTCATAAACTGTAAACATGTGTCGGTAGGCAACAGGATAAATACTTCCGGCTCCTCGGGCTGGTGCGAATATTTCAATGTCCGTATGTGCCAAACCGTTGGTTTATGACACACCTTTACGCGTCTCTCGCTCGCTGCGCTCGCACGAAAGCTATAGCCTAACCTGAAACCAATCCATCTTCCGTTCATTATTCGATATGGTGGCGACATATTTCGAATTTGCGAACGTGTCGGATCGGTTGTAAGGGTGGACTAGATTTTTACGAGCGAGCGGAGCGAGCGAGCAACGGTCACAACTTCCAAGCTATACAAATACCATATATTGCCTTGCATATATTTCGTGCTAGTACCTAACTTTGTCAGCCATTTCGGACATCACACTGCACTGTACTATGTGGAAATAGTACTATTTATGTGAAGCTATTCATAAACTGTAAACATGTGTCGGTAGGCAATAGGATAAATACTTCCGGCTACTCGGGCTGGTGCGAATATTTCAATGTCCGTATGTGCCAAACCGTTCGTTTATGACACACCTTTACGCGTCTCTCGCTCGCTGCGCTCGCTCGAAAACTATAGCCTAACCTAAAACCAATCCATATTGCGTTGAGTATTTCATATGATGGCGAGATATTTCAAATTTGCGAACGTGTCCGATCGGTTGTGAGGTTGGACTAGATTTTTACGAGCGACCGGAGCGAGCGAGCAACGGTCACAATTTCCAAGCTATACATATACCATATATTGCCTTGCATATATTTCTTATTATTACCTACTTTTGTCAGCCATTTTGGACATCACATTGCACTGTTATATGTGGAAATAGTACTATTTATGTGAAACTATTCATAAACTGTAAGCATTTGTCAGTAGGCAATAGGATAAATACTTCCGGCTCCTCGGGCTGGTGCGAATATTTCAATGTCCGTATGTGCCAAACCGTTGGTTTGTGACACACCTTTTCGCGTCTCACGCTGGCTGCGCTCGCATAAAAGCTATAGCCTAACCTAAAACCAATCCATATTGCTTTCAGTATTTCATATGATGGCGACATATTTCAAATTTGCGAACGTGTCCGAGCGGTTGTGAGGTTGGTCTAGATTTTTACGAGCGAGCGGAGAGAGCGAGCAACGGTCACAACTTCCAAGCTATACATATACCATATATTGCCTTGCATATATTTCGTGTTATTACCTAATTTTGTCAGCCATTTCGGACATCACATTGTACTGTACTATGTGGAAATAGTACTATTTATGTGAAACTATTGGTAAACTGTAAACATTTGTCAGTAGCAATAGGATAAAGACTTCCGGCTCCTCGGGCTGGTGCGAATATTTCAATGTCCGTATGTGCCAAACCGCTGGTTTGTGTCACACCTTTACGCGTCTCTCGCTCGCTGCGGTCGCACGAAAGCTATAGCCTAACCTAAAACCAATCCATCTTCCGTTCATTATTCGATGTGGTGGCGACACATTTCTAATTTGCGAACGTGTCGGATCGGTTGTGAGGGTGGACTAGATTTTTTACGAGCGAGCGGAGCGAGCGAGCAACGGTCACAACTTCCAAGCTACACAAATACCACATATTGCCTTGCATATATTTCGTGTTATAACATAATTTTGTCAGCCATTTCGGACATCACATTGCACTGTACTATGTGGAAATAGTACTATTTATGTGAAACTATTGGTAAACTGTAAACATTTGTCAGTAGCAATCGGATAAAGACTTCCGGCTCCTCGGGCTGGTGCGAATATTTCAATGTCCGTATGTGCCAAACCGCTGGTTTGTGTCACACCTTTTCCCTGTCTTACTCGCTGCGGTCGCACGAAAGCTATAGCCTAACCTAAAACCAATCCATCTTCCGTTCATTATTCGATGTGGTGGCGACATATTTCTAATTTGCGAACGTGTCGGATCGGTTGTGAGGGTGGACTAGATTTTTTACGAGCGAGCGGAGCGAGCGAGCAACCGTCACAACTTCCAAGCTATACAAATACCACATATTGCCTTGCATATATTTCGTGTTATAACATAATTTTGTCAGCCATTTCGGACATCACATTGCACTGTACTATGTGGAAATAGTACTATTTATGTGAAACTATTGGTAAACTGTAAACATTTGTCAGTAGCAATAGGATAAAGACTTCCGGCTCCTCGTGCTGGTGCGAATATTTCAATGTCCGTATGTGCCAAACCGTTGGTTTGTGACACACCTTTACGCGTCTCTCGCTCGCTGCGCTCGCTCGAAAACTATAGCCTAACCTAAAACCAATCCATATTGCGTTGAGTATTTCATATGATGGCGACATATTTCAAATTTGCGAACGTGTCCGATCGGTTGTGAGGTTGGACTAGATTTTTACGAGCGAGCGGAGCGAGCGAGCAACGGTCACAATTTCCAAGCTATACATATACCATATATTGCCTTGCATATATTTCGTGCTAGTACCTAATTTTGTCATCCATTTCGGACATCACATTGCACTGTACTATGTGGAAATAGTACTATTTATGTGAAACTATTCATAAACTGTAAACATGTGTCGGTAGGCAATAGGATAAATACTTCCGGCTCATCGGGCTGGTGCGAATATTTCAATGTCCGTATGTGCCAAACCGTTGTTTTATGACACACCTTTACGCATCTCTCGCTCGCTGCGCTCGCTCGAAAACTATAGCCTAACCTAAAACCAATCCACCTTGCGTTCATTATTCGATATGATGGCGACATATTTCAAATTTGCGAACGTGTCGGATCGGTTGTGAGGTTGGACTAGATTTTTACGAGCGAGCGGAGCGAGCGAGCAACGGTCACAATTTCCAAGCTATACATATACCATATATTGCCTTGCATATATTTCGTGCTAGTACCTAATTTTGTCATCCATTTCGGACATCACATTGCACTGTACTATGTGGAAATAGTACTATTTATGTGAAACTATTCATAAACTGTAAACATGTGTCGGTAGGCAATAGGATAAATACTTCCGGCTCATCGGGCTGGTGCGAATATTTCAATGTCCGTATGTGCCAAACCGTTGTTTTATGACACACCTTTATGCATCTCTCGCTCGCTGCGCTCGCTCGAAAACTATAGCCTAACCTAAAACCAATCCACCTTGCGTTCATTATTCGATATGGTGGCGACATATTTCAAATTTGCGGACGTGTCGGATCGGTTGTGAGGGTGGACTAGATTTTTACGAGCGAGCGGAGCGAGCGAGCAACGGTCACAACTTCCAAGCTATACATATACCTTATATTGCCTTCCATATATTTCGTGTTATTACCTAATTTTGTCAGCCATTTCGGACATCACATTGCACTGTACTATGAGGAAATAGTATTATTTATGTGAAACTATTCATAAACTGTAAACATGTGTCGGTAGGCAATAGGATAAATACTTCCGGCTCCTCGGGCTGGTGCGAATATTTCAATGTCCGTATGTGCCAAACCGTTGGTTTATGACACACCTATACGCTTCTCTCGCTCGCTGCGCTTGCTCGAAAACTATAGCCTAACCTAAAACCAGTCCATCTTGCGTTCATTATTCGATATGATGGCGACATATTTCAAATTTGCGAACGTGTCGGATCGGTTGTGGGGTTGGACTTGATTTTTACGAGCGAGCGGAGCGAGCGAGCAACGGTCACAATTTCCAAGCTATACATATACCTTATATTGCCTTCCATATATTTCGTGTTATTACCTAATTTTGTCAGCCATTTCGGACATCACGTTGCACTGTACTGTGAGGAAACGGTACTATTTATGTGAAACTATTGGTAAACTGTAAACATTCGTCAGTAGCAATGGGATAAATACTTCCGGCTCATCGGGCTGGTGCGAATATTTCAATGTCCGTATGTGCCAAACCGTTGTTTTATGACACACCTTTACGCATCTCTCGCTCGCTGCGCTCGCTCGAAAACTATAGCCTAACCTAAAACCAATCCACCTTGCGTTCATTATTCGATATGATGGCGACATATTTCAAATTTGCGAACGTGTCGGATCGGTTGTGAGGTTGGACTTGATTTTTACGAGCGAGCGGAGCGAGCGAGCAACGGTCACAATTTCCAAGCTATACATATACCATATATTGCCTTGCATATATTTCGTGCTAGTACCTAATTTTGTCAGCCATTTCGGACATCACATTGCACTGTACTATGAGGAAACGGTACTAATTATGTGAAACTATTGGTTAACCGTAAACATTTGTCAGAAGGCAATAGGATAAAGACTTCCGGCTCCTCGGGCTGGTGCGAATATTTCAATGTCCGTATGTGCCAAACCGTTGGTTTGTGACACACCTTTACGCGAATCTCGCTCGCTGCGGTCGCACGAAAGCTATAGCCTAACCTAAAACCAATCCATCTTCCGTTCATTATTCGATATGGTGGCGACATATTTCTAATTTGCGAACATGTCGGAACGCTTGTGAGGTTGGACTAGATTTTTACGAGCGAGCGGAGCGAGCGAGCAACGGTCACAACTTCCAAGCTATACATATACCATATATTGCCTTGCATATATTTCGTGCTAGTACCTAATTTTGTCAGCCATTTCGGACATCACATTGCACTGTACTATGAGGAAACGGTACTAATTTTGTGAAACTATTGGTAAACCGTAAACATTTGTCAGAAGGCAATAGGATAAAGACTTCCGGCTCCTCGGGCTGGTGCGAATATTTCAATGTCCGTATGTGCCAAACCGTTGGTTTGTGACACACCATTACGCGTCTCTCGCTCGCTGCGGTCGCACGAAAGCTATAGCCTAACCTAAAACCAATCCATCTTCCGTTCATTATTCGATACGGTGGCGACATATTTCAAATTTGCGAACGTGTGGGATCGGTTGTGAGGTTGGACTAGATTTTTACGAGCGAGCGGAGCGAGCGAGCAACGGTCACAATTTCCAAGCTATACATATACCTTATATTGCCTTCCATATATTTCGTGTTATTACCTAATTTTGTCAACCATTTCGGACATCACATTGCACTGTACTATGAGGAAATAGTACTATTTATGTGAAACTATTCATAAACTGTAAACATGTGTCGGTAGGCAATAGGATAAATACTTCCGGCTCCTCGGGCTGGTGCGAATATATCAATGTCCGTATGTGCCAAACCGATGGTTTGTGACACACCTTTACGCGTCTCTCGTTCGCTGCGCTCGCACGAAAGCTATAGCCTAACCTAAAACCAATCCATCTTCCGTTCATTATTCGATATGGTGGCGACATATTTCAAATTTGCGAACGTGTCGGATCGGTTGTGAGGGTGGACTAGATTTATACGAGCGAGCGGAGCGAGCGAGCAACGGTCACAACATCAAAGCTATACAAATACCATATATTGCCTTGCATATATTTCGTGTTATTACCTAATTTTGTCAGCCATTTCGGATATCACATTGTACTGTACTATGTGGAAATAGTACTATTTATGTGAAACTATTGGTAAACTGTAAACATTCGTCAGTAGCAATAGGATAAATACTCTTCCGGCTCATCGGGCTGGTGCGAATATTTCAATGTCCGTATGTGCCAAACCGTTGTTTTATGACACACCTTTACGCATCTCTCGCTCGCTGCGCTCGCTCGAAAACTATAGCCTAACCTAAAACCAATCCACCTTGCGTTCATTATTCGATATGATGGCGACATATTTCAAATTTGCGAACGTGTCGGATCGGTTGTGAGCTTGGACTTGATTTTTACGAGCGTGCGGAGCGAGCGAGCAACGGTCACAATTTCCAAGCTATACATATACCATATATTGCCTTGCATATATTTCGTGCTAGTACCTAATTTTGTCAGCCATTTCGGACATCACATTGCACTGTACTATGAGGAAACGGTACTAATTTTGTGAAACTATTGGTAAACCGTAAACATTTGTCAGAAGGCAATAGGATAAAGACTTCCGGCTCCTCGGGCTGGTGCGAATATTTCAATGTCCGTATGTGCCAAACCGTTGGTTTGTGACACACCATTACGCGTCTCTCGCTCGCTGCGGTCGCACGAAAGCTATAGCCTAACCTAAAACCAATCCATCTTCCGCTCATTATTCGATATGGTGGCGACATATTTCAAATTTGCGAACGTGTGGGATCGGTTGTGAGGTTGGACTAGATTTTTACGAGCGAGCGGAGCGAGCGAGCAACGGTCACAATTTCCAAGCTATACATATACCTTATATTGCCTTCCATATATTTCGTGTTATTACCTAATTTTGTCAACCATTTCGGACATCACATTGCACTGTACTATGAGGAAATAGTACTATTTATGAGAAACTATTCATAAACTGTAAACATGTGTCGGTAGGCAATAGGATAAATACTTCCGGCTCCTCGGGCTGGTGCGAATATATCAATGTCCGTATGTGCCAAACCGATGGTTTGTGACACACCTTTACGCGTCTCTCGTTCGCTGCGCTCGCACGAAAGCTATAGCCTAACCTAAAACCAATCCATCTTCCGTTCATTATTCGATATGGTGGCGACATATTTCAAATTTGCGAACGTGTCGGATCGGTTGTGAGGGTGGACTAGATTTATACGAGCGAGCGGAGCGAGCGAGCAACGGTCACAACATCAAAGCTATACAAATACCATATATTGCCTTGCATATATTTCGTGTTATTACCTAATTTTGTCAGCCATTTCGGATATCACATTGTACTGTACTATGTGGAAATAGTACTATTTATGTGAAACTATTGGTAAACTGTAAACATTCGTCAGTAGCAATTGGGATAAATACTCTTCCGGCTCATCGGGCTGGTGCGAATATTTCAATGTCCGTATGTGCCAAACCGTTGTTTTATGACACACCTTTACGCATCTCTCGCTCGCTGCGCTCGCTCGAAAACTATAGCCTAACCTAAAACCAATCCACCTTGCGTTCATTATTCGATATGATGGCGACATATTTCAAATTTGCGAACGTGTCGGATCGGTTGTGAGGTTGGACTTGATTTTTACGAGCGTGCGGAGCGAGCGAGCAACGGTCACAATTTCCAAGCTATACATATACCATATATTGCCTTGCATATATTTCGTGCTAGTACCTAATTGTGTCAGCCATTTCGGACATCACATTGCACTGTACTATGAGGAAACGGTACTAATTATGTGAAACTATTGGTTAACCGTAAACATTTGTCAGAAGGCAATAGCATAAAGACTTCCGGCTCCTCGGGCTGGTGCGAATATTTCAATGTCCGTATGTGCCAAACCGTTGGTTTGTGACACACCTTTACGCGAATCTCGCTCGCTGCGGTCGCACGAAAGCTATAGCCTAACCTAAAACCAATCCATCTTCCGTTCATTATTCGATATGGTGGCGACATATTTCTAATTTGCGAACATGTCGGATCGGTTGTGAGGTTGGACTAGATTTTTACGAGCGAGCGGAGCGAGCGAGCAACGGTCACAATTTCCAAGCTATACATATACCATATATTGCCTTGCATATATTTCGTGCTAGTACCTAATTTTGTCATCCATTTCGGACATCACATTGCACTGTACTATGTGGAAATAGTACTATTTATGTGAAACTATTCATAAACTGTAAACATGTGTCGGTAGGCAATAGGATAAATACTTCCGGCTCATCGGGCTGGTGCGAATATTTCAATGTCCGTATGTGCCAAACCGTTGTTTTATGACACACCTTTACGCATCTCTCGCTCGCTGCGCTCGCTCGAAAACTATAGCCTAACCTAAAACCAATCCACCTTGCGTTCATTATTCGACATGATGGCGACATATTTCAAATTTGCGAACGTGTCGGATCGGTTGTGAGGTTGGACTAGATTTTTACGAGCGAGCGGAGCGAGCGAGCAACGGTCACAATTTCCAAGCTATACATATACCATATATTGCCTTGCATATATTTCGTGCTAGTACCTAATTTTGTCATCCATTTCGGACATCACATTGCACTGTACTATGTGGAAATAGTACTATTTACGTGAAACTATTCATAAACTGTAAACATGTGTCGGTAGGCAATAGGATAAATACTTCCGGCTCATCGGGCTGGTGCGAATATTTCAATGTCCGTATGTGCCAAACCGTTGTTTTATGACACACCTTTACGCATCTCTCGCTCGCTGCGCTCGCTCGAAAACTATAGCCTAACCTAAAACCAATCCACCTTGCGTTCATTATTCGATATAGTGGCGACATATTTCAAATTTGCGAACGTGTGGGATCGGTTGTGAGGTTGGACTAGATTTTTACGAGCGAGCGGAGCGAGCGAGCAACGGTCACAATTTCCAAGCTATACATATACCTTATATTGCCTTCCATATATTTCGTGTTATTACCTAATTTTGTCAGCCATTTCGGACATCACATTGCACTGTACTATGAGGAAATAGTACTATTTATGTGAAACTATTCATAAATTGTAAACATGTGTCGGTAGGCAATAGGATAAATACTTCCGGCTCCTCGGGCTGGTGCGAATATTTCAATGTCCGTATGTGCCAAACCGTTGGTGTGTGACACACCTTTACGCGAATCTCGCTCGCTGCGGTCGCACGAAAGCTATAGCCTAACCTAAAACCAATCCATCTTCCGTTCATTATTCGATATGGTGGCGACATATTTCTAATTTGCGAACATGTCGGATCGGTTGTGAGGTTGGACTAGATTTTTACAAGCGAGCGGAGCGAGCGAGCAACGGTCACAACTTCCAAGCTATACATATACCATATATTGCCTTGCATATATTTCGTGCTAGTACCTAATTTTGTCAGCCATTTCGGACATCACATTGCACTGTACTATGAGGAAACGGTACTAATTTTGTGAAACTATTGGTAAACCGTAAACATTTGTCAGAAGGCAATAGGATAAAGACTTCCGGCTCCTCGGGCTGGTGCGAATATATCAATGTCCGTATGTGCCAAACCGATGGTTTGTGACACACCTTTACGCGTCTCTCGTTCGCTGCGCTCGCACGAAAGCTATAGCCTAACCTAAAACCAATCCATCTTCCGTTCATTATTCGATATGGTGGCGACATATTTCAAATTTGCGAACGTGTCGGATCGGTTGTGAGGGTGGACGAGATTTTTACGAGCGAGCGGAGCGAGCGAGCAACGGTCACAACATCAAAGCTATACAAATACCATATATTGCCTTGCATATATTTCGTGTTATTACCTAATTTTGTCAGCCATTTCGGATATCACATTGTACTGTACTATGTGGAAATAGTACTATTTATGTGAAACTATTGGTAAACTGTAAACATTCGTCAGTAGCAATAGGATAAATACTTCCGGCTCATCGGGCTGGTGCGAATATTTCAATGTCCGTATGTGCCAAACCGTTGGTTTATGACACACCTATACGCGTCTCTCGCTCGCTGCGCTTGCTCGAAAACTATAGCCTAACCTAAAACCAATCCATCTTGCGTTCATTATTCGATATGATGGCGACATATTTCAAATTTGCGAACGTGTCGGATCGGTTGTGGGGCTGGACTAGATTTTTACGAGCGAGCGGAGCGAGCGAGCAACGGTCACAATTTCCAAGCTATACATATACCATATATTGCCTTGCATATATTTCGTGCTAGTACCTAATTTTGTCGTCCATTTCGGACATCACATTGCACTGTACTATGTGGAAATAGTACTATTTATGTGAAACTATTCGTAAACTGTAAACATGTGTCGGTAGACAACAGGATAAAGACTTCCGGCTCCTCGGGCTGGTGCGAATATTTCAATGTCCTTATGTGCCAAACCGTTGGTTTGTGACACACCTTTACGCGTCTCTCGCTCGCTGCGCTCGCACGAAAGCTATAGCGTAACCTAAAACCAATCCATCTTCCGTTCATTATTCGATATGGTGGCGACATATTTCAAATTTGCGAACGTGTCGGATCGGTTGTGAGGGTGGACTAGATTTTTACGAGCGAGCGGAGCGAGCGAGCAACGGTCACAACATCAAAGCTATACAAATACCATATATTGCCTTGCATATATTTCGTGTTATTACCTAATTTTGTCAGCCATTTCGGACATCACATTGTACTGTACTATGTGGAAATAGTACTATTTATGTGAAACTATTGGTAAACTGTAAACATTCGTCAGTAGCAATAGGATAAAGACTTCCGGCTCCTCGGGCTGGTGCGAATATTTCAATGTCCGTATGTGCCAAACCGTTGGTTTATGACACACCTTTACGTATCTCTCGCTCGCTGCGCTCGCTCGAAAACTATAGCCTAACCTAAAACCAATCCATATTGCGTTGAGTATTTCATATGATGGCGACATATTTCAAATTTGCGAACGTGTCCGATCGGTTGTGAGGTTGGACTAGATTTTTACGAGCGAGCGGAGCGAGCGAGCAACGGTCACAATTTCCAAGCTATACATATACCATATATTGCCTTGCATATATTTCGTGCTAGTACCTAATTTTGTCATCCATTTCGGACATCACATTGCACTGTACTATGTGGAAATAGTACTATTTATGTGAAACTATTCGTAAACTGTAAACATGTGTCGGTAGACAACAGGATAAAGACTTCCGGCTCCTCGGGCTGGTGCGAATATTTCAATGTCCGTATGTGCCAAACCGTTGGTTTGTGACACACCTTTACGCGAATCTCGCTCGCTGCGGTCGCACGAAAGCTACAGCCTAACCTAAAACCAATCCATCTTCCGTTCATTATTCGATGTGGTGGCGACATATTTCTAATTAGCGAACATGTCGGATCGGTTGTGAGGTTGGACTAGATTTTTACGAGCGAGCGGAGCGAGCGAGCAACGGTCACAACTTCCAAGCTATACATATACCATATATTGCCTTGCATATATTTCGTGCTAGTACCTAATTTTGTCAGCCATTTCGGACATCACATTGCACTGTACTATGAGGAAACGGTACTAATTTTGTGAAACTATTGGTAAACCGTAAACATTTGTCAGAAGGCAATAGGATAAAGACTTCCGGCTCCTCGGGCTGGTGCGAATATTTCAATGTCCGTATGTGCCAAACCGTTGGTTTGTGACACACCTTTACGCGTCTCTCGGTCGCTGCGCTCGCACGAAAGCTATAGCCTAACCTGAAACCAATCCATCTTCCATTCATTAGTCGATATGGTGGCGACATATTTCAAATTTGGGAACGTGTCGGATCGGTTGTGAGGTTGGACTAGATTTTTACGAGCGAGCGGAGCGAGCGAGCAACGGTCACAACATCAAAGCTATACAAATACCATATATTGCCTTGCATATATTTCGTGTTATTACCTAATTTTGTCAGCCATTTCGGACATCACATTGTACTGTACTATGTGGAAATAGTACTATTTATGTGAAACTATTGGTAAACTGTAAACATTCGTCAGTAGCAATAGGATAAAGACTTCCGGCTCCTCGGGCTGGTGCGAATATTTCAATGTCCGTATGTGCCAAACCGTTGGTTTGTGACACACCTTTACGCGTCTTTCGCTCGCTGCGCTCGCTCGAAAACTATAGCCTAACCTAAAACCAATCGATATTGCGTTGAGTATTTCATATGATGGCGACATATTTCAAATTTGCGAACGTGTCGGATCGGTTGTGAGGTTGGACTAGATTTTTACGAGCGAGCGGAGCGAGCGAGCAACGGTCACAATTTCCGAGCTATACATATACCATATATTGCCTTGCACATATTTCGTGCTAGTACCTAATTTTGTCATCCATTTCGGACATCACATTGCACTGTACTATGTGGAAATAGTACTATTTATGTGAAACTATTCGTAAACTGTAAACATGTGTCGGTAGACAACAGGATAAAGACTTCCGGCTCCTCGGGCTGGTGCGAATATTTCAATGTCCGTATGCGCCAAACCGTTGGTTTGTGACACACCTTTACGCGTCTCTCGCTCGCTGCGCTCGCACGAAAGCTATAGCCTAACCTAAAACCAATCCATCTTCCGTTCATTATTCGATATGGTGGCGACATATTTCAAATTTGCGAACGTGTCGGATCGGTTGTGTGGTTGGACTAGATTTTTACGAGCGAGCGGAGCGAGCGAGCAACGGTCACAATTTCCAAGCTATACATATACCTTATATTGCCTTCCATATATTTCGTGCTAGTACCTAATTTTGTCAGCCATTTCGGACATCACATTGCACTGTACTATGAGGAAACGGTACTAATTTTGTGAAACTATTGGTAAACCGTAAACATTTGTCAGAAGGCAATAGGATAAAGACTTCCGGCTCCTCGGGCTGGTGCGAATATATCAATGTCCGTATGTGCCAAACCGATGGTTTGTGACACACCTTTACGCGTCTCTCGTTCGCTGCGCTCGCACGAAAGCTATAGCCTAACCTAAAACCAATCCATCTTCCGTTCATTATTCGATATGGTGGCGACATATTTCAAATTTGCGAACGTGTCGGATCGGTTGTGAGGGTGGACGAGATTTTTACGAGCGAGCGGAGCGAGCGAGCAACGGTCACAACATCAAAGCTATACAAATACCATATATTGCCTTGCATATATTTCGTGTTATTTCCTAATTTTGTCAGCCATTTCGGATATCACATTGTACTGTACTATGTGGAAATAGTACTATTTATGTGAAACTATTGGTAAACCGTAAACATTCGTCAGTAGCAATAGGATAAATACTTCCGGCTCATCGGGCTGGTGCGAATATTTCAATGTCCGTATGTGCCAAACCGATGGTTTGTGACACACCTTTACGCGTCTCTCGTTCGCTGCACTCGCACGAAAGCTATAGCCTAACCTAAAACCAATCCATCTTCCGTTCATTATTCGATATTGTGGCGACATATTTCAAATTTGCGAACGTGTGGGATCGGTTGTGAGGTTGGACTAGATTTTTACGAGCGAGCGGAGCGAGCTAGCAACGGTCACAATTTCCAAGCTATACATATACCTTATATTGCCTTCCATATATTTCGTGTTATTACCTAATTTTGTCAGCCATTTCGGACATCACATTGCACTGTACTATGAGGAAATAGTACTATTTATGTGAAACTATTCATAAATTGTAAACATGTGTCGGTAGGCAATAGGATAAATACTTCCGGCTCCTCGGGCTGGTGCGAATATTTCAATGTCCGTATGTGCCAAACCGTTGGTGTGTGACACACCTTTACGCGAATCTCGCTCGCTGCGGTCGCACGAAAGCTATAGCCTAACCTAAAACCAATCCATCTTCCGTTCATTATTCGATATGGTGGCGACATATTTCTAATTTGCGAACATGTCGGATCGGTTGTGAGGTTGGACTAGATTTTTACGAGCGAGCGGAGCGAGCGAGCAACGGTCACAACTTCCAAGCTATACATATACCATATATTGCCTTGCATATATTTCGTGCTAGTACCTAATTTTGTCAGCCATTTCGGACATCACATTGCACTGTACTATGAGGAAACGGTACTAATTTTGTGAAACTATTGGTAAACCGTAAACATTTGTCAGAAGGCAATAGGATAAAGACTTCCGGCTCCTCGGGCTGGTGCGAATATATCAATGTCCGTATGTGCCAAACCGATGGTTTGTGACACACCTTTACGCGTCTCTCGTTCGCTGCGCTCGCACGAAAGCTATAGCCTAACCTAAAACCAATCCATCTTCCGTTCATTATTCGATATGGTGGCGACATATTTCAAATTTGCGAACGTGTCGGATCGGTTGTGAGGGTGGACGAGATTTTTACGAGCGAGCGGAGCGAGCGAGCAACGGTCACAACATCAAAGCTATACAAATACCATATATTGCCTTGCATATATTTCGTGTTATTACCTAATTTTGTCAGCCATTTCGGATATCACATTGTACTGTACTATGTGGAAATAGTACTATTTATGTGAAACTATTGGTAAACTGTAAACATTCGTCAGTAGCAATAGGATAAATACTTCCGGCTCATCGGGCTGGTGCGAATATTTCAATGTCCGTATGTGCCAAACCGTTGGTTTATGACACACCTATACGCGTCTCTCGCTCGCTGCGCTTGCTCGAAAACTATAGCCTAACCTAAAACCAATCCATCTTGCGTTCATTATTCGATATGATGGCGACATATTTCAAATTTGCGAACGTGTCGGATCGGTTGTGGGGCTGGACTAGATTTTTACGAGCGAGCGGAGCGAGCGAGCAACGGTCACAATTTCCAAGCTATACATATACCATATATTGCCTTGCATATATTTCGTGCTAGTACCTAATTTTGTCGTCCATTTCGGACATCACATTGCACTGTACTATGTGGAAATAGTACTATTTATGTGAAACTATTCGTAAACTGTAAACATGTGTCGGTAGACAACAGGATAAAGACTTCCGGCTCCTCGGGCTGGTGCGAATATTTCAATGTCCTTAATGTGCCAAACCGTTGGTTTGTGACACACCTTTACGCGTCCTCTCGCTCGCTGCGCTCGCACGAAAGCTATAGCGTAACCTAAAACCAATCCATCTTCCGTTCATTATTCGATATGGTGGCGACATATTTCAAATTTGCGAACGTGTCGGATCGGTTGTGAGGGTGGACTAGATTTTTACGAGCGAGCGGAGCGAGCGAGCAACGGTCACAACATCAAAGCTATACAAATACCATATATTGCCTTGCATATATTTCGTGTTATTACCTAATTTTGTCAGCCATTTCGGACATCACATTGTACTGTACTATGTGGAAATAGTACTATTTATGTGAAACTATTGGTAAACTGTAAACATTCGTCAGTAGCAATAGGATAAAGACTTCCGGCTCCTCGGGCTGGTGCGAATATTTCAATGTCCGTATGTGCCAAACCGTTGGTTTATGACACACCTTTACGTATCTCTCGCTCGCTGCGCTCGCTCGAAAACTATAGCCTAACCTAAAACCAATCCATATTGCGTTGAGTATTTCATATGATGGCGACATATTTCAAATTTGCGAACGTGTCCGATCGGTTGTGAGGTTGGACTAAGATTTTTACGAGCGAGCGGAGCGAGCGAGCAACGGTCACAATTTCCAAGCTATACATATACCATATATTGCCTTGCATATATTTCGTGCTAGTACCTAATTTTGTCATCCATTTCGGACATCACATTGCACTGTACTATGTGGAAATAGTACTATTTATGTGAAACTATTCGTAAACTGTAAACATGTGTCGGTAGACAACAGGATAAAGACTTCCCGCTCCTCGGGCTGGTGCGAATATTTCAATGTCCGTATGTGCCAAACCGTTGGTTTATGACACAGCTTTACGCGTCACTCGCTCGCTGCGCTCGCTCGAAAACTATAGCCTAACCTAAAACCAATCCATCTTGCGTTCATTATTCGATATGATGGCGACATATTTCAATTTGCTAACGTGTCGGATCGGTTGTGGGGCTGGACTAGATTTTTACGAGCGAGCGGAGCGAGCGAGCAACGGTCACAACTTCCAAGCTATACATATACCATATATTGCCTTGCATATATTTCGTGCTAGTACCTAATTTTGTCAGCCATTTCGGACATCACATTGCACTGTACTATGAGGAAACGGTACTAATTTTGTGAAACTATTGGTAAACCGTAAACATTTGTCAGAAGGCAATAGGATAAAGACTTCCGGCTCCTCGGGCTGGTGCGAATATATCAATGTCCGTATGTGCCAAACCGATGGCTTGTGACACACCTTTACGCGTCTCTCGTTCGCTGCGCTCGCACGAAAGCTATAGCCTAACCTAAAACCAATCCATCTTCCGTTCATTATTCGATATGGTGGCGACATATTTCAAATTTGCGAACGTGTCGGATCGGTTGTGAGGGTGGACGAGATTTTTACGAGCGAGCGGAGCGAGCGAGCAACGGTCACAACATCAAAGCTATACAAATACCATATATTGCCCTGCATATATTTCGTGTTATTACCTAATTTTGTCAGCCATTTCGGACATCACATTGTACTGTACTATGTGGAAATAGTACTATTTATGTGAAACTATTGGTAAACTGTAAACATTCGTCAGTAGCAATAGGATAAAGACTTCCGGCTCCTCGGGCTGGTGCGAATATTTCAATGTCCGTATGTGCCAAACCGTTGGTTTGTGACACACCTTTACGCGTCTTTCGCTCGCTGCGCTCGCTCGAAAACTATAGCCTAACCTAAAACCAATCGATATTGCGTTGAGTATTTCATATGATGGCGACATATTTCAAATTTGCGAACGTGTCGGATCGGTTGTGAGGTTGGACTAGATTTTTACGAGCGAGCGGAGCGAGCGAGCAACGGTCACAATTTCCGAGCTATACATATACCATATATTGCCTTGCACATATTTCGTGCTAGTACCTAATTTTGTCATCCATTTCGGACATCACATTGCACTGTACTATGTGGAAATAGTACTATTTATGTGAAACTATTCGTAAACTGTAAACATGTGTCGGTAGACAACAGGATAAAGACTTCCGGCTCCTCGGGCTGGTGCGAATATTTCAATGTCCGTATGCGCCAAACCGTTGGTTTGTGACACACCTTTACGCGTCTCTCGCTCGCTGCGCTCGCACGAAAGCTATAGCCTAACCTAAAACCAATCCATCTTCCGTTCATTATTCGATATGGTGGCGACATATTTCAAATTTGCGAACGTGTCGGATCGGTTGTGTGGTTGGACTAGATTTTTACGAGCGAGCGGAGCGAGCGAGCAACGGTCACAATTTCCAAGCTATACATATACCTTATATTGCCTTCCATATATTTCGTGCTAGTACCTAATTTTGTCAGCCATTTCGGACATCACATTGCACTGTACTATGAGGAAACGGTACTAATTTTGTGAAACTATTGGTAAACCGTAAACATTTGTCAGAAGGCAATAGGATAAAGACTTCCGGCTCCTCGGGCTGGTGCGAATATATCAATGTCCGTATGTGCCAAACCGATGGTTTGTGACACACCTTTACGCGTCTCTCGTTCGCTGCGCTCGCACGAAAGCTATAGCCTAACCTAAAACCAATCCATCTTCCGTTCATTATTCGATATGGTGGCGACATATTTCAAATTTGCGAACGTGTCGGATCGGTTGTGAGGGTGGACGAGATTTTTACGAGCGAGCGGAGCGAGCGAGCAACGGTCACAACATCAAAGCTATACAAATACCATATATTGCCTTGCATATATTTCGTGTTATTTCCTAATTTTGTCAGCCATTTCGGATATCACATTGTACTGTACTATGTGGAAATAGTACTATTTATGTGAAACTATTGGTAAACCGTAAACATTCGTCAGTAGCAATAGGATAAATACTTCCGGCTCATCGGGCTGGTGCGAATATTTCAATGTCCGTATGTGCCAAACCGATGGTTTGTGACACACCTTTACGCGTCTCTCGTTCGCTGCACTCGCACGAAAGCTATAGCCTAACCTAAAACCAATCCATCTTCCGTTCATTATTCGATATTGTGGCGACATATTTCAAATTTGCGAACGTGTGGGATCGGTTGTGAGGTTGGACTAGATTTTTACGAGCGAGCGGAGCGAGCTAGCAACGGTCACAATTTCCAAGCTATACATATACCTTATATTGCCTTCCATATATTTCGTGTTATTACCTAATTTTGTCAGCCATTTCGGACATCACATTGCACTGTACTATGAGGAAATAGTACTATTTATGTGAAACTATTCATAAATTGTAAACATGTGTCGGTAGGCAATAGGATAAATACTTCCGGCTCCTCGGGCTGGTGCGAATATTTCAATGTCCGTATGTGCCAAACCGTTGGTGTGTGACACACCTTTACGCGAATCTCGCTCGCTGCGGTCGCACGAAAGCTATAGCCTAACCTAAAACCAATCCATCTTCCGTTCATTATTCGATATGGTGGCGACATATTTCTAATTTGCGAACATGTCGGATCGGTTGTGAGGTTGGACTAGATTTTTACGAGCGAGCGGAGCGAGCGAGCAACGGTCACAACTTCCAAGCTATACATATACCATATATTGCCTTGCATATATTTCGTGCTAGTACCTAATTTTGTCAGCCATTTCGGACATCACATTGCACTGTACTATGAGGAAACGGTACTAATTTTGTGAAACTATTGGTAAATCCGTAAACATTTGTCAGAAGGCAATAGGATAAAGACTTCCGGCTCCTCGGGCTGGTGCGAATATATCAATGTCCGTATGTGCCAAACCGATGGTTTGTGACACACCTTTACGCGTCTCTCGTTCGCTGCGCTCGCACGAAAGCTATAGCCTAACCTAAAACCAATCCATCTTCCGTTCATTATTCGATATGGTGGCGACATATTTCAAATTTGCGAACGTGTCGGATCGGTTGTGAGGGTGGACGAGATTTTTACGAGCGAGCGGAGCGAGCGAGCAACGGTCACAACATCAAAGCTATACAAATACCATATATTGCCTTGCATATATTTCGTGTTATTAACTAATTTTGTCAGCCATTTCGGATATCACATTGTACTGTACTATGTGGAAATAGTACTATTATGTTGAAAACTATTGGTAAACTGTAAACATTCGTCAGTAGCAATAGGATAAATACTTCCGGCTCATCGGGCTGGTGCGAATATTTCAATGTCCGTATGTGCCAAACCGTTGGTTTATGACACACCTATACGCGTCTCTCGCTCGCTGCGCTTGCTCGAAAACTATAGCCTAACCTAAAACCAATCCATCTTGCGTTCATTATTCGATATGATGGCGACATATTTCAAATTTGCGAACGTGTCGGATCGGTTGTGGGGCTGGACTAGATTTTTTACGAGCGAGCGGAGCGAGCGAGCAACGGTCACAATTTCCAAGCTATACATATACCATATATTGCCTTGCATATATTTCGTGCTAGTACCTAAATTTGTCGTCCATTTCGGACCTCACATTGCACTGTACTATGTGGAAATAGTACTATTTATGTGAAACTATTCGTAAACTGTAAACATGTGTCGGTAGACAACAGGATAAAGACTTCCGGCTCCTCGGGCTGGTGCGAATATTTCAATGTCCTTATGTGCCAAACCGTGGTTTGTGACACACCTTTACGCGTCTCTCGCTCGCTGCGCTCGCACGAAAGCTATAGCGTAACCTAAACCAATCCATCTTCCGTTCATTATTCGATATGGTGGCGACATATTTCAAAATTGCGAACGTGTCGGATCGGTTGTGAGGTGGACTAGATTTTTACGAGCGAGCGGAGCGAGCGAGCAACGGTCACAACATCAAGCTATACAAATACCATATATTGCCTTGCATATATTTCGTGTTATTACCTAATTTTGTCAGCCATTTCGGACATCACATTGTACTGTACTATGTGGAATTAGTACTATTTATGTGAAACTATTGGTAAACTGTAACATCGTCAGTAGCAATAGGATAAAGACTTCCGGCTCCTCGGGCTGGTGCGAATATTTCAATGTCCGTATGTGCCAAACCGTTGGTTTATGACACACCTTTACGTATCTCTCGCTCGCTGCGCTCGCTCGAAAACTATAGCCTAACCTAAAACCAATCCATATTGCGTGAGTATTTCATATGATGGCGACATATTTCAAATTGCGAACGTGTCCGATCGGTTGTGAGGTTGGACTAGATTTTTACGAGCGAGCGGAGCGAGCGAGCAACGGTCACAATTTCCAAGCTATACATATACCATATATTGCCTTGCATATATTTCGTGCTAGTACCTAATTTTGTCATCCATTTCGGACATCACATTGCACTGTACTATGTGGAAATAGTACTATTTATGTGAAACTATTCGTAAACTGTAAACATGTGTCGGTAGACAACAGGATAAAGACTTCCCGCTCCTCGGGCTGGTGCGAATATTTCAATGTCCGTATGTGCCAAACCGTTGGTTTATGACACAGCTTTACGCGTCACTCGCTCGCTGCGCTCGCTCGAAAACTATAGCCTAACCTAAAACCAATCCATCTTGCGTTCATTATTCGATATGATGGCGACATATTTCAAATTTGCTAACGGTGTCGGATCGGTTGTGGGGCTGGACTAGATTTTTACGAGCGAGCGGAGCGAGCGAGCAACGGTCACAACTTCCAAGCTATACATATACCATATATTGCCTTGCATATATTTCGTGCTAGTACCTAATTTTGTCAGCCCTTTCGGACATCACATTGCACTGTACTATGAGGAAACGGTACTAATTTTGTGAAACTATGGTAAACCGTAAACATTTGTCAGAAGGCAATAGGATAAAGACTTCCGGCTCCTCGGGCTGGTGCGAAATATGTCAATGTCCGTATGTGCCAAACCGATGGCTTGTGACACACCTTTACGCGTCTCTCGTTCGCTGCGCTCGCACGAAAGCTATAGCCTAACCTAAAACCAATCCATCTTCCGTTCATTATTCGATATGGTGGCGACATATTTCAAATTTGCGACGTGTCGATCGGTTGTGAGGGTGGACGAGATTTTTACGAGCGAGCGGGAGCGAGCGAGCAACGGTCACAACATCAAAGCTATACAAATACCATATATTGCCCTGCATATATTTCGTGTTATTACCTAATTTTGTCAGCCATTTCGGATATCACATTGTACTGTACTATGTGGAAATAGTACTATTTATGTGAAACTATTGGTAAACCGTAAACATTCGTCAGTAGCAATAGGATAAATACTTCCGGCTCATCGGGCTGGTGCGAATATTTCAATGTCCGTATGTGCCAAACCGATGGTTTGTGACACACCTTTACGCGTCTCTCGTTCGCTGCATTCGCACGAAAGCTATAGCCTAACCTAAAACCAATCCATCTTCCGTTCATTATTCGATATTGTGGCGACATATTTCAAATTTGCGAACGTGTGGGATCGGTTGTGAGGTTGGACTAGATTTTTACGAGCGAGCGGAGCGAGCGAGCAACGGTCACAATTTCCAAGCTATACATATACCTTTACTATTGCCTTCCATATATTTCGTTTTATTACCTAATTTTGTCAGCCATTCGGACATCACATTGCACTGTACTATGAGGAAATAGTACTATTTATGTGAAACTATTCATAAATTGTAAACATGTGGTCGGTAGGCAATAGGATAAATACTTCCGGCTCCTCGGGCTGGTGCGAATATTTCAATGTCCGTATGTGCCAAAACCGTTGGTGTGTGACCCACCTTTACGCGAATCTCGCTCGCTGCGGTCGCACGAAAGCTATAGCCTAACCTAAAACCAATCCATCTTCCGTTCATTATTCGATATGGTGGCGACATATTTCTAATTTGCGAACATGTCGGATCGGTTGTGAGGTTGGACTAGATTTTTACGAGCGTGCGGAGGGAGCGAGCAACGGTCACAACTTCCAAGCTATACATATACCATATATTGCCTTGCATATATTTCGTGCTAGTACCTAATTTTGTCAGCCATTTCGGACATCACATTGTACTGTACTATGTGGAAATAGTACTATTTATGTGAAACTATTGGTAAACTGTAAACATTCGTCAGTAGCAATAGGATAAAGACTTCCGGCTCCTCGGGCTGGTGCGAATATTTCAATGTCCGTATGTGCCAAACCGATTGGTTTATGACACACCTTTACGTATCTCTCGCTCGCTGCGCTCGCTCGAAAACTATAGCCTAAACCTAAAACCAATCCATATTGCGTTGAGTATTTCATATGATGGCGACATATTTCAAATTTGCGAACGTGTCCGATCGGTTGTGAGGTTGGACTAGATTTTTACGAGCGAGCGGAGCGAGGCGAGCAACGGTCACAATTTCCAAGCTATACATATACCATATATTGCCTTGCATATATTTCGTGCTAGTACCTATTTTGTCATCCATTTCGACTCACATTGCACTTGTACTATGTGGAAATAGTACTATTTATGTGAAACTATTCGTAAACTGTAAACATGTGTCGGTAGACAACAGGATAAAGACTTCCGGCTCCTCGGGCTGGGTGCGAATATTCAATGTCCGTATGTGCCAAACCGTTGGTTTATGACACAGCTTTACGCGTCACTCGCTCGCTGCGCTCGCTCGAAAACTATAGCCTAACCTAAAAACCAATCCATCTTGCGTTCATTATTCGATATGATGGCGACATATTTCAAAATTTGCTAACGTGTCGGATCGGTTGTGGGCTGGACTAGATTTTACGAGCGAGCGGAGCGAGCGAGCAACGGTCACAACTTCCAAGCTATACATATACCATATATTGCCTTGCATATATTTCGTGCTAGTACCTAATTTTGTCAGCCATTTCGGACATCACATTGCACTGTACTATGAGGAAACGGTACTAATTTTGTGAAACTATTGGTAAACCGTAAACATTTGTCAGAAGGCAATAG
The DNA here is from genome assembly GCF_024516045.1 of Bombus affinis. Classification (NCBI taxonomy): domain Eukaryota; kingdom Metazoa; phylum Arthropoda; class Insecta; order Hymenoptera; family Apidae; genus Bombus; species Bombus affinis. Next base: position 1,185,610 of record NW_026108826.1, read on the forward strand.
GATAAATACTTCCGGCTCCTCGGGCTGGTGCGAATATATCAATGTCCGTATGTGCCAAACCGATGGTTTGTGACACATCCTTTACGCGTCTCTCGTTCGCTGCGCTCGCCGAAAGCTATAGCCTAACCTAAAACCAATCCATCTTCCGTTCATTATTCGATATGGTGGCGACATATTTCAAATTTGCGAACGTGTCGGATCGGTTGTGAGGGTGGACGAGATTTTTTACGAGCGAGCGGAGCGAGCGAGCAACGGTCACAACATCAAAGCTATACAAATACCATATATTGCCTTGCATATATTTCGTGTTATTACCTAATTTTGTCAGCTATTTCGGATATCACATTGTACTGTACTATGTGGAAATAGTACTATTTATGTGAAACTATTGGTAAACCGTAAACATTCGTCAGTAGCAATAGGATAAATACTTCCGGCTCATCGGGCTGGTGCGAATATTTCAATGTCCGTATGTGCCAAACCGATGGTTTGTGACACACCTTTACGCGTCTCTCGTTCGCTGCATTCGCACGAAAGCTATAGCCTAACCTAAAACCAATCCATCTTCCGTTCATTATTCGATATTGTGGCGACATATTTCAAATTTGCGAACGTGTGGGATCGGTTGTGAGGTTTGGACTAGATTTTTACGAGCGAGCGGAGCGAGCGAGCAACGGTCACAATTTCCAAGCTATACATATACCTTATATTGCCTTCCATATATTTCGTTTTATTACCTAATTTGTCAGCCATTTCGGACATCACATTGCACTGTACTATGAGGAATAGTACTATTTATGTGAAACTATTCATAAATTGTAAACATGTGTCGGTAGGCAATAGGATAAATACTTCCGGCTCCTCGGGCTGGTGCGAATATTTCAATGTCCGTATGTGCCAAACCGTTGGTGTGTGACACACCTTTACGCGAATCTCGCTCGCTGCGGTCGCACGAAAGCTATAGCCTAACCTAAAACCAATCCATCTTCCGTTCATTATTCGATATGGTGGCGACATATTTCTAATTTTGCGAACATGTCGGATCGGTTGTGAGGTTGGACTAGATTTTTACGAGCGAGCGGAGCGAGCGAGCAACGGTCACAACTTCCAAGCTATACATATACCATATATTGCCTTGCATATATTTCGTGCTAGTACCTAATTTTGTCAGCCATTTCGGACATCACATTGCACTGTACTATGAGGAAACGGTACTAATTTGTGAAACTATTGGTAAACCGTAAACATTTGTCAGAAGGCAATAGGATAAAGACTTCCGGCTCCTCGGGCTGGTGCGAATATAACAATGTCCGTATGTGCCAAACCGATGGTTTGTGACACACCTTTACGCGTCTCTCGTTCGCTGCGCTCGCACGAAAGCTATAGCCTAACCTAAAACCAATCCATCTTCCGTTCATTATTCGATATGGTGGCGACATATTTCAAATTTGCGAACGTGTCGGATCGGTTGTGAGGGTGGACGAGATTTTTACGAGCGAGCGGAGCGAGCGAGCAACGGTCACAACATCAAAGCTATACAAATACCATATATTGCCTTGCATATATTTCGTGTTATTACCTAATTTTGTCAGCCATTTCGGATATCACATTGTACTGTACTATGTGGAAATAGTACTATTTATGTGAAACTATTGGTAAACTGTAAACATTCGTCAGTAGCAATAGGATAAATACTTCCGGCTCATCGGGCTGGTGCGAATATTTCAATGTCCGTATGTGCCAAAACCGTTGGTTTATGACACACCTATACGCGTCTCTCGCTCCGCTGCGCTTGCTCGAAAACTATAGCCTAACCTAAAACCAATCCATCTTGCGTTCATTATTCGATATGATGGCGACATATTTCAAATTTGCGAACGTGTCGGATCGGTTGTGGGGCTGGACTAGATTTTTACGAGCGAGCGGAGCGAGCGAGCAACGGTCACAATTTCCAAGCTATACATATACCATATATTGCCTTGCATATATTTCGTGCTAGTACCTAATTTTGTCGTCCATTTCGGACATCACATTGCACTGTTACTATGTGGAAATAGTACTATTTATGTGAAACTATTCGTAAACTGTAAACATGTGTCGGTAGACAACAGGATAAAGACTTCCGGCTCCTCGGGCTGGTGCGAATATTTCAATGTCCTTATGTGCCAAACCGTTGGTTTGTGACACACCTTTACGCGTCTCTCGCTCGCTGCGCTCGCACGAAAGCTATAGCGTAACCTAAAACCCATCCATCTTCCGTTCATTATTCGATATGGTGGCGACATATTTCAAATTTGCGAACGTGTCGGATCGGTTGTGAGGGTGGACTAGATTTTTACGAGCGAGCGGAGCGAGCGAGCAACGGTCACAACATCAATGCTATACAAATACCATATATTGCCTTGCATATATTTCGTGTTATTACCTAATTTTGTCAGCCATTTCGGACATCACATTGTACTGTACTATGTGGAAATAGTACTATTTATGTGAAACTATTGGTAAACTGTAAACATTCGTCAGTAGCAATAGGATAAAGACTTCCGGCTCCTCGGGCTGGTGCGAATATTTCAATGTCCGTATGTGCCAAACCGTTGGTTTATGACACACCTTTACGTATCTCTCGCTCGCTGCGCTCGCTCGAAAACTATAGCCTAACCTAAAACCAATCCATATTGCGTTGAGTATTTCATATGATGGCGACATATTTCAAATTTGCGAACGTGTCCGATCGGTTGTGAGGTTGGACTAGATTTTTACGAGCGAGCGGAGCGAGCGAGCAACGGTCACAATTTCCAGCTATACATATACCATATATTGCCTTGCAAATATTTCGTGCTAGTACCTAATTTTGTCATCCATTTCGGACATCACATTGCACTGTACTATGTGGAAATAGTACTATTTATTGAAACTATTCGTAAAACTGTAAACATGTGTCGGTAGACAACAGGATAAAGACTTCCGGCTCCTCGGGCTGGTGCGAATATTTCAATGTCCGTATGTGCCAAACGTTGGTTTATGACACAGCTTTACGCGTCACTCGCTCGCTGCGCTCGCTCGAAAACTATAGCCTAACCTAAAACCAATCCATATTGCGTTCATTATTCGATATGATGGCGACATATTTCAAATTTGCGAACGTGTCGGATCGGTTGTGAGGTTGGACTAGATTTTTACGAGCGAGCGGAGCGAGCGAGCAACGGTCACAACTTCCAAGCTATAAATATACCATATATTGCCTTGCATATATTTCGTGCTTGTACCTAATTTTGTCAGCCATTTCGGACATCACATTGCACTGTACTATGAGGAAACGGTACTAATTATGTGAAACTATTGGTTAACCGTAAACATTTGTCAGAAGGCAATAGGATAAAGACTTCCGGCTCCTCGGGCTGGTGCGAATATTTCAATGTCCGTATGTGCCAAACCGTTGGTTTGTGACACACCTTTACGCGAATCTCGCTCGCTGCGGTCGCACGAAAGCTACAGCCTAACCTAAACCAATCCATCTTCCGTTCATTATTCGATATGGTGGCGACATATTTCTAATTAGCGAACATGTCGGATCGGTTGTGAGGTTGGACTAGATTTTTACGAGCGAGCGGAGCGAGCGAGCAACGGTCACAACTTCCAAGCTATACATATACCATATATTGCCTTGCATATATTTCGTGCTAGTACCTAATTTTGTCAGCCATTTCGGACATCACATTGCACTGTACTATGAGGAAACGGTACTAATTTTGTGAACTATTGGTAAACCGTAAACATTTGTCAGAAGGCAATAGGATAAAGACTTCCGGCTCCTCGGGCTGGTGCGAATATTTCAATGTCCGTATGTGCCAAACCGTTGGTTTGTGACACACCTTTACGCGTCTCTCGCTCGCAGCGCTCGCACGAAAGCTATAGCCTAACCTGAAACCAATCCATCTTCCATTCATTAGTCGATATGGTGGCGACATATTTCAAATTTGGGAACGTGTCGGATCGGTTGTGAGGTTGGACTAGATTTTTACGAGCGAGCGGAGCGAGCGAGCAACGGTCACAACATCAAAGCTATACAAATACCATATATTGCCTTGCATATATTTCGTGTTATTACCTAATTTTGTCAGCCATTTCGGACATCACATTGTACTGTACTATGTGGAAATAGTACTATTTATGTGAAACTATTGGTAAACTGTAAACATTCGTTCAGTAGCAATAGGATAAAGACTTCCGGCTCCTCGGGCTGGTGCGAATATTTCAATGTCCGTATGTGCCAAACCGTTGGTGTATGACACACCTTTACGCGTCTCTCGCTCGCTGCGCTCGCTTGAAAACTATAGCCTAACCTAAAACCAATCCATATTGCGTTGAGTATTTCATATGATGGCGACATATTTCAAATTTGCGAACGTGTCCGATCGGTTGTGAGGTTGGACTAGATTTTTACGAAGCGAGCGGAGCGAGCGAGCAACGGTCACAATTTCCAAGCTATACATATACCATATATTGCCTTGCATATATTTCGTGCTAGTACCTAATTTTGTCATCCATTCGGACATCACATTGCACTGTACTATGTGGAAATAGTACTATTTATGTGAAACTATTCATAAACTGTAAACATGTGTCGGTAGGCAATAGGATAAAGACTTCCGGCTCCTCGGGCTGGTGCGAATATTCCAATGTCCGTATGTGCCAAACCGTTGGTTTATGACACACCTTTACGCATCTCTCGCTCGCTGCGCTCGCTCGAAAACTATAGCCTAACCTAAAACCAATCCACCTTGCGTTCATTATTCGATATGATGGCGACATATTTCAAATTTCCGAACGCGTCGGACGGTTGTGAGGTTGGACTTGATTTTTACGAGCTAGCGGAGCGAGCGAGCAACGGTCACAATTTCCAAGCTATACATATACCATATATTGCCTTGCATATATTTCGTGCTAGTACCTAATTTTGTCATCCATTTCGGACATCACATTGCACTGTACTATGTCGAAATAGTACTATTTATGTGAAACTATTCGTAAACTGTAAACATATGTCGGTAGACAACAGGATAAAGACTTCCGGCTCCTCGGGCTGGTGCGAATATTTCAATGTCCGTATGTGCCAAACCGTTGGTTTGTGACACACCTTTACGCGTCTCTCGCTCGCTGCGCTCGCACGAAAGCTATAGCCTAACCTAAAACCAATCCATCTTCCATTCATTATTCGATATGGTGGCGACATATTTCAAATTTGCGAACGTGTCGGATCGGTTGTGAGGGTGGACTAGATTTTTACGAGCGAGCGGAGCGAGCGATCAACGGTCACAACATCAAAGCTATACAAATACCATATATTGCCTTGCATATATTTCGTGTTATTACCTAATTTTGTCAGCCATTTCGGACATCACATTGTACTGTACTATGTGGAAATAGTACTATTTATGTGAAACTATTGGTAAACTGTAAACATTCGTCAGTAGCAATAGGATAAAGACTTCCGGCTCCTCGGGCTGGTGCGAATATTTCAATGTCCGTATGTGCCAAACCGTTGGTTTATGACACACCTTTACGCGTCTCACGCTCGCTGCGCTCGCTCGAAAACTATACCCTAACCTAAAACCAATCCATATTGCGTTGAGTATTTCATATGATGGCGACATATTTCAAATTTGCGAACGTGTCCGATCGGTTGTGAGGTTGGACTAGATTTCTACGAGCGAGCGGAGCGAACGTGCAACGGTCACAATTTCCAAGCTATACATATACCATATATTGCCTTGCATATATTTCGTGCTAGTACCTAATTTTGTCATCCATTTCGGACATCACATTGCACTGTACTATGTGGAAATAGTACTATTTATGTGAAACTATTCGTAAACTGTAAACATGTGTCGGTAGACAACAGGATAAAGACTTCCGGCTCTTCGGGCTGGTGCGAATATTTCAATGTCCGTATGTGCCAAACCGTTGGTTTGTGACACACCTTTACGCGTCTCTCGCTCGCTGCGCTCGCACGAAACCTATAGCCTAACCTAAAACCAATCCATATTCCGTTCATTATTCGATATGATGGCGACATATTTCAAATTTGCGAACGTGTCGGATCGGTTGTGAGGTTGGACTAGATTTTTACGAGCGAGCGGAGCGAGCGAGCAACGGTCACAATTTCCAAGCTATACAAATACCATATATTGCCTTGCATATATTTCGTGTTATTACCTAATTTTGTCAGCCATTTCGGACATCACATTGCGCTGTACTATGTGGAAATAGTACTATTTATGTGAAACTATTCGTAAACTGTAAACATGTGTCGGTAGACAACAGGATAAAGACTTCCGGCTCTTCGGGCTAGTGCGAATATTTCAATGTCCGTATGTGCCAAACCGTTGGTTTATGACACACCTTTACGCGTCTCTCGCTCGCTGCGCTCGCTCGAAAACTATAGCCTAACCTAAAACCAATCCACCTTGCGTTCATTATTCGATATGATGGCGACATATTTCAAATTTGCGAACGTGTCGGATCGGTTGTGAGGTTGGACTAGATTTTTACGAGCGAGCGGAGCGAGCGCGCAATGGTCACAATTTCCAAGTTATACATATACCATATATTGCCTTGCATATATTTCGTGCTAGTACCTAATTTTGTCATCCATTTCGGACATCACATTGCGCTGTACTATGTGGAAATAGTACTATTTATGTGAAACTTTTCGTAAACTGTAAACATGTGTCGGTAGACAACAGGATAAAGACTTCCGCCTCCTCGGGCTGGTGCGAATATTTCAATGTCCGTATGTGCCAAACCGTTGGTTTGTGACACACCTTTACGCGTCTCTCGCTCGCTGCGCTCGCACGAAAGCTATAGCCTAACATAAAACCAATCCATCTTCCGTTCATTATTCGATATGGTGGCGACATATTTCAAATTTGCGAACGTGTCGGATCGGTTGTGAGGGTAGACTAGGTTTTACGAGCGAGCGGAGCGAGCGAGCAACGGTCACAACATCAAAGCTATACAAATACCATATATTGCCTTGCATATATTTCGTGTTATTACCTAATTTTGTCAGCCATTTCGGACATCACATTATACTGTACTATGTGGAAATAGTACTATTTATGTGAAACTATTGGTAAACTGTAAACATTCGTCAGTAGCAATAGGATAAAGACTTCCGGCTCCTCGGGCTGGTGCGAATATTTCAATGTCCGTATGTGCCAAACCGTTGGTTTGTGACACACCTTTACGCGTCTCTCGCTCGCTGCGCTCGCTCGAAAACTATAGCCTAGCCTAAAACCAATCCATATTGAGTTGAGTATTTCATATGATGGGGACATATTTCAAATTTGCGAACGTGTCCGATCGGTTGTGAGGTTGGACTAGATTTTTACGAGCGAGCGGAGCGAGCGAGCAACGGTCACAATTTCCAAGCTATACATATACCATATATTGCCTTGCATATATTTCGTGCTAGTACCTAATTTTGTCATCCATTTCGGACATCACATTGCACTGTACTATGTGGAAATAGTACTATTTATGTGAAACTATTCATAAACTGTAAACATGTGTCGGTAGGCAATAGGATAAAGACTTCCGGCTCCTCGGGCTGGTGCGAATATTTCAATGTCCGTATGTGCCAAACCGTTGGTTTATGACACACCTTTACGCATCTCTCGCTCGCTGCGCTCGCTCGAAAACTATAGCCTAACCTAAAACCAATCCACCTTGCGTTCATTATTCGATATGATGGCGACATATTTCAAATTTCCGAACGCGTCGGATCGGTTGTGAGGTTGGACTTGATTTTTACGAGCGAGCGGAGCGAGCGAGCAACGGTCACAATTTCCAAGCTATACATATACCATATATTGCCTTGCATATATTTCGTGCTAGTACCTAATTTTGTCATCCATTTCGGACATCACATTGCACTGTACTATGTCGAAATAGTACTATTTATGTGAAACTATTCGTAAACTGTAAACATGTGTCGGTAAACAACAGGATAAAGACTTCCAGCTCCTCGGGCTGGTGCGAATATTTCAATGTCCGTATGTGCCAAACCGTTGGTTTGTGACACACCTTTACGCGTCTCTCGCTCGCTGCGCTCGCACGAAAGCTATAGCCTAACCTAAAACCAATCCATCTTCCGTTCATTATTCGATATGGTGGCGACATATTTCAAATTTGCGAACGTGTCGGATCGGTTGTGAGGGTGGACTAGATTTTTACGAGCGAGCGGAGCGAGCGATCAACGGTCACAACATCAAAGCTATACAAATACCATATATTGCCTTGCATATATTTCGTGTTATTACCTAATTTTGTCAGCCATTTCGGACATCACATTGCGCTGTACTATGTGGAAATAGTACTATTTATGTGAAACTATTCGTAAACTGTAAACATGTGTCGGTAGACAACAGGATAAAGACTTCCGGCTCTTCGGGCTAGTGCGAATATTTCAATGTCCGTATGTGCCAAACCGTTGGTTTATGACACACCTTTACGCGTCTCTCGCTCGCTGCGCTCGCTCGAAAACTATAGCCTAACCTAAAACCAATCCACCTTGCGTTCATTATTCGATATGATGGCGACATATTTCAAATTTGCGAACGTGTCGGATCGGTTGTGAGGTTGGACTAGATTTTTACGAGCGAGCGGAGCGAGCGCGCAATGGTCACAATTTCCAAGTTATACATATACCATATATTGCCTTGCATATATTTCGTGCTAGTACCTAATTTTGTCATCCATTTCGGACATCACATTGCGCTGTACTATGTGGAAATAGTACTATTTATGTGAAACTTTTCGTAAACTGTAAACATGTGTCGGTAGACAACAGGATAAAGACTTCCGCCTCCTCGGGCTGGTGCGAATATTTCAATGTCCGTATGTGCCAAACCGTTGGTTTGTGACACACCTTTACGCGTCTCTCGCTCGCTGCGCTCGCACGAAAGCTATAGCCTAACATAAAACCAATCCATCTTCCGTTCATTATTCGATATGGTGGCGACATATTTCAAATTTGCGAACGTGTCGGATCGGTTGTGAGGGTAGACTAGGTTTTACGAGCGAGCGGAGCGAGCGAGCAACGGTCACAACATCAAAGCTATACAAATACCATATATTGCCTTGCATATATTTCGTGTTATTACCTAATTTTGTCAGCCATTTCGGACATCACATTATACTGTACTATGTGGAAATAGTACTATTTATGTGAAACTATTGGTAAACTGTAAACATTCGTCAGTAGCAATAGGATAAAGACTTCCGGCTCCTCGGGCTGGTGCGAATATTTCAATGTCCGTATGTGCCAAACCGTTGGTTTGTGACACACCTTTACGCGTCTCTCGCTCGCTGCGCTCGCTCGAAAACTATAGCCTAGCCTAAAACCAATCCATATTGAGTTGAGTATTTCATATGATGGGGACATATTTCAAATTTGCGAACGTGTCCGATCGGTTGTGAGGTTGGACTAGATTTTTACGAGCGAGCGGAGCGAGCGAGCAACGGTCACAATTTCCAAGCTATACATATACCATATATTGCCTTGCATATATTTCGTGCTAGTACCTAATTTTGTCATCCATTTCGGACATCACATTGCACTGTACTATGTGGAAATAGTACTATTTATGTGAAACTATTCATAAACTGTAAACATGTGTCGGTAGGCAATAGGATAAAGACTTCCGGCTCCTCGGGCTGGTGCGAATATTTCAATGTCCGTATGTGCCAAACCGTTGGTTTATGACACACCTTTACGCATCTCTCGCTCGCTGCGCTCGCTCGAAAACTATAGCCTAACCTAAAACCAATCCACCTTGCGTTCATTATTCGATATGATGGCGACATATTTCAAATTTCCGAACGCGTCGGATCGGTTGTGAGGTTGGACTTGATTTTTACGAGCGAGCGGAGCGAGCGAGCAACGGTCACAATTTCCAAGCTATACATATACCATATATTGCCTTGCATATATTTCGTGCTAGTACCTAATTTTGTCATCCATTTCGGACATCACATTGCACTGTACTATGTCGAAATAGTACTATTTATGTGAAACTATTCGTAAACTGTAAACATGTGTCGGTAAACAACAGGATAAAGACTTCCGGCTCCTCGGGCTGGTGCGAATATTTCAATGTCCGTATGTGCCAAACCGTTGGTTTGTGACACACCTTTACGCGTCTCTCGCTCGCTGCGCTCGCACGAAAGCTATAGCCTAACCTAAAACCAATCCATCTTCCGTTCATTATTCGATATGGTGGCGACATATTTCAAATTTGCGAACGTGTCGGATCGGTTGTGAGGGTGGACTAGATTTTTACGAGCGAGCGGAGCGAGCGATCAACGGTCACAACATCAAAGCTATACAAATACCATATATTGCCTTCCATATATTTCGTGTTATTACCTAATTTTGTCAGCCATTTCGGACATCACATTGTACTGTACTATGTGGAAATAGTACTATTTATGTGAAACTATTGGTAAACTGTAAACATTCGTCAGTAGCAATAGGATAAAGACTTCCGGCTCCTCGGGCTGGTGCGAATATTTCAATGTCCGTATGTGCCAAACCGTTGGTTTATGACACACCTTTACGCGTCTCACGCTCGCTGCGCTCGCTCGAAAACTATACCCTAACCTAAAACCAATCCATATTGCGTTGAGTATTTCATATGATGGCGACATATTTCAAATTTGCGAACGTGTCCGATCGGTTGTGAGGTTGGACTAGATTTCTACGAGCGAGCGGAGCGAGCGAGCAACGGTCACAATTTCCAAGCTATACATATACCATATATTGCCTTGCATATATTTCGTGCTAGTACCTAATTTTGTCATCCATTTCGGACATCACATTGCACTGTACTATGTGGAAATAGTACTATTTATGTGAAACTATTCGTAAACTGTAAACATGTGTCGGTAGACAACAGGATAAAGACTTCCGGCTCTTCGGGCTGGTGCGAATATTTCAATGTCCGTATGTGCCAAACCGTTGGTTTGTGACACACCTTTACGCGTCTCTCGCTCGCTGCGCTCGCACGAAACCTATAGCCTAACCTAAAACCAATCCATATTCCGTTCATTATTCGATATGATGGCGACATATTTCAAATTTGCGAACGTGTCGGATCGGTTGTGAGGTTGGACTAGATTTTTACGAGCGAGCGGAGCGAGCGCGCAATGGTCACAATTTCCAAGTTATACATATACCATATATTGCCTTGCATATATTTCGTGCTAGTACCTAATTTTGTCATCCATTTCGGACATCACATTGCGCTGTACTATGTGGAAATAGTACTATTTATGTGAAACTTTTCGTAAACTGTAAACATGTGTCGGTAGACAACAGGATAAAGACTTCCGCCTCCTCGGGCTGGTGCGAATATTTCAATGTCCGTATGTGCCAAACCGTTGGTTTGTGACACACCTTTACGCATCTCTCGCTCGCTGCGCTCGCACGAAAGCTATAGCCTAACATAAAACCAATCCATCTTCCGTTCATTATTCGATATGGTGGCGACATATTTCAAATTTGCGAACGTGTCGGATCGGTTGTGAGGGTAGACTAGGTTTTACGAGCGAGCGGAGCGAGCGAGCAACGGTCACAACATCAAAGCTATACAAATACCATATATTGCCTTGCATATATTTCGTGCTAGTACCTAATTTTGTCATCCATTTCGGACATCACATTGCACTGTACTATGTCGAAATAGTACTATTTATGTGAAACTATTCGTAAACTGTAAACATGTGTCGGTAGACAACAGGATAAAGACTTCCGGCTCCTCGGGCTGGTGCGAATATTTCAATGTCCGTATGTGCCAAACCGTTGGTTTGTGACACACCTTTACGCGTCACTCGCTCGCTGCGCTCGCACGAAAGCTATAGCCTAACCTAAAACCAATCCATCTTCCGTTCATTATTCGATATGGTGGCGACATATTTCAAATTTGCGAACGTGTCGGATCGGTTGTGAGGGTGGACTAGATTTTTACGAGCGAGCGGAGCGAGCGATCAACGGTCACAACATCAAAGCTATACAAATACCATATATTGCCTTGCATATATTTCGTGTTATTACCTAATTTTGTCAGCCATTTCGGACATCACATTGTACTGTACTATGTGGAAATAGTACTAATTATGTGAAACTATTGGTAAACTGTAAACATTCGTCAGTAGCAATAGGATAAAGACTTCCGGCTCCTCGGGCTGGTGCGAATATTTCAATGTCCGTATGTGCCAAACCGTTGGTTTATGACACACCTTTACGCGTCTCACGCTCGCTGCGCTCGCTCGAAAACTATACCCTAACCTAAAACCAATCCATATTGCGTTGAGTATTTCATATGATGGCGACATATTTCAAATTTGCGAACGTGTCCGATCGGTTGTGAGGTTGGACTAGATTTCTACGAGCGAGCGGAGCGAGCGAGCAACGGTCACAATTTCCAAGCTATACATATACCATATATTGCCTTGCATATATTTCGTGCTAGTACCTAATTTTGTCATCCATTTCGGACATCACATTGCACTGTACTATGTGGAAATAGTACTATTTATGTGAAACTATTCGTAAACTGTAAACATGTGTCGGTAGACAACAGGATAAAGACTTCCGGCTCTTCGGGCTGGTGCGAATATTTCAATGTCCGTATGTGCCAAACCGTTGGTTTGTGACACACCTTTATGCGTCTCTCGCTCGCTGCGCTCGCACGAAACCTATAGCCTAACCTAAAACCAATCCATATTCCGTTCATTATTCGATATGATGGCGACATATTTCAAATTTGCGAACGTGTCGGATCGGTTGTGAGGTTGGACTAGATTTTTACGAGCGAGCGGAGCGAGCGAGCAACGGTCACAATTTCCAAGCTATACAAATACCATATATTGCCTTGCATATATTTCGTGTTATTACCTAATTTTGTCAGCCATTTCGGACATCACATTGCGCTGTACTATGTGGAAATAGTACTATTTATGTGAAACTATTCGTAAACTGTAAACATGTGTCGGTAGACAACAGGATAAAGACTTCCGGCTCTTCGGGCTAGTGCGAATATTTCAATGTCCGTATGTGCCAAACCGTTGGTTTATGACACACCTTTACGCGTCTCTCGCTCGCTGCGCTCGCTCGAAAACTATAGCCTAACCTAAAACCAATCCACCTTGCGTTCATTATTCGATATGATGGCGACATATTTCAAATTTGCGAACGTGTCGGATCGGTTGTGAGGTTGGACTAGATTTTTACGAGCGAGCGGAGCGAGCGCGCAATGGTCACAATTTCCAAGTTATACATATACCATATATTGCCTTGCATATATTTCGTGCTAGTACCTAATTTTGTCATCCATTTCGGACATCACATTGCGCTGTACTATGTGGAAATAGTACTATTTATGTGAAACTTTTCGTAAACTGTAAACATGTGTCGGTAGACAACAGGATAAAGACTTCCGCCTCCTCGGGCTGGTGCGAATATTTCAATGTCCGTATGTGCCAAACCGTTGGTTTGTTACACACCTTTACGCGTCTCTCGCTCGCTGCGCTCGCACGAAAGCTATAGCCTAACATAAAACCAATCCATCTTCCGTTCATTATTCGATATGGTGGCGACATATTTCAAATTTGCGAACGTGTCGGATCGGTTGTGAGGGTAGACTAGGTTTTACGAGCGAGCGGAGCGAGCGAGCAACGGTCACAACATCAAAGCTATACAAATACCATATATTGCCTTGCATATATTTCGTGTTATTACCTAATTTTGTCAGCCATTTCGGACATCACATTATACTGTACTATGTGGAAATAGTACTATTTATGTGAAACTATTGGTAAACTGTAAACATTCGTCAGTAGCAATAGGATAAAGACTTCCGGCTCCTCGGGCTGGTGCGAATATTTCAATGTCCGTATGTGCCAAACCGTTGGTTTGTGACACACCTTTACGCGTCTCTCGCTCGCTGCGCTCGCTCGAAAACTATAGCCTAGCCTAAAACCAATCCATATTGAGTTGAGTATTTCATATGATGGGGACATATTTCAAATTTGCGAACGTGTCCGATCGGTTGTGAGGTTGGACTAGATTTTTACGAGCGAGCGGAGCGAGTGAGCAACGGTCACAATTTCCAAGCTATACATATACCATATATTGCCTTGCATATATTTCGTGTTAGTACCTAATTTTGTCAGCCATTTCGGACATCACATTGCACTGTACTATGTGGAAATAGTACTAATTATGTGAAGCTATTCATAAACTGTAAACATGTGTCGGTAGGCAATAGGATAAAGACTTCCGGCTCCTCGGGCTGGTGCGAATATTTCAATGTCCGTATGTGCCAAACCGTTGGTTTGTGACACACCTTTACGCGTCTCTCGCTCGCTGCGCTCGCACGAAAGCTATAGCCTAACCTAAAACCAATCCATATTGCGTTCAGTATTTCATATGATGGCGACATATTTCAAATTTGCGAACGTGTCCGATCGGTTGTGAGGTTGGACTAGATTTTTACGAGCGAGCGGAGCGAGCGAGCAACGGTCACAATTTCCAAGCTATACATATACCATATATTGCCTTGCATATATTTCGTGCTAGTACCTAATTTTGTCATCCATTTCGGACATCACATTGCACTGTACTATGTGGAAATAGTACTATTTATGTGAAACTATTCATAAACTGTAAACATGTGTCGGTAGGCAATAGGATAAAGACTTCCGGCTCCTCGGGCTGGTGCGAATATTTCAATGTCCGTATGTGCCAAACCGTTGGTTTATGACACACCTTTACGCATCTCTCGCTCGCTGCGCTCGCTCGAAAACTATAGCCTAACCTAAAACCAATCCATATTGCGTTGAGAATTTCATATGATGGCGACATATTTCAAATTTGCGAACGTGTCCGATCGGTTGTGAGGTTGGACTAGATTTTTACGAGCGAGCGGAGCGAGCGCGCAACGGTCACAATTTCCAAGTTATACATATACCATATATTGCCTTGCATATATTTCGTGCTAGTACCTAATTTTGTCATCCATTTCGGACATCACATTGCACTGTACTATGTGGAAATAGTACTATTTATGTGAAACTATTCGTAAACTGTAAACATGTGTCGGTAGACAACAGGACAAAGACTTCCGGCTCTTCGGGCTGGTGCGAATATTTCAATGTCCGTATGTGCCAAACCGTTGGTTTGTGACACACCTTTACGCGTCTCTCGCTCGCTGCGCTCGCTTGAAAACTATAGCCTAGCCTAAAACCAATCCATATTGAGTTGAGTATTTCATATGATGGGGACATATTTCAAATTTGTGAACGTGTCCGATCGGTTGTGAGGTTGGACTAGACTTTTACGAGCGAGCGGAGCGAGCGAGCAACGGTCACAATTTCCAAGCTATACATATACCATATATTGCCTTGCATATATTTCGTGCTAGTACCTAATTTTGTCATCCATTTCGGACATCACATTGCACTGTACTATGTGGAAATAGTACTATTTATGTGAAACTATTCATAAACTGTAAACATGTGTCGGTAGGCAATAGGATAAATACTTCCGGCTCATCGGGCTGGTGCGAATATTTCAATGTCCGTATGTGCCAAACCGTTGGTTTATGACACACCTTTACGCGTCTCTCGCTCGCTGCGCTCGCACGAAAGCTATAGCCTAACCTAAAACCAATCCATCTTCCGTTCATTATTCGATATGGTGGCGACATATTACAAATTTGCGAACGTGTCGGATCGGTTGTGAGGTTGGACTAGATTTTTACGAGCGAGCGGAGCGAGTGAGCAACGGTCACAATTTCCAAGCTATACATATACCATATATTGCCTTGCATATATTTCGTGCTAGTACCTAACTTTGTCAGCCATTTCGGACATCACATTGTACTGTACTATGTGGAAATAGTACTATTTATGTGAAACTATTGGTAAACTGTAAACATTCGTCAGTAGCAATAGGATGAAGACTTCCGGCTCCTCGGGCTGGTGCGAATATTTCAATGTCCGTATGTGCCAAACCGTTGGTTTATGACACACCTTTACGCGTCTCTCGCTCGCTGCGCTCGCTCGAAAACTATAGCCTAACCTAAAACCAATCCATATTGCGTTGAGTATTTCATATGATGGCGACATATTTCAAATTTGCGAACGTGTCCGATCGGTTGTGAGGTTGGACTAGATTTTTACGAGCGAGCGGAGCGAGCGAGCAACGGTCACAATTTCCAAGCTATACATATACCATATATTGCCTTGCATATATTTCGTGCTAGTACCTAACTTTGTCAGCCATTTGGGACATCACATTGCACTGTACTATGTGGAAATAGTACTATTTATGTGAAACTATTCATAAACTGTAAACATGTGTCGGTAGGCAACAGGATAAATACTTCCGGATCCTCGGGCTGGTGCGAATATTTCAATGTCCGTATGTGCCAAACCGTTGGTTTGTAACACACCTTTACGCGTCTCTCGCTCGCTGCGCTCGCACGAAAGCTATAGCCTAACCTAAAACCAATCCATATTGCGTTCAGTATTTCATATGATGGCGACATATTTCAAATTTGCGAACTTGTCCGATCGGTTGTGAGGTTGGACCAAATTTTTACGAGCGAGCGGAGCGAGCGAGCAACGGTCACAATTTCCAAGCTATACATATACCATATATTGCCTTGCATATATTTCGTGCTAGTACCTAATTTTGTCATCCATTTCGGACATCACATTGCACTGTACTATGTGGAAATGGTACTATTTATGTGAAACTATTCATTTACTGTAAACATGTGTCGGTAGGCAACAGGATAAATACTTCCGGCTCATCGGGCTGGTGCGAATATTTCAATGTCCGTATATGCCAAACCGTTGGTTTGTGACACACCTTTACGCGTCTCTCGCTCGCTGCGCTCGCACGAAAGCTATAGCCTAACCTAAAACCAATCCATCTTCCGTTCATTATTCGATATGGTGGCGACATATTACAAATTTGCGAACGTGTCGGATCGGTTGTGAGGTTGGACTAGATTTTTACGAGCGAGCGGAGCGAGTGAGCAACGGTCACAATTTCCAAGCTATACATATACCATATATTGCCTTGCATATATTTCGTGCTAGTACCTAATTTTGTCAGCCATTTCGGATATCACATTGCACTGTACTATGTGGAAATAGTACTAATTATGTGAAGCTATTCATAAACTGTAAACATGTGTCGGTAGGCAACAGGATAAATACTTCCGGCTCCTCGGGACGGTGCGAATATTTCAATGTCCGTATGTGCCAAACCGTTGGTTTGTAACACACCTTTACGCGTCTCTCGCTCGCTGCGCTCGCACGAAAGCTATAGCCTAACCTAAAACCAATCCATATTGCGTTCAGTATTTCATATGATGGCGACATATTTCAAATTTGCGAACTTGTCCGATCGGTTGTGAGGTTGGACCAAATTTTTACGAGCGAGCGGATCGAGCGAGCAACGGTCACAATTTCCAAGCTATACATATACCATATATTGCCTTGCATATATTTCGTGCTAGTACCTAATTTTGTCAGCCATTTCGGACATCACATTGCACTGTACTATGTGGAAATAGTACTATTTACGTGAAACTATTGGTGAACTGTAAACATTCGTCAGTGGCAATAGGATAAAGACTTCCGGCTCCTCGGGCTGGTGCGAATATTTCAATGTCCGTATGTGCCAAACCGTTGGTTTATGACACACCTTTACGCATCTCTCGCTCGCTGCGCTCGCTCGAAAACTATAACCTAACCTAAAACCAATCAACCTTGCGTTCATTATTCGATATGATGGCGACATATTTCAAATTTGCGAACGTGTCGGATCGGTTGTGAGGTTGGACTAGATTTTTATGAGCGAGCGGAGCGAGCGAGCAACGGTCACAATTTCCAAGCTATACATATACCATATATTGCCTTGCATATATTTCGTGCTAGTACCTAACTTTGTCAGCCATTTCGGACATCACATTGTACTGTACTATGTGGAAATAGTACTATTTATGTGAAACTATTGGTAAACTGTAAACATTCGTCGGTAGCAATAGGATGAAGACTTCCGGCTCCTCGGGCTGGTGCGAATATTTCAATGTCCGTATGTGCCAAACCGTTGGTTTATGACACACCTTTACGCGTCTCTCGCTCGCTGCGCTCGCTCGAAAACTATAGCCTAACCTAAAACCAATCCATATTGCGTTGAGTATTTCATATGATGGCGACATATTTCAAATTTGCGAACGTGTCCGATCGGTTGTGAGGTTGGACTAGATTTTTACGAGCGAGCGGAGCGAGCGAGCAACGGTCACAATTTCCAAGCTATACATATACCATATATTGCCTTGCATATATTTCGTGCTAGTACCTAATTTTGTCAGCCATTTCGGATATCACATTGCACTGTACTATGTGGAAATAGTACTAATCATGTGAAGCTATTCATAAACTGTAAACATGTGTCGGTAGGCAACAGGATAAATACTTCCGGCTCCTCGGGACGGTGCGAATATTTCAATGTCCGTATGTGCCAAACCGTTGGTTTGTAACACACCTTTACGCGTCTCTCGCTCGCTGCGCTCGCACGAAAGCTATAGCCTAACCTAAAACCAATCCATATTGCGTTCAGTATTTCATATGATGGCGACATATTTCAAATTTGCGAACTTGTCCGATCGGTTGTGAGGTTGGACCAAATTTTTACGAGCGAGCGGAGCGAGCGAGCAACGGTCACAATTTCCAAGCTATACATATACCATATATTGCCTTGCATATATTTCGTGCTAGTACCTAATTTTGTCAGCCATTTCGGACATCACATTGCACTGTACTATGTGGAAATAGTACTATTTACGTGAAACTATTGGTGAACTGTAAACATTCGTCAGTGGCAATAGGATAAAGACTTCCGGCTCCTCGGGCTGGTGCGAATATTTCAATGTCCGTATGTGCCAAACCGTTGGTTTGTGACACACCTTTACGCGTCTCTCGCTCGCACGAAAGCTATAGCCTAACCTAAAACCAATCCATCTTCCGTTCATTATTCGATATGGTGGCGACATATTTCAAATTTGCGAACGTGTCGGATCGGTTGTGAGGGTGGACTAGATTTTTACGAGCGAGCGGAGCGAGCGAGCAACGGTCACAACATCAAAGCTATACAAATGCCATATATTGCCTTGCATATATTTCGCGTTATTACCTAATTTTGTCAGCCATTTCGGACATCACATTATACTGTACTATGTGGAAATAGTACTATTTATGTGAAACTATTGGTAAACTGTAAACATTCGTCAGTAGCAATAGGATAAAGACTTCCGGCTCTTCTGGCTGGTGCGAATATTTCAATGTCCGTATGTGCCAAACCGGTGGTTTATGACACACCTTTACGCGTCTCTCGCTCGCTGCGCTCGCTCGAAAACTATAGCCTAACCTAAAACCAATCCATATTGAGTTGAGTATTTCATATGATGGCGACATATTTCAAATTTGCGAACGTGTCCGATCGGTTGTGAGGTTGGACTAGATTTTAACGAGCGAGCGGAGCGAGCGAGCAACGGTCACAAATTCCAAGCTATACATATACCATATATGGCCTTGCATATATTTCGTGCTAGTACCTAATTTTGTCATCCATTTCGGACATCACATTGCACTGTACTATGTGGAAATAGTACTATTTATGTGAAACTATTCATTTACTGTAAACATGTGTCGGTAGGCAACAGGATAAATACTTCCGGCTCATCGGGCTGGTGCGAATATTTCAATGTCCGTATATGCCAAACCGTTGGTTTGTGACACACCTTTACGCGTCTCTCGCTCGCTGCGCTCGCACGAAAGCTATAGCCTAACCTAAAACCAATCCATATTGCGTTCAGTATTTCATATGATGGCGACATATTTCAAATCTGCGAACTTGTCCGATCGGTTGTGAGGTTGGACCAAATTTTTACGAGCGAGCGGATCGAGCGAGCAACGGTCACAATTTCCAAGCTATACATATACCATATATTGCCTTGCATATATTTCGTGCTAGTACCTAATTTTGTCAGCCATTTCGGACATCACATTGCACTGTACTATGTGGAAATAGTACTATTTACGTGAAACTATTGGTGAACTGTAAACATTCGTCAGTGGCAATAGGATAAAGACTTCCGGCTCCTCGGGCTGGTGCGAATATTTCAATGTCCGTATGTGCCAAACCGTTGGTTTATGACACACCTTTACGCATCTCTCGCTCGCTGCGCTCGCTCGAAAACTATAACCTAACCTAAAACCAATCAAACTTGCGTTCATTATTCGATATGATGGCGACATATTTCAAATTTGCGAACGTGTCGGATCGGTTGTGAGGTTGGACTAGATTTTTATGAGCGAGCGGAGCGAGCGAGCAACGGTCACAATTTCCAAGCTATACATATACCATATATTGCCTTGCATATATTTCGTGCTAGTACCTAACTTTGTCAGCCATTTCGGACATCACATTGTACTGTACTATGTGGAAATAGTACTATTTATGTGAAACTATTGGTAAACTGTAAACATTCGTCAGTAGCAATAGGATGAAGACTTCCGGCTCCTCGGGCTGGTGCGAATATTTCAATGTCCGTATGTGCCAAACCGTTGGTTTATGACACACCTTTACGCGTCTCTCGCTCGCTGCGCTCGCTCGAAAACTATAGCCTAACCTAAAACCAATCCATATTGCGTTGAGTATTTCATATGATGGCGACATATTTCAAATTTGCGAACGTGTCCGATCGGTTGTGAGGTTGGACTAGATTTTTACGAGCGAGCGGAGCGAGTGAGCAACGGTCACAATTTCCAAGCTATACATATATCATATATTGCCTTGCATATATTTCGTGTTAGTACCTTTTTTGTCAGCCATTTCGGACATCACATTGCACTGTACTATGTGGAAATAGTACTAATTATGTGAAGCTATTCATAAACTGTAAACATGTGTCGGTAGGCAATAGGATAAAGACTTCCGGCTCCTCGGTCTGGTGCGAATATTTCAATGTCCGTTATGTGCCAAACCGTTGGTTTGTGACACACCTTTACGCGTCTCTCGCTCGCTGCGCTCGCACGAAAGCTATAGCCTAACCTAAAACCAATCCATATTGCGTTCAGTATTTCATATGATGGCGACATATTTCAAATTTGCGAACTTGTCCGATCGGTTGTGAGGTTGGACCAAATTTTTACGAGCGAGCGGAGCGAGCGAGCAACGGTCACAATTTCCAAGCTATACATATACCATATATTGCCTTGCATATATTTCGTGCTAGTACCTAATTTTGTCATCCATTTCGGACATCACATTGCACTGTACTATGTGGAAATGGTACTATTTATGTGAAACTATTCATTTACTGTAAACATGTGTCGGTAGGCAATAGGATAAATACTTCCGGCTCATCGGGCTGGTGCGAATATTTCAATGTCAGTATGTGCCAAACCGTTGGTTTATAACACACCTTTACGCGTCTCTCGCTCGCTGCGCTCGCTCGAAAACTATAGCCTAACCTAAAACTAATCCATCTTGCGTTCATTATTCGATATGATGGCGACATATTTCAAATTTGCGAACGTGTCGGATCGGTGGTGAGGTTGGGCTAGATTTTTACGAGCGAGCGGAGCGAGCGAGCAACCGTCACAATTTCCAAGCTATACATATACCATATATTGCCTTGCATATATTTCGTGCTAGTAACCTAATTTTGTCAGCCATTTCGGACATCACATTGCACTGTACTATGTGGAAATAGTACTATTTATGTGAAACTATTCGTAAACTGTAAACATGTGTCGGTAGACAACAGGATAAAGACTTCCGGCTCCTCGGGCTGGTGCGAATATTTCAATGTCCGTATGTGCCAACCGTTGGTTTGTGACACACCTTTACGCGTCTCTCGCTCGCACGAAAGCTATAGCCTAACCTAAAACCAATCCATCTTCCGTTCATTATTCGATATGGTGGCGATATATTTCAAATTTGCGAACGTGTCGGATCGGTTGTGAGGGTGGACTAGATTTTTACGAGCGAGCGGAGCGAGCGAGCAACGGTCACAACATCAAAGCTATACAAATGCCATATATTGCCTTGCATATATTTCGTGTTATTACCTAATTTTGTCAGCCATTTCGGACATCACATTGTACTGTACTATGTGGAAATAGTACTATTTACGTGAAACTATTGGTAAACTGTAAACATTCGTCAGTAGCAATAGGATAAAGACTTCCGGCTCCTCGGGCTGGTGCGAATATTTCAATGTTCGTATGTGCCAAACCGTTGGTTTATGACACACCTTTACACGTCTCTCGCTCGCTGCGCTCGCTCGAAAACTATACCCTAACCTAAAACCAATCCATATTGAGTTGAGTATTTCATATGATGGCGACATATTTCAAATTTGCGGACGTGTCCGATCGGTTGTGAGGTTGGACTAGATTTTTACGAGCGAGCGTAGCGAGCGAGCAACGGTCACAATTTCCAAGCTATACATATACCATATATTGCCTTGCATATATTTCGTGCTAGTACCTAATTTTATCATCCATTTCGGACATCACATTGCACTGTACTATGTGGAAATAGTACTATTTATGTGAAACTATTCATAAACTGTAAACTTGTGACGGTAGGCAATAGGATAAATACTTCCGGCTCATCGGGCTGGTGCGAATATTTCAATGTCCGTATGTGCCAAACCGTTGGTTTGTAACACACCTTTACGCGTCTCTCGCTCGCTGCGCTCGCACGAAAGCTATAGCCTAACCTAAAACCAATCCATATTGCGTTCAGTATTTCATATGATGGCGACATATTTCAAATTTGCGAACTTGTCCGATCGGTTGTGAGGTTGGACCAAATTTTTACGAGCGAGCGGAGCGAGCGAGCAACGGTCACAATTTCCAAGCTATACATATACCATATATTGCCTTGCATATATTTCGTGCTAGTACCTAATTTTGTCAGCCATTTCGGACATCACATTGCAC
Source organism: Bombus affinis (assembly GCF_024516045.1). Classification (NCBI taxonomy): domain Eukaryota; kingdom Metazoa; phylum Arthropoda; class Insecta; order Hymenoptera; family Apidae; genus Bombus; species Bombus affinis. The sequence goes on from NW_026108826.1 coordinate 1,208,707, forward strand.
TGTACTATGTGGAAATAGTACTATTTACGTGAAACTATTGGTGAACTGTAAACATTCGTCAGTAGCAATAGGATAAAGACTTCCGGCTCCTCGGGCTGGTGCGAATATTTCAATGTCCGTATGTGCCAAACCGTTGGTTTATGACACACCTTTACGCGTCTCTCGCTCGCTGCGCTCGCTCGAAAACTATAGCCTAACCTAAAACCAATCCATATTGAGTTGAGTATTTCATATGATGGCGACATATTTCAAATTTGCGAACGTGTCCGCTCGGTTGTGAGGTTGGACTAGATTTTTACGAGCGAGCGGAGCGAGCGAGCAACGGTCACAATTTCCAAGCTATACACATACCATATATTGCCTTGCATATATTTCGTGCTAGTACCTAATTTTGTCATCCATTTCGGACATCACATTGCACTGTACTATGTGGAAATAGTACTATTTATGTGAAACTATTCATAAACTGTAAACATGTGTCGGTAGGCAACAGGATAAATACTTCCGGCTCATCGGGCTGGTGCGAATATTTCAATGTCCGTATGTGCCAAACCGTTGGTTTATGACACACCTTTACGCATCTCTCGCTCGCTGCGCTCGCTCGAAAACTATAACCTAACCTAAAACCCATCCACCTTGCGTTCATTATTCGATATGATGGCGACATATTTCAAATTTGCGAACGTGTCGGATCGGTTGTGAGGTTGGACTAGATTTTTATGAGCGAGCGGAGCGAGCGAGCAACGGTCACAATTTCCAAGCTATACATATACCATATATTGCCTTGCATATATTTCGTGCTAGTACCTAATTTTGTCATCCATTTCGGACATCACATTGCACTGTACTATGTGGAAATAGTACTATTTATGTGAAACTATTCGTAAACTGTAAACATGTGTCGGTAGACAACAGGATAAAGACTTCCGGCTCCTCGGGCTGGTGCGAATATTTCAATGTCCGTATGTGCCAACCGTTGGTTTGTGACACACCTTTACGCGTCTCTCGCTCGCACGAAAGCTATAGCCTAACCTAAAACCAATCCATCTTCCGTTCATTATTCGATATGGTGGCGACATATTTCAAATTTGCGAACGTGTCGGATCGGTTGTGAGGGTGGACTAGTTTTTCACGAGCGAGCGGAGCGAGCGAGCAACGGTCACAACATCAAAGCTATACAAATGCCATATATTGCCTTGCATATATTTCGTGTTATTACCTAATTTTGTCAGCCATTTCGGACATCACATTGTACTGTACTATGTGGAAATAGTACTATTTACGTGAAACTATTGGTAAACTGTAAGCATTCGTCAGTAGCAATAGGATAAAGACTTCCGGCTCCTCGGGCTGGTGCGAATATTTCAATGTTCGTATGTGCCAAACCGTTGGTTTATGACACACCTTTACACGTCTCTCGCTCGCTGCGCTCGCTCGAAAACTATAGCCTAACCTAAAACCAATCCATATTGAGTTGAGTATTTCATATGATGGCGACATATTACAAATTGGCGAACGTGTCGGATCGGTTGTGAGGTTGGACTAGATTTTTACGAGCGAGCGGAGCGAGTGAGCAACGGTCACAATTTCCAAGCTATACATATACCATATATTGCCTTGCATATATTTCGTGTTAGTACCTAATTTTGTCAGCCATTTCGGACATCACATTGCACTGTACTATGTGGAAATAGTACTAATTATGTGAAGCTATTCATAAACTGTAAACATGTGTCGGTAGGCAATAGGATAAAGACTTCCGGCTCCTCGGTCTGGTGCGAATATTTCAATGTCCGTTATGTGCCAAACCGTTGGTTTATGACACACCTTTACGCGTCTCTCGCTCGCTGCGCTCGCACGAAAGCTATAGCCTAACCTAAAACCAATCCATATTGCGTTCAGTATTTCATATGATGGCGACATATTTCAAATTGGCGAACTTGTCCGATCGGTTGTGAGGTTGGACCAAATTTTTACGAGCGAGCGGAGCGAGCGAGCAACGGTCACAATTTCCAAGCTATACATATACCATATATTGCCTTGCATATATTTCGTGCTAGTACCTAATTTTGTCATCCATTTCGGACATCACATTGCACTGTACTATGTGGAAATAGTACTATTTATGTGAAACTATTCATAAACTGTAAACTTGTGACGGTAGGCAATAGGATAAAGACTTCCGGCTCCTCGGTCTGGTGCGAATATTTCAATGTCCGTTATGTGCCAAACCGTTGGTTTGTGACACACCTTTACGCGTCTCTCGCTCGCTGCGCTCGCACGAAAGCTATAGCCTAACCTAAAACCAATCCATATTGCGTTCAGTATTTCATATGATGGCGACATATTTCAAATTGGCGAACTTGTCCGATCGGTTGTGAGGTTGGACCAAATTTTTACGAGCGAGCGGAGCGAGCGAGCAACGGTCACAATTTCCAAGCTATACATATACCATATATTGCCTTGCATATATTTCGTGCTAGCACCTAATTTTGTCATCCATTTCGGACATCACATTGCACTGTACTATGTGGAAATAGTACTATTTATGTGAAACTATTCATAAACTGTAAACATGTGTCGGTAGGCAATAGGATAAATACTTCCGGCTCATCGGGCTGGTGCGAATATTTCAATGTCCGTATGTGCCAAACCGTTGGTTTATGACACACCTTTACGCATCACTCGCTCGCTGCGCTCGCTCGAAAACTATAGCCTAACCTAAAACCAATCCACCTTGCGTTCATTATTCGATATGATGGCGACATATTACAAATTGGCGAACGTGTCGGATCGGTTGTGAGGTTGGACTAGATTTTTACGAGCGAGCGGAGCGAGTGAGCAACGGTCACAATTTCCAAGCTATACATATACCATATATTGCCTTGCATATATTTCGTGTTAGTACCTAATTTTGTCAGCCATTTCGGACATCACATTGCACTGTACTATGTGGAAATAGTACTAATTATGTGAAGCTATTCATAAACTGTAAACATGTGTCGGTAGGCAATAGGATAAAGACTTCCGGCTCCTCGGGCTGGTGCGAATATTTCAATGTCCGTATGTGCCAAACCGTTGGTTTGTGACACACCTTTACGCGTCTCTCGCTCGCTGCGCTCGCACGAAAGCTATAGCCTAACCTAAAACCAATCCATATTGCGTTCAGTATTTCATATGATGGCGACATATTTCAAATTTGCGAACGTGTCCGATCGGTTGTGAGGTTGGACTAGATTTTTACGAGCGAGCGGAGCGAGCGAGCAACGGTCACAATTTCCAAGCTATACATATACCATATATTGCCTTGCATATATTTCGTGCTAGTACCTAATTTTGTCATCCATTTCGGACATCACATTGCACTGTACTATGTGGAAATAGTACTATTTATGTGAAACTATTCATAAACTGTAAACATGTGTCGGTAGGCAATAGGATAAAGACTTCCGGCTCCTCGGGCTGGTGCGAATATTTCAATGTCCGTATGTGCCAAACCGTTGGTTTATGACACACCTTTACGCATCTCTCGCTCGCTGCGCTCGCTCGAAAACTATAGCCTAACCTAAAACCAATCCATATTGCGTTGAGAATTTCATATGATGGCGACATATTTCAAATTTGCGAACGTGTCCGATCGGTTGTGAGGTTGGACTAGATTTTTACGAGCGAGCGGAGCGAGCGCGCAACGGTCACAATTTCCAAGTTATACATATACCATATATTGCCTTGCATATATTTCGTGCTAGTACCTAATTTTGTCATCCATTTCGGACATCACATTGCACTGTACTATGTGGAAATAGTACTATTTATGTGAAACTATTCGTAAACTGTAAACATGTGTCGGTAGACAACAGGATAAAGACTTCCGGCTCTTCGGGCTGGTGCGAATATTTCAATGTCCGTATGTGCCAAACCGTTGGTTTGTGACACACCTTTACGCGTCTCTCGCTCGCTGCGCTCGCTTGAAAACTATAGCCTAGCCTAAAACCAATCCATATTGAGTTGAGTATTTCATATGATGGGGACATATTTCAAATTTGCGAACGTGTCCGATCGGTTGTGAGGTTGGACTAGACTTTTACGAGCGAGCGGAGCGAGCGAGCAACGGTCACAATTTCCAAGCTATACATATACCATATATTGCCTTGCATATATTTCGTGCTAGTACCTAATTTTGTCATCCATTTCGGACATCACATTGCACTGTACTATGTGGAAATAGTACTATTTATGTGAAACTATTCATAAACTGTAAACATGTGTCGGTAGGCAATAGGATAAATACTTCCGGCTCATCGGGCTGGTGCGAATATTTCAATGTCCGTATGTGCCAAACCGTTGGTTTATGACACACCTTTACGCATCAATCGCTCGCTGCGCTCGCTCGAAAACTATAGCCTAACCTAAAACCAATCCACCTTGCGTTCATTATTCGATATGATGGCGACATATTACAAATTGGCGAACGTGTCGGATCGGTTGTGAGGTTGGACTAGATTTTTACGAGCGAGCGGAGCGAGTGAGCAACGGTCACAATTTCCAAGCTATACATATACCATATATTGCCTTGCATATATTTCGTGTTAGTACCTAATTTTGTCTGCCATTTCGGACATCACATTGCACTGTACTATGTGGAAATAGTACTAATTATGTGAAGCTATTCATAAACTGTAAACATGTGTCGGTAGGCAATAGGATAAAGACTTCCGGCTCCTCGGGCTGGTGCGAATATTTCAATGTCCGTATGTGCCAAACCGTTGGTTTGTGACACACCTTTACGCGTCTCTCGCTCGCTGCGCTCGCACGAAAGCTATAGCCTAACCTAAAACCAATCCATATTGCGTTCAGTATTTCATATGATGGCGACATATTTCAAATTTGCGAACGTGTCGGATCGGTTGTGAGGTTGGACTAGATTTTTACGAGCGAGCGGAGCGAGCGAGCAACGGTCACAATTTCCAAGCTATACATATACCATATATTGCCTTGCATATATTTCGTGCTAGTACCTAACTTTGTCAGCCATTTCGGACATCACATTGTACTGTACTATGTGGAAATAGTACTATTTATGTGAAACTATTGGTAAACTGTAAACATTCGTCAGTAGCAATAGGATGAAGACTTCCGGCTCCTCGGGCTGGTGCGAATATTTCAATGTCCGTATGTGCCAAACCGTTGGTTTATGACACACCTTTACGCGTCTCTCGCTCGCTGCGCTCGCTCGAAAACTATAGCCTAACCTAAAACCAATCCATATTGCGTTGAGTATTTCATATGATGGCGACATATTTCAAATTTGCGAACGTGTCCGATCGGTTGTGAGGTTGGACTAGATTTTTACGAGCGAGCGGAGCGAGCGAGCAACGGTCACAATTTCCAAGCTATACATATACCATATATTGCCTTGCATATATTTCGTGCTAGTACCTAACTTTGTCAGCCATTTGGGACATCACATTGCACTGTACTATGTGGAAATAGTACTATTTATGTGAAACTATTCATAAACTGTAAACATGTGTCGGTAGGCAACAGGATAAATACTTCCGGATCCTCGGGCTGGTGCGAATATTTCAATGTCCGTATGTGCCAAACCGTTGGTTTGTAACACACCTTTACGCGTCTCTCGCTCGCTGCGCTCGCACGAAAGCTATAGCCTAACCTAAAACCAATCCATATTGCGTTCAGTATTTCATATGATGGCGACATATTTCAAATTTGCGAACTTGTCCGATCGGTTGTGAGGTTGGACCAAATTTTTACGAGCGAGCGGAGCGAGCGAGCAACGGTCACAATTTCCAAGCTATACATATACCATATATTGCCTTGCATATATTTCGTGCTAGTACCTAATTTTGTCATCCATTTCGGACATCACATTGCACTGTACTATGTGGAAATGGTACTATTTATGTGAAACTATTCATTTACTGTAAACATGTGTCGGTAGGCAACAGGATAAATACTTCCGGCTCATCGGGCTGGTGCGAATATTTCAATGTCCGTATATGCCAAACCGTTGGTTTGTGACACACCTTTACGCGTCTCTCGCTCGCTGCGCTCGCACGAAAGCTATAGCCTAACCTAAAACCAATCCATCTTCCGTTCATTATTCGATATGGTGGCGACATATTACAAATTTGCGAACGTGTCGGATCGGTTGTGAGGTTGGACTAGATTTTTACGAGCGAGCGGAGCGAGTGAGCAACGGTCACAATTTCCAAGCTATACATATACCATATATTGCCTTGCATATATTTCGTGCTAGTACCTAATTTTGTCAGCCATTTCGGATATCACATTGCACTGTACTATGTGGAAATAGTACTAATTATGTGAAGCTATTCATAAACTGTAAACATGTGTCGGTAGGCAACAGGATAAATACTTCCGGCTCCTCGGGACGGTGCGAATATTTCAATGTCCGTATGTGCCAAACCGTTGGTTTGTAACACACCTTTACGCGTCTCTCGCTCGCTGCGCTCGCACGAAAGCTATAGCCTAACCTAAAACCAATCCATATTGCGTTCAGTATTTCATATGATGGCGACATATTTCAAATTTGCGAACTTGTCCGATCGGTTGTGAGGTTGGACCAAATTTTTACGAGCGAGCGGATCGAGCGAGCAACGGTCACAATTTCCAAGCTATACATATACCATATATTGCCTTGCATATATTTCGTGCTAGTACCTAATTTTGTCAGCCATTTCGGACATCACATTGCACTGTACTATGTGGAAATAGTACTATTTACGTGAAACTATTGGTGAACTGTAAACATTCGTCAGTGGCAATAGGATAAAGACTTCCGGCTCCTCGGGCTGGTGCGAATATTTCAATGTCCGTATGTGCCAAACCGTTGGTTTATGACACACCTTTACGCATCTCTCGCTCGCTGCGCTCGCTCGAAAACTATAACCTAACCTAAAACCAATCAACCTTGCGTTCATTATTCGATATGATGGCGACATATTTCAAATTTGCGAACGTGTCGGATCGGTTGTGAGGTTGGACTAGATTTTTATGAGCGAGCGGAGCGAGCGAGCAACGGTCACAATTTCCAAGCTATACATATACCATATATTGCCTTGCATATATTTCGTGCTAGTACCTAACTTTGTCAGCCATTTCGGACATCACATTGTACTGTACTATGTGGAAATAGTACTATTTATGTGAAAACTATTGGTAAACTGTAAACATTCGTCGGTAGCAATAGGATGAAGACTTCCGGCTCCTCGGGCTGGTGCGAATATTCAATGTCCGTATGTGCCAAACCGTTGGTTTATGACACACCTTTACGCGTCTCTCGCTCGCTGCGCTCGCTCGAAAACTATAGCCTAACCTAAAACCATCCATATTGCGTTGAGTATTTCATATGATGGCGACATATTTCAAATTTGCGAACGTGTCCGATCGGTTGTGAGGTTGGACTAGATTTTTACGAGCGAGCGGAGCGAGCGAGCAACGGTCCACAATTTCCAAGCTATACATATACCATATATTGCCTTGCATATATTTCGTGCTAGTACCTAATTTTGTCAGCCATTTCGGATATCACATTGCACTGTACTATGTGGAAATAGTACTAATCATGTGAAGCTATTCATAAACTGTAAACATGTGTCGGTAGGCAACAGGATAAATACTTCCGGCTCCTCGGGACGGTGCGAATATTTCAATGTCCGTATGTGCCAAACCGTTGGTTTGTAACACACCTTTACGCGTCTCTCGCTCGCTGCGCTCGCACGAAAGCTATAGCCTAACCTAAAACCAATCCATATTGCGTTCAGTATTTCATATGATGGCGACATATTTCAAATTTGCGAACTTGTCCGATCGGTTGTGAGGTTGGACCAAATTTTTACGAGCGAGCGGAGCGAGCGAGCAACGGTCACAATTCCAAGCTATACATATACCATATATTGCCTTGCATATATTTCGTGCTAGTACCTAATTTTGTCAGCCATTTCGGACATCACATTGCACTGTACTATGTGGAAATAGTACTATTTACGTGAAACTATTGGTGAACTGTAAACATTCGTCAGTGGCAATAGGATAAAGACTTCCGGCTCCTCGGGCTGGTGCGAATATTTCAATGTCCGTATGTGCCAAACCGTTGGTTTGTGACACACCTTTACGCGTCTCTCGCTCGCACGAAAGCTATAGCCAAACCTAAAACCAATCCATCTTCCGTTCATTATTCGATATGGTGGCGACATATTTCAAATTTGCGAACGTGTCGGATCGGTTGTGAGGGTGGACTAGATTTTTACGAGCGAGCGGAGCGAGCGAGCAACGGTCACAACATCAAAGCTATACAAATGCCATATATTGCCTTGCATATATTTCGTGTTATTACCTAATTTTGTCAGCCATTTCGGACATCACATTATACTGTACTATGTAGAAATAGTACTATTTATGTGAAACTATTGGTAAACTGTAAACATTCGTCAGTAGCAATAGGATAAAGACTTCCGGCTCTTCTGGCTGGTGCGAATATTTCAATGTCCGTATGTGCCAAACCGGTGGTTTATGACACACCTTTACGCGTCTCTCGCTCGCTGCGCTCGCTCGAAAACTATAGCCTAACCTAAAACCAATCCATATTGAGTTGAGTATTTCATATGATGGCGACATATTTCAAATTTGCGAACGTGTCCGATCGGTTGTGAGGTTGGACTAGATTTTAACGAGCGAGCGGAGCGAGCGAGCAACGGTCACAAATTCCAAGCTATACATATACCATATATGGCCTTGCATATATTTCGTGCTAGTACCTAATTTTGTCATCCATTTCGGACATCACATTGCACTGTACTATGTGGAAATAGTACTATTTATGTGAAACTATTCATTTACTGTAAACATGTGTCGGTAGGCAACAGGATAAATACTTCCGGCTCATCGGGCTGGTGCGAATATTTCAATGTCCGTATATGCCAAACCGTTGGTTTGTGACACACCTTTACGCGTCTCTCGCTCGCTGCGCTCGCACGAAAGCTATAGCCTAACCTAAAACCAATCCATATTGCGTTCAGTATTTCATATGATGGCGACATATTTCAAATCTGCGAACTTGTCCGATCGGTTGTGAGGTTGGACCAAATTTTTACGAGCGAGCGGATCGAGCGAGCAACGGTCACAATTTCCAAGCTATACATATACCATATATTGCCTTGCATATATTTCGTGCTAGTACCTAATTTTGTCAGCCATTTCGGACATCACATTGCACTGTACTATGTGGAAATAGTACTATTTACGTGAAACTATTGGTGAACTGTAAACATTCGTCAGTGGCAATAGGATAAAGACTTCCGGCTCCTCGGGCTGGTGCGAATATTTCAATGTCCGTATGTGCCAAACCGTTGGTTTATGACACACCTTTACGCATCTCTCGCTCGCTGCGCTCGCTCGAAAACTATAACCTAACCTAAAACCAATCAAACTTGCGTTCATTATTCGATATGATGGCGACATATTTCAAATTTGCGAACGTGTCGGATCGGTTGTGAGGTTGGACTAGATTTTTATGAGCGAGCGGAGCGAGCGAGCAACGGTCACAATTTCCAAGCTATACATATACCATATATTGCCTTGCATATATTTCGTGCTAGTACCTAACTTTGTCAGCCATTTCGGACATCACATTGTACTGTACTATGTGGAAATAGTACTATTTATGTGAAACTATTGGTAAACTGTAAACATTCGTCAGTAGCAATAGGATGAAGACTTCCGGCTCCTCGGGCTGGTGCGAATATTTCAATGTCCGTATGTGCCAAACCGTTGGTTTATGACACACCTTTACGCGTCTCTCGCTCGCTGCGCTCGCTCGAAAACTATAGCCTAACCTAAAAACCAATCCATATTGCGTTGAGTATTTCATATGATGGCGACATATTTCAAATTTGCGAACGTGTCCGATCGGTTGTGAGGTTGGACTAGATTTTTACGAGCGAGCGGAGCGAGTGAGCAACGGTCACAATTTCCAAGCTATACATATATCATATATTGCCTTGCATATATTTCGTGTTAGTACCTTTTTTGTCAGCCATTTCGGACATCACATTGCACTGTACTATGTGGAAATAGTACTAATTATGTGAAGCTATTCATAAACTGTAAACATGTGTCGGTAGGCAATAGGATAAAGACTTCCGGCTCCTCGGTCTGGTGCGAATATTTCAATGTCCGTTATGTGCCAAACCGTTGGTTTGTGACACACCTTTACGCGTCTCTCGCTCGCTGCGCTCGCACGAAAGCTATAGCCTAACCTAAAACCAATCCATATTGCGTTCAGTATTTCATATGATGGCGACCATATTTCAAATTTGCGAACTTGTCCGATCGGTTGTGAGGTTGGACCAAATTTTTACGAGCGAGCGCAGCGAGCGAGCAACGGTCACAATTTCCAAGCTATACATATACCATATATTGCCTTGCATATATTTCGTGCTAGTACCTAATTTTGTCATCCATTTCGGACATCACATTGCACTGTACTATGTGGAAATGGTACTATTTATGTGAAACTATTCATTTACTGTAAACATGTGTCGGTAGGCAATAGGATAAATACTTCCGGCTCATCGGGCTGGTGCGAATATTTCAATGTCAGTATGTGCCAAACCGTTGGTTTATAACACACCTTTACGCGTCTCTCGCTCGCTGCGCTCGCTCGAAAACTATAGCCTAACCTAAAACTAATCCATCTTGCGTTCATTATTCGATATGATGGCGACATATTTCAAATTTGCGAACGTGTCGGATCGGTGGTGAGGTTGGGCTAGATTTTTACGAGCGAGCGGAGCGAGCGAGCAACCGTCACAATTTCCAAGCTATACATATACCATATATTGCCTTGCATATATTTCGTGCTAGTACCTAATTTTGTCAGCCATTTCGGACATCACATTGCACTGTACTATGTGGAAATAGTACTATTTATGTGAAACTATTCGTAAACTGTAAACATGTGTCGGTAGACAACAGGATAAAGACTTCCGGCTCCTCGGGCTGGTGCGAATATTTCAATGTCCGTATGTGCCAACCGTTGGTTTGTGACACACCTTTACGCGTCTCTCGCTCGCACGAAAGCTATAGCCTAACCTAAAACCAATCCATCTTCCGTTCATTATTCGATATGGTGGCGATATATTTCAAATTTGCGAACGTGTCGGATCGGTTGTGAGGGTGGACTAGATTTTTACGAGCGAGCGGAGCGAGCGAGCAACGGTCACAACATCAAAGCTATACAAATGCCATATATTGCCTTGCATATATTTCGTGTTATTACCTAATTTTGTCAGCCATTTCGGACATCACATTGTACTGTACTATGTGGAAATAGTACTATTTACGTGAAACTATTGGTAAACTGTAAACATTCGTCAGTAGCAATAGGATAAAGACTTCCGGCTCCTCGGGCTGGTGCGAATATTTCAATGTTCGTATGTGCCAAACCGTTGGTTTATGACACACCTTTACACGTCTCTCGCTCGCTGCGCTCGCTCGAAAACTATACCCTAACCTAAAACCAATCCATATTGAGTTGAGTATTTCATATGATGGCGACATATTTCAAATTTGCGAACGTGTCCGATCGGTTGTGAGGTTGGACTAGATTTTTACGAGCGAGCGTAGCGAGCGAGCAACGGTCACAATTTCCAAGCTATACATATACCATATATTGCCTTGCATATATTTCGTGCTAGTACCTAATTTTATCATCCACTTCGGACATCACATTGCACTGTACTATGTGGAAATAGTACTATTTATGTGAAACTATTCATAAACTGTAAACTTGTGACGGTAGGCAATAGGATAATACTTCCGGCTCATCGGGCTGGTGCGAATATTTCAATGTCCGTATGTGCCAAACCGTTGGTTTGTAACACACCTTTACGCGTCTCTCGCTCGCTGCGCTCGCACGAAAGCTATAGCCTAACCTAAAACCAATCCATATTGCGTTCAGTATTTCATATGATGGCGACATATTTCAAATTTGCGAACTTGTCCGATCGGTTGTGAGGTTGGACCAAATTTTTACGAGCGAGCGGAGCGAGCGAGCAACGGTCACAATTTCCAAGCTATACATATACCATATATTGCCTTGCATATATTTCGTGCTAGTACCTAATTTTGTCAGCCATTTCGGACATCACATTGCACTGTACTATGTGGAAAATAGTACTATTTACGTGAAACTATTGGTGAACTGTAAACATTCGTCAGTAGCAATAGGATAAAGACTTCCGGCTCCTCGGGCTGGTGCGAATATTTCAATGTCCGTATGTGCCAAACCGTTGGTTTATGACACACCTTTACGCGTCTCTCGCTCGCTGCGCTCGCTCGAAAACTATAGCCTAACCTAAAACCAATCCATATTGAGTTGAGTATTTCATATGATGGCGACATATTTCAAATTTGCGAACGTGTCCGCTCGGTTGTGAGGTTGGACTAGATTTTTACGAGCGAGCGGAGCGAGCGAGCAACGGTCACAATTTCCAAGCTATACATATACCATATATTGCCTTGCATATATTTCGTGCTAGTACCTAATTTTGTCATCCATTTCGGACATCACATTGCACTGTACTATGTGGAAATAGTACTATTTATGTGAAACTATTCATAAACTGTAAACATGTGTCGGTAGGCAACAGGATAAATACTTCCGGCTCATCGGGCTGGTGCGAATATTTCAATGTCCGTATGTGCCAAACCGTTGGTTTATGACACACCTTTACGCATCTCTCGCTCGCTGCGCTCGCTCGAAAACTATAACCTAACCTAAAACCCATCCACCTTGCGTTCATTATTCGATATGATGGCGACATATTTCAAATTTGCGAACGTGTCGGATCGGTTGTGAGGTTGGACTAGATTTTTATGAGCGAGCGGAGCGAGCGAGCAACGGTCACAATTTCCAAGCTATACATATACCATATATTGCCTTGCATATATTTCGTGCTAGTACCTAATTTTGTCATCCATTTCGGACATCACATTGCACTGTACTATGTGGAAATAGTACTATTTATGTGAAACTATTCGTAAACTGTAAACATGTGTCGGTAGACAACAGGATAAAGACTTCCGGCTCCTCGGGCTGGTGCGAATATTTCAATGTCCGTATGTGCCAACCGTTGGTTTGTGACACACACCTTTACGCGTCTCTCGCTCGCACGAAAGCTATAGCCTAACCTAAAACCAATCCATCTTCCGTTCATTATTCGATATGGTGGCGACATATTTCAAATTTGCGAACGTGTCGGATCGGTTGTGAGGGTGGACTAGTTTTTCACGAGCGAGCGGAGCGAGCGAGCAACGGTCACAACATCAAAGCTATACAAATGCCATATATTGCCTTGCATATATTTCGTGTTATTACCTAATTTTGTCAGCCATTTCGGACATCACATTGTACTGTACTATGTGGAAATAGTACTATTTACGTGAAACTATTGGTAAACTGTAAGCATTCGTCAGTAGCAATAGGATAAAGACTTCCGGCTCCTCGGGCTGGTGCGAATATTTCAATGTTCGTATGTGCCAAACCGTTGGTTTATGACACACCTTTACACGTCTCTCGCTCGCTGCGCTCGCTCGAAAACTATAGCCTAACCTAAAACCAATCCATATTGAGTTGAGTATTTCATATGATGGCGACATATTACAAATTGGCGAACGTGTCGGATCGGTTGTGAGGTTGGACTAGATTTTTACGAGCGAGCGGAGCGAGTGAGCAACGGTCACAATTTCCAAGCTATACATATACCATATATTGCCTTGCATATATTTCGTGTTAGTACCTAATTTTGTCAGCCATTTCGGACATCACATTGCACTGTACTATGTGGAAATAGTACTAATTATGTGAAGCTATTCATAAACTGTAAACATGTGTCGGTAGGCAATAGGATAAAGACTTCCGGCTCCTCGGTCTGGTGCGAATATTTCAATGTCCGTTATGTGCCAAACCGTTGGTTTGTGACACACCTTTACGCGTCTCTCGCTCGCTGCGCTCGCACGAAAGCTATAGCCTAACCTAAAACCAATCCATATTGCGTTCAGTATTTCATATGATGGCGACATATTTCAAATTGGCGAACTTGTCCGATCGGTTGTGAGGTTGGACCAAATTTTTACGAGCGAGCGGAGCGAGCGAGCAACGGTCACAATTTCCAAGCTATACATATACCATATATTGCCTTGCATATATTTCGTGCTAGTACCTAATTTTGTCATCCATTTCGGACATCACATTGCACTGTACTATGTGGAAATAGTACTATTTATGTGAAACTATTCATAAACTGTAAACTTGTGACGGTAGGCAATAGGATAAAGACTTCCGGCTCCTCGGTCTGGTGCGAATATTTCAATGTCCGTTATGTGCCAAACCGTTGGTTTGTGACACACCTTTACGCGTCTCTCGCTCGCTGCGCTCGCACGAAAGCTATAGCCTAACCTAAAACCAATCCATATTGCGTTCAGTATTTCATATGATGGCGACATATTTCAAATTGGCGAACTTGTCCGATCGGTTGTGAGGTTGGACCAAATTTTTACGAGCGAGCGGAGCGAGCGAGCAACGGTCACAATTTCCAAGCTATACATATACCATATATTGCCTTGCATATATTTCGTGCTAGTACCTAATTTTGTCATCCATTTCGGACATCACATTGCACTGTACTATGTGGAAATAGTACTATTTATGTGAAACTATTCATAAACTGTAAACATGTGTCGGTAGGCAATAGGATAAATACTTCCGGCTCATCGGGCTGGTGCGAATATTTCAATGTCCGTATGTGCCAAACCGTTGGTTTGTAACACACCTTTACGCGTCTCTCGCTCGCTGCGCTCGCACGAAAGCTATAGCCTAACCTAAAACCAATCCATATTGCGTTCAGTATTTCATATGATGGCGACATATTTCAAATTTGCGAACTTGTCCGATCGGTTGTGAGGTTGGACCAAATTTTTACGAGCGAGCGGAGCGAGCGAGCAACGGTCACAATTTCCAAGCTATACATATACCATATATTGCCTTGCATATATTTCGTGCTAGTACCTAATTTTGTCAGCCATTTCGGACATCACATTGCACTGTACTATGTGGAAATAGTACTATTTACGTGAAACTATTGGTGAACTGTAAACATTCGTCAGTAGCAATAGGATAAAGACTTCCGGCTCCTCGGGCTGGTGCGAATATTTCAATGTCCGTATGTGCCAAACCGTTGGTTTATGACACACCTTTACGCGTCTCTCGCTCGCTGCGCTCGCTCGAAAACTATAGCCTAACCTAAAACCAATCCATATTGAGTTGAGTATTTCATATGATGACGACATATTTCAAATTTGCGAACGTGTCCGATCGGTTGTGAGGTTGGACTAGATTTTACGAGCGAGCGGAGCGAGCGAGCAACGGTCACAATTTCCAAGCTATACATATACCATATATTGCCTTGCATATATTTCGTGTTATTACCTAATTTTGTCATCCATTTCGGACATCACATTGCACTGTACTATGTGGAAATAGTACTATTTATGTGAAACTATTCATAAACTGTAAACATGTGTCGGTAGGCAATAGGATAAATACTTCCGGCTCATCGGGCTGGTGCGAATATTTCAATGTCCGTATGTGCCAAACCGTTGGTTTATGACACACCTTTACGCATCTCTCGCTCGCTGCGCTCGCTCGAAAACTATAACCTAACCTAAAACCCATCCACCTTGCGTTCATTATTCGATATGATGGCGACATATTTCAAATTTGCGAACGTGTCGGATCGGTTGTGAGGTTGGACTAGATTTTTATGAGCGAGCGGAGCGAGCGAGCAACGGTCACAATTTCCAAGCTATACATATACCATATATTGCCTTGCATATATTTCGTGCTAGTACCTAATTTTGTCATCCATTTCGGACATCACATTGCACTGTACTATGTGGAAATAGTACTATTTATGTGAAACTATTCGTAAACTGTAAACATGTGTCGGTAGACAACAGGATAAAGACTTCCGGCTCCTCGGGCTGGTGCGAATATTTCAATGTCCGTATGTGCCAACCGTTGGTTTGTGACACACCTTTACGCGTCTCTCGCTCGCACGAAAGCTATAGCCTAACCTAAAACCAATCCATCTTCCGTTCATTATTCGATATGGTGGCGACATATTTCAAATTTGCGAACGTGTCGGATCGGTTGTGAGGGTGGACTAGATTTTTACGAGCGAGCGGAGCGAGCGAGCAACGGTCACAACATCAAAGCTATACAAATGCCATATATTGCCTTGCATATATTTCGTGTTATTACCTAATTTTGTCAGCCATTTCGGACATCACATTGTACTGTACTATGTGGAAATAGTACTATTTACGTGAAACTATTGGTAAACTGTAAACATTCGTCAGTAGCAATAGGATAAAGACTTCCGGCTCCTCGGGCTGGTGCGAATATTTCAATGTTCGTATGTGCCAATCCGTTGGTTTTGACACACCTTTACACGTCTCTCGCTCGCTGCGCTCGCTCGAAAACTATAGCCTAACCTAAAACCAATCCATATTGAGTTGAGTATTTCATATGATGGCGACATATTTCAAATTTGCGAACGTGTCCGATCGGTTGTGAGGTTGGACTAGATTTTTACGAGCGAGCGTAGCGAGCGAGCAACGGTCACAATTTCCAAGCTATACATATACCATATATTGCCTTGCATATATTTCGTGCTAGTACCTAATTTTGTCATCCATTTCGGACATCACATTGCACTGTACTATGTGGAAATAGTACTATTTATGTGAAACTATTCATAAACTGTAAACTTGTGACGGTAGGCAATAGGATAAATACTTCCGGCTCATCGGGCTGGTGCGAATATTTCAATGTCCGTATGTGCCAAACCGTTGGTTTATGACACACCTTTACGCATCTCTCGTTCGCTGCGCTCGCTCGAAAACTATAGCCTAACCTAAAACCAATCCACCTTGCGTTCATTATTCGATATGATGGCGACATATTTCAAATTTGCGAACGTGTCGGATCGGTTGTGAGGTTGGACTAGATTTTTACGAGCGAGCGGAGCGAGTGAGCAACCGTCACAATTTCCAAGCTATACATATACCATATATTGCCTTGCATATATTTCGTGCTAGTACCTAATTTTGTCATCCATTTCGGACATCACATTGCACTGTACTATGTGGAAATAGTACTATTTATGTGAAACTATTCATAAACTGTAAACATGTGTCGGTAGGCAATAGGATAAATACTTCCGGCTCATCGGGCTGGTGCGAATATTTCAATGTCCGTATGTGCCAAACCGTTGGTTTATGACACACCTTTACGCATCTCTCGCTCGCTGCGCTCGCTCGAAAACTATAGCCTAACCTAAAACCAATCCACCTTGCGTTCATTATTCGATATGATGGCGACATATTACAAATTGGCGAACGTGTCGGATCGGTTGTGAGGTTGGACTAGATTTTTACGAGCGAGCGGAGCGAGTGAGCAACGGTCACAATTTCCAAGCTATACATATACCATATATTGCCTTGCATATATTTCGTGTTAGTACCTAATTTTGTCAGCCATTTCGGACATCACATTGCACTGTACTATGTGGAAATAGTACTAATTATGTGAAGCTATTCATAAACTGTAAACATGTGTCGGTAGGCAATAGGATAAAGACTTCCGGCTCCTCGGTCTGGTGCGAATATTTCAATGTCCGTTATGTGCCAAACCGTTGGTTTGTGACACACCTTTACTAGTCTCCCGCTCGCTGCGCTCGCACGAAAGCTATAGCCTAACCTAAAACCAATCCATATTGCGTTCAGTATTTCATATGATGGCGACATATTTCAAATTGGCGAACTTGTCCGATCGGTTGTGAGGTTGGACCAAATTTTTACGAGCGAGCGGAGCGAGCGAGCAACGGTCACAATTTCCAAGCTATACATATACCATATATTGCCTTGCATATATTTTCGTGCTAGTACCTAATTTTGTCATCCATTTCGGACATCACATTGCACTGTACTATGTGGAAATAGTACTATTTATGTGAAACTATTCGTAAACTGTAAACATGTGTCGGTAGACAACAGGATAAAGACTTCCGGCTCCTCGGGCTGGTGCGAATATTTCAATGTCCGTATGTGCCAACCGTTGGTTTGTGACACACCTTTACGCGTCTCTCGCTCGCACGAAAGCTATAGCCTAACCTAAAAACCAATCCATCTTCCGTTCATTATTCGATATGGTGGCGACATATTTCAAATTTGCGAACGTGTCGGATCGGTTGTGAGGGTGGACTAGATTTTTACGAGCGAGCGGAGCGAGCGAGCGGAGCGAGCGAGCAACGGTCACAACATCAAAGCTATACCAATGCCATATATTGCCTTGCATATATTTCGTGTTATTACCTAATTTTGTCAGCCATTTCGGACATCACATTGTACTGTACTATGTGGAAATAGTACTATTTACGTGAAACTATTGGTGAACTGTAAACATTCGTCAGTAGCAATAGGATAAAGACTTCCGGCTCCTCGGGCTGGTGCGAATATTTCAATGTCCGTATGTGCCAAACCGTTGGTTTATGACACACCTTTACGCGTCTCTCGCTCGCTGCGCTCGCTCGAAAACTATAGCCTAACCTAAAACCAATCCATATTGAGTTGAGTATTTCATATGATGGCGACATATTTCAAATTTGCGAACGTGTCCGATCGGTTGTGAGGTTGGACTAGAATTTTTACGAGCGAGCGGAGCGAGCGAGCAACGGTCACAATTTCCAAGCTATACATATACCATATATTGCCTTGCATATATTTCGTGCTAGTACCTAATTTTGTCATCCATTTCGGACATCACATTGCACTGTACTATGTGGAAATAGTACTATTTATGTGAGACTATTCATAAACTGTAAACATGTGTCGGTAGGCAACAGGATAAAGACTTCCGGCTCCTCGGGCTGGTGCGAATATTTCAATGTCCGTATGTGCCAACCGTTGGTTTGTGACACACCTTTACGCGTCTCTCGCTCGCACGAAAGCTATAGCCTAACCTAAAACCAATCCATCCTTCGTTCATTATTCGATATGGTGGCGACATATTTCAAATTTGCGAACGTGTCGGATCGGTTGTGAGGGTGGACTAGATTTTTACGAGCGAGCGGAGCGAGCGAGCAACGGTCACAACATCAAAGCTATACAAATGCCATATATTGCCTTGCATATATTTCGTGTTATTACCTAATTTTGTCAACCATTTCGGACATCACAATGTACTGTACTATGTGGAAATAGTACTATCTACGTGAAACTATTGGTAAACTGTAAACATTCGTCAGTAGCAATAGGATAAAGACTTCCGGCTCCTCGGGCTGGTGCGAATATTTCAATGTCCGTATGTGCCAAACCGTTGGTTTATGACACACCTTTACACGTCTCTCGCACGCTGCGCTCGCTCGAAAACTATAGCCTAACCTAAAACCAATCCATATTGAGTTGAGTATTTCATATGATGGCGACATATTTCAAATTTGCGAACGTGTCCGATCGGTTGTGAGGTTGGACTAGATTTTTACGAGCGAGCGTAGCGAGCGAGCAACGGTCACAATTTCCAAGCTATACATATACCATATATTGCCTTGCATATATTTCGTGCTAGTACCTAATTTTGTCATCCATTTCGGACATCACATTGCACAGTACTATGTGGAAATAGTACTATTTATGTGAAAACTATTCATAAACTGTAAACATGTGTCGGTAGACAACAGGATAAAGACTTCCGGCTCCTCGGGCTGGTGCGAATATTTCAATGTCCGTATGTGCCAAACCGTTGGTTTGTGACACACCTTTACGCGTCTCTCGCTCGCTGCGCTCGCACGAAAGCTATAGCCTAACCTAAAACCAATCCATCTTCAGTTCATTATTCGATATGGTGGCGACATATTTCAAATTTGCGAACGTGTCGGATCGGTTGTGAGGGTGGACTAGATTTTTACGAGCGAGCGGAGCGAGCGAGCAACGGTCACAATTTCCAAGCTATACATATACCATATATTGCCTTGCATATATTTCGTGCTAGTACCTAACTTTGTCAGCCATTTCGGACATCACATTGCACTGTACTATGTGGAAATAGTACTATTTATGTGAAACTATTCATAAACTGTAAACATGTGTCGGTAGGCAACAGGATAAATACTTCCGGCTCCTCGGGCTGGTGCGAATATTTCAATGTCCGTATGTGCCAAGCCGTTGGTTTGTAACACACCTTTACGCGTCTCTCGCTTGCTGCGCTCGCACGAAAGCTATAGCCTAACCTAAAACCAATCCATATTGCGTTCAGTATTTCATATGATGGCGACATATTTCAAATTTGCGAACTTGTCCGATCGGTTGTGAGGTTGGACCAAATTTTTACGAGCGAGCGGAGCGAGCGAGCAACGGTCACAATTTCCAAGCTATACATATACCATATATTGCCTTGCATATATTTCGTGCTAGTACCTAATTTTGTCATCCATTTCGGACATCACATTGCACTGTACTATGTGGAAATGGTACTATTTATGTGAAACTATTCATTTACTGTAAACATGTGTCGGTAGGCAATAGGATAAATACTTCCGGCTCATCGGGCTGGTGCGAATATTTCAATGTCGGTATGTGCCAAACCGTTGGTTTATAACACACCTTTACGCGTCTCTCGCTCGCTGCGCTCGCTCGAAAACTATAGCCTAACCTAAAACTAATCCATCTTGCGTTCATTATTCGATATGATGGCGACATATTTCAAATTTGCGAACGTGTCGGATCGGTTGTGAGGTTGGGCTAGATTTTTACGAGCGAGCGGAGCGAGCGAGCAACCGTCACAATTTCCAAGCTATACATATACCATATATTGCCTTGCATATATTTCGTGCTAGTACCTAATTTTGTCAGCCATTTCGGACATCACATTGCACTGTACTATGTGGAAATAGTACTATTTATGTGAAACTATTCGTAAACTGTAAACATGTGTCGGTAGACAACAGGATAAAGACTTCCGGCTCCTCGGGCTGGTGCGAATATTTCAATGTCGGTATGTGCCAAACCGTTGGTTTATAACACACCTTTACGCGTCTCTCGCTCGCTGCGCGCGCTCGAAAACTATAGCCTAACCTAAAACTAATCCATCTTGCGTTCATTATTCGATATGATGGCTACATATTTCAAATTTGCGAACGTGTCGGATCGGTTGTGAGGTTGGGCTAGATTTTTACGAGCGAGCGGAGCGAGCGAGCAACCGTCACAATTTCCAAGCTATACATATACCATATATTGCCTTGCATATATTTCGTGCTAGTACCTAACTTTGTCAGCCATTTCGGACATCACATTGCACTGTACTATGTGGAAATAGTACTATTTATGTGAAACTATTCATAAACTGTAAACATGTGTCGGTAGGCAACAGGATAAATACTTCCGGCTCCCCGGGCTGGTGCGAATATTTCAATGTCCGTATGTGCCAAACCGTTGGTTTGTGACACACCTTTACGCGTCTCTCGCTCGCTGCGCTCGCACGAAAGCATTAGCCTAACCTAAAACCAATCCATATTGCGTTCAGTATTTCATATGATGGCGACATATTTCAAATTTGCGAACGTGTTGGATCGGTTGTGAGGTTGGACTAGATTTTTACGAGCGAGCGGAGCGAGCGAGCAACCGTCACAATTTCCAAGCTATACATATACCATATATTGCCTTGCATATATTTCGTGCTAGTACCTAATTTTGTCATCCATTTCGGACATCACATTGCACTGTACTATGTGGAAAAGGTACTAATTATGTGAAACTGTTGGTAAACCGTAAACATTTGTCAGAAGGCAATAGGATAATGACTTTCGGCTCCTCGGGCTGGTGCGAATATTTCAATGTCCGTATGTGCCAAACCGTTGGTTTGTGACACACCTTTACGCGTCACTCGCTCGCTGCGCTCGCACGAAAGCTATAGCCTAACCTAAAACCAATCCATCTTCCGTTCATTATTCGATATGCTGGCGACATATTTCAAATTTGCGAACGTGTCGGATCGGTTGTGAGGGTGGACTAGATTTTTACGAGCGAGCGGAGCGAGCGAGCAACCGTCACAAATTCCAAGCTATACATATACCATATGTTGCCTTGCATATATTTCGTGCTAGCACCTAATTTTGTCAGCCATTTCGGACATCACATTGCACGGTACTATGAGGAAACGGTACTAATTTTGTGAAGCTACTCATAAACTGTAAACATGTGTCGGTAGGCAATAGGATAAAGACTTCCGGCTCCTCGGGCTGGTGCGAATATTTCAATGTCCGTATGTGCCAAACCGTTGGTTTGTGACACACCTTTACGCGTCTCTCGCTCGCTGCGCTCGCACGAAAGCTATAGACTAACCTAAAACCAATCCATATTGCGTTCAGTATTTCATATGATGGCGACATATTTCAAATTTGCGAACGTGTCGGATCGGTTGTGAGGTTGGACTAGATTTTTACGAGCGAGCGGAGCGAGCGAGCAACGGTCACAATTTCCAAGCTATACATATACCATATATTGCCTTGCATATATTTCGTGCTAGTACCTAATTTTTTCATCCATTTCGGACATCACATTGCACTGTACTATGTGGAAAAGGTACTAATTTTGTGAAACTATTGGTAAACCGTAAACAGTTGTCAGAAGGCAATAGGAGAAAGACTTCCGGCTCCTCGGGCTGGTGCGAATATTTCAATGTCCGTATGTGCCAAACCGTTGGTTTATGACTTACGCATCTCTCGCTCGCTGCGCTCGCTCGAAAACTATAGCCGAACCTAAAACCAATCCACCTTGCGTTCATTATTCGATATGATGGCGACATATTACAAATTTGCGAACGTGTCGGATCGGTTGTGAGGTTGGACTAGATTTTTACGAGCGAGCGGAGCGAGTGAGCAACGGTCACAATTTCCAAGCTATACATATACCATATATTGCCTTGCATATATTTCGTGCTAGTACCTAATTTTGTCAGCCATTTCGGACATCACATTGCACTGTACTATGTGGAAATAGTACTAATTATGTGAAGCTATTCATAAACTGTAAACATGTGTCGGTAGACAACAGGATAAAGACTTCCGGCTCCTCGGGCTGGTGCGAATATTTCAATGTCCGTATATGCCAAACCGTTGGTTTGTGACACACCTTTACGCGTCTCTCGCTCGCTGCGCTCGCACGAAAGCTATAGCCTAACCTAAAACCAATCCATCTTCCGTTCATTATTCGATATGGTGGCGACATATTTCAAATTTGCGAACGTGTCGGATCGGTTGTGAGGGTGGACTAGATTTTTACGAGCGAGCGGAGCGAGCGAGCAACGGTCACAATTTCCAAGCTATACATATACCATATATTGCCTTGCATTTATTTCGTGCTAGTACCTAACTTTGTCAGCCATTTCGGACATCACATTGCACTGTACTATGTGGAAATAGTACTATTTATGTGAAACTATTCATAAACTGTAAACATGTGTCGGTAGGCAACAGGGTAAATACTTCCGGCTCCTCGGGCTGGTGCGAATATTTCAATGTCCGTATGTGCCAAGCCGTTGGTTTGTAACACACCTTTACGCGTCTCTCGCTCGCTGCGCTCGCACGAAAGCTATAGCCTAACCTAAAACCAATCCATATTGCGTTCAGTATTTCTTATGATGGCGACATATTTCAAATTTGCGAACTTGTCCGATCGGTTGTGAGGTTGGACCAAATTTTTACGAGCGAGCGGAGCGAGCGAGCAACGGTCACAATTTCCAAGCTATACATATACCATATATTGCCTTGCATATATTTCGTACTAGTACCTAACTTTGTCAGCCATTTCGGACATCACATTGCACTGTACTATGTGGAAATAGTACTATTTATGTGAAACTATTCATAAACTGTAAACATGTGTCGGTAGGCAACAGGATAAATACTTCCGGCTCCTCGGGCTGGTGCGAATATTTCAATGTCCGTATGTGCCAAACCGTTGGTTTGTGACACACCTTTACGCGTCACTCGCTCGCTGCGCTCGCACGAAAGCTATAGCCTAACCTAAAACCAATCCATCTTCCGTTCATTATTCGATATGCTGGCGACATATTTCAAATTTGCGAACGTGTCGGATCGGTTGTGAGGGTGGACTAGATTTTTACGAGCGAGCGGAGCGAGCGAGCAACCGTCACAAACTCCAAGCTATACATATACCATATATTGCCTTGCATATATTTCGTGCTAGTACCTAATTTTGTCAGCCATTTCGGACATCACATTGCACTGTACTATGAGGAAACGGTACTAATTTTGTGAAACCATTGGTAAACCGTAAACAGTTGTCAGAAGGCAATAGGATAAAGACTTCCGGCTCCTCGGGCTGGTGTGAATATTTCAATGTCCGTATGTGCCAAACCGTTGGTTTGTGACACACCTTTACGCGTCTCTCGCTCGCTGCGCTCGCACGAAAGCTATAGCCTAACCTAAAACAAATCCATCTTCCGTTCATTATTCGATATGGTGGCGACATATTTCAAATTTCCGAACGTGTCGGATCGGTTGTGAGGTTGGACTAGATTTTTACGAGCGAGCGGAGCGAGCGAGCAACGGTCACAATTTCCAAGCTATACATATACCATATATTGCCTTGCATATATTTCGTGCTAGTACCTAATTTTGTCAACCATTTCGGACATCACATTGCACTGCACTATGTGGAAATAGTACTATTTATGTGAAGCTATTCAGAAACTGTAAACATGTGTCGGTAGGCAATAGGATAAATACTTCCGGCTACTCGGGCTGGTGCGAATATTTCAATGTCCGTATGTGCCAAACCGTTCGTTTATGACACACCTTTACGCGTCTCTCGCTCGCTGCGCTCGCACGAAAGCAATAGCCTAACCTAAAACCAATCCATATTGCGTTGAGTATTTCATATGATGGCGACCTATTTCAAATTTGCGAACGTGTCCGATCGGTTTGTGAGGTTGGACTAGATTTTTTACGAGCGAGCGGAGCGAGCGAGCAACGGTCACAATTTCCAAGCTATACATATACCATATATTGCCTTGCATATATTTCGTGCTAGTACCTAACTTTGTCAGCCATTTCGGACATCACATTGCACTGTACTATGTGGAAATAGTACTATTTATGTGAAACTATTCATAAACTGTAAACATGTGTCGGTAGGCAACAGGATAAATACTTCCGGCTCCTCGGGGCTGGTGCGAATATTTCAATGTCCGTATGTGCCAAACCGTTGGTTTGTGACACACCTTTACGCGTCTCTCGCTCGCTGCGCTCGCACGAAAGCTATAGCCTAACCTAAAACCAATCCATATTGCGTTCAGTATTTCATATGATGGCGACATATTTCAAATTTGCGAACGTGTCGGATCGGTTGTGAGGTTGGACTAGATTTTTACGAGCGAGCGGAGCGAGCGAGCAACGGTCACAATTTCCAAGCTATACATATACCATATATTGCCTTGCATATATTTCGTGCTAGTACCTAACTTTGTCAGCCATTTCGGACATCACATTGTACTGTACTATGTGGAAATAGTACTATTTATGTGAAACTATTGGTAAACTGTAAACATTCGTCAGTAGCAATAGGATAAAGACTTCCGGCTCCTCGGGCTGGTGCGAATATTTCAATGTCCGTATGTGCCAAACCGTTGGTTTATGGACACACCTTTACGCGTCTCTCGCTCGCTGCGCTCGCTCGAAAACTATAGCCTAACCTAAAACCAATCCATATTGCGTTCAGTATTTCTTATGATGGCGACATATTTCAAATTTGCGAACTTGTCCGATCGGTTGTGAGGTTGGACCAAATTTTTTACGAGCGAGCGGAGCGAGCGAGCAACGGTCACAATTTCCAAGCTATACATATACCATATATTGCCTTGCATATATTTCGTGCTGAGTACCTAATTTTGTCAACCATTTCGGACATCACATTGCACTGCACTATGTGGAAATAGTACTATTTATGTGAAGCTATTCAGAAACTGTAAACATGTGTCGGTAGGCAATAGGATAAATACTTCCGGCTACTCGGGCTGGTGCGAATATTTCAATGTCCGTATGTGCCAAACCGTTCGTTTATGACACACCTTTACGCGTCTCTCGCTCGCTGCGCTCGCACGAAAGCAATAGCCTAACCTAAAACCAATCCATATTGCGTTGAGTATTTCATATGATGGCGACCTATTTCAAATTTGCGAACGTGTCCGATCGGTTGTGAGGTTGGACTAGATTTTTACGAGCGAGCGGAGCGAGCGAGCAACGGTCACAATTTCCAAGCTATACATATACCATATATTGCCTTGCATATATTTCGTGCTAGTACCTAACATTGTCAGCCATTTCGGACATCACATTGCACTGTACTATGTGGAAATAGTACTATTTATGTGAAACTATTCATAAACTGTAAACATGTGTCGGTAGGCAACAGGATAAATACTTCCGGCTCCTCGGGCTGGTGCGAATATTTCAATGTCCGTATGTGCCAAACCGTTGGTTTGTGACACACCTTTACGCGTCTCTCGCTCGAGGCGCTCGCACGAAAGCTATAGCCTAACCTAAAACCAATCCATATTGCGTTCAGTATTTCATATGATGGCGACATATTTCAAATTTGCGAACGTGTCGGATCGGTTGTGAGGTTGGACTAGATTTTTACGAGCGAGCGGAGCGAGCGAGCAACGGTCACAATTTCCAAGCTATACATATACCATATATTGCCTTGCATATATTTCGTGCTAGTACCTAACTTTGTCAGCCATTTCGGAACATCACATTGTACTGTACTATGTGGAAATAGTACTATTTATGTGAAACTATTGGTAAACTGTAAACATTCGTCAGTAGCAATAGGATAAAGACTTCCGGCTCCTCGGGCTGGTGCGAATATTTCAATGTCCGTATGTGCCAAACCGTTGGTTTATGGACACACCTTTACGCGTCTCTCGCTCGCTGCGCTCGCTCGAAAACTATAGCCTAACCTAAAACCAATCCATATTGCGTTGAGTATTTCATATGATGGCGACATATTTCAAATTTGCGAACGTGTTGGATCGGTTGTGAGGTTGGACTAGATTTTTACGAGCGAGCGGAGCGAGCGAGCAACCGTCACAATTTCCAAGCTATACATATACCATATATTGCCTTGCATATATTTCGTGCTAGTACCTAATTTTGTCATCCATTTCGGACATCACATTGCACTGTACTATGTGGAAAAGGTACTAATTATGTGAAACTGTTGGTAAACCGTAAACATTTGTCAGAAGGCAATAGGATAATGACTTTCGGCTCCTCGGGCTGGTGCGAATATTTCAATGTCCGTATGTGCCAAACCGTTGGTTTGTGACACACCTTTACGCGTCACTCGCTCGCTGCGCTCGCACGAAAGCTATAGCCTAACCTAAAACCAATCCATCTTCCGTTCATTATTCGATATGCTGGCGACATATTTCAAATTTGCGAACGTGTCGGATCGGTTGTGAGGGTGGACTAGATTTTTACGAGCGAGCGGAGCGAGCGAGCAACCGTCACAAATTCCAAGCTATACATATACCATATATTGCCTTTCATATATTTCGTGCTAGTACCTAATTTTGTCAGCCATTTCGGACATCACATTGCACGGTACTATGAGGAAACGGTACTAATTTTGTGAAGCTACTCATAAACTGTAAACATGTGTCGGTAGGCAATAGGATAAAGACTTCCGGCTCCTCGGGCTGGTGCGAATATTTCAATGTCCGTATGTGCCAAACCGTTGGTTTGTGACACACCTTTACGCGTCTCTCGCTCGCTGCGCTCGCACGAAAGCTATAGACTAACCTAAAACCAATCCATATTGCGTTCAGTATTTCATATGGTGGCGACATATTTCAAATTTGCGAACGTGTCGGATCGGTTGTGAGGTTGGACTAGATTTTTTCGAGCGAGCGAGCAACGGTCACAATTTCCAAGCTATACATATACCATATATTGCCTTGCATATATTTCGTCCTAGTACCTAATTTTGTCATCCATTTCGGACATCACATTGCACTGTACTATGTGGAAAAGGTACTAATTATGTGAAACTGTTGGTAAACCGTAAACATTTGTCAGAAGGCAATAGGATAATGACTTTCGGCTCCTCGGGCTGGTGCGAATATTTCAATGTCCGTATGTGCCAAACCGTTGGTTTGTGACACACCTTTACGCGTCACTCGCTCGCTGCGCTCGCACGAAAGCTATAGCCTAACCTAAAACCAATCCATCTTCCGTTCATTATTCGATATGCTGGCGACATATTTCAAATTTGCGAACGTGTCGGATCGGTTGTGAGGGTGGACTAGATTTTTACGAGCGAGCGGAGCGAGCGAGCAACCGTCACAAACTCCATGCTATACATATACCATATATTGCCTTGCATATATTTCGTGCTAGTACCTAATTTTGTCAGCCATTTCGGACATCACATTGCACTGTACTATGAGGAAACGGTACTAATTTTGTGAAACTATTGGTAAACCGTAAACAGTTGTCAGAAGGCAATAGGAGAAAGACTTCCGGCTCCTCGGGCTGGTGCGAATATTTCAATGTCCGTATGTGCCAAACCGTTGGTTTATGACACACCTTTACGCATCTCTCACTCGCTGCGCTCGCTCAAAAACTATAGCCGAACCTAAAACCAATCCACCTTGCGTTCATTATTCGATATGATGGCGACATATTACAAATTTGCGAACGTGTCGGATCGGTTGTGAGGTTGGACTAGATTTTTACGAGCGAGCGGAGCGAGTGAGCAACGGTCACAATTTCCAAGCTATACATATACCATATATTGCCTTGCATATATTTCGTGCTAGTACCTAATTTTGTCAGCCATTTCGGACATCACATTGCACTGTACTATGTGGAAATAGTACTAATTATGTGAAGCTATTCATAAACTGTAAACATGTGTCGGTAGACAACAGGATAAAGACTTCCGGCTCCTCGGGCTGGTGCGAATATTTCAATGTCCGTATATGCCAAACCGTTGGTTTGTGACACACCTTTACGCGTCTCTCGCTCGCTGCGCTCGCACGAAAGCTATAGCCTAACCTAAAACCAATCCATCTTCCGTTCATTATTCGATATGGTGGCGACATATTTCAAATTTGCGAACGTGTCGGATCGGTTGTGAGGGTGGACTAGATTTTTACGAGCGAGCGGAGCGAGCGAGCAACGGTCACAATTTCCAAGCTATACATATACCATATATTGCCTTGCATTTATTTCGTGCTAGTACCTAACTTTGTCAGCCATTTCGGACATCACATTGCACTGTACTATGTGGAAATAGTACTATTTATGTGAAACTATTCATAAACTGTAAACATGTGTCGGTAGGCAACAGGGTAAATACTTCCGGCTCCTCGGGCTGGTGCGAATATTTCAATGTCCGTATGTGCCAAGCCGTTGGTTTGTAACACACCTTTACGCGTCTCTCGCTCGCTGCGCTCGCACGAAAGCTATAGCCTAACCTAAAACCAATCCATATTGCGTTCAGTATTTCTTATGATGGCGACATATTTCAAATTTGCGAACTTGTCCGATCGGTTGTGAGGTTGGACCAAATTTTTACGAGCGAGCGGAGCGAGCGAGCAACGGTCACAATTTCCAAGCTATACATATACCATATATTGCCTTGCATATATTTCGTGCTAGTACCTAACTTTGTCAGCCATTTCGGACATCACATTGCACTGTACTATGTGGAAATAGTACTATTTATGTGAAACTATTCATAAACTGTAAACATGTGTCGGTAGGCAACAGGATAAATACTTCCGGCTCCTCGGGCTGGTGCGAATATTTCAATGTCCGTATGTGCCAAACCGTTGGTTTGTGACACACCTTTACGCGTCACTCGCTCGCTGCGCTCGCACGAAAGCTATAGCCTAACCTAAAACCAATCCATCTTCCGTTCATTATTCGATATGCTGGCGACATATTTCAAATTTGCGAACGTGTCGGATCGGTTGTGAGGGTGGACTAGATTTTTACGAGCGAGCGGAGCGAGCGAGCAACCGTCACAAACTCCAAGCTATACATATACCATATATTGCCTTGCATATATTTCGTGCTAGTACCTAATTTTGTCTGCCATTTCGGACATCACATTGCACTGTACTATGAGGAAACGGTACTAATTTTGTGAAACCATTGGTAAACCGTAAACAGTTGTCAGAAGGCAATAGGATAAAGACTTCCGGCTCCTCGGGCTGGTGTGAATATTTCAATGTCCGTATGTGCCAAACCGTTGGTTTGTGACACACCTTTACGCGTCTCTCGCTCGCTGCGCTCGCACGAAAGCTATAGCCTAACCTAAAACAAATCCATCTTCCGTTCATTATTCGATATGGTGGCGACATATTTCAAATTTCCGAACGTGTCGGATCGGTTGTGAGGTTGGACTAGATTTTTACGAGCGAGCGGAGCGAGCGAGCAACGGTCACAATTTCCAAGCTATACATATACCATATATTGCCTTGCATATATTTCGTGCTAGTACCTAATTTTGTCAACCATTTCGGACATCACATTGCACTGCACTATGTGGAAATAGTACTATTTATGTGAAGCTATTCAGAAACTGTAAACATGTGTCGGTAGGCAATAGGATAAATACTTCCGGCTACTCGGGCTGGTGCGAATATTTCAATGTCCGTATGTGCCAAACCGTTCGTTTATGACACACCTTTACGCGTCTCTCGCTCGCTGCGCTCGCACGAAAGCAATAGCCTAACCTAAAACCAATCCATATTGCGTTGAGTATTTCATATGATGGCGACCTATTTCAAATTTGCGAACGTGTCCGATCGGTTGTGAGGTTGGACTAGATTTTTACGAGCGAGCGGAGCGAGCGAGCAACGGTCACAATTTCCAAGCTATACATATACCATATATTGCCTTGCATATATTTCGTGCTAGTACCTAACTTTGTCAGCCATTTCGGACATCACATTGCACTGTACTATGTGGAAATAGTACTATTTATGTGAAACTATTCATAAACTGTAAACATGTGTCGGTATGCAACAGGATAAATACTTCCGGCTCCTCGGGCTGGTGCGAATATTTCAATGTCCGTATGTGCCAAACCGTTGGTTTGTGACACACCTTTACGCGTCTCTCGCTCGCTGCGCTCGCACGAAAGCTATAGCCTAACCTAAAACCAATCCATATTGCGTTCAGTATTTCATATGATGGCGACATATTTCAAATTTGCGAACGTGTCGGATCGGTTGTGAGGTTGGACTAGATTTTTACGAGCGAGCGGAGCGAGCGAGCAACGGTCACAATTTCCAAGCTATACATATACCATATATTGCCTTGCATATATTTCGTGCTAGTACCTAACTTTGTCAGCCATTTCGGACATCACATTGTACTGTACTATGTGGAAATAGTACTATTTATGTGAAACTATTGGTAAACTGTAAACATTCGTCAGTAGCAATAGGATAAAGACTTCCGGCTCCTCGGGCTGGTGCGAATATTTCAATGTCCGTATGTGCCAAACCGTTGGTTTATGACACACCTTTACGCGTCTCTCGCTCGCTGCGCTCGCTCGAAAACTATAGCCTAACCTAAAACCAATCCATATTGCGTTGAGTATTTCATATGATGGCGACATATTTCAAATTTGCGAACGTGTTGGATCGGTTGTGAGGTTGGACTAGATTTTTACGAGCGAGCGGAGCGAGCGAGCAAC
Source organism: Bombus affinis (assembly GCF_024516045.1). NCBI lineage: Eukaryota > Metazoa > Arthropoda > Insecta > Hymenoptera > Apidae > Bombus > Bombus affinis. Next base: position 1,240,609 of record NW_026108826.1, read on the forward strand.
CGTCACAATTTCCAAGCTATACATATACCATATATTGCCTTGCATATATTTCGTGCTAGTACCTAATTTTGTCATCCATTTCGGACATCACATTGCACTGTACTATGTGGAAAAGGTACTAATTATGTGAAACTGTTGGTAAACCGTAAACATTTGTCAGAAGGCAATAGGATAATGACTTTCGGCTCCTCGGGCTGGTGCGAATATTTCAATGTCCGTATGTGCCAAACCGTTGGTTTGTGACACACCTTTACGCGTCACTCGCTCGCTGCGCTCGCACGAAAGCTATAGCCTAACCTAAAACCAATCCATCTTCCGTTCATTATTCGATATGCTGGCGACATATTTCAAATTTGCGAACGTGTCGGATCGGTTGTGAGGGTGGACTAGATTTTTACGAGCGAGCGGAGCGAGCGAGCAACCGTCACAAATTCCAAGCTATACATATACCATATATTGCCTTGCATATATTTCGTGCTAGTACCTAATTTTGTCAGCCATTTCGGACATCACATTGCACGGTACGATGAGGAAACGGTACTAATTTTGTGAAGCTACTCATAAACTGTAAACATGTGTCGGTAGGCAATAGGATAAAGACTTCCGGCTCCTCGGGCTGGTGCGAATATTTCAATGTCCGTATGTGCCAAACCGTTGGTTTGTGACACACCTTTACGCGTCTCTCGCTCGCTGCGCTCGCACGAAAGCTATAGACTAACATAAAACCAATCCATATTGCGTTCAGTATTTCATATGGTGGCGACATATTTCAAATTTGCGAACGTGTCGGATCGGTTGTGAGGTTGGACTAGATTTTTACGAGCGAGCGGAGCGAGCGAGCAACGGTCACAATTTCCAAGCTATACATATACCATATATTGCCTTGCATATATTTCGTGCTAGTACCTAATTTTTTCATCCATTTCGGACATCACATTGCACTGTACTATGTGGAAAAGGTACTAATTATGTGAAACTGGTGGTAAACCGTAAACATTTGTCAGAAGGCAATAGGATAATGACTTTCGGCTCCTCGGGCTGGTGCGAATATTTCAATGTCCGTATGTGCCAAACCGTTGGTTTGTGACACACCTTTACGCGTCACTCGCTCGCTGCGCTCGCACGAAAGTTATAGCCTAACCTAAAACCAATCCATCTTCCGTTCATTATTCGATATGCTGGCGACATATTTCAAATTTGCGAACGTGTCGGATCGGTTGTGAGGGTGGACTAGATTTTTACGAGCGAGCGGAGCGAGCGAGCAACCGTCACAAACTCCATGCTATACATATACCATATATTGCCTTGCATATATTTCGTGCTAGTACCTAATTTTGTCAGCCATTTCGGACATCACATTGCACTGTACTATGAGGAAACGGTACTAATTTTGTGAAACCATTGGTAAACCGTAAACAGTTGTCAGAAGGCAATAGGATAAAGACTTCCGGCTCCTCGGGCTGGTGTGAATATTTCAATGTCCGTATGTGCCCAACCGTTGGTTTGTGACACACCTTTACGCGTCTCTCGCTCGCTGCGCTCGCACGAAAGCTATAGCCTAACCTAAAACCAATCCATCTTCCGTTCATTATTCGATATGGTGGCGACTTATTTCAAATTTGCGAACGTGTCGGATCGGTTGTGAGGTTGGACTAGATTTTTTCGAGCGAGCGGAGCGAGCGGAGCGAGCGAGCAACGGTCACAATTTCCAAGCTATACATATACCATATATTGCCTTGCATATATTTCGTCCTAGTACCTAATTTTGTCATCCATTTCGGACATCACATTGCACTGTACTATGTGGAAAAGGTACTAATTATGTGAAACTGTTGGTAAACCGTAAACATTTGTCAGAAGGCAATAGGATAATGACTTTCGGCTCCTCGGGCTGGTGCGAATATTTCAATGTCCGTATGTGCCAAACCGTTGGTTTGTGACACACCTTTACGCGTCACTCGCTCGCTGCGCTCGCACGAAAGCTATAGCCTAACCTAAAACCAATCCATCTTCCGTTCATTATTCGATATGCTGGCGACATATTTCAAATTTGCGAACGTGTCGGATCGGTTGTGAGGGTGGACTAGATTTTTACGAGCGAGCGGAGCGAGCGAGCAACCGTCACAAATTCCAAGCTATACATATACCATATATTGCCTTGCATATATTTCGTGCTAGTACCTAATTTTGTCAGCCATTTCGGACATCACATTGCACTGTACTATGAGGAAACGGTACTAATTTTGTGAAGCAACTCATAAACTGTAAATATGTGTCGGTAGGCAATAGGATAAAGACTTCCGGCTCCTCGGGCTGGTGCGAATATTTCAATGTCCGTATGTGCCAAACCGTTGGTTTGTGACACACCTTTACGCGTCTCTCGCTCGCTGCGCTCGCACGAAAGCTATAGACTAACCTAAAACCAATCCATATTGCGTTCAGTATTTCATATGATGGCGACATATTTCAAATTTGCGAACGTGTCGGATCGGTTGTGAGGTTGGACTAGATTTTTACGAGCGAGCGGAGCGAGCGAGCAACGGTCACAATTTCCAAGCTATACATATACCATATATTGTCTTGCATATATTTCGTGCTAGTACCTAATTTTGTCATCCATTTCGGACATCACATTGCACTGTACTATGTGGAAAAGGTACTAATTATGTGAAACTGTTGGTAAACCGTAAACATTTGTCAGAAGGCAATAGGATAATGACTTTCGGCTCCTCGGGCTGGTGCGAATATTTCAATGTCCGTATGTGCCAAACCGTTGGTTTGTGACACACCTTTACGCGTCACTCGCTCGCTGCGCTCGCACGAAAGCTATAGCCTAACCTAAAACCAATCCATCTTCCGTTCATTATTCGATATGCTGGCGACATATTTCAAATTTGCGAACGTGTCGGATCGGTTGTGAGGGTGGACTAGATTTTTACGAGCGAGCGGAGCGAGCGAGCAACCGTCACAAACTCCAAGCTATACATATACCATATATTGCCTTGCATATATTTCGTGCTAGTACCTAATTTTGTCAGCCATTTCGGACATCACATTGCACTGTACTATGAGGAAACGGTACTAATTTTGTGAAACCATTGGTAAACCGTAAACAGTTGTCAGAAGGCAATAGGATAAAGACTTCCGGCTCCTCGGGCTGGTGCGAATATTTCAATGTCCGTATGTGCCAAACCGTTGGTTTATGACACACCTTTACGCGTCTCTCGCTCGCTGCGCTCGCTCGAAAACTATAGCCTAACCTAAAACCAATCCATATTGCGTTGAGTATTTCATATGATGGCGACATATTTCAAATTTGCGAACGTGTTGGATTGGTTGTGAGGTTGGACTAGATTTTTACGAGCGAGCGGAGCGAGCGAGCAACCGTCACAATTTCCAAGCTATACATATACCATATATTGCCTTGCATATATTTCGTGCTAGTACCTAATTTTGTCAGCCATTTCGGACATCACATTGCACGGTACTATGAGGAAACGGTACTAATTTTGTGAAGCTACTCATAAACTGTAAACATGTGTCCGGTAGGCAATAGGATAAAGACTTCCGGCTCCTCGGGCTGGTGCGAATATTTCAATGTCCGTATGTGCCAAACCGTTGGTTTGTGACACACCTTTACGCGTCTCTCGCTCGCTGCGCTCGCACGAAAGCTATAGACTAACCTAAAACCAATCCATATTGCGTTCAGTATTTCATATGATGGCGACATATTTCAAATTTGCGAACGTGTCGGATCGGTTGTGAGGTTGGACTAGATTTTTACGAGCGAGCGGAGCGAGCGAGCAACCGTCACAAACTCCATGCTATACATATACCATATATTGCCTTGCATATATTTCGTGCTAGTACCTAATTTTGTCAGCCATTTCGGACATCACATTGCACTGTACTATGAGGAAACGGTACTAATTTTGTGAAACCATTGGTAAACCGTAAACAGTTGTCAGAAGGCAATAGGATAAAGACTTCCGGCTCCTCGGGCTGGTGTGAATATTTCAATGTCCGTATGTGCCAAACCGTTGGTTTGTGACACACCTTTACGCGTCTCTCGCTCGCTGCGCTCGCACGAAAGCTATAGCCTAACCTAAAACCAATCCATCTTCCGTTCATTATTCGATATGGTGGCGACATATTTCAAATTTCCGAACGTGTCGGATCGGTTGTGAGGGTGGACTAGATTTTTACGAGCGAGCGGAGCGAGCGAGCAACGGTCACAATTTCCAAGCTATACATATACCATATATTGCCTTGCATTTATTTCGTGCTAGTACCTAACTTTGTCAGCCATTTCGGACATCACATTGCACTGTACTATGTGGAAATAGTACTATTTATGTGAAACTATTCATAAACTGTAAACATGTGTCGGTAGGCAACAGGGTAAATACTTCCGGCTCCTCGGGCTGGTGCGAATATTTCAATGTCCGTATGTGCCAAGCCGTTGGTTTGTAACACACCTTTACGCGTCTCTCGCTCGCTGCGCTCGCACGAAAGCTATAGCCTAACCTAAAACCAATCCATATTGCGTTCAGTATTTCTTATGATGGCGACATATTTCAAATTTGCGAACTTGTCCGATCGGTTGTGAGGTTGGACCAAATTTTTACGAGCGAGCGGAGCGAGCGAGCAACGGTCACAATTTCCAAGCTATACATATACCATATATTGCCTTGCATATATTTCGTGCTAGTACCTAACTTTGTCAGCCATTTCGGACATCACATTGCACTGTACTATGTGGAAATAGTACTATTTATGTGAAACTATTCATAAACTGTAAACATGTGTCGGTAGGCAACAGGATAAATACTTCCGGCTCCTCGGGCTGGTGCGAATATTTCAATGTCCGTATGTGCCAAACCGTTGGTTTGTGACACACCTTTACGCGTCACTCGCTGGCTGCGCTCGCACGAAAGCTATAGCCTAACCTAAAACCAATCCATCTTCCGTTCATTATTCGATATGCTGGCGACATATTTCAAATTTGCGAACGTGTCGGATCGGTTGTGAGGGTGGACTAGATTTTTACGAGCGAGCGGAGCGAGCGAGCAACCGTCACAAACTCCAAGCTATACATATACCATATATTGCCTTGCATATATTTCGTGCTAGTACCTAATTTTGTCAGCCATTTCGGACATCACATTGCACTGTACTATGAGGAAACGGTACTAATTTTGTGAAACCATTGGTAAACCGTAAACAGTTGTCAGAAGGCAATAGGATAAAGACTTCCGGCTCCTCGGGCTGGTGTGAATATTTCAATGTCCGTATGTGCCAAACCGTTGGTTTGTGACACACCTTTACGCGTCTCTCGCTCGCTGCGCTCGCACGAAAGCTATAGCCTAACCTAAAACAAATCCATCTTCCGTTCATTATTCGATATGGTGGCGACATATTTCAAATTTCCGAACGTGTCGGATCGGTTGTGAGGTTGGACTAGATTTTTACGAGCGAGCGGAGCGAGCGAGCAACGGTCACAATTTCCAAGCTATACATATACCATATATTGTCTTGCATATATTTCGTGCTAGTACCTAATTTTGTCATCCATTTCGGACATCACATTGCACTGTACTATGTGGAAAAGGTACTAATTATGTGAAACTGTTGGTAAACCGTAAACATTTGTCAGAAGGCAATAGGATAATGACTTTCGGCTCCTCGGGCTGGTGCGAATATTTCAATGTCCGTATGTGCCAAACCGTTGGTTTGTGACACACCTTTACGCGTCACTCGCTCGCTGCGCTCGCACGAAAGCTATAGCCTAACCTAAAACCAATCCATCTTCCGTTCATTATTCGATATGCTGGCGACATATTTCAAATTTGCGAACGTGTCGGATCGGTTGTGAGGGTGGACTAGATTTTTACGAGCGAGCGGAGCGAGCGAGCAACCGTCACAAACTCCAAGCTATACATATACCATATATTGCCTTGCATATATTTCGTGCTAGTACCTAATTTTGTCAGCCATTTCGGACATCACATTGCACTGTACTATGAGGAAACGGTACTAATTTTGTGAAACCATTGGTAAACCGTAAACAGTTGTCAGAAGGCAATAGGATAAAGACTTCCGGCTCCTCGGGCTGGTGCGAATATTTCAATGTCCGTATGTGCCAAACCGTTGGTTTATGACACACCTTTACGCGTCTCTCGCTCGCTGCGCTCGCTCGAAAACTATAGCCTAACCTAAAACCAATCCATATTGCGTTGAGTATTTCATATGATGGCGACATATTTCAAATTTGCGAACGTGTTGGATCGGTTGTGAGGTTGGACTAGATTTTTACGAGCGAGCGGAGCGAGCGAGCAACCGTCACAATTTCCAAGCTATACATATACCATATATTGCCTTGCATATATTTCGTGCTAGTACCTAATTTTGTCAGCCATTTCGGACATCACATTGCACGGTACTATGAGGAAACGGTACTAATTTTGTGAAGCTACTCATAAACTGTAAACATGTGTCGGTAGGCAATAGGATAAAGACTTCCGGCTCCTCGGGCTGGTGCGAATATTTCAATGTCCGTATGTGCCAAACCGTTGGTTTGTGACACACCTTTACGCGTCTCTCGCTCGCTGCGCTCGCACGAAAGCTATAGACTAACCTAAAACCAATCCATATTGCGTTCAGTATTTCATATGATGGCGACATATTTCAAATTTGCGAACGTGTCGGATCGGTTGTGAGGTTGGACTAGATTTTTACGAGCGAGCGGAGCGAGCGAGCAACCGTCACAAACTCCATGCTATACATATACCATATATTGCCTTGCATATATTTCGTGCTAGTACCTAATTTTGTCAGCCATTTCGGACATCACATTGCACTGTACTATGAGGAAACGGTACTAATTTTGTGAAACCATTGGTAAACCGTAAACAGTTGTCAGAAGGCAATAGGATAAAGACTTCCGGCTCCTCGGGCTGGTGTGAATATTTCAATGTCCGTATGTGCCAAACCGTTGGTTTGTGACACACCTTTACGCGTCTCTCGCTCGCTGCGCTCGCACGAAAGCTATAGCCTAACCTAAAACCAATCCATCTTCCGTTCATTATTCGATATGGTGGCGACATATTTCAAATTTCCGAACGTGTCGGATCGGTTGTGAGGGTGGACTAGATTTTTACGAGCGAGCGGAGCGAGCGAGCAACGGTCACAATTTCCAAGCTATACATATACCATATATTGCCTTGCATTTATTTCGTGCTAGTACCTAACTTTGTCAGCCATTTCGGACATCACATTGCACTGTACTATGTGGAAATAGTACTATTTATGTGAAACTATTCATAAACTGTAAACATGTGTCGGTAGGCAACAGGGTAAATACTTCCGGCTCCTCGGGCTGGTGCGAATATTTCAATGTCCGTATGTGCCAAGCCGTTGGTTTGTAACACACCTTTACGCGTCTCTCGCTCGCTGCGCTCGCACGAAAGCTATAGCCTAACCTAAAACCAATCCATATTGCGTTCAGTATTTCTTATGATGGCGACATATTTCAAATTTGCGAACTTGTCCGATCGGTTGTGAGGTTGGACCAAATTTTTACGAGCGAGCGGAGCGAGCGAGCAACGGTCACAATTTCCAAGCTATACATATACCATATATTGCCTTGCATATATTTCGTGCTAGTACCTAACTTTGTCAGCCATTTCGGACATCACATTGCACTGTACTATGTGGAAATAGTACTATTTATGTGAAACTATTCATAAACTGTAAACATGTGTCGGTAGGCAACAGGATAAATACTTCCGGCTCCTCGGGCTGGTGCGAATATTTCAATGTCCGTATGTGCCAAACCGTTGGTTTGTGACACACCTTTACGCGTCACTCGCTGGCTGCGCTCGCACGAAAGCTATAGCCTAACCTAAAACCAATCCATCTTCCGTTCATTATTCGATATGCTGGCGACATATTTCAAATTTGCGAACGTGTCGGATCGGTTGTGAGGGTGGACTAGATTTTTACGAGCGAGCGGAGCGAGCGAGCAACCGTCACAAACTCCAAGCTATACATATACCATATATTGCCTTGCATATATTTCGTGCTAGTACCTAATTTTGTCAGCCATTTCGGACATCACATTGCACTGTACTATGAGGAAACGGTACTAATTTTGTGAAACCATTGGTAAACCGTAAACAGTTGTCAGAAGGCAATAGGATAAAGACTTCCAGCTCCTCGGGCTGGTGTGAATATTTCAATGTCCGTATGTGCCAAACCGTTGGTTTGTGACACACCTTTACGCGTCTCTCGCTCGCTGCGCTCGCACGAAAGCTATAGCCTAACCTAAAACAAATCCATCTTCCGTTCATTATTCGATATGGTGGCGACATATTTCAAATTTCCGAACGTGTCGGATCGGTTGTGAGGTTGGACTAGATTTTTACGAGCGAGCGGAGCGAGCGAGCAACGGTCACAATTTCCAAGCTATACATATACCATATATTGGCTTGCATATATTTCGTGCTAGTACCTAATTTTGTCAACCATTTCGGACATCACATTGCACTGCACTATGTGGAAATAGTACTATTTATGTGAAGCTATTCAGAAACTGTAAACATGTGTCGGTAGGCAATAGGATAAATACTTCCGGCTACTCGGGCTGGTGCGAATATTTCAATGTCCGTATGTGCCAAACCGTTCGTTTATGACACACCTTTACGCGTCTCTCGCTCGCTGCGCTCGCACGAAAGCAATAGCCTAACCTAAAACCAATCCATATTGCGTTGAGTATTTCATATGATGGCGACCTATTTCAAATTTGCGAACGTGTCCGATCGGTTGTGAGGTTGGACTAGATTTTTACGAGCGAGCGGAGCGAGCGAGCAACGGTCACAATTTCCAAGCTATACATATACCATATATTGCCTTGCATATATTTCGTGCTAGTACCTAACTTTGTCAGCCATTTCGGACATCACATTGCACTGTACTATGTGGAAATAGTACTATTTATGTGAAACTATTCATAAACTGTAAACATGTGTCGGTAGGCAACAGGATAAATACTTCCGGCTCCTCGGGCTGGTGCGAATATTTCAATGTCCGTATGTGCCAAACCGTTGGTTTGTGACACACCTTTACGCGTCTCTCGCTCGCTGCGCTCGCACGAAAGCTATAGCCTAACCTAAAACCAATCCATATTGCGTTCAGTATTTCATATGATGGCGACATATTTCAAATTTGCGAACGTGTCGGATCGGTTGTGAGGTTGGACTAGATTTTTACGAGCGAGCGGAGCGAGCGAGCAACGGTCACAATTTCCAAGCTATACATATACCATATATTGCCTTGCATATATTTCGTGCTAGTACCTAACTTTGTCAGCCATTTCGGACATCACATTGTACTGTACTATGTGGAAATAGTACTATTTATGTGAAACTATTGGTAAACTGTAAACATTCGTCAGTAGCAATAGGATAAAGACTTCCGGCTCCTCGGGCTGGTGCGAATATTTCAATGTCCGTATGTGCCAAACCGTTGGTTTATGACACACCTTTACGCGTCTCTCGCTCGCTGCGCTCGCTCGAAAACTATAGCCTAACCTAAAACCAATCCATATTGCGTTGAGTATTTCATATGATGGCGACATATTTCAAATTTGCGAACGTGTTGGATCGGTTGTGAGGTTGGACTAGATTTTTACGAGCGAGCGGAGCGAGCGAGCAACCGTCACAATTTCCAAGCTATACATATACCATATATTGCCTTGCATATATTTCGTGCTAGTACCTAATTTTGTCATCCATTTCGGACATCACATTGCACTGTACTATGTGGAAAAGGTACTAATTATGTGAAACTGTTGGTAAACCGTAAACATTTGTCAGAAGGCAATAGGATAATGACTTTCGGCTCCTCGGGCTGGTGCGAATATTTCAATGTCCGTATGTGCCAAACCGTTGGTTTGTGACACACCTTTACGCGTCACTCGCTCGCTGCGCTCGCACGAAAGCTATAGCCTAACCTAAAACCAATCCATCTTCCGTTCATTATTCGATATGCTGGCGACATATTTCAAATTTGCGAACGTGTCGGATCGGTTGTGAGGGTGGACTAGATTTTTACGAGCGAGCGGAGCGAGCGAGCAACCGTCACAAATTCCAAGCTATACATATACCATATATTGCCTTGCATATATTTCGTGCTAGTACCTAATTTTGTCAGCCATTTCGGACATCACATTGCACGGTACGATGAGGAAACGGTACTAATTTTGTGAAGCTACTCATAAACTGTAAACATGTGTCGGTAGGCAATAGGATAAAGACTTCCGGCTCCTCGGGCTGGTGCGAATATTTCAATGTCCGTATGTGCCAAACCGTTGGTTTGTGACACACCTTTACGCGTCTCTCGCTCGCTGCGCTCGCACGAAAGCTATAGACTAACATAAAACCAATCCATATTGCGTTCAGTATTTCATATGGTGGCGACATATTTCAAATTTGCGAACGTGTCGGATCGGTTGTGAGGTTGGACTAGATTTTTACGAGCGAGCGGAGCGAGCGAGCAACGGTCACAATTTCCAAGCTATACATATACCATATATTGCCTTGCATATATTTCGTGCTAGTACCTAATTTTTTCATCCATTTCGGACATCACATTGCACTGTACTATGTGGAAAAGGTACTAATTATGTGAAACTGGTGGTAAACCGTAAACATTTGTCAGAAGGCAATAGGATAATGACTTTCGGCTCCTCGGGCTGGTGCGAATATTTCAATGTCCGTATGTGCCAAACCGTTGGTTTGTGACACACCTTTACGCGTCACTCGCTCGCTGCGCTCGCACGAAAGCTATAGCCTAACCTAAAACCAATCCATCTTCCGTTCATTATTCGATATGCTGGCGACATATTTCAAATTTGCGAACGTGTCGGATCGGTTGTGAGGGTGGACTAGATTTTTACGAGCGAGCGGAGCGAGCGAGCAACCGTCACAAACTCCATGCTATACATATACCATATATTGCCTTGCATATATTTCGTGCTAGTACCTAATTTTGTCAGCCATTTCGGACATCACATTGCACTGTACTATGAGGAAACGGTACTAATTTTGTGAAACCATTGGTAAACCGTAAACAGTTGTCAGAAGGCAATAGGATAAAGACTTCCGGCTCCTCGGGCTGGTGTGAATATTTCAATGTCCGTATGTGCCAAACCGTTGGTTTGTGACACACCTTTACGCGTCTCTCGCTCGCTGCGCTCGCACGAAAGCTATAGCCTAACCTAAAACCAATCCATCTTCCGTTCATTATTCGATATGGTGGCGACATATTTCAAATTTGCGAACGTGTCGGATCGGTTGTGAGGTTGGACTAGATTTTTTCGAGCGAGCGGAGCGAGCGGAGCGAGCGAGCAACGGTCACAATTTCCAAGCTATACATATACCATATATTGCCTTGCATATATTTCGTGCTAGTACCTAATTTTGTCATCCATTTCGGACATCACATTGCACTGTACTATGTGGAAAAGGTACTAATTATGTGAAACTGTTGGTAAACCGTAAACATTTGTCAGAAGGCAATAGGATAATGACTTTCGGCTCCTCGGGCTGGTGCGAATATTTCAATGTCCGTATGTGCCAAACCGTTGGTTTGTGACACACCTTTACGCGTCACTCGCTCGCTGCGCTCGCACGAAAGCTATAGCCTAACCTAAAACCAATCCATCTTCCGTTCATTATTCGATATGCTGGCGACATATTTCAAATTTGCGAACGTGTCGGATCGGTTGTGAGGGTGGACTAGATTTTTACGAGCGAGCGGAGCGAGCGAGCAACCGTCACAAATTCCAAGCTATACATATACCATATATTGCCTTGCATATATTTCGTGCTAGTACCTAATTTTGTCAGCCATTTCGGACATCACATTGCACTGTACTATGAGGAAACGGTACTAATTTTGTGAAGCAACTCATAAACTGTAAATATGTGTCGGTAGGCAATAGGATAAAGACTTCCGGCTCCTCGGGCTGGTGCGAATATTTCAATGTCCGTATGTGCCAAACCGTTGATTTGTGACACACCTTTACGCGTCTCTCGCTCGCTGCGCTCGCACGAAAGCTATAGACTAACCTAAAACCAATCCATATTGCGTTCAGTATTTCATATGATGGCGACATATTTCAAATTTGCGAACGTGTCGGATCGGTTGTGAGGTTGGACTAGATTTTTACGAGCGAGCGGAGCGAGCGAGCAACGGTCACAATTTCCAAGCTATACATATACCATATATTGCCTTGCATATATTTCGTGCTAGTACCTAATTTTGTCATCCATTTCGGACATCACATTGCACTGTACTATGTGGAAAAGGTACTAATTATGTGAAACTGTTGGTAAACCGTAAACATTTGTCAGAAGGCAATAGGATAATGACTTTCGGCTCCTCGGGCTGGTGCGAATATTTCAATGTCCGTATGTGCCAAACCGTTGGTTTGTGACACACCTTTACGCGTCACTCGCTCGCTGCGCTCGCACGAAAGCTATAGCCTAACCTAAAACCAATCCATCTTCCGTTCATTATTCGATATGCTGGCGACATATTTCAAATTTGCGAACGTGTCGGATCGGTTGTGAGGGTGGACTAGATTTTTACGAGCGAGCGGAGCGAGCGAGCAACCGTCACAAACTCCAAGCTATACATATACCATATATTGCCTTGCATATATTTCGTGCTAGTACCTAATTTTGTCAGCCATTTCGGACATCACATTGCACTGTACTATGAGGAAACGGTACTAATTTTGTGAAACCATTGGTAAACCGTAAACAGTTGTCAGAAGGCAATAGGATAAAGACTTCCGGCTCCTCGGGCTGGTGCGAATATTTCAATGTCCGTATGTGCCAAACCGTTGGTTTATGACACACCTTTACGCGTCTCTCGCTCGCTGCGCTCGCTCGAAAACTATAGCCTAACCTAAAACCAATCCATATTGCGTTGAGTATTTCATATGATGGCGACATATTTCAAATTTGCGAACGTGTTGGATCGGTTGTGAGGTTGGACTAGATTTTTACGAGCGAGCGGAGCGAGCGAGCAACCGTCACAATTTCCAAGCTATACATATACCATATATTGCCTTGCATATATTTCGTGCTAGTACCTAATTTTGTCAGCCATTTCGGACATCACATTGCACGGTACTATGAGGAAACGGTACTAATTTTGTGAAGCTACTCATAAACTGTAAACATGTGTCGGTAGGCAATAGGATAAAGACTTCCGGCTCCTCGGGCTGGTGCGAATATTTCAATGTCCGTATGTGCCAAACCGTTGGTTTGTGACACACCTTTACGCGTCTCTCGCTCGCTGCGCTCGCACGAAAGCTATAGACTAACCTAAAACCAATCCATATTGCGTTCAGTATTTCATATGATGGCGACATATTTCAAATTTGCGAACGTGTCGGATCGGTTGTGAGGTTGGACTAGATTTTTACGAGCGAGCGGAGCGAGCGAGCAACCGTCACAAACTCCATGCTATACATATACCATATATTGCCTTGCATATATTTCGTGCTAGTACCTAATTTTGTCAGCCATTTCGGACATCACATTGCACTGTACTATGAGGAAACGGTACTAATTTTGTGAAACCATTGGTAAACCGTAAACAGTTGTCAGAAGGCAATAGGATAAAGACTTCCGGCTCCTCGGGCTGGTGTGAATATTTCAATGTCCGTATGTGCCAAACCGTTGGTTTGTGACACACCTTTACGCGTCTCTCGCTCGCTGCGCTCGCACGAAAGCTATAGCCTAACCTAAAACCAATCCATCTTCCGTTCATTATTCGATATGGTGGCGACATATTTCAAATTTCCGAACGTGTCGGATCGGTTGTGAGGTTGGACTAGATTTTTACGAGCGAGCGGAGCGAGCGAGCAACGGTCACAATTTCCAAGCTATACATATACCATATATTGCCTTGCATATATTTCGTGCTAGTACCTAATTTTGTCAGCCATTTCGGACATCACATTGCACTGCACTATGTGGAAATAGTACTATTTATGTGAAGCTATTCAGAAACTGTAAACATGTGTCGGTAGGCAATAGGATAAATACTTCCGGCTACTCGGGCTGGTGCGAATATTTCAATGTCCGTATGTGCCAAACCGTTCGTTTATGACACACCTTTACGCGTCTCTCGCTCGCTGCGCTCGCACGAAAGCAATAGCCTAACCTAAAACCAATCCATATTGCGTTGAGTATTTCATATGATGGCGACATATTACAAATTTGCGAACGTGTCGGATCGGTTGTGAGGTTGGACTAGATTTTTACGAACGAGCGGAGCGAGTGAGCAACGGTCACAATTTCCAAGCTATACATATACCATATATTGCCTTGCATATATTTCGTGCTAGTACCTAATTTTGTCAGCCATTTCGGACATCACATTGCACTGTACTATGTGGAAATAGTACTAATTATGTGAAGCTATTCATAAACTGTAAACATGTGTCGGTAGGCAATAGGATAAAGACTTCCGGCTCCTCGGGCTGGTGCGAATATTTCAATGTCCGTATGTGCCAAACCGTTGGTTTATGACACACCTTTACGCGTCTCTCGCTCGCTGCGCTCGCTCGAAAACTATAGCCTAACCTAAAACCAATCCATATTGCGTTGAGTATTTCATATGATGGCGACATATTTCAAATTTGCGAACGAGTCCGATCGGTTGTGAGGTTGGACTAGATTTTTACGAGCGTGCGGAGCGAGCGAGCAACGGTCACAATTTCCAAGCTATACATATACCATATATTGCCTTGCATATACTTCGTGCTAGTACCTAACTTTGTCAGCCATTTCGGACATCACATTGCACTGTACTATGTGGAAATAGTACTATTTATGTGAAACTATTCATAAACTGTAAACATGTGTCGGTAGGCAACAGGATAAATACTTCCGGCTCCTCGGGCTGGTGCGAATATTTCAATGTCCGTATGTGCCAAACCGTTGGTTTGTGACACACCTTTACGCGTCACTCGCTCGCTGCGCTCGCACGAAAGCTATAGCCTAACCTAAAACCAATCCATCTTCCGTTCATTATTCGATATGCTGGCGACATATTTCAAATTTGCGAACGTGTCGGATCGGTTGTGAGGGTGGACTAGATTTTTACGAGCGAGCGGAGCGAGCGAGCAACCGTCACAAATTCCAAGCTATACATATACCATATATTGCCTTGCATATATTTCGTGCTAGTACCTAATTTTGTCAGCCATTTCGGACATCACATTGCACTGTACTATGAGGAAACGGTACTAATTTTGTGAAGCTACTCATAAACTGTAAACATGTGTCGGTAGGCAATAGGATAAAGACTTCCGGCTCCTCGGGCTGGTGCGAATATTTCAATGTCCGTATGTGCCAAACCGTTGGTTTGTGACACACCTTTACGCGTCTCTCGCTCGCTGCGCTCGCACGAAAGCTATAGACTAACCTAAAACCAATCCATATTGCGTTCAGTATTTCATATGATGGCGACATATTTCAAATTTGCGAACGTGTCGGATCGGTTGTGAGGTTGGACTAGATTTTTACGAGCGAGCGGAGCGAGCGAGCAACGGTCACAATTTCCAAGCTATACATATACCATATATTGCCTTGCATAAATTTCGTGCTAGTACCTAATTTTGTCATCCATTTCGGACATCACATTGCACTGTACTATATGGAAAAGGTACTAATTATGTGAAACTGTTGGTAAACCGTAAACATTTGTCAGAAGGCAATAGGATAATGACTTTCGGCTCCTAGGGCTGGTGCGAATATTTCAATGTCCGTATGTGCCAAACCGTTGGTTTGTGACACACCTTTACGCGTCACTCGCTCGCTGCGCTCGCACGAAAGCTATAGCCTAACCTAAAACCAATCCATCTTCCGTTCATTATTCGATATGCTGGCGACATATTTCAAATTTGCGAACGTGTCGGATCGGTTGTGAGGGTGGACTAGATTTTTACGAGCGAGCGGAGCGAGCGAGCAACCGTCACAAACTCCAAGCTATACATATACCATATATTGCCTTGCATATATTTCGTGCTAGTACCTAATTTTGTCAGCCATTTCGGACATCACATTGCACTGTACTATGAGGAAACGGTACTAATTTTGTGAAACTATTGGTAAACCGTAAACAGTTGTCAGAAGGCAATAGGATAAAGACTTCCGGCTCCTCGGGCTGGTGCGAATATTTCAATGTCCGTATGTGCCAAACCGTTGGTTTATGACACACCTTTACGCATCTCTCGCTCGCTGCGCTCGCTCGAAAACTATAGCCTAACCTAAAACCAATCCACCTTGCGTTCATTATTCGATATGATGGCGACATATTACAAATTTGCGAACGTGTCGGATCGGTTGTGAGGTTGGACTAGATTTTTACGAACGAGCGGAGCGAGTGAGCAACGGTCACAATTTCCAAGCTATACATATACCATATATTGCCTTGCATATATTTCGTGCTAGTACCTAATTTTGTCAGCCATTTCGGACATCACATTGCACTGTACTATGTGGAAATAGTACTAATTATGTGAAGCTATTCATAAACTGTAAACATGTGTCGGTAGGCAATAGGATAAAGACTTCCGGCTCCTCGGGCTGGTGCGAATATTTCAATGTCCGTATGTGCCATACCGTTGGTTTATGACACACCTTTACACGTCTCTCGCTCGCTGCGCTCGCTCGAAAACTATAGCCTAACCTAAAACCAATCCATATTGCGTTGAGTATTTCATATGATGGCGACATATTTCAAATTTGCGAACGAGTCCGATCGGTTGTGAGGTTGGACTAGATTTTTACGAGCGTGCGGAGCGAGCGAGCAACGGTCACAATTTCCAAGCTATACATATACCATATATTGCCTTGCATATACTTCGTGCTAGTACCTAACTTTGTCAGCCATTTCGGACATCACATTGCACTGTACTATGTGGAAATAGTACTATTTATGTGAAACTATTCATAAACTGTAAACATGTGTCGGTAGGCAACAGGATAAATACTTCCGGCTCCTCGGGCTGGTGCGAATATTTCAATGTCCGTATGTGCCAAACCGTTGGTTTGTAACACACCTTTACGCGTCTCTCGCTCGCTGCGCTCGCACGAAAGCTATAGCCTAACCTAAAACCAATCCATATTGCGTTCAGTATTTCATATGATGGCGACATATTTCAAATTTGCGAACTTGTCCGATCGGTTGTGAGGTTGGACCAAATTTTTACGAGCGAGCGGAGCGAGCGAGCAACGGTCACAATTTCCAAGCTATACATATACCATATATTGCCTTGCATATATTTCGTGCTAGTACCTAACTTTGTCAGCCATTTCGGACATCACATTGCACTGTACTATGTGGAAATAGTACTATTTATGTGAAACTATTCATAAACTGTAAACATGTGTCGGTAGGCAACAGGATAAATACTTCCGGCTCCTCGGGCTGGTGCGAATATTTCAATGTCCGTATGTGCCAAACCGTTGGTTTATGACACACCTTTACGCGTCTCTCGCTCGTTGCGCTCGCTCGAAAACTATAGCCTAACCTAAAACCAATCCATATTGCGTTGAGTATTTCATATGATGGCGACATATTTCAAATTTGCGAACGTGTCGGATCGGTTGTGAGGTTGGACTAGATTTTTACGAGCGAGCGGAGCGAGCGAGCAACGGTCACAATTTCCAAGCTATACATATACCATATATTGCCTTGCATATATTTCGTGCTAGTACCTAATTTTGTCATCCATTTCGGACATCACATTGCACTGTACTATGTGGAAACGTACTAATTATGTGAAACTGTTGGTAAACCGTAAACATTTGTCAGAAGGCAATAGGATAATGACTTTCGGCTCCTCGGGCTGGTTTCGAATATTTCAATGTCCGTATGTGCCAAACCGTTGGTTTGTTACACACCTTTACGCGTCACTCGCTCGCTGCGCTCGCACGAAAGCTATAGCCTAACCTAAAACCAATCCATCTTCCGTTCATTATTCGATATGCTGGCGACATATTTCAAATTTGCGAACGTGTCGGATCGGTTGTGAGGGTGGACTAGATTTTTACGAGCGAGCGGAGCGAGCGAGCAACCGTCACAAACTCCAAGCTATACATATACCATATATTGCCTTGCATATATTTCGTGCTAGTACCTAATTTTGTCAGCCATTTCGGACATCACATTGCACTGTACTATGAGGAAACGGTACTAATTTTGTGAAACTATTGGTAAACCGTAAACAGTTGTCAGAAGGCAATAGGATAAAGACTTCCGGCTCCTCGGGCAGGTGCGAATATTTCAATGTCCGTATGTGCCAAACCGTTGGTTTATGACACACCTTTACGCATCTCTCGCTCGCTGCGCTCGCTCGAAAACTATAGCCTAACCTAAAACCAATCCACCTTGCGTTCATTATTCGATATGATGGCGACATATTACAAATTTGCGAACGTGTCGGATCGGTTGTGAGGTTGGACTAGATTTTTACGAACGAGCGGAGCGAGTGAGCAACGGTCACAATTTCCAAGCTATACATATACCATATATTGCCTTGCATATATTTCGTGCTAGTACCTAATTTTGTCAGCCATTTCGGACATCACATTGCACTGTACTATGTGGAAATAGTACTAATTATGTGAAGCTATTCATAAACTGTAAACATGTGTCGGTAGGCAATAGGATAAAGACTTCCGGCTCCTCGGGCTGGTGCGAATATTTCAATGTCCGTATGTGCCAAACCGTTGGTTTATGACACACCTTTACGCGTCTCTCGCTCGCTGCGCTCGCTCGAAAACTATAGCCTAACCTAAAACCAATCCATATTGCGTTGAGTATTTCATATGATGGCGACATATTTCAAATTTGCGAACGTGTCCGATCGGTTGTGAGGTTGGACTAGATTTTTACGAGCGAGCGGAGCGAGCGAGCAACGGTCACAATTTCCAAGCTATACATATACCATATATTGCCTTGCATATACTTCGTGCTAGTACCTAACTTTGTCAGCCATTTCGGACATCACATTGCACTGTACTATGTGGAAATAGTACTATTTATGTGAAACTATTCATAAACTGTAAACATGTGTCGGTAGGCAACAGGATAAATACTTCCGGCTCCTCGGGCTGGTGCGAATATTTCAATGTCCGTATGTGCCAAACCGTTGGTTTGTAACACACCTTTACGCGTCTCTCGCTCGCTGCGCTCGCACGAAAGCTATAGCCTAGCCTAAAACCAATCCATATTGCGTTCAGTATTTCATATGATGGCGACATATTTCAAATTTGCGAACTTGTCCGATCGGTTGTGAGGTTGGACTAGATTTTTACGAGCGAGCGGAGCGAGCGAGCAACCGTCACAATTTCCAAGCTATACATATACCATATATTGCCTTGCATATATTTCGTGCTAGTACCTAATTTTGTCAGCCATTTCGGACATCACATTGCACTGTACTATGAGGAAACGGTACTAATTTTGTGAAGCTACTCATAAACTGTAAACATGTGTCGGTAGGCAATAGGATAAAGACTTCCGGCTCCTCGGGCTGGTGCGAATATTTCAATGTCGGTATGTGCCAAACCGTTGGTTTATAACACAAATTTACGCGTCTCTCG
The DNA here is from genome assembly GCF_024516045.1 of Bombus affinis. Lineage (NCBI taxonomy): Eukaryota > Metazoa > Arthropoda > Insecta > Hymenoptera > Apidae > Bombus > Bombus affinis. The sequence goes on from NW_026108826.1 coordinate 1,260,303, forward strand.
CTCGCTGCGCTCGCTCGAAAACTATAGCCTAACCTAAAACTAATCCATCTTGCGTTCATTATTCGATGTGATGGCGACATATTTCAAATTTGCGATCGTGTCGGATCGGTTGTGAGGTTGGGCTAGATTTTTACGAGCGAGCGGAGCGAGCGAGCAACCGTCACAATTTCCAAGCTATACATATACCATATATTGCCTTGCATATATTTCGTGCTAGTACCTAATTTTGTCAGCCATTTCGGACATCACATTGCACTGTACTATGAGGAAACGGTACTAATTTTGTGAAGCTACTCATAAACTGTAAACATGTGTCGGTAGGCAATAGGATAAAGACTTCCGGCTCCTCGGGCTGGTGCGAATATTTCAATGTCCGTATGTGCCAAACCGTTGGTTTGTGACACACCTTTACGCGTCACTCGCTCGCTGCGCTCGCACGAAAGCTATAGCCTAACCTAAAACCAATCCATCTTCCGTTCATTATTCGATATGCTGGCGACATATTTCAAATTTGCGAACGTGTCGGATCGGTTGTGAGGGTGGACTAGATTTTTACGAGCGAGCGGAGCGAGCGAGCAACCGTCACAAACTCCAAGCTATACATATACCATATATTGCCTTGCATATATTTCGTGCTAGTACCTAATTTTGTCAGCCATTTCGGACATCACATTGCACTGTACTATGAGGAAACGGTACTAATTTTGTGAAACTATTGGTAAACCGTAAACAGTTGTCAGAAGGCAATAGGATAAAGACTTCCGGCTCCTCGGGCTGGTGCGAATATTTCAATGTCCGTATGTGCCAAACCGTTGGTTTATGACACACCTTTACGCATCTCTCGCTCGCTGCGCTCGCTCGAAAACTATAGCCTAACCTAAAACCAATCCACCTTGCGTTCATTAATCGATATGATGGCGACATATTTCAAATTTGCGAACGTGTCCGATCGGTTGTGAGGTTGGACTAGATTTTTACGAGCGAGCGGAGCGAGCGAGCAACGGTCACAATTTCCAAGCTATACATATACCATATATTGCCTTGCATATATTTCGTGCTAGTACCTAATTTTGTCATCCATTTCGGACATCACATTGCACTGTACTATGTGGAAACGTACTAATTATGTGAAACTGTTGGTAAACCGTAAACATTTGTCAGAAGGCAATAGGATAATGACTTTCGGCTCCTCGGGCTGGTTTCGAATATTTCAATGTCCGTATGTGCCAAACCGTTGGTTTGTGACACACCTTTACGCGTCTCTCGCTCGTTGCGCTCGCTCGAAAACTATAGCCTAACCTAAAACCAATCCATATTGCGTTGAGTATTTCATATGATGGCGACATATTTCAAATTTGCGAACGTGTCGGATCGGTTGTGAGGTTGGACTAGATTTTTACGAGCGAGCGGAGCGAGCGAGCAACGGTCACAATTTCCAAGCTATACATATACCATATATTGCCTTGCATATATTTCGTGCTAGTACCTAATTTTGTCATCCATTTCGGACATCACATTGCACTGTACTATGTGGAAACGTACTAATTATGTGAAACTGTTGGTAAACCGTAAACATTTGTCAGAAGGCAATAGGATAATGACTTTCGGCTCCTCGGGCTGGTTTCGAATATTTCAATGTCCGTATGTGCCAAACCGTTGGTTTGTGACACACCTTTACGCGTCACTCGCTCGCTGCGCTCGCACGAAAGCTATAGCCTAACCTAAAACCAATCCATCTTCCGTTCATTATTCGATATGATGGCGACATATTACAAATTTGCGAACGTGTCGGATCGGTTGTGAGGTTGGACTAGATTTTTACGAACGAGCGGAGCGAGTGAGCAACGGTCACAATTTCCAAGCTATACATATACCATATATTGCCTTGCATATATTTCGTGCTAGTACCTAATTTTGTCAGCCATTTCGGACATCACATTGCACTGTACTATGTGGAAATAGTACTAATTATGTGAAGCTATTCATAAACTGTAAACATGTGTCGGTAGGCAATAGGATAAAGACTTCCGGCTCCTCGGGCTGGTGAGAATATTTCAATGTCCGTATGTGCCAAACCGTTGGTTTATGACACACCTTTACGCGTCTCTCGCTCGCTGCGCTCGCTCGAAAACTATAGCCTAACCTAAAACCAATCCATATTGCGTTGAGTATTTCATATGATGGCGACATATTTCAAATTTGCGAACGTGTCCGATCGGTTGTGAGGTTGGACTAGATTTTTACGAGCGAGCGGAGCGAGCGAGCAACGGTCACAATTTCCAAGCTATACATATACCATATATTGCCTTGCATATACTTCGTGCTAGTACCTAACTTTGTCAGCCATTTCGGACATCACATTGCACTGTACTATGTGGAAATAGTACTATTTATGTGAAACTATTCATAAACTGTAAACATGTGTCGGTAGGCAACAGGATAAATACTTCCGGCTCCTCGGGCTGGTGCGAATATTTCAATGTCCGTATGTGCCAAACCGTTGGTTTGTAACACACCTTTACGCGTCTCTCGCTCGCTGCGCTCGCACGAAAGCTATAGCCTAACCTAAAACCAATCCATATTGCGTTCAGTATTTCATATGATGGCGACATATTTCAAATTTGCGAACTTGTCCGATCGGTTGTGAGGTTGGACCAAATTTTTACGAGCGAGCGGAGCGAGCGAGCAATGGTCACAATTTCCAAGCTATACATATACCATATATTGCCTTGCATATATTTCGTGCTAGTACCTAACTTTGTCAGCCATTTCGGACATCACATTGCACTGTACTATGTGGAAATAGTACTATTTATGTGAAACTATTCATAAACTGTAAACATGTGTCGGTAGGCAACAGGATAAATACTTCCGGCTCCTCGGGCTGGTGTGAATATTTCAATGTCCGTATGTGCCAAACCGTTGGTTTGTGACACACCTTTACGCGTCTCTCGCTCGCTGCGCTCGCACGAAAGCTATAGCCTAACCTAAAAGCAATCCATATTGCGTTCAGTATTTCATATGATGGCGACAAATTTCAAATTTGCGAACGTGTCAGATCGGTTGTGAGGTTGGACTAGATTTTTACGAGCGAGCGGAGCGAGCGAGCAACCGTCACAATTTCCAAGCTATACATATACCATATATTGCCTTGCATATATTTCGTGCTAGTACCTAATTTTGTCAGCCATTTCGGACATCACATTGCACTGTACTATGAGGAAACGGTACTAATTTTGTGAAGCTACTCATAAACTGTAAACATGTGTCGGTAGGCAATAGGATAAAGACTTCCGGCTCCTCGGGCTGGTGCGAATATTTCAATGTCGGTATGTGCCAAACCGTTGGTTTATAACACAAATTTACGCGTCTCTCGCTCGCTGCGCTCGCTCGAAAACTATAGCCTAACCTAAAACTAATCCATCTTGCGTTCATTATTCGATGTGATGGCGACATATTTCAAATTTGCGATCGTGTCGGATCGGTTGTGAGGTTGGGCTAGATTTTTACGAGCGAGCGGAGCGAGCGAGCAACCGTCACAATTTCCAAGCTATACATATACCATATATTGCCTTGCATATATTTCGTGCTAGTACCTAATTTTGTCAGCCATTTCGGACATCACATTGCACTGTACTATGAGGAAACGGTACTAATTTTGTGAAGCTACTCATAAACTGTAAACATGTGTCGGTAGGCAATAGGATAAAGACTTCCGGCTCCTCGGGCTGGTGCGAATATTTCAATGTCCGTATGTGCCAAACCGTTGGTTTGTGACACACCTTTACGCGTCTCTCGCTCGCTGCGCTCGCACGAAAGCTATAGCCTAACCTAAAGCCAATCCATCTTCCGTTCATTATTCGATATGCTGGTGACATATTTCAAATTTGCGAACGTGTCGGATCGGTTGTGAGGGTGGACTAGATTTTTACGAGCGAGCGGAGCGAGCGAGCAACGGTCACAATTTCCAAGCTATACATATACCATATATTGCCTTGCATATATTTCGTGCTAGTACCTAATTTTGTCATCCATTTCGGACATCACATTGCACTGTACTATGTGGAAATGGTATTATTTATGTGAAACTATTCATTTACTGTAAACATGTGTCGGTAGGCAATAGGATAAATACTTCCGGCTCATCGGGCTGGTGCGAATATTTCAATGTCGGTATGTGCCAAACCGTTGGTTTATAACACAAATTTACGCGTCTCTCGCTCGCTGCGCTCGCACGAAAGCTATAGCCTAACCTAAAACCAATCCATCTTCCGTTCATTATTCGATATGGTGGCGACATATTTCAAATTTCCGAACGTGTCGGATCGGTTGTGAGGTTGGACTAGATTTTTACGAGCGAGCGAAGCGAGCGAGCAACGGTCACAATTTCCAAGCTATACATATACCATATATTGCCTTGCATATATTTCGTGCTAGTACCTAACTTTGTCAGCCATTTCGGACATCACATTGCACTGTACTATGTGGAAATAGTACTATATATGTGAAACTATTCATAAACTGTAAACATGTGTCGGTAGGCAACAGGATAAATACTTCCGGCTCCTCGGGCTGGTGCGAATATTTCAATGTCCGTATGTGCCAAACCGTTGGTTTGTGACACACCTTTACGCGTCTCTCGCTCGCTGCGCTCGCACGAAAGCTATAGCCTAACCTAAAAGCAATCCATATTGCGTTCAGTATTTCATATGATGGCGACATATTTCAAATTTGCGAACGTGTCAGATCGGTTGTGAGGTTGGACTAGATTTTTACGAGCGAGCGGAGCGAGCGAGCAACGGTCACAATTTCCAAGCTATACATATACCATATATTGCCTTGCATATATTTCGTGCTAGTACCTAACTTTGTCAGCCATTTCGGACATCACATTGTACTGTACTATGTGGAAATAGTACTATTTATGTGAAACTATTGGTAAACTGTAATCATTCGTCAGTAGCAATAGGATAAAGACTTCCGGCTCCTCGGGCTGGTGCGAATATTTCAATGTCCGTATGTGCCAAACCGTTGGTTTATGACACACCTTTACGCGTCTCTCGCTCGTTGCGCTCGCTCGAAAACTATAGCCTAACCTAAAACCAATCCATATTGCGTTGAGTATTTCATATGATGGCGACATATTTCAAATTTGCGAACGTGTCGGATCGGTTGTGAGGTTGGACTAGATTTTTACGAGCGAGCGGAGCGAGCGAGCAACGGTCACAATTTCCAAGCTATACATATACCATATATTGCCTTGCATATATTTCGTGCTAGTACCTAATTTTGTCAGCCATTTCGGACATCACATTGCACTGTACTATGTGGAAATAGTACTAATTATGTGAAGCTATTCATAAACTGTAAACATGTGTCGGTAGGCAATAGGATAAAGACTTCCGGCTCCTCGGGCTGGTGCGAATATTTCAATGTCCGTATGTGCCAAACCGTTGGTTTATGACACACCTTTACGCGTCTCTCGCTCGCTGCGCTCGCTCGAAAACTATAGCCTAACCTAAAACCAATCCATATTGCGTTGAGTATTTCATATGATGGCGACATATTTCAAATTTGCGAACGTGTCCGATCGGTTGTGAGGTTGGACTAGATTTTTACGAGCGAGCGGAGCGAGCGAGCAACGGTCACAATTTCCAAGCTATACATATACCATATATTGCCTTGCATATACTTCGTGCTAGTACCTAACTTTGTCAGCCATTTCGGACATCACATTGCACTGTACTATGTGGAAATAGTACTATTTATGTGAAACTATTCATAAACTGTAAACATGTGTCGGTAGGCAACAGGATAAATACTTCCGGCTCCTCGGGCTGGTGCGAATAATTCAATGTCCGTATGTGCCAAACCGTTGGTTTGTAACACACCTTTACGCGTCTCTCGCTCGCTGCGCTCGCACGAAAGCTATAGCCTAACCTAAAACCAATCCATATTGCGTTCAGTATTTCATATGATGGCGACATATTTCAAATTTGCGAACTTGTCCGATCGGTTGTGAGGTTGGACCAAATTTTTACGAGCGAGCGGAGCGAGCGAGCAACGGTCACAATTTCCAAGCTATACATATACCATATATTGCCTTGCATATATTTCGTGCTAGTACCTAATTTTGTCATCCATTTCGGACATCACATTGCACTGTACTATGTGGAAATGGTACTATTTATGTGAAACTATTCATTTACTGTAAACATGTGTCGGTAGGCAATAGGATAAATACTTCCGGCTCATCGGGCTGGTGCGAATATTTCAATGTCGGTATGTGCCAAACCGTTGGTTTATAACACAAATTTACGCGTCTCTCGCTCTCTGCGCTCGCTCGAAAACTATAGCCTAACCTAAAACTAATCCACCTTGCGTTCATTATTCGATGTGATGGCGACATATTTCAAATTTGCGGTCGTGTCGGATCGGTTGTGAGGTTGGGCTAGATTTTTACGAGCGAGCGGAGCGAGCGAGCAACCGTCACAATTTCCAAGCTATACATATACCATATATTGCCTTGCATATATTTCGTGCTAGTACCTAATTTTGTCAGCCATTTCGGACATCACATTGCACTGTACTATGAGGAAACGGTACTAATTTTGTGAAGCTACTCATAAACTGTAAACATGTGTCGGTAGGCAATAGGATAAAGACTTCCGGCTCCTCGGGCTGGTGCGAATATTTCAATGTCCGTATGTGCCAAACCGTTGGTTTGTGACACACCTTTACGCGTCTCTCGCTCGCTGCGCTCGCACGAAAGCTATAGCCTAACCTAAAGCCAATCCATCTTCCGTTCATTATTCGATATGCTGGTGACATATTTCAAATTTGCGAACGTGTCGGATCGGTTGTGAGGGTGGACTAGATTTTTACGAGCGAGCGGAGCGAGCGAGCAACGGTCACAAATTCCAAGCTATACATATACCATATATTGCCTTGCATATATTTCGTGCTAGTACCTAATTTTGTCAGCCATTTCGGACATCACATTGCACTGTACTATGAGGAAACGGTACTAATTTTGTGAAACCATTGGTAAACCGTAAACAGTTGTCAGAAGGCAATAGGATAAAGACTTCCGGCTCCTCGGGCTGGTGTGAATATTTCAATGTCCGTATGTGCCAAACCGTTGGTTTGTGACACACCTTTACGCGTCTCTCGCTCGCTGCGCTCGCACGAAAGCTATAGCCTAACCTAAAACCAATCCATCTTCCGTTCATTATTCGATATGGTGGCGACATATTTCAAATTTCCGAACGTGTCGGATCGGTTGTGAGGTTGGACTAGATTTTTACGAGCGAGCGAAGCGAGCGAGCAACGGTCACAAATTCCAAGCTATACATATACCATATATTGCCTTGCATATATTTCGTGCTAGTACCTAATTTTGTCAGCCATTTCGGACATCACATTGCACTGTACTATGTGGAAATAGTACTAATTATGTGAAGCTATTCATAAACTGTAAACATGTGTCGGTAGGCAACAGGATAAATACTTCCGGCTCCTCGGGCTGGTGCGAATATTTCAATGTCCGTATGTGCCAAACCGTTGGTTTGTGACACACCTTTACGCGTCTCTCGCTCGCTGCGCTCGCACGAAAGCTATAGCCTAACCTAAAACCAATCCATATTGCGTTCAGTATTTCATATGATGGCGACATATTTCAAATTTGCGAACGTGTCGGATCGGTTGTGAGGTTGGACTAGATTTTTACGAGCGAGCGGAGCGAGCGAGCAACGGTCACAATTTCCAAGCTATACATATACCATATATTGCCTTGCATATATTTCGTGCTAGTACCTAATTTTGTCAGCCATTTCGGACATCACATTGTACTGTACTATGTGGAAATAGTACTAATTATGTGAAGCTATTGATAAACTGTAAACATTCGTCAGTAGGCAATAGGATAAAGAATTCCGGCTCCTCGGGCTGGTGCGAATATTTCAATGTCCGTATGTGCCAAACCGTTGGTTTATGACACACCTTTACGCGTCTCTCGCTCGTTGCGCTCGCTCGAAAGCTATAGCCTAACCTAAAACCAATCCATATTGCGTTGAGTATTCATATGATGGCGACATAT